>NC_135888.1:5650693-6250693 GCF_964194155.1 Cetorhinus maximus | reverse complement strand
AAATCTAAAACAGCGTTCAAGGGAAGACAATTAGAACATGTTCCCAACCATTTTGAGGCCTAAGATATAGGAGATATACCTTTCCAATCTGATGATTTCCTAGGAGAGATCAAAGAAGCTAATAAACAGTTCTGGTCTGTGGAATTGGAAGTCCTAGGCTATAGAACAAAATTTAAACTCCAGACCAGTGCAGCACCCTGTCTTATCAGACAGATTGGACTGGTTTCAGCACTGGCTTAAAGAAGTCAAAATCCAACCATCTGACATAAAGCTGCAAGGGTCTTGAGGCACAGGTTTCCAAGTGAAGGGTCAGTTCACCAACACCTTTGGGCATGAAGAAAAAGAACTTAACAAAACCCTTATACTTTACAGAATCAGCCAGTTTCACTGCTCAGCAGGTCAGCATGTTTAAGACTTGGTCTTATATATACAGAAGCTCAATAAGGTTTGAGTAGAGGACAGTGAAGTAACATTCAAGGATTTTCCAAAATTGGTTAGAGAACTGACAGATTTCAATACAGCAGCAGCATTTGAGGCTCAATGAGGTTTCATTACGCAGTGAGTCACTCTTTATTGTAGACGAACCATCCATTGGACCACAGGAGGATATTGCAGACCTCTCACTTCTTTCACAGGTGGGCCAGAAGGCACTGAAAAAGACGGTAACCATTTGTGAGAGGAGCTTCTAGACCTTGGTTGGCTCTTTCCTGACAAAGTTCACGAGAAGTAAGCTATTGCAGAAGCAGATAATCTGTAGGAAGGCAAGTCCTAGATCTTGTTACACTCTTCGACTCCACTGCCAATGCAGATGAAATCACTTGTCTTTTTTGAGGAGTCTGTTGAAGAATCTGCTTAAGAGCTGAATTCGCCTTTGTCCCACTGAACCCAGCAGTGAGATGCATTTAAAACGCTGACTGACCACAGAGTTATCCAGGGTGATAGAAATGCTTGATTCCAAGTTGAGAATCGAGGAAATGCAGAGCTTACTAGTTTAAGTGAAAGTTGCAGCCCACACTTGAATCTCATCAGCAAGTCATGCTTGCACTCAAATTGTCCTTCAGTAGCAAAGCTACTGTGCTTTTACAGCTGAAGTGTCCTATACAGCAATTTCATATAGAACTAGGTCTAAAGATCCATTCCATTGTCGAAGATGGTGTAGTCTGACCTTCTTATGGTGACACCATCATCCCATTGCCTACAGCAGAGCAGCCGCACGCTGAAACAAATGTGCCTCCAGAAAGTGCAAGTAATACCTTAAGAGTTGTAGGGAAGTTGTCTTCTCTCCATATCCTGCAGTGTCTTCAGGATGTTCATCATTCTTCTTCTCACCTTTCAGATTTATTCAATTCTTAGGTGTTGAATACTTCTTTCGCTGTCCATGCAGCAGTGAATGAGACAACTGTAAAGTTCTTTGCTGAAGTTGAAAATGCTTCATCTTCTTAGGCCTTTCCTCTGCAAAGAGGGAACATAAGATTCTAGAGAGAATGTTAGTTTTTCCTCTTCTATGAGAATGTTAGTTTTTCCTCTTCTATTCAAGAGGGTGTGATTGCCCATGTACTGAAGTTTTCCCTCTTGAATTAGTCTTTCACTGAATGGGTTTCACAACCCTTGCAGTCAAGTTGTCGTAGAGATCTCAGCCCAGTTAATAGCACTAGTAGGAAGTTGCTATCCCACTCCTTCAGTATCTTTTTCTTCCAGGAAATAGACAAGCGACTGCATATGTCCACAACATCCTTCAATAGAACCAAGAACACTGTTGGAGATTGAAGACATGGTCAATGAATGTTAGAGGTTGGATTGAAACTGTAAACAGTAGATGAGCCTTACAGATGTTGCAAAATGTAATGTAAATAGCTTAATAAAATAATGCAACAGCTTGAGTTTATACTTGGGGTGAGATGCAGAGTAATGTGTTAATGGATGTGTTAATGAGACTATAATGATATTAGTGATGTAACTATGATATCAATAGTTAGAAGACTGAGATGCTCCAAGAGAGCTAGGTGCAGAATGGCCTGTGCCCTGAAAACCATGTGCTTATCCTGAGGTCTCCTAAATGCATCTTAATAAATTGTTTGAAGTTAAACTATATACCAACTGAAGAAGAGTCAATTGGACTTAAAATGTTAAATGTTTCTTTCTCCACAGATGCTGCCAGACCTGCTGAGTTTTTCCAGCATTTTCTGTTATTATTTCAGATTTCCAGCATCTGCAGTATTTTGCTTTTATATACCAACTACCTCAAGTCTGTCATAGGGAAGCAAAGCCTCATCAAGGTTGGTAAGACCAGAAAGCAATATGTTAATAAAACTTCACTAAAGCTTGGCAATAACATTGAACACCCCTCTTGCCTCCCGGCCTTGCCAACACCCTCCCTCACCTCCCAGTCTCTGTTCTTAACTTAGTCCTGGGGGTCTGTTCTTCAGTGGCTCTTGACTGATGGCTCCACTCCAGGCTTCACTTCTGAACTCACACTAAGCCTGGTCCTCCATCTAGTGGTGGAAGTTGGTCAGTGCAGATAATATTTTAGCTGGGGAGGCAGTGGCGTAGTGGTATTGTCACCGGATTGGTAATCCAGAGACCCAGGGTAATGCTCTGGGGACTTGGGTTCGAATCCTAACACAGCAGATGGTGGAATTTGAATTCAATAAAAATCTGGAATTAAAAGTCTAATGATGACCATGAAAACACACAATGTACTATAGGTGGGGGACTTCATGTCCACCACCAAGATTGGCTTGGTAGCACCACTACAAACAGAGCTGGCCGAATCCTAAAGGACATAGCATCTAGACTTGGTCATGAGGCGCTGTGGGCCATCTGTGGCAGCAGAATTGTACTCGATCACAATCTGTAACCTCGTGGCCTGGCATATCCCCCACTCTACCATTACCAGCAAGCTAGGGGATCAACCCTGGTTCAATGAAGAGTGCAGGAGGGCATGTCAGGAACAACACCAGGCATGCCTAAAAATGAGATGTCAACCAGGACAGGACTACTTGCATGCCAAACAGCATAAGCATTGAGTGATGGATGGAACTAAGCGATTCCACAACCAACGGATCAGATCTAAGTTCTGCAGTCCTGCTACATCCAGTTGTGAGTGATGGTGGACAGTTAAACAACTCATCGGAGAAGGAGGCTCCAAAAAGTCCCCATCCTCAATGATGGAGGACCCCAGCACATCGGTGCAAATGATAAGGTTGCATTCTCAACAATCTTCAGCCAGAAGTGCCAAGTGCGCAATCCATCTCGGCCTCCTCCAGAGGTCCCTAGCATCACAGGTTGCCAAGTGATATCAAGAAACGACTGAAGGCACTGGATAGTGCAAAGGCTATGGGCCCTGACAATATTCTGGCAATAGTACTGAAGGCTTGTGCTCCAGAACTTGCCACGCCCCTAGCCAAGCTGTTTCAGTACAGCTACACCATGGGCATCTAGCTGGCAATGTGAAAAATTGCCCAGGTATGTCCTGTACACAAGAAGCAGGACAAATCCAACCTGGCCAATTACCGCCTAAATAATCTACTCTTGATCGTCAGTAAAGTGGGGTCATCAGTAGTGCTATCAAGCGGCACTTGCTTAACAATACCCTGCTTACTGACGCTCAATTTGGGTTCTGCGAGGTCACTCAGCTTTTAATCTCATTACAACCTTGGCTCAAACATGGACAAAAAAGCTGAACTCCAGAAGTGAAGTGACAATGACTGCCCTTGACATCAAGGCAGCATTTGACCGACTGTGGCATCAAAGAGCCGAGCAAAACTAGAGTCAATGGGAATCAGGGGGAAAACTCTCCGCTGGTTGGAGTCATACCCAGCACAAAGGAAGATGGTTGTGGTTGTTGACAGTCAATCATCTCAGTCCCAGGACATCACTGCAGGAGTTCCTCAGGGTAGTGTCCTAGGCCCAACTATCTTCAGCTGCTTCATCAATGACCTTCCATCATAAGGTCGGAAGTGGAGATGTTCACTGATGATTGCAGAACGTTCAGCACCATTCGCGACTCCTCGGATACTGAAGCAGTCCATGTCAAAATGCAGCAAGACCTGGACAATATCCAGGCTTCAAGTGGCAAGTAATATTTGTACCATACAAGTGCCAGGCAATGACCGTCTCCAACAAGAGAGAATCTAACCATCACCCCATGACATTCAATGGCATTACCATCATTGAATCCCCCACTAACAACATCCTGGGGGTTACTATTGACCAGAAACTGAACTCGACCAGCCATATAAATACTGTGGCTACAAGAGTGGATCAGAGGCTAGGAATCCTGCGACGAATAACTCACCTCCTGACTCCCCAAAGCCTGTACACCATCTACAAGCCACAAGTCAAGAGTGTGATGGAATACTCTCTACTTGCCTGGATGAGTGCAGCTCGTACAACATTCGAAGGTTGACACCATCCAGGACAAAGCAGCCCGCTTGATTGTCACCGCTTCCACAAACATTCGCACCCTCCACCACTGACGAACAGTGACAGCAGTGCGTACCATCCACTGCAGAAACTCACCACGGCTCCTTAAGCAGCATCTTCCAAACCCACGACCGCTACCATCTAGAAGGACAAGGGCAGTAGATACAAGGGAACACCACCACCTGGAATTTCCCCTCCAAGCCACTCACCATCCTGACTTGGAAATATATCGCTCTTCCTTCACTGTTGCTGGGTCAAAATCCTGGAACTCCCTCCCTAACACCACTGTGAGTGTACACTACAAGGATTGCAGTGGTTCAAGAAGGCAGCTCACCACCACCTTCTCAAGGGCAGTTAGGGGTGGACAATAAATGCTGGCCTAGCCAGCGACGCCCACATCCCGTAAGTGAATTTTAAAAATTGCACTGACCAATCTTTGTCACTAGATGGAACCTGGTCAATCTACAATACCGTACAGTGCTGTAATTGTTTTAAAGAATTTATTTGTAAATAGTACATCTTTTACATTTAGTGATGTATTTTATTTTTCACATTATTTCAGCTAGGGATGCACAGTTCTGCATGTGTGTGGTATTGTATTTCAACTTGTACATTGGTTTTTCCGGGTGAGAAATATCCGAAGGAACCCAACTTTGATTCCTATGGGAACCTTTGATTCTCTTAAAGCTGTTTCACTTAAAGCTGTGATTTTCAGGAACGTAACCACAACTTTAAGTGAGGACTTAATGTACAGTAGATCAAGCAGCAATCTGTCAGTTAACATTTTGGGTATGGAGCCTTCCATCAACTTTAATATCCTCAGTTCCGAGGAAGGTTTCCATGCTCAAAAATAATGGATGTGGTTCTTCTGTTGAGAAGCTGTTGTCAAGAAATTCAAGTTGGATTTTGTTGCATGTTTTCAGAGTAACCTCCATGACCAATGTAAGATAGTCAGTTGAGCTTGTAACGTAGCTCAGTTATGCTTGCTAGAAACTACATACATCCATACTCCGGGACCCATTCTCTGCAAACAAAAGAATATGTTCAAGCTTGAGCTTTTTTTGAATTACCTGGGAGGTTGGGGAGCCTATAGTTCCCTGTTGCTTTCTCCATGGCATTGCCTTGGCCAATTAGAGTCGACTTACCAACCAGTCAGCACCTTAGTACCATCAGCGATTTTGGCTACAATGCAGTTGGTCCCTTAACCCTGTTTGCTACATCCTGAACTCTAAATTCGAATATTGTTGAAAAGAGAGACATATTGCCAAAGTTTTTTGTATTGCACTCATCAGAACAAATGCAAGAATTTCAAACAATTACAACAATTTATACTACAGGAGAAAAGGGTGCGTGACTAAAAGGTTCAGCAACAGGTCTCTCTTTTCAGCACTGTTCAAATTTATTAGCGTTCTTTTGAGGATGTAACAAGCAGGGTGGATAAAGGTGAGTCAGTAGATGTAGTGTATTTGGACTTACAAAAGGCATTCAGTAAGGTCCCACAAAAGGTTACTGCCCAAGATAAGATCTCATGGTGCTAGTGGTGATAGTTAGTCAATCCTCTATCAATGCTAAAAAGAAAACAGGAAACAGAGAATCCGGATAGAAGAGTCAGTTTCAGATTGGCAATCTGTAACTAGTGGGGTGCCATAGGGATCAGTGTTGGAACTTCAACTATTTGCAATCTATTTTAATGACTTGGCGGAAGGGACTGACTATTGTAACCAAATTTACTGATGATACAAAGGAAGGAAAACAAGTTGTGAGGAGGATACAAAGAGTGTGCAAAGGGATATAGACAAGTTAGGTGAGTGGGGAAAAATATTGGCAGATGGAGCATAATATGGGAAAATGCGAGGTTATCCACTTTGGCTGGAAGAATCAAAAAGTAGAATACTATTTAAATGGAGAGTGATTGCAGAATGCTGCAGTACAGAGGGATCTGGATGTCTTTGTACATAAATCTCAAAGTTAGAATGTAGGTAAAGCAAGTGATTGGGAAGGCAAATGGCACATTGGCCTTTTTTGCAAGGGGATGGAGTAGTGGGAGAGAATCTAGAACTAGGGACACAGTTTAAAAATAAAGGGTCTCCCGTTTAAGATGGAGATGAGGACTTTCTTCTCCCAGAGAGCATTGGAAGCTGGGTCATTTAATATATTCAAGGAAGGTTAGACAGATTTTTGATCAACAAGGGAATAGAGGATTATGGGGGACAGGCAGAAAAGTGAAGTTAAGGCCAGAATGAGATCAGCCATTATCTTACTGAATGGCAGAGCAGGCTCGATGGCCAAATGGCCTATTTCTTATGATCTTAGGTGACTGCATCCAATTTTCTGTATGCTTCCGATGACTGCAACTCTGTGCAAAATTACCCCTTCTGGTTATGAGTTTAAATTACATGTTGCTAGTTTGAGAGAAATACCAAAGATGACAGTCAGCAAAATGATAAACCAAGAAAATAAACAATCTTGTGATAATTTAAATTGATAAACCTCAAGAGATCATGTAGAAAATCAACTTTTGATTGCTATGAAATGGTGATTTGCTCAAATTGGTCAAAGAAAGTGAAACAGCAAAATAGTGGCTGCTAATCAGTTAGCATCTTTAGACGGAGTAGATAAGTTTATATTTTGAGTATGGACCCTTGTAAATTTGTCTGTTCTCTCTAAAGATGCTGGTTGACCTTGAGTAATTCCTGTTTTTTCTCTTTTTGTTTCTGGTTTTCAGCATTTGCAATACTTTGCTTTTTTAAAAAATAAAAATACATAAAAAGAATTTGAAACGCTGGAAGAAAATAAACAAGCTTTTACATAGGTTTGAAAATTGGATTATTTCCAGATCATCTAAATCCCACAACATAGCTATCTTTCTTTGTATGAAATCAGAATAAATCTAGTATTGTCCATCTTATTAAATATGGGTCAGCATGAAATGTTTTAAGGAAGGCTAAAATGAACTTCAAATAATCATTATTGATTATGAAATATCCCATCCATTTCAATTTAAACCAAGGAAAATCTATATTCGACTAATACAATGTAAAAATATCCTAAAAGCAGATGGATTTCAAAAATTCAAAAGAGATGTTGATTGAACATTGCAGACAGTAATCTCCATAATTTTAAACTAAGCTTCAGAATGTCAAACAAAAATAGTATAAACATTTCGCCAAAACAATTCACAGCAAGCAGATCTTTATTTTGAACAAAATTTTAATATATGCTTTGTTTAATTTTTGTAATGTTTTCTTCAAAAGAACTTTCTATGTCACCTTTCCATATAAAAGAGATGCACCCTCTATAAAATTCTTAAGCTATTGTTTATATTTGTGCAAGTACTGCTTGTTGAATGTCAGATTGGATGTTTTTAATTTAAATCTTTGATATTGCCGTGTAATGTTAAAGTACTTGTTTGCACAGGTCATTGATAAAGGGACCATGTATTCAGAATTTTAAGTGTACATGATATTTCTGTTTAGGGTACTGAAATTCGTTATTTTGTGAGACAAAAGGTTAAGTAATTCTTTTCAGTGAAAATATAATGGAGGATGTGAAGCAACATAGTTTAAAAACAAAAGGATGTGACAACATTTGAATATACATTAAACTAGGGGGAATGAGATTTGAGCAGCTGTAAGCTCTGTTTACTTCCCAAAAGAGAAGACAGGTTAGCAATACACTACAGGAGATGATGTGATTTGCAAATATGCAGAAATGTGAAGAAACTTGAATGATGAGCAGATTTCCCTTGACATCATCAATTGAACAGTTGTTAAACAGCAAGACTTCTTGCTGAGGCATAGCCACTCCACTTAACCCCGTAACAATAGAAACCAGAGAATGTGGAACAGGAGTTATTCAAAAAAAAGGTCAAGAAGTGTGCAGGTAATATAGAAAAACAGCAGTGCTTTTGCATCTGTATGCAAGTTTTCCATAGGGAGTCTATTGAAAGGACACCAAGTAGTCTTTTCTTTAAGACACAAGAGTTGGTGCTGTTTTAGTGCTGTCAAGTTAGATATATGCCCATTTAGACGTAAGAAAGATAAGACTTTTGATTTTTATTTTTAAGGCTAAGCAGGATTCTTGTGATACAATGTTGAAGATGACATGGAGAGCTCTTTTGACAAAAACATTACAAAAATTAAACATAGTGCATATTAAAACTTTGTTCAAAATAAATTTCTGTAATCACCAAAGCTTGGTGTGAGTTGTTTTGATGAAATACGCATACTATTTCTGCTTGACATTCTGAAGTTCACCAGTTTAAAATTCAAGAAGTTCTAAAGAATCATTAACTTTAGAGTTCAAACAAAAAATTAAAGTAAGAATGAATGACCAAGAACATTTAAGGGTGTCATACATTTATAAAGAATTCTATATTTTTAATCTTAAATGATGATCCTGATAAAAAAGCTTCTTTAAACATCATTTCCAGGCAATTAACTCAAGTAGCAGTTGATAATTTTTTATTAATTAATACAGAATTTACCTTTTTTATATGAGGAAACCATTTTGGAAATTGTTATTTAAAAAATTCTGCTAAAATTGATTATTCACACCAAGTAGTCTGTAAATAGATGTTTGGCAGTGTAAAACTTGAGTATTGCTGAAGAAAGAGACATGTCAAAGCTTTTCGTCTTGCACTCAGGGCATTTCGCAAGAATTTAAATATAAGGGGAAAACAACAATTTATACTGTATGAGAAGAGGGTGCTGATCGGTTGACACGTGGACTCTGGTAGAGGCTTTGCCATGAAGAATGCACCAGTGATGGTGACTGACAGTTAACTGCCAAGCATTGTTTGAAATTTAAACCAGGTAGCTTGACCCTGATTGGTCAAAGCATTATCCTGAGGAATGAGTCTTATTTTGTTTAGCTGAAACAGGTGCAATGTGTGTACATGTTCTTTCTGTCCGCAAAGGACAGGGCCCTGTGTATAATATATGTAGCTTCTAGTACACGCAAGTGCGCCACACTGCGAGCCCAACTGACAATCTTAAATTGGCTGTCAGCATAATTCTTAGCACAATGAGGATTATTTAGCAAATGTTATCCAATCATGCAATCACATCTAATGTTGGACTACGTGTTTTGAGTTTTGCAATGACGGGCTGGTTGGATACGGCCTGTACCTTGCTGTTGCGAACAGCGGCTGGGGCATGCTGTTTGATGCGATCTAACAGTCTTTGTGACGTACAGCCTACATACTTAGCACCATACTAGCATTAAAATTCATAAATCACATTAGTTATTTGTGTGATAGGCAGAAAGTCTTTTTGGCTTGACAGCAGCATCCTGGTGGTGGTGAATACCACTTGTGTTGCTACCGCATAATAGCAGTGTGATACTTGTTTCATCTGCCTGGTGAGAAATGGTTTGATACCACATAGGTTTCAGGGTCTACCTCATTTCAACGTATTGGTTACCTGAATGAGCATTTCTGTTTTGGAGCTTATCAGACTGGTTTGAGGCACAGCTGCACAAGCATCAGCAACAGGAGATGGCTAAGGCAGACAGTGCATTTCCATTCAGTGACTGATCAGGTTTAATAAGCTTGTCAGGACAGGCAAGGTATGAAGATTTCCTAGAATACACAGTACTAAGCATATTAACCAATTAGCAGTCTCCCCTCACATTGTTTAAAGGATTTGAATAGCATTCCGTCAATGCCCTTTACATCTCTAGCCTTCACCCTTGGGCATTCTTTTACTTTGCCTTACATACTAAAAACTTGAGATGAAGTGTAATTGTTTGGCCCAAGCACTGCCACCCCTGTGTCTGCCTAGTCCCACCTCACCCACACTCACCCCCCCCCCCCCCCCCCCACCACCTTCCATTGTTAGTGTTGGGTGCATTGACTGGCCTGCCAGACAACAATCTGTCACTGTCAAGGAGCATGGAGGAGTCCATCCCCAAGTTGGCTGAGGGCAACATAGAGAACTTCCCCTCGCAGTCTCTGCCCCATCCCTCGCTTGTGCTGTAAACCCAGATGCACTGCAACTTCAGCCCCTGAACCAGACTGTATGTGGACAATAAATCTTCTGCCCTCTCTGCAGCAGCAACACTCCTTGTCAAATCTATGAACTCACCACAGCACCTCCAGAGAATACTACCAGAGACTTTGAAATAGCAGAAATTGTTAAAAAATTACCTTGCCTATAAGTTGGGTGCCTGGTCCTTTAAGTAAAGCTAGAGCAGGGCCCCTCTTGCAGTTAAGTGCATGATCTTTGGTAAGTGACAAGCAAATTTGTTCATTGTGTGGTCCAAACTTGGAATTTGGACATCACATCAGCTGGTTGGGCTGAGTGATGCCATGATAGCATGACGAGCTCTTCTGGCACCTACTGGAATTCACCTGCATGGGCCATGCTGGAAACAGCTGGCATCACAGCACGCACCCTAGGAGGGCATTTGGCTTCTGTGGCACCGCCTCCAGCAGCACTATGAATCCGAATTTCATGCCCAATGCGTCTATGTTTGGAGGTAGGGAGAACAGCAGTGGACACAATCCTCTTGCGGTGCAATTCGTCAGTTAAATCTAGAATATTATTTTAAAATATGCCAGGGTAGTTCAAGGGAATGGAGTTTCAAACTGGTAGAAGGTAATTTTAGGACTGATGTTAGAAAGTTCCGCATGCAAAGACTGATCATTGCATGCAGTGGGCTTCCAGCCAGAATAAAGGAAGCAAAAACTCATGCGGCAGTTGGGGGTGACTTTGTGGACTTCCTGCACAGCTGAAATAAGATGAGCCAAATTTTCTCCTTTAACAACAGTTGACTTATGTGGTTTTGTGATAAAGTAGTCGTAAAAATCTTTGCTTCCTAAAAGTATGTGATTAGCTGCTGCAGCACTTAGCTTACCAAAGATCCTTGCATTTGCAGGTTATGGACTTAGTTTCTCAAATGATAGTGATGAAACTGTTCTTTCTTTGACTTTGCTATAGATCTTGTGGACCTAAGCACACTGGAAACTTGCCATTTTTCCTCAATATTGCAACAAGTGAGCTAGCAATCGATTACTTTATTAGCTGTTGATGTCTATCTTGTAAAATAATTAAAGTTGCATTTTAAATTTAGCCATTCATGGAAATTGCAGCATTATGCTTGTAGGATGTATTGATTGACTGATGTGAGACACTCATTTGGTAAAGTTGCTAATCCTTCTGACACAGCTGCATACTGCTGTACCAATATTTTGAATCACCAATAATACTTAACACTTGCTTAATGAGCTCAACTTTGTCATATGCATTTGAATCTAAAATTAGTTGTACTTCCATGGAAATGATTGGAAACTACTTAGTATACTGTGCCATTCTTATTTCGCTGTTGTCATGTACTGATCTTTCACTGGTATGTTGATGCTGTAATGTCCCATTCACCTTGATTTTGGCAGGAAGCAGTTTACTTGATTGTTTGATTTTTGGATCTTTTCAGGTTGGAGTTTTATCTGTGCTTCTGAGTATGGTTTGAAGTTAACTTCGGCTATTGATGCCAGCGTTCATTTACTCCACTCCACGTGATCATTTCTATAATTCATTTCATGCTGAGCAGTATTGATTTTTGGTTTCTGACTCCAGCATTTGGCAGTGCCTTACTACTCCTGACAAAGTGTCCTACTGCACTTATGACAAATTTTGTCATAAGCAGGGCATAATCTAATCTTGTGCTTTCTGCCACATTTGTTAACCTTGAATCCACCCTTTGTCTCTTTTCACTGCATCCTTTTCTACACTGTGGTGTGACATCTCTTTCATGACTGCATAAATTGGATCTACTTTGATGATTTGTTCATTTTCATCCTTTGACTTTCTTGATTTGGATTTATTGTGGCTTCAAACAGCTGATTCATGTCTACTACTTTTGTGTAAGGCTTTCACAACAGATTCTCTATTAATTGTATTTTCTTTCTGTTCTGAACACTAAGCTGTCCTTAATTAAGGAGTTCTTTCATGTGCCTTGCTCACATGAATCTGGCAGTGCCATCACTATGGTCACCCAACTGTCTAAGTTTTTTTTGAAGACTGATCTCTGGAATTAATTATTTACCTCTCATTGTTGTTATTACTGTTCAATTTCCTTGTCCATACTCCACCCTTCATGAACTTTTGCTTATCCAAAATCTCTGCCAGCCAATTCCATTACGTACCAAATCCTGTTCACCCATCGCCCCTCTCCTTGTTGATTTACATTGACTACTGGCCCCATAATGCACTAATTTCAAAATTTTGATCCTTGTATTTAAATTCCTTCATTGTCTTGCCCATCACTATAACCAGTTCTGTACCTCCCTTGATCTCAAAGTCTCTGTTCCTTTGACTTTGTTCTCAAATATAAATAAAAACAAATGCAAGAAAAGCAGCAGACTGAAGGACTTCTAGTTGATGTATTTTGATGTTATGTTTGTGCCTGGCTCTGCATGTTACGAGACCCAAACAAGAGTAAAGAAGTAAGAACTTGCAAATTTTTTTTTAATATTGTTGTTTATTAAATTTGGCTGGAGACAAGTATTAGCAAAATAATTTCATGAAAATCTGTCTTTTAATTGGTGTTCAATTGAATGGTACTAATGAAACGTTGAATATTCTGTTAATGTAAATAAATTGATGTGACAATTAGTTGTGCAAATTAAAATATATTCATTTTTTTGAATACAGGAACATTTCCTTAGTATGCAACAATAATGTTAGGATCTAAAACAACATAAAAGATCAGATTGATACAGTATGTTGTAGTGAATTACAGACATAAATTGCAGATCACTAACCCTGTGTTTTCTCTCAGGTTTTTACAGTGACCACCCACAAGAAAATGATCAGTCTAATACTAGTGAGTGGTTTTTTTTGTATATTTGTGCGTTGTGCAAGAGTGATTCAAATAACTGTCTATCCAGTTTGATTGTAGGAAAACTGGCTGATTTTAAACTCTGTCATGTCTCCTCCCCAACACAAAGATGAATTCTAAAATTGGGGTTTTATCCAATGAAACCCAGTAATATCAATGTTTCAAACTTCAATTCTGGTAACATACATAAAACTGCTTTGTATATTTTTAAGGAGCGCTTTATTTTCTCTGTACTAATGGGTAGCTTTGACAAAGAACTTACCTTCAGTTGTCAGCACGGTGTACAGCTTACTACTGGATGAAGTTCCAAGGTGGGGTGGTGTTCAAGATGCAGTTCATGATGCATGCCAATTCCTTTTAGGATTATATTTTGGGAAGATAGCTATATTTATTATTTAATTGCTAAAGTAATTTATTCTGAAATCCTCATCTTTCTATTACTAAAATATATTTGATCCAAAAAAAATGAACTGGCACTTGCTAAGCTGATTTCACCTGTCTTTTAGATCTGAATTCAGGAAAAAGAATAAGCTCATCAAATTAGAAAACCTCGTTGTAGAGTTACAGTATTTGATATTCCTCCCTTAAAATACACAATGACCCAACACGTTTCACAATATTGGTTGAGGCTTGGTAAATGAAGCATCAACACAATTTTCTGTATAGAATCTCAACACTGTAAAGTAGATTGTGCTAATTGCACGCTACTGATCCAGAGCCATCCACCACTTTTTTTCACCTGTGAAAAATTCCATGAAACCTGCTGACTCTACCTGAATTCCCTCAGGATGGCTGTACACCATGCCTAGAAAGAGGAGGCACAGGTGAAACAACTCCATCCCAGGATGATGCTGCACCTGTTCAAGCTAACTGCCTCAAAGAACCATAAAGTCAGAGTAGTCAGCCAGTGCCGTATTAGAAGTGCTGTCAGCAGTTGCATGACCCAGCAATAATTGGTATTTGGCCCCAATAAAGATCAGCAACCTACTATACCTATTCCTCTTATTTAGACAGTACTTACATTAGATTAGGTTTGAGGAGGCACACACCATGCACTGTTGGAAGTGGAAGAGGTGTGGCACAAAATATTAGTGCAACTCACTTGTAGGAAAATTAAATGATAGCAATCTGTATATAGATTGATTGGGATCCTAGGTCAGGAAATCCTGAAGTCTTAGTGGATGCATATTTATGTTTCTAGCATGAAATTGCAAATATGGCTCACTCAGTTTCCCATAAATCAAGCAAGGCTGAGTTTTTCCCAATCTCAGGCACTATGATTGGCCACCCCAAATGCAGGAAGTCATGATCTAGGTTCCGGTATGCCTACATAATCCCATAAATCAGGCATTGGGACCACCCTTTACCACCGTTATCCACTACACAAACAACTGGAAACACCTCACACCAATAAAATTATTACCTGGGAAAAGGACTACACCTCCTTGAAAATCTCCTGGGCTATGTCTACCTTTTCCAAGGAAGAACACCATTATCAATTTTTAAGGGGAAAGAGCACAACAAGCGGAGAAAGTACAAAGCTTTTATTTCCTGGCAGCCTTTCTAAGAGAAGGACATAACAGATAGAAACTAAATGACCATCAGGGTTCATCATTGTGATCGAAATTCAAATATCAGCAGGAGGGGATAGCACTCCATTAGTGTGGATGTGCGTTCACACCACAAAAATAGTTACAGTAGAATCACTGAATCTGTATCACAACATTATGCTTCAATATATCTTGGGTGTTGACTGGTACCTCATTCTATCTGCATCCCATTACAATGCGATGTTACGATCCCTGTAGAGACTGATTAACTCTTTAAAAGAAAGGAATCCCCACAATGCCAGCAAAAAAAACGATGGACAAGATTTCACTTTTTAAGACTTTTACTGTAACAAAATAAACTAAAATCAACCTAGATGAAACATTAATTAGCAGGCAACTGATTCATCAAACTAAAGGAAAATGTAGGTTTCGCATTAACTGACCAACATTACCAAAATAGGTCTTACAAAATGCTTTTAGTCTGTGCCATGTTCCTAGCAGATATGCAGCATTAAAGGAACAGTCTCAGAGTTACACCCAGCTCTCCAGCAGGGTCTTGCCTCTCCCCGCCACACTGCGTCAAAACTTCTAGTATCCTTCAACAATCATTCCACTCCACCTGAATTTTCCGGATCCAATTATCACCAGCAGGGCACACCTCAATGATTCTCTGTTCCTTCAATCTTTTCCTTTCTTTTGAATGGAAACTGAACCCTTAAAAACATCCTGCACGATGTTTAACCCAAACAGATTTCCCTGCTTCTCCGCAGCAGCTTTCTGTCCCTCTGTTTCAGCAGCAGCTTTTCTTCTGTTCTGTGAGCTGTGAAAGGAACTAAAACTGCCACTCAATGCCTCAGTGGGTTTCTATTTGAATTCCCCTCCCCATTGAAACCTGAGATCACATGGGACTTTGCCGAATTGAGTTGTTTCCCAGGAATTCACCATCCCCCTTTACAAGACAATTATGTTTTTAAAAAGTCCCTTTGACTTAAAGTAAAACAAATAGTTCTGGAAAGTTCAATGTTCATAACAGTGGCCGTTTCTAATTAGGGTCAGGAGCTAAGGTTGTAAAGGGTAGACCTAGGACCCATGAGCCAGCTCTCGTTTGCGTCAAAGAATTTGGTGGCCATGCTGCAGAGTGAAAGGCTCATTAGTTCCCCTTGGATAATGGCCAATAATATGTAAAATAAATTGTTTGTAACCTGATCCTACTTGCACACTAATAGATTAGCATCCTATGCTGTTGACATGTGAATTTGAATTGTTGTAAGGAGCCCTGATGGTCATTTGAACTTTCATCTCTTTCATGAATGACCCTTGCCTCCCCTTCTTTGCTTTATATTTTGACTTGCTTTCCTGCCCTTTTTCCTGGTCTTCCATTGAATGACCTATGGGCCTGCCTGAATTAGGCAATGGGCCTCCTTTATCTTTGGAAATCAGGGTCTTATGACAGATATAGGACCACAATACTATTTTAATGCCCACTGAGCTGTGGATGTTAACCAATAGAAGCAGGAGGATAGGAGGATGCTATATGGCCTCCTCTGCCATTCAGTGAGATCATGTCTGAATTTCTAAATCTACTCCACCTTACCACCTTGGTTCTAGATCCCTTAATTGTAATTCATTCATGAATATTCAGGTGCTTTATTTCTTGTATCTATGCTTGCCTTTGCTGACTTTATAAGGCACTTGATCTGCTTTGTAATTTTGTGCTGTGACAAATTGCTTCCTGAGTGACAGAAACAAGTGTAGCGGCTGTTTGGCAGTGAGGTGCAATGAGCACACTGGAATTGTTGTTGCCATGTAACATTGGTTGCAGAGACCCCAAATGAGATGTGTGGTGCATAGTTGAACAGTCCCTTCCTAGCCTTGGTCACACTCTATCCTATGCGCTTAGTCCTTCACTGCTCTGGGGTCGCCTTGCAAATGGCTATAAAAATACATTCAACAGTAGTCTGTATGTGTGCAAATCTATCCCGCAGCACTGCAACAGTGTTCTTTTGTGTATTCTCTGACAGCTGCTCACATTACTCATAATGGACAGTAAAGCTGACACTAACATTTTGTGTCCTTAATTTCTTGTATTTATTCCAAGAATTGGACAATGCTGATAAAAGTAGAATTTATTACCTGTCCTAGTTATCCTAGGGGGATGAAGAGTCTGTAGTCACAGTTAGGCTTGATGAGTTAGGGGTGGCAGATTCCTTTCACGAAGTACGTTGATGAACCAGTTGGATTTTTATGACAGTCTGATGGTTTTCACGATCTTTTTTCCCTGGTCTCAATGCACATTTTAACGGATATATTTAGTTCACTTTCATAACTTAATATGGTGGGAAATTCAAACTTGTGATTTTCCTTCAGGAGCCAGGAAGACTGATTCTGGTCCCTATCCCACCCTTAAGAGGAAACGGTCACAGCCCCAATTTACATGGGGTTGGGGGGTGGTGTAACAGCTGCTAATTGGCTAGAGGGCGATTAGCGGCTGGCAGGGGCAGGAACAGTGGCTGGTCAGGAAGAGAGCGGGCCTCATTTAAACCCACAACTGCAGCCACAGTAATAAATGCAATTTAACTGCATTACTTGCTGCTATAAAGGTGGACCAAGAGAGACAGAAGCCTGGAAGCTGGGCCAGCGCTGCCTCTTGTTTTGCAGAAGGTGACCTGGAGGTGGACCTCAAGAGAGTGGGCGAGAAGAGGAAGGTCTTCTTCCCAAAGGCCACCCTCCCAGACCAAACAGACCTGGATAGAAGTTGCTGACACAGCGCACAGAAACTGGGTCCAGTGTAGTATGAGGTTCAGTGACCTTATTCAGCCTGGCAAGGCGAGTTCAACATTGAACCATCAGGACAGGCTGCTGGGTATCCAACTTCCAGCAGATGCATCAGCTGAGGAGCCTCAGGGCACATGCTGCTCCTGAACATGGGAGCACTGTGCACCCATGGTACTTACTGACCCCTCAGCATGGTTCAGAGCCACAGTGCTTCTGAGGACCAGTCAACTTCTCGAGAGCAATGAGACACACAGTTTCTTAGGTCAATGAATGACTGACATTGGCCCTAAGATCAGTAATTCCTGATCTATCTCTCACTTTTTTTTTGTCCTAGCTGGAGAAATGGGCGCATAATTCCTGTGAAAGGTTCCAGATGGGAGGAAGGGTTTCCCACCTACATGTTATCACCAGAATGGAGGAGGGAGCCATAGAGATCACCACTGACAAAGAGCACTGGTGAAGCTGAGATGGGCATCCCTGGTAGAGAGGGTGAATAGAGGAAGTGAATGGGGAGGCAATGGCGTAGTGGTGTTGTCGCTGGACTAGTAATCCAGATACCCAGGGTAATGCTCTGGGGACCCGGGTTTGAATCCTGCCACAGGATTCGACGACAGGTAGTGGAATTTGAATTCAATAAAAATCTGGAATTAAGTCTAATGATGACCATGAAACTACTGTCGTTTGTTGTAAAAGCCCATCTGGTTTACTAATGTCCTTTAGGAAGGAAATCTGCCGTCCTGGCCTGGCCTAGATGTGACTCTAGACTCTCAGCAATATGGTTGACTCTTAAAATGCCCTTTGTAGCACTGTATCAAATGTTACAACACTGGCATCTACACGGCTATGTGGAAAATTGCCCAGGTATGTCCTGTACACAAAAAGCAGGACAAATCCAACCCACCCCATCAGTCTACTCTCGATCATCAGTAAAGTAATGGAAGGGGTCATCAACAGTGCTCTGTAGCGGCAATAACCTGCTCACTGATGCCCAGTTTGGGTTCCGCCAAGGCCACTCAGCCCCTGACCTCATTATAGCTTTGGTTCAAACATGGACAAAAGAGCTGAACTCCTGAGATCAGGTGAGAGGTGAGGCCCTTGACATCAAGGCCATATTTGACTGAGTGGGGCATCACTGGTTGGAGTCATACGTAGCACAAAGGAAGATGGTTGTGGTTGTTGGTCGTCAGTCATCTCAGCTCCAGGATATCACTGCAGGAGTTCCTCAGGGCAGTATCCTCAGCCCAACCATCTCCAGCTGCTTCATCAATGACCTTCCTTCCATCATAAGGTCAGAAGCGGGGATGTTCGTTGATGATTGCACATTGTTCAGCACCATTCATGACTCCTCAGATACAGAAGCAGTATGTTCAGGCTGAGAGCAATATCTGACAATATCCAGGCTTGGGCTAACAAGCGGCAAGTAACATTTGTGCCACACAAATGCCAGGCAATGACCATCTCCAACAAGAGGGAACCTAACCGTCGCCCCTTGATGTTCAATGGCATTACCATCACTGAATCCCCCACTATCAACATCCTGGGGGTTACCATTAACCAGAAACTGAACTGGACTAGCCATATAAATACTGTGGCTACAAGAGCAAGTCAGAGGCTAGGAATCCTGTGATGAGCAACTCACCTCCTGACTCCCCAAATCCTGTCCACCATTTACAAGGTACAAGTCAGGAGTATGATGGAATACTCCCCACTTGCCTGGCTGAGTGTAGCTCCTACAACACTCAAGAAGCTTGACATCATCCAGGACAAAGCAGCCAGCTTGATTGGCACCCATCCACAATCATTCACTCCCTCCACCACCGACGCACAGTAGCAGCAATGTGTACCATCTAAAAGATGCATTGCAGGAATTCTTCAAGGCTTCTTAGACAGCACCTTCCAAACCCATGAACACTACCATCTAGAAGGACAAAGTCAGCAGATATATGGGAATGCCACCACCTGGAAGTTCCCCTCCTTGTCACTCACCATCTTGACTTGGAAATATATCGCTGTTCCTTCACTTTCGCTGGGTCAAAATCCTCGAATTCCTTTCCTAACAGCATTGTGGGATTACTTATACCACATGGACTGTAGCGGTTCAAGAAGGCAGCTCACCACCACTTTCTCGAGAGCAATTAGGGATGAGTAATAAATGCTGACCTAGCCAGCAATGCCCACATCTCATGAATGAATTAAAAAAAATAGAGACTGGAATGTGTATTTTAAGGAGGTACATTGCACTCCAGCATGCCTGACAGCATGCTGAAGACTAAGCTGAATTGGAAACCTCAGCACAGAAGAGGCTCCTGCTCACTCGAAATAATCCTCAAAATAAATGTGGAATCTTTAATCACGTTGTAAGATTTTTGGATTCGGGGTCAAAAATACCTAAGATAGGCAGTTGACCATCTGTTAATAATTTTAAGGTGCTTTATTAAGTTTGTTAAGAGCAGCAGCAGATTAGATATGATACATTAATTAATTAGACGGAAAAAACATATGACCCGTGCCACTTGAGAGCAGTTTACTGATCCCAGATGATGAATGGATGGTTGGCATAGTGTAAGAAACATATCTTTTTATTTCTGTTGGACATTGTAAAGAACAGATATTTTTATATTCTGTTGGACTGTGGCAAAATTACAATGGCTGCAGTTGAAAAACATGTCCACTGGAACAGGATGAGAGATATATACAATGTTGCAGCCCTGGAACAGAGTGTGCCATGAAAGACAGGATGGTGCTGGAAAGGAGTCATGGGCCAAGGGAGCTGCCTGACAACAGCATTTTAATTGACTCCTGACCAGGTGACCAGGTTTTGTGTTAGTGCAGCAGAATAGCTCCTAGCCTGAAAGGAACAAAACCTAAAACCTCTTTCTCCTGTGTATGGAAGACTCCAATAATTCCACAACAATAGCCAGCTGTTTGTTTTCTCCTCATATCTCTAAAACCTGCTCTCTCTTAAAACCCTTGCCAAGAGGCAAAGGGGAAAACCACTGTTAGAGACATTGAAAGGCAAGTGCTTAACCAATGAACTACAGACTGAATATGCTGGAAGACCACCTTGTGTCATCAACAAGAACTGAAAGGAATTTGGATGACATTGATCAAAATCAGCCCATTGAATCCTGTACTCCGGATTGGTGCTATTGAATTGTTTTATCCCACCCTTAAAATCTATTGTGTGTGTGCGTGCATGCGTGTGTCTGTGTGTATTTAAGAAGGGGGTAGGGTTTAAGTTATACTGTTAGAAGTTAGCAGTTCATATTTCTTTCTTTTGCCACTATTTAAAGACAATTTGTTCAATAAACAGTTATTTACATATTAAGCAACAGGTTTGTTAACTTGTATTCTGTTAACCTAAAATAAACAGTTAGGTAGAATTGGGGCAATCTGGTGGTTTGGTCATTGCTCGGGGAATAGTGGGGCTTGATATTACAGCGCATTATCCCCAGTGAGTCGTGACAACCGTACGTTGATCTCAGTAACTTGTGATGGCAGCATTCTGCTGTCTAGTCGAAGTGTCAGCGAACTCTTCCCTCAGTTGTTGCCTTCCTCTTCCACCTGAGGAAGGTGGTTGCCTGATGAGCGCTGCCACCTCACCAGCACTGACCCCGTCCCTGAACACTTGTTAATATACCTTTCTTCTGGGGGCTGGTAACTTACCCAGTGTCAATCATCTATTCAAACCTTTCTGACCAATGGATACAGGACAAGTACCCAAAATGTCAGCGTGGTTACCACCTCCCTTGTTTGTCACCCTGCTCAAGGTCAGCCTTTTAGTTTACATCATGCTGAAGGTCACATCCTGGCCCTTTCTAAATACTTGCATAGATAATGGAGTACACAAGATGCCATTCCACCAACTTAGGAATGTCAACATGGCAGTCTGAACCAAGTGATCTTGTCGTTTCCAGGAGTGTTGAAGTATTTAGAAATTGCCTTTCCAGAGAGAGAATCAATGCTGTTTTGCTAATCTCATATAAGCACCAGTTATAAAGACCCCAGTTGCTTGCAGCATGTGGCTTCCTTCAGCTTTAGGTGATGCCAGGAGCCTGTGTCTAATGAGGAGGCTTAATTGGTTGTCACGAGGCTAGTTCTCATGATCCCTTCTGTCTCCTGCAGATTCTAACATTGAGGCTCTTTTCAGGAGATGAACACAGCTCTGCTTAGCTGGGTACAGAAGCAGAGCCTTGGGAATCACAGGAAAGGGGCCTCTACTTAGATCAGCAGCAACATATATGCTCCATGTCAGCATTCCCTGAGACAGTGTTAAGACTAAGTCAATTTTGCTCACTGCTTTGAGGGCATGAGCTCCTCCATTGAGAGAGTGGCAAATCACATGGAGAGCAATATCTGGCAGCACATAAAGTGCATGCAGGAATTGTGCATTGACATTCTCAGGAAGCATGCCACACTATGTAGCCTTGGCTGGCCAGTCGTGCTGATGGCACAGAGATGTTTGGAGGGCATGCCAGTTGTATCCCTGTTGGGGCTCTGTGAGTGGCAGCCAAGGGCTGAGGGTGTCACGGAGGAGGATTACTGGGCATCATCATTAGCGGCCGCCTTGGCCCCTGACCTGAGGGAGCATATGTGCAGCAGGACCCAGTGACAGAGGCTGCCCCTGCAATGATGCCAGTGCAACAATCTCTGGAGGTGCCCCCACTGGCACCTGCATGACATGCATGACTGCCATGTACATCTCAGCCGCATGCCAAGACAAGTGAGTAAGCTGCCGCTGCCTCCTCCAAGGCCACAAGTGGAGCACTGTGTAGAAGTGACCGAGAGCAGAGGTCATTGCATTGTCCAGTACACTGAGTAGGTAACTGGAGTGTCTTTCACATGTTTCTTCTCACTTTGTCTTTTTGAGGTCCATGTGCCAATACTACATGATGCCAGGCATGTGAGCCACCTTTTATTAGTGGTCATACAGGAAAAGAGGAATGAAGTGGTGAAAGGGAGCAAGGGTTAGTGAACGGTGAAACCCCTGAGCAGATGTGTATCCTTAATTGGCAGTTGGTGTTCCAGTCTACATCTTCAGTGGAAGATTCTCGCAGCCAGCTCAGTAAGTTCCAGGGTTTGCTGTTCCGTGTGGGTCAGAGGGGCTCAACTGAAACCAGGCTGAATTAGATGATCCCTGAAGTTAATGGCATCCTGATGAGACTCTTGAGCCCTCCTCTGGGCCCGGTCACCTCCCTATGCAGCTGGGGCACCTCTGTGACCTGCATCTTCTTCTCTTCCTCTGTTGAACTGTGTCTATCCAATACTTCACCCTCTTCATCCATGTCTCTGCGGAGGGCCATATTATGGAGAACACAGCAGACCACCACCAATGCAAAGATCCTAGCTGGAGTGTAATTACAGGGGCTGCCTGATTGATCTGGGAACCAGAACCTCATCTTCAGAAGCCTGATGGTCTGCTCAATACTTGTCATAATGAGCACATGGCTGCAGTTGTACTTTTGTGTCAGGTTCTTGTAGAGTGGTGAGTCGCCAACTCTTCAGGGAATATCCCCTGTTCCCTAAAATCCATCCACGGAGTTTGGAATTCGAATGAAGAGCTGAAGCAGGCTGGACTGGTGGTGGATGAAGGAGTCATGCTGCCATGAAAGCAAGCACCCACATGTGTGGTTGCAGACCAATTGAACGTTGAGGGAGTTGGAACCCTTCATGTTGATAAAAACGAGGTGTCAGCTGTGGCTCAGTTCATAGCACCCTCGCCTTTGAATCAGAGGGTTGTGGGTTCATGTCCCACTCCCGGAAACCAAGAACTGTGATTGTACTCGAAAAGAGTTGCAATCTGTGACTGTTGATAACTCGAAAGAGTTTCATGTTGATAAACCTCACTGGGCACTCAGTTGGAGCTAAAAACTAGTGCAGCTGAGGAAACTGAGTGCAGACTTGGAGTTTGTTGAGAGGGGGAGTTTAAAGTGTTAATTTTGTTCTTGAATTTTGTTTTTAAAATCTAATTTAGTCTGTAATTAGCCGCAGCTGGAAAGTACTGTGTAAGTGGGCTATGTCCTTTTATTTTGCAGCTTAGACAGGATAAACTTACTCTCTGCTGTGAGAACTGAGTAGTTAATTAGCTAACCAGTTGAATCTGGTTACTCTGGCAGGACAACTGATGTGTCAAGGCTGCAGCATGTGGGAGATCTTGGATAACATTGTGATCAGAACATTGTCTGCAGTAAGTATTTGAGTTTGAGGAGCTTCAGCTCAGAGCCATTGAGCTGAAAGCAGAGCTACAGACTCTGTAACTCATCCAGGAGGGGGAAAGTTACTTGGATGCTTTGTACCAGGGACAGTCATACCGCTTAGGATAGGATCTTCTGATTTGGTCAGTGGTTGGTCAGGGACAGGAGCGTGTGACTGCAAGTGAGGCAGGTAAGGGGACCCAGAGGGCAGGAGTGTGAGCCTCTGCAATTGTCCAATAGATTTGAGGTACTCTCAGCTTTGGATCAGAGCAGGGGCTGCAGGGTGGATGAGCAAACAGACCATGGCACTGTGGTACAGGAAGCCATTCAGGTGGGGGGAACAAAAAGGAACATAAAGTTAGTATGGGACAGTATAATGTGGGGGATTGACATTGTTCTCTGAAGCAAAGAGCGAGAGTCCAGATAGCTGTGTTGCCTGCCTGGTGCCAGGGTTCGAGACATCTACTCAGGGCTGGAGAGGAACTTGCAGTGGGAGGGGGAGGATCTGGTTGTCATGATCCATGTAGGTACCAACAACATAGGTAGAACTAGGAAAGAAGTTCTGCATTAGAGAGTATAAGGAGCAAGGTACTAAATTGAAAAGCAGAACCTCAAAGGCTATGATGTCTGGATTATTACTTGAGCTGAATGCAAATTAGCATAGGGTACATAAAATTAGAGAGAAGAACACATGGCTCAAAGACTGGTGTGGGAGAAGTGGGTTCTGGTTTTGTGGGGCACTGGCAACCAGTCCCAGGGAAAGTGGGGGCTGGGACGGTCGACACCTGAACCATGCAGGGACGAGTGTTCTTGTGAAACACATAACTAGGGAAGTAGAAAGGGGCAAGTGGGGGCAAGGGATAAAATGTGGAAAGGTGTGGCATATCACAAAAGAGACAAGGTAAGAGAGGAGAATAGTAATATGGGAAATGAGAGTCGAAGAGTGGTAGGGAGGGACAGAGAGAAAAGCTTAAGAATGAACCAAGAATCAAGACTAGATGTCACAAAGATAACAAAAAGAGAAAACTAAAGGCTCTGTATCTGAATGTGCATAGCATTCATAACAAAGTAAATGAATTGATAGCGCACATTGAAGTAAATAAATATGACCTGATAGCCATTACAGAGGTGTGGCTGCAGAAAGACAAAGACTGGGCCCTGAATATTGAGGGTATATGATGTTCAAGAAGAATAGGAAGCTAGGTAAAGGGGTAGCACTGTTAATCAAGGATGGCATTGGTACAATAGTTAGCGATGACCTTGATTAAGGAGATCAGGATGTAGAATCAGTTTTGGGTGGAGATGAGGAATAGTAGGGGAAAGAAGTCACTAGTGGGAGTGGTCTACAGGCCCCCTAACAGTAACCATAATGTAGGACAAAGTATACAAGAAGAAATATTGGGTGCTTGTGATAAAGGGACAGCAATAATCATGGGTGACTTTACTCTACATATAAACTGGAAAAATCACATTGGCAGTAGTAGCCTGAATGAGGGGTTCATAGAAGGCTTTCGAGAGAGTTTCTTAGAACAGCACATTCTGGAACCAACCAGAGAGCAGGTTATATTAGACTTAGTATTGTGTAATGTGGCAGGATTAATTAATGACATCAGGTCCCCTAGGTAACAGTGATCTATGATTGAATTTTACATCTAGTATGAAAGGGAGAAGAGTGGGTCTAAGACTAGTATTTTAAACGTAAATAAGGGCAACTACGTGGGCATGAAAGCTGAGCTAGCTGAAGTGAACTGGGATACTAGGCTAGGGGATAAATCAATAGAGAAGCAGTGGCAGACATTTAAGGGGATATTTCAGAATAAGTATATTCCTACTATAAAGAAAAATTCTAATGGGAGGACCCATCATCTGTAGTTAACCAAAGAAGTTGGGGAAAGCATTAACCTTAAGAAAAAATGCTTATAATTGTACAAAGATGAGTGGCAGGTCAGATGATTGGTCAGAATATACAGAATGGCAGAGAATGACTAAAAGATTAATCAGGAAAAAGAAATTAGAGTATGAGAGGAAGCTAGCTAGAAATGTAAAAACAGATAGCAAGTGTTTCTACAGGTATATAAACAGAAAAGGAGTAGGTAAAGTGAGTGTTGGACCTCTAGAGAGTGAGAATAGGGAGTTAATAGTAGATAATAAGAAAATGGATGAAATGAACAAATATTTTGGTTCTGTCTTCACTATAAAGGATACAAAAAATATTCCAGTAGTAGCTGTAAATCAGGAGGTGGAAGGGAGAGAGAATCTAGCTGAAATTACAATCACTAGGGAAGCAACACTGAGCAAAACCGATGGAGCTGTGGGCTTCATCTTAGGGTCTTAAAAGAGGTGGCTAATGAGGTAGTAGGTGCGTTGGTGTTAATTTTCCAAAATTCCCTGGGTTCTGGAAATCAGACTGGAAAATGGTAAATATAACCGCTCTATTTAAGAGGGGAGGGAAACAGAAGACAGGAAACAATAGGCCAGTTAGCTTGATGTCTGCCGTGGAGAAGGTGTTAGAGTCGATCATTAAACAGGTTATAACGGGGCACTTAGAAAAACACAAGGTAATCGGGAAGAGTCAGCATGGTTTTGTGAAAGGGAAATCCTGTTTAACCAATTTATTGGAGTTCTTTGAAGGATTAATATACGCTGTGGATAAAGGGGAGCCTGTAGATGTATTGTATGTGGATTTTCAGAAGGCATTTGATAAGGTGCCACATCAAAGGTTATTGTGGAAAATTAAAGCTCATGATGTAACGGGTAACATATTGGCATGGATAGAAGATTGGCTGGCTGGCAGAAACCAGAGTATGCATAAATGGGTCTTTGATTGGCAGGATGTGCCTAGTGGGGTCGTGCGGGGATCTGTGCTGAAGCCTCAACTTTTTACAATTTACGTCAATGACTTAGATGAGGGTAGTGAAGGCACGGTAGCTAAATATGCAGATGACACAAAGATAAGTAGGAAAGTGTGTTGTAAAGAAGACATGAGTTTGCAGATGGTTATAGATAAATTGAGTGGGTGGGCAAAAATCCGGCAGATGGAGTATAATGTGGGAAAATGTGAAGTTGTTTGCTTTAGCAGGAAAAATAAAAAAAGCAGAGTATTACTTAAATTGAGAACGACTGCAGAATTCAGAGGTTCAGAGGAATCTAGGTGTTCTCGTGCATGAGTCACAAAACGTTCATATGCAGGTACAGCATGTAATCAAAAAGGCTAATGGATTGTTATCATTTATTCTGAAAGGAATTGAACATAAAAGTAAGGATGTTATGCTTCAGTTTTACAGGGCATTGGTGAGACCGCATCTCAAATACTCTGTGCCGTTTTGGTCTCCTTATTTAAGGAAGGATGTAAATGCGTTGGAGGCAGTTCAGAGAAGGTTTCCTAGAATGATACCTGGAATGAGCGGGTTGCCTTATGAGGATAGGTTGGACAGGCTGGGCTTGTTTCCACTGGAGCTTAGATGAGTGAGAGGTGACTTGATTGAAGTATGTAATTCCTGAATAGTCTTGACAAGGTGGATGTAGGAAGGATGTTTCCTCTTGTGGGTGAGTCCAGAACTAGGGGGCACTGTTTTAAAATTAGGGGTCGCCATTTTAGGACAGATGAAGAGAAGTGTTTTCTCTGAAGGTTGTGTGACTTTGGAACTCTCTGCCTCTGAAGTCAGTGGAAGTGGGGTTACTGAATATTTTTAAGGCAGCGGTAGATAGGTTCTTGTTAGGCAAGGGAATCAAAGGTTATCGGGGGTAGATGGGAATGTAGATCTTGAAGCACAAACAGATCAGCCGTGAACTTGTTAAATGGCGGGGCAGGCTTCAAGGGCCGAAGACTGACTTCTGCTCCTATTTCATATGTTCATATGTCGATGACCATATGAGTGCAATTGATGATGCCTTGCACGTGGGAAAATCCAGCGATGAAGGTAAAGCCCACTGTCCCTTGTGCCTGTGAGGTACGATCTGTCTGCAATTGAATGCACTGCCCAGCTTTCGCAAATCGTGAGCTGCGAGATACAGTGTTGCACAACTGTTTGTGAAATGGCACCAAGTCCATTGCTGATCTTTGGAAGGAGCCAGAGGTGAAAACGTTCAAGGCCATAGTGACTTTGGCTACTGGCAGGGAATGATGAGTAGTGCTGCAAAGTATGGGGTGTTCTGCGACAAGAGAACAAATCTCTGTGACCATTTGCCTGGAGACTCGCACTTTTCTGCAGCACTGGTTTTTGGTCATCTCAAGGAGCTGCCTTCCCCTCATTCCTCTCCTCTGGTCCGCTGATGCCTGGGGCTCTGCCCTTCCCACAGAGGATGTTGCTCCTTAGCGCCACTGGACCTGTGCTCTCATTGCCAGCTGCTGTCTTCCTGGCGCACAGGTGGCCTCCCAATTGTATTTGGAACCCTAGCTCCCTTCTCTCTTACCTCTGCAATGCCAGCAAGGTGATGAACCCCTGTGCTACCCGAGTGCTTACTGACCACTCTCCCCACAATATGCACTGACCTGATGGCACCCATGTGCCATTGTCCGAGTCCCCATCTGTGCTGTTCTCCCTTTCATGGGGCCCATCTAATTCCCTGGAGTAGCAATGTTTGGCTCCCCACTGTGCATCTATCTCCATGCATTTGGTCTGCCCACATCTCAGCATGCAGCCCATGTGCCCATGTCAAAATATGAACATGATCCTCAGTGAGCTCTCAATGAACTCTTTAACTATCTTAATTACACCTGTTATTAGTTTGGGCAAGTTCTCGGGTCCACCCTCCCACTGCCTTGGTGAAATTTACCACTGCCAGGAATGGTGATGCCAGCTGGCGCCAGTATTTTCACCTGCCTCTGTTCCTGCTCTTGGTGGAACCTAAAAATCATGCTCATGACCTGAATTGCACTACTTTCTTGAATTAACTGGCACCTGAAGGTTTGCACATGAAATTAGCCCATTTGCCCATTCGGTAGAGAGCTATCATGGGCTTGTATTTTTGCCTCTCCTATCACTTCCACTTGTTCCTCCTCATACAAATAGTATGTCAGTGCCCCTCCTTCACACTCACTGAAAGGCTGCCTCAGGGCAATTGCTAACTGGGCTGATGCAACATTCAAAGTTACTGTGTCATGTGTGATGCCACGATGCCACTCAGTCTTATGGCTTCCTCTTGGGACCTACAAATGGGAAAAGGACACAATTGAATTTCAGACTGTTAACTTCAAATCAGGAAAGAACATGAATGTTTAATAGTTAAACCAAATTACAGTAACTGTTGCTCTAGTGGAGGAAAATGATAAGAGAATTAACGTACAATTAATCAGAAAAATGTTGATTTGTGGCACCACAGCTTCAAACTCTGTATTCTTGTGCCTTCAATCCACTGCCATGGAATTACAGTGAGGGTGAATGTCTTCATGCATTGAGAAGGTTTCTGGATTGCTGCAGCCTGTCAATCCTAGTCCCTTGCCAAAGGCCTTTTCCTACAAGCAGAAAATAGTAAAGAACATTATAAGAACACAGAAGAAACTCAACCAGCTCCATCTTGGATTCACCATTTTATGAATAAGTCAGCATGGTTTTTCACTTCAGAGCTCAGGTGGAACTGAACTTGCTCCCACTAAATGTTCCACTGTAATTATGCCTTCCACCTCCCATTGCATGTAAAAATTGCTGGAAATACTCAGCAGGCCTGAGAGCGTCTGTGGAGAGAAACAGAATTAACATTTTGAGTTGAATATGACTCTTCAAAACTGTTCACTTCTGCTGTCAGACCTGTTGAATATTTCCAGCACTTAATGATTTTATTTCAGATTTCCAGTATCTGCAGTATTATACTTTTATTTTAGTGCCTTCTATCTCTGTATCTGCCTCTCATGTGTTGATATAATGTGTCTATAAAAACAGTTGAATTAGATTTTCTATGGAATGTTATCTCAAATGTTCAAAAATTTGTACTCCAGTTTAATTTTAAATTGATTGGAAAAATAAATTGATGAACACTATCAAAACATGAGGAAAACATGCTTTGGGATTTGTTAGGAGATTCTCCATACTGTACCTGCTCAGGCGGAGAAATCCTGAGAATTGCAAGTACATTAGTTATTAGCCGTCTTCAGTGGAAACTGAGCTCTGGGAAGATTTGCAACTCAAACTCTAGGGTTTTGAGCAATTGTGCCTTGGGAACCTAGGCCCCAAACTCTGGAATTCCCTCCATACACCTCTCTGCCTGTTTGCCTTGCTTTCCTCCTTTAAGACATCTGACTTCGTTTCTCCTTACGTGGCTCTGTGTCATATGTTATTTTATAATGCTCCTGTAAAACGCCTTGGGACTTTCGTTACATCAAAAGCTCCATATAAATATAAGGAGTTGTTGGTGAAGCCTCTGAATAAAATCATTTGTGAAGGCCTTCAGAAAAGGTCTTTACGCCAGTTTATTCATTTTATCGGGAGATATGTATTATTTTAGTTATCACCATTTTAGTCAAAAATGTTTGTGATATTAGAATTTCTAGTACTGAAGTAAAAATTATGTCTGAAAGTTTTGAAAATATTTTTAAAGCAATTTGGTTCAGTATCTGCAATATCCTTTTACAAAATTTTTCATTATTGATCTTATTTACAGAGTCGTGATAGGTTTTTGAATTTTATTTAAATAATTTGATTTATAAAAAATGGGTTTTATTTACCAGTTATAGATATGCAGCTTTAATTTGCTTTTTTCCGAATACAAAATTTAGTAAACAATGGGTAGAAATTTACCCATGTCACATGTGACATCTGAAGTTTGGGCAGGAAGCATGTTTGTTTGAACAATATTTATAATAAAATTAATATATAGAAATGTGCTATTAGAACTCATGCGGTATACTGATGATAAATGGGATGATGCAGTTTCTCTCATTTATCTCTTGTTGTACTCGAGTGGCATTTATCTTCATATCTCTCATATCCTGCTGCCATGCATCATTTCCTCTTCTCCTATGCTTACCTATGTGTTTTCTTTTTCTTTAATTTATTCAGAAAATAAGTGGGTGCGTGGTATTTGGGAGGAGGAGTTGTTGAGGATTGTTTCCAATGGTGGGGTTGGTGGCTTCCTTAATATGGTTTGCAACATCAGTCTGTTCCTGTTCTCCTACAAAGACTTAAACCTCCTTCGGTCTCTGATCTGGCGGGAAAGTGACAATTCACTCAGTTCTAAATTATTTTAACCATGGGCCATTAAGTTAGCACTACTCTACAGTTAATATACATAGGTATATTCTTTCAATGATATGCAGCTTTAAATTATTTTAGTGCCAAATTGTGAAGAACAAGTGCCAAAAAATATGTTGTCATTCAAGTCTGTTGTAAGTGTCTAATTAACAATTTCACTAATGGTCTCAGATAATGATTTGACTGGCAGGAGGTAATGCTAACAAAGCTTTTTAGGATGCATCTGAGAGTTTGGATTTTTTCTGTGTGAAAAGATAATTTGAATGATATTGTGGAAGAAGTAAATGATATTGTGGAAAAAGTAATTTTTGTTACATGTACAGGTAAAACTCTAATAACTCTAACTCATCAAATACAAACATAGGATGTGAAAAACTGCAATAATAAACTCTTCCCCACACACCCTCACCCCAGGTCTTGCAGTAACTTAAATTTTTGTATCTACAGTGAAGAAAGGCAACATTTAAAAGGTATCTCCCCCCAAACCTTCCATTCCTTCTCCCACACCGTAATGCGCATGGTGTTTGGTATCATTCATGACTCCTCAGATACTGAAGCAGTCCGTGTCCATGTGCAGCAAGACCTGGACAACATTCAGGCTTGGGTTGATAAGTGACAAAAAAAACATACACACCCCACAAGTGCCAGGCAATGACCATCTCCAACAAGAGAGAATCAGTTATCTCCCCTTGACATTCAATGACATTACCGTCGTTGAATCCCCTCCATCAACATCCTGGGAATTACCATTGGCAAGAAACTTAGCTAGACTAGACATATAGATACCGTGGCTACAAGAGCAGGTCAGAGGCTGGGAATTCTGTAATGAGTAACTCCTCTCCTGACTTTCCAAGTCTATCCACCATCTACAAGGCACAAATCAGGAGTGTGATGGAATACTTTCCACTTGCCTGGATGAGTGCAGCTCCAACAAAACTCAAAGCTTGACACAATCCAGGACAAAGCTGCTTTGACCAGTACTCCAACCATCATCTTAACCATCATCATCCACCATCGACACACAGCGGCAACAGTGTGCATCATATACAAGAGCTTCTTGAGAGCGCAGCCCCAACAACACTTGAGAAGCTCGCCACCATCGAGGACAAAGCAGCCTGCATGATTGGCACCCCATCCACCACCTTCAACATTCACTCCCTCCACCAGCTATGTACAGTGGCAGCAGGGTGTACCAGCTACAAGATGCACTGTAGGAGGGTTGATCAGTAAGTTCGTGGATGACACGAAAATTGGTGGGGTGGTAAATAGTGAGGAGGATAGCCTTAGATTACAGGAGGATATAGACGGGCTGGTCAGATGGGTTGATCAGTGGCAAATGGAATTTAATCCGGATAAGTGTGAGGTGATGCACTTGGGCAGGACAAACAAGGCACGGGAATACATGATGAATGGTAGGACCCTGGGAAGTACCGAGGATCAGAGGGACCTTGGTGTACATGTCCACCAGTCCCTTAAGGTAGCGGGACAGGTAGATAAGGTGGTTAAGAAGGCATATGGGATACTTGCCTTTATTAGCCGAGGCATAGAATATAAGAGCAGGGAGGTTATGCTGGAACTGTATAAAACTCTGGTTAGGCTACAGCTAGAGTATTGCGTGCAGTTCTGGAATCCGCATTATAGGAAGGATGTGATTGCACTAGAGGGAGTGCAGAGGAGATTTACCAGGACGTTGCCTGGGCTGGAGAATTTTAGTTATGAGGAGAGATTGGATAGACTGGGGTTATTTTCCCTGGAGCAGAGGAGATTGAGGGGGGACATGATCGAGGTGCATAAAATTGAGGGGCATAGATAGGGTAGACAGGAAGGAACATTTCCCCTTGGTGGAGGGATCAATAATCAGGGGGCAAAGATTTAAGGTAAGGGGCAAGAGGTTTAGAGGGGATGTGAGGAAGAATTTTTTCACCCAGAGGGTGGTGGGAATCTGGAACTCTCTGTCTGAAAGGGTGGTAGAGGCAGAAACCCTCAGAACATTTAAGAAGCATTTGGATGTGCCCTTGCAATGCCATGGCATACAAGGCTATGGGCCTAGTGCTGGAAAGTGGGATTAGAATAGTTAGGTACTTGTTTGACCGGCGCAGACTTGATGGGCCCGAAGGGCCTTTTTCTGTGCTGTAGACCTCTATGACTATGACTGTATGACACTGCAGCAACTCACCAAGGCTTCTCCAACAACCCTTCCAAACCCGTGACCTCTACCACTTAGAAGGACAAGGGCAGTGGATGCATGAGACTACCACCACATGCAAGTTCCCTTCCAAGTCACACACCATCCTGACTTGGAACTATATTGCAGTTCCTTCACTGTCACTGAGTGAAAATCCTGGAACTTCCTTATGAACAGCACTATGGATGTACTTACACCTCATGGACTACAGCTGTTCAAGATGGTGACTTGCCACCACCTTCTCATGGGCAATTAGGGATGGACAGTAAGTGTTGGCCTAGCTAGTGATGCCCACATCCCCTGAAAGAATATTTTAAAAAAATCAAATTGCACTTTCCCCTTTAAGGGCTGTTAATTAGGTAATTAGTTAATTTGTTAATTTAATTGCTCTACTGAAAAAGAGTATACAAGATGCACAGCAGCAACTCACCAATGCTCCTTCGACAGCACCTTCCAAACCTGCGAGTTTTATCCAGTAGAAGGACAAGTTGAACAGACGCATGGGAGTACCACCACTGGCAAGTTCCCCCACAAGCCACACACCATCCTGATTCAACTATATTGCCATTGCTTCACTGTTGCATAGTCAAAATCCTGGAACACTAAATCAGGAAATGGAATGGAGGGAGGAACTCTGGAAAATTATAATCACCAGGGAAGTGGTATTGAGCAAACTGTTGGGGCTGCGGGCTGACAAATCTCCAGGTTCGGATGGACTTCACCTTAAGGTCTTGAAAGAAGTGACTCGTGAGATAGTTGATGCACTGGTTTTAATTTTCCAAAATTCTCAAGATTTGGGGAAGGTTCCACTAGATTGGAAAATAGCAAATATAATTCTTCTTTTCAAAAAGGGAGGGAGGCAGAAAGCAGGAAACTATAGGCCAGTTAGCCTAACATCTGTCATAGGGAAAATGTTAGGAGCTATTATTAAAACGTTATAGCAAGGCACTTCGAAAAATTCAAGGCAATCAGGCAGAGTCAACATGGTTTTGTGAAAGGGAAATCATGTTTAATCAATTTATTGGAGCTCTTAGAAGGAGTCACATGTGCTATGGATAAAGGGGAACCAGTGGATGTACTGTACTTAGATTTCCAGAAGACATTTGATAAACATCAAAGGTTATTGCAGAAAAAAGAAGCTCATGGTGTGGGGGGTAGCATATTGGCATGGATAGAAGATTGGCTAGCTAACAAGAAGAGAGTTGGCATAAATGGGTCTTTTTCTGGTTGGCAGGATGTGATGAGTGGTGTGCCACAGGGATCAGTGCTGGGGCCACAACTTTTTGCAATTTATATCAATGACTTGGATGAAGGAACCGAAGGAATGGTTGCTAAATTTGCTGATGACACAAAGATAAGTAGGAAAGTAAGTTGTGAAGAGGACATAAGGAGGCTACAAAATGACATAGGTTAAGTGAGTGGGCAAACTGTTGCTGCTGTGCATCTTGTATGCTCTTTTTCAGTAGAACAATTAAATGAACAAATTAACTAATTACCTAATTAACAGCCCTTAAAGGGGAAAGTGCAACTTGATTTTTAAAAATATTCTTTCAGGGGATGTGGGCATCACTAGCTAGGCCAGCACTTTCTGTCCATCCCTAATTGCCCATGAGAAGGTGGGGGCAAATCATCACCTTGAACTGCTGTAGTCCATGAGGTGCAAGTACATCCATAGTGCTGTTCGTGAGGAAGTTCCAGGATTTTCCCTCAGTGACAGTGGCAAATGGAGTATAATGTGGGCAAATGTGAAATCATTCATTTTGGCAGGAAGAATAAAAAAGAAGCTTATTATCTAAATGGTGAGAGATTGCAGAGCTCTGGGATTCAGAGGGATCTGGGTGTCTTAGTGCATGAATCACAAAAGGTTAGTATGCAAGTACAGCAGGTAATTAAGAAAGCTAACAATGTTATCATTTATTGTGAGGAAAATTGATTACAAAAGTAGGGAGATTTTGCTTCAGTTGTACAGGGCATTGGTGAGACCACATCTGGAGTATTGTGTACAGTACTGGCCTCCTTATTTAAAGAAATGTGTAAATGCTTTAGAAGCAGTTCAGAGAAGGTTTACTAGACTAATACCAGGAATGGGCAAGTAGGGCTGGACAGGTTAGGCTTGTATCCACTGGCATTTAGAAGAGTAAGAGGTGACTTAATTGAAATCTTTAAGATCCTGGGGGGTCTTGACAGGGTGGATGTGGGGAGGATGTTTCCTCTTGTGGGAGAATCTAGAACTAGGGAGTTACTGTTTAAAAATAAGGGGTCCTTCATTTAAGACAGAGATGAGGAGAATTTTTTTTCTGAGGGTTGAGAGTCTCGACCTCTCTTCCTCAAAAGGTGGTGGAAGCAGAGCCTTTGAATATTTTAAAGAGAGAGCTAGATAGATTCTTGATTAACAAGGGGGTGAAAGATTCTTGATGAAGGGGGTGAAAGGTTATCAGGGGTAGGCAGGAATGTGTGGTTGAGGTTACATTCAGATCAGCCATGATCTTACTGAATGGTGGAGCAGGCTCGAGGGGCTGAGTGCCCTACTCCTGCACCTAATTCGCCTGTTCATATGTTCATAATGACCTTTCCAACAGCAGTGTTGGCATACCTACATCAGATGGACTGCAAAAGTTCAAGAAGTTGGTGCACCACCACTGTCTCAAGGGTGATTAAGGATGAACAACAAATGCTGGCTTTGCCCAGTGATGCTCGCATCCCATCTAAGAATTTAAAAAATGCCTGTAATAGACTTAAAGTGGTGACTTCCATCCTGAATATGTGGATTTCCACTAAGAATACTGGGAGCAGATTATAGGAAATTACGGATGGGCAGTCTATGATTTTCCATTCATAAAAATAATTTTTTGATTGCACCATCACTTATTCAGCCCTTCAATCTCAATTGGAAACTTAATTACAGATAATAAATGAATTCCCAATACCTGTACCTGGTTCAAGCTGGAGATACCACAACAAATCTGTGGTAAAATAAATTTATTAACATTTTAGGTTGAGACAATTAATTAATCAGATCAATTTCTGGCAAAGTGGTCTATTATCTAATTTCAGAACTAATAGTGTTGGCTGGGTTTATAATTTATTATACATATTCCATTGCAGAAAGTTGTACTGAGAACTGTTGGGATATTTGATAAACTGTTCCAGATGTTAACAATTATAATTTTGATGCGATTAGGTCCCTCAGATGACCAGCTTAATCATCCTGTCCAGTATCAACCCGAGTCTGTCTAAAACCATCTGGCATTCTCACTGGACAGCTGCTGAGCATGTCGCAGCAAGCATTGTGTGAATGACCATCTGCTGATCCCATATTTAACACTTCATTCATGCCAGCAAGTGGACTCAAATTATTGGGTATAATGTGTTTTTGGAATGGATAAAGAGTGGTGTGTGGACTCATACTTTTGAAACCTTGAAACTGTTATTTAGAATACAGCTTATTGGGCATCAGATTTCCATATTTCATCGTAAACTAGATTTTCTCTATAGTGTTTTACAGAACTATACCAAACATTAGAGCACTGATGTATCAGAGTGGGTGTTTCATGTGTTTTTCCTATTAGCAAGCACAAAACCATGCATGATAGATTGTGATAAATTGGAGTGTGTTATTTATTGCAAAGTGTTGTGCAAAAATTGTTTTATTAATAGTTACAAGGATAATTGAAGCTTTGATGACTGTGTAATTAGGGTGCAATTATTATGGCTCAGATCTTCCGGTCTCCAGATTGTCAGAGACCAGACGTAGCCCCCAAAATGCGCTTCGGGATCCTGCAGAAGTGCTGATGCAATGACTCTAAATGCATTGCCCAGGAAGTTTGAACTTTCAATGGGTAATTCCCCTGTTCGCTCGGACCTGCTGAAGACTTACCAAGGAAATGTTAGACAGAAAAATCCTGGTCTAATTCCTGGGAAACTATACAACTGATGCCCCTGGCTTTCCAATTCCAAACCCCCCCCGACCACCACAACCCCAAACCCATACCCGACCTGACTAGCCCCTGACCTGGCTACCCCACAAACCACCTACGCACTACCCACCCTACCTCTCCTCCCCTGCTGCCATCCCCCCACTTATTCACCCAGCTATCCATTCACTTGCCTGCTCACCTGCACGCTCACTAGCTTGGGGACCTTGAAACACTTAACCAGAATATGACAGCTAATGCTGTAAAAAAAGTGGGTGTGGCTTCTGAGAAGATTCGCTTTGCTGCTCTCTGTGAAGATTCCTGCACTGAGACAGCTCTGCAGGATCTTCCATCAGAAGTCAGAGTATTTTAAAAAATGCAGGTAAATGGGTAGTTTTCTGTCTGATCAGAGTCGGACACGGGTTCTGACTCTGGGAAGATTTGGGCCCATGAGTTCTTTAAGTGGTATTAAAAATATATTTCTTCCACAAATTCTTCATTACAGCTTGACAGCATTCATTTTAACCAAAACAAAACATTAGCCTTGTGCTTCTAATTTTTCCTTTAGCAATTTATTCATTCAGAATTAATTAATATTCATTTGGATGAATACGGACTCAAAACGTTAACTCTGTCTTCCTCTCCATAGATGCTGTCAGATCTGCTGAGTTTTTCCAGCTATTTTTGTTTTCGTGTAATTAATATTCATGTTGTTTAGTGTGGTGACTCTGTAAAATGATTTAATAGAGCAATCGAAAAGAACTTCATTTTATATAGTGCTAAGAACAACGCAAAGTGCTTCACGGGGAATGAATTGCTTCTGAAGTGCTGTCACAATTGTTATATTGGTGAATACAGCAACCCGTTTGTACACAAGGTATCGCAAACCACAATTGAAATGAAGAACCAGTTCATTTTTTTTTGTTTAATGTTGACTGGAGCACAGAAAATTCCCTGCTTTTCTTAAGGTAGTGCCATGCATCTTTTACATCCATCTGAAAAGGCAGAAGAGTATGAGTTTATCTACCCAAAACCTGCAACATCCCTCACTGTTCAGTTGACTGCACTGTTGTGCTTAAATCCTGAATGGAGGTTAAACACAACCTTCTGATTGAGAGGCGTGGGGGCTACTGTAAAGTAATGTTGTCCCAAGACGATTGATATATCTTAACCATATAGCACTGTAAGTGAGCTCTACGGAGAACTATATAAGTTTTAAACAGTTGTGCACAATAACGAACTGATTTTGAAATATATACTTAACACTTCTGCAGGAATATTTTTCAAAAGCAATTATGTCAAGTAGTTCACTAGAACAAATTTAAAATCAATACAAAATCAGATCAATAAACTTACCGGTGAGTCTTTAGTGTGTCTCTTTCTCTATTGTAAACATGAACAGCACCTGTGAGTTCTGTCCATTCTACCACCCCTGTTATTTCTTGTTACCATTTGATTCACTGGTACCTCTGTTTAGACCAGTTCTATCAGTTCCCTTTGATCCCACAAGCTGCTTCTCTTTGCTTCTTCCACTTGACTATTGCTAAAACCTTTTATGTTTTTTTGGTGTGTTAAGGTCCACTGCTTGATCTTCATTTGAGCTGAGTTAAAATTAAAACAACAAATTTTCTTGTATGGTATGTTTGGGCTCAAGGAAATATCGTCCTTTTTCTCTTTCAGAAATGGAACAGCTCTGCTATGCTTCTTAGCAGCACAATTGACCCACTTCTCTCTGGCACCTCTGACCCATTTGCTTCCAACACCCCAGGTGCTACCATGTGATGCCAGTAGTGTATTCCCAACCAATGCCTATGCTGCATTCCAAGGTCTGGCTGTGCCTGTACCTAGGCTTGTTACAGCCCTGCCTGCCTGCCCCCTCAACCAGCCTTCTTCCAGTATACCCAGCCACATTTCTCCTTCAATACCTCCCCATTCCCTTGGATCCTTTCCCCTAATTTTGCTACTCCCCACCTAATCCTAGCTTACCCCAGTTGTTTCAGGGTCCCAAGCCCCCTAATACTCACTTATACAGACACCACCCCCTTTACAGAGCCTTTACCCCTCCAGTAATTTCAGGAATTAACCCCTTTCTCCAGCCCCACTGCCTTAAAGTGTGCATCCCATCTTTTGCCATAGACCCTGGATGCCACCAATCCATATGGGTGTTCCACGGTACTAAACCAAAAAATCCAGGACCCAACTCAGTACCAGCGCCCTACCAATCTCCCTGCAAGCCTACCTCTTCAATACCCGAGGGGATGGTGCTTTTTACATAAATCTCACTTGGTCAGCTCCTGGTACCCACCTTTGGCTCAACAAATGTTGCTTACCCTGCAGTTCCAAAAAAGGCTTAGACTTTGAAATTGATTACATTAATAAATTGAGATATATAAGAGCTATATAAAAATGTTGGGAGATGAATGGAAAAATGGGAAGTAGAGATTTGTAGAATGAATGAGGAAGAGTCTTCCACAGACCACAATGAAAAGCAAATTAAGAACATTACAGGAAAAGAATTGGAAGACAAAGATAGAGAGAAGAATAAAGAAATATTTAGAAACTGGATTAAGAATCCATAAAATGATGGGGATTTTTTTGATCTTGGCAATCATAAGTGATGACTTAACATACGTAAAAACACTACAGTTCTTACATAATCATACGTACTTTACTATTTGGTCATTCTAATTTTTTGATTCATGACCTCAATTTTTTTGTTTGTGTGTGCGTCTATTTACACATGTATGTGTGGTATCTACACATATGCACTCACTCATTGCAACAAAGGAAGCCATTTGGCCCTTCGTCCATGTTGCTCTCTGTAGAACAATCCAATCAAGTCCCATTCTGTGCTCTATCTCTACAAGTTTATTTCCCTCAAGTGCTAATGCAGTTGTCTTTTGAAGTAATTCATCATCTCTGCTTCCACCACCCTCATTGGCAGCGAGTTCCAGTTCATTACCACTGTACATTTAAAAAAAGCAATGTTCTTCCTTACACTCCCCTGCATCTCCTGCCCAAAACCTTAAACCTGTGTTCTCCAGTCTTTGTACCACCAGCTAATGGGGTCAACTTTTTTTGTCCACCTTATCTAAATCTGTCCCAATCTTGCACATCTCTAGTAAATTTCCCATTAATACATAGAAACATACATAGAAAATAGGGGCAGGAGTAGGCCATTCAGCCCTTCAAGCCTGCTGCACCATTCATTATGATCGTGGCTGATCATCCAACTCGATAGCCTGCTCCCACTTTCTCCCCATATCCTTTGATCCCTTTTCCCCCAGGAGCTACATCTAACTCCTTCTTGAAAACATACAATGTTTTGGCCTCAACTACTTTCTGTGGCAGCAAATTTCACAGGCTCACCACTCTGGGTGAAGAAATTTCTCCTCATCTCAGTCCTAAATGGTCCACCCCATATCCTCAGACTGTGATCCCTGGTTCTGGACTCCCCCACCATCGGGAACATCCTTCCTGCATCTACCCTGTCTAGTCCTGTTAGAATTTTATAGGTTTCTATGAGATCCCCCCCTCATTCTTATGAACTCCAGCGAATATAATCCTAACTGACTCAATCTCTCCTCATATGTCAGTCCCACCATCCCAGGGATCAGTCTGGTAAACCTTCGCTGCACTCCCTCTACAGCAAGAACATCCTTCCTCAGATAAGGAGGCCAAAACGGCACACAGTATTCCAGGTGTGGTCTCACCAAGGCCCTGTATAATTACAGCAAGATATCCCTGCTCCTGTACCATTTGCCTTCCTTACCACCTGCTGCACCTGCATGCTGTCCTTCAGCAACTGGTGTACGAGGACATCCAGGTCTCGTTGCACATTCCCCTCTCTCAACTTATAGCCATTCAGTTAATAATCTGCCTTCCTGCTTTTGCTACCAAAGTGGATAACCTCACATTTATCCACATTATACTGCATCTGCCATGCATTTGCCCACTCACTCGGCTTGTCCAAATCACACTGAAGCATCTCTGCATCCTCCTCACAGCTCATCCTCCCACCCAGCTTTGTGTCATCTGCAAATTTGGAGATATTACATTTAGTTCACTCATCTAAATCATTAATATATATTGTGAATAGCTGGGGTCCCAGTACCGATCCCTGCCGTTCCCCACTAGTCACTGCCTACCATTCGGAAAAAGACCCGTTTATTCCCACTCTTTGTTTCCTGTCTGCCAACCAGTTTTCTATCCATCTCAGTACACTACCTCCAGTCCCATGCGCTTTAATTTTACACGCCACTCTCTTATGTGGGACTTTGTCGAAAGCCTCCTGAAAGTCCAAATAAACCACATCCACTGGCTCCCCCTCGTCAACTCTGCTAGTTACCTCCTCGAGTTAAATCAAGCATGATTTCCCTTGCGTAAATCCATGCTGATTCTGTCCGATTCTGCCACTGTTTTCCAAGTGCTCAGCTATTAAATCTTCATTAATCAATCTTTCCTTCAAGGAGAACAACCTCAGCTTCTCCAACCTAATCTTGTAGCTAAAATCCCTAATCTCTGAAACTATTCTGGTAAATCTTGGTGCATGTTATTATTCAATATAATTATTTCATAGAAGGGTTGTAAATGGATTCTATTTTATCAGTAATCTCACAGGGTAGAAATATTAAATGACCCCTGAGCAACAAAGTGGAATGACTATCATTGAGAAGCATTGGAGTCCTTGGGTGTCTCTGTGCGAGAGGACAGAGGACAAAGACTGGTTCACATTTGTATCTGTGTTTCTTGATCAGCAAGTCTGAAGACTGCTATTTCTCACTACAACATATTTTCACTATCTACAATGTGACACAACTTTATCATGATATTTCATTCCTCAAAAAACTCAAAAGCATCAAGACAGAATGGGATAATAGTTAAGTAGGCAAAAGGACAAGATTGAAGTCAATGAAAAACACTCTTGGAAATCATGTGCAGGATAAAGCAAGTTACTGATTCACTATGATCCCATTATGCACTCCTGTCCTGGCAACTTCACACAACAAAGTCTGCTCACAGTAAACGTCATTAGCAACAAAATAAATAGAAATCCAGCCATGATTCCACCCTCTATTTGCACGATAATTATGGATGACAAAGGCCATCTAACCCAACTCATCTCATTCACCCGGAATGACCATGAACACAGGTGTTAGGAGCCAGGAGTAAGCCATTCAGCCCCTCAAGCCTGCTCCACCATTTGATAGCATTGCCAACGTTATACCTGTGACTACAACTCAGAAGTATTTAATTGGCTGCAAAGCAATTTAAGACATCATGAAAGGTGCTATATCAATGTAGGTCTTGACTTGCTTTTAGTACATTTGCATGCAATGGGCAGTGATTGTAGCAATGGTGAAATTGGAGGCCCAATTCTTATCCTTGATTCTCTAAGGATAATTAATCATAGAGCAATCAATTGATGTTAGGAAAGTGGCAACAAATAAATCACAACACTTACAAAACAATTTAACCTTGTAGCTAATTCAGCCTTACAATTCTGACTTCTCTGGCGCTAACCCACAATATACTATAAATGGCATCTGCCCCTTTTACACTAACAACACTATCCCCATGATTTGCCAGTCAGACACCTACCAGCAGCTGAGTAAAAATGGAGATTGAGTTGTTGATCTGAATTTTTCAGAGAAAAATGATGCATGATACATTAAATTCAGTGCAGCCTGAACTCAAGAACTGGATTGTTTCCCCTTTTCCTAGAAGTTTTCATACAAATTGTGTTGTGCACTGTGAATTTGCAGCCTAAAATGGAAAAATGTAATTAAGAAATAAGAAACCCTGCAACCTGCTCCACTCCTCCAACAGGATCAAGAGCCCCGAAGGCTGTGTTGCCTACCTGGTGCCAGGGTTAAGGATATCTCATCTGAGCTGCAGAGGAACTTGGAGTGGGAGGGGAAAGACCCAGTTGTCGTGGTCCACGAAGGTACCAACGATATAGGTAGAACGAGGAAAGAGGTTCTGCTCAGGGAATATGAGCAGGTAGGGGCTAAATTATAAAGCAGAACCAAAAAGGTAATAATTCCCGGATTACTACCTGAGCCACGAGCGAATTGGCACAGGGCCAATAAGATTAAAGAGGTAAACGCGTGACTCAAAGATTGGTGTGGGAGAAATGGGTTCAAATTCACGGGAATTGGCACCAGTACTGGGGAAAGAGGGAGCTATTCCATTCAGATGGGCTCCACTTGAATCATGCTGGGACCAGTGTCCTAATGAATCGTATAACTAGGGTTGTAGATAGGGCTTTAAGCTAAATAGTTGGGGGGGGAGGGTTCAGTTGCATGGAAATATAAAAAAATCAAAGATTAAGGAGAGGGTAAGAGTGCAGGTTCGTTGACGAGGCTGATTGTTACCAAAAAGTGAAAGGAAGAGACAGTGTGTGTGAACGCCATATTGCACCAAAGAATCATATAAGAGTAGGGAAAATTGACAATAGGGCAAATTTAAAGGCTTTGTATCTGAGTGCACGTAGCATTCGAATTAAAACTAATGAGTTAACAGCGCAAATAGAGATAAATAGGTATGATTTGATGGCGTTCACTGAGACGTGAGGGAGAACAGGTTTGGGAGTTGAATATCGAAGGGTACTCAGTGTTTTGGAAGGATAGGCAAGAAGAAAAAGGAGGTGGTGTAGCTTTGTTAGTAAAGGAAGAGATCAGTGCTATAGTGAGGAATGATATAGGTACTGGAGAGCAAGACGTGGAGTCAGTCTGGGTAGAAATAAGAAATAGCAAGGGAAAAAAGTCCTGGTGGGAGTAATCTATAGGTCCCCAAACAATTCAGCAGTAGGGCACAGTATAAACCAGAAAATACTGGGAGCATGTAAGAAAGGCAATAATCATGGGTGATTTTAATATGCATATAGACTGGACTAATCAAATTGGCAAGGCTAGCCTCGAGGGAGAGTTCATAGAGTGTACCTTGGAGCAATATGTTGTGGAATCAACCAGGGAGCAGGCTATTCTGGATTTAGTTTTGTGTAATGAGATGGGATTAATTAATGATCTCAGAGTAAAGGATCCTCCAGGGAAGAGTGATCATAGCATGCTAGAATTTCAAGTTCAGTTTGAGAGCGAGAAACTTGAGTCCCACACTAGTGTTCTGGAGTTAAACAACATAGACATGAGGGCAGGTTTGGCCCTAGTTGACTGGGCAGAAAGACTACAAGGTAGGACAGTTGATGAACAGTGGATGATATTTAAGGAGATATTCAATTCCTCTCAGGTAAAATATATTTCAAAGAGGAAGAAAGATGGTAAGAGGGGGAAAAATCCGTAGCTAAGCAAGGAAGTTAAAAATAACATAAAGGCAAAAACTAAGGCATACCAAATTGCAAAGGTCAGTGGCAGGCTGGAAGATTGGGAAAGTCTTAAAGATCAACAAAGGGTTACTAAAAAAATAATAAAAAGAGCAAAGGTAAATTATGAAAGAAAACTAGCGCAAAATGTAAAAACTGATAGCAAAAGCTTCTACAAGTATATAAAAGGAAAGAGAGTAGCTAAAGTGAATGTTGGTCCCTTGGAGGATGAGGCTGGGGAGTTAATAGTGGGGAACACAGAAATGGCAGAGATGCTTAATCAATATTTTGCCTCAGTTTTCATGGTGGAGGACACTAATACCACCCCAGATAGAGCAGAGAAGGAGGAACTTAGAACAATCACCATCACTAGAGAAAAAGTGCTGAGCAAACTATTGGGATTAAAGGGTGACAAGTCCCCAGGATCTGATGGCCTACATCCCAGGGTCTTAAAGGAAGTGGCAGTGGAGATAGTGGATGCATTGGTAATAATATTCCAAAATTCCCTGGATTCTGGAAAGGCTCCAGTGGATTGGAAAAATGCCCTTATTCAAAAAGAAGGGGAGGCAGAAAGTAGGAAACTATAGACCAGTTAATTTAACATCTATCGTTGGGAAATTGTTGGAATCCATTATTAAGGAAGTAATAATGGGGCATTTGGAAAGTCAAAATTCCCATTCTAGAATGCCCATTTGGAAAGTCAAAATGCCCAAAATCTATCAGAGTCAGCATGGCTTTATGAAGAGTAAATCATGTTTGACTAATTTGCTAGAGTTCTTTGAAGATGTGACAAGCAAAGTGGATAACGGGGATCCTGTAGATGTAGTATCTCTGGACTTCCAGAAGGCCTTTGATAAGGTGCCGCACAAAAGATTAATACACAAGATAAGATCACACGAAGTTAAGGATAATATATTAGCTTGGATAGAGGATTGGCTAACCAACAGAAAGCAGAGAATCGGGATAAATGGGTCTTTTTCTGGATGGCAAGCTATAACTAGTGGGGTGCCACAGGGTTTGGTCCTTGGGCCCCAACTATTTACAATCTATATTAATGACTTGGATTCGGGGATAGAAGGTACAATAGCTAAATTTGAAGATGACACCAAAATAGGTGGGAAAGTAAGTTGCAATGAAGAAATAAGAAATTCACAAATGGATATGGACAGGTTAGATGAATGGGCCAAAATTTGGCAGATGGAGTTTAACGTAGATAGGTGTGAGGTTATCCATTTTGGTCGGTAGAATAAAAAAGCGACTTATTATTTAAATGGAGAGAAACTTCAGAATGCTTCAGTGCAGAGGGATCTGGGTGTCCTCATGCATGAATCGCTGAAAGCTAGTATGCAGGTACAGCAGGTAATAAGGAAGGTAAACGGAATTTCGGCATTTATTGCTAAAGGGATAGAGTATACAAATAGTGAAGTGTTGTTGCAACTGTACAATGCATTGGTGAGACCGCACCTGGAGTACTGTGCACAGTTTTGGTCCCCTTACTTGAGGAAGGATGTAGTTGCACTCGAGGCGGTTCAGAGGAGGTTCACTAGATTGATTCCAGAGATACGGGGCTTGTCTTATGAGGAGAGATTGAGCAGTTTAGGCCTATACTCGCTAGAGTTTAGAAGGATGAGAGGAGATCTAATTGAGTTATTTAAGATGCCAAAGAGGAAAGACAAAGTTGACGTGGAGCGGATGTTTCCTCTTGTGGGGCATTCTAGAATGAGAGGCCATAGTTTTAGGCTAAGGGGTGGTAAATTTAAATCAGAGATGAGGAGTAATTACTTTTCTAAAAGGGTCGTGAATCTGTGGAATTCACTACCTCCGAGTGGAGCAGATGCCGGGACGCTGAATAAATTTAAGGAGGAGATAGACATTTTTAATTAGTAATGGGTTGAAAGGTTATGGGGAGAGGACGGGAAATTGGAGTTGAGGCCGAAATAAAATCAGCCATGATCGTATTGAATGGCGGGGCAGGCTCGAGGGGCTGAATTGCCTACTCCTGCTCCTAGTTCTTATGTTTTTATGTAACACCCTCCAACCTTCCCCACTCTTCAATACCCTCCCCATACCTCCAACGCCCTCCAACTTCTGGCCACCCCTCCACCACCCCCCAACCTCTGACCACCCACCTGTCCTTCCAACCACCCCCTTGTCCCTCCAACAGCACCCAACCTACCCCAACCATCTTCCCCATCCCACCCCACCCCACACAGTATCCAGTTGGCTCTAAACTAGAGATTTCACTTATTTCTCAAGCAAGACCACTGTCAGTTGCTGCACTGCTGTTAACCTTCGGGGAGTTTTGTGTTTTTTTGGCCAGCTTTTCAAAGAAAAATCGGAACCACAAAGCTGCCCAAAGGTCAGAAACAGCAGTGCAGCAACTCAGTGAAATTGACCTGACCTTGTTAAAAAAAGTCAGTACTTTCAGGGTGGCAGTTCTGATTTTGTTTTAAGTCTGTCTTTCAAGTCTGCAGCTCTGCCTCTGGCTGCTTAGGCTGGGTGACAACAAGAAACTATTTAGGAAAAAAGAGCCCGGGCCACCCTAGCTCCCAGTGTTTGGTACCATCTGCACGCCCCCGTCCTCTCCTGGGCTCTGATCTATCTCCACTGTCTGCTGTACATCCCAAGGTGAAGCTTTCTTCCTGAATCGATTACCTGTTGCAAACTTCCTCTGATTTCAAAGTTATTTCTCAGGCCATCATAGATGATACCTTCCAAACATCCATGACTCCTTGGGTGACCATTTCTCTGTTCAGCTCCACTGTGACGCTGCTGTGTTGCCCATATTTTCACCTGGGTGCTATGTGCCCTGTGTTTCCACTTGATAGTCATCATCTGTTCCATTGGAAGCATTCTCAAATGCTGATTAAAATCATTCCAGTGCCAGTTGTTTGGGGTGGGGGGGGAGGGGGGTGAGGGTGAGGTTGATGTCTCAGTTTATATTTCTATAATATTTTTAAAAACTAAAAACAGAAACTGAACCAGAGCTCCCATTGCAGTCTCTTAGGGCTAAATTTCTAATTTTGTTACATTTTTGTTAGTCTAATCAGTGAAAACTGAGATAAAGGACTGGATTTCAACCTGCCAGGGTGGGTTCATGCAAAAGGTTAAAGAAGCAGCATTGCTAGTGTGTCAGGAGTCTGGCAGGAATCAGTCAACTTCTGCATTTAACTTGTACGTTTGTTCGTGCATGGGGAAACCCCCACTGGCCCCAGGGACAGGCAGGGCTGTGATCAGCATATGTTGAGACAGTTGACTGCATCTTTAACCTTGAATTCAGGCTTTAACTGCCAGTGCACTGGTTTCCCAGGCTGGCTAAAACTTCTTAAAATTCATTTTATGGGATGTGGGCATCGCTGGCTAGGCCAGCATTTATTGCCTATCCTTAATTGCCCTTGCCAGTGCAACGAGGTGAGAGGATGGGGGATTGACAGGGCTAAGAAATTGACAGGCAGGAAAGTCCTTAAATGCTGAGATATGATGGGCACTTTTTTACTTCGGTGAGAGGCTTTTGCTCACAGGACTTGTTCTGAGATTGTACTTTCGCTGGTTTTGAGGTGATTTCCAAGACTTTGGAGGCCATTTCTGCTATCTTGGATGTTTTTGACTTCAATCTCTACTTCACAGCTGCCAGCATGGGCGCAGCTTATGCTGCTCTATCTTGGACTTCGAATGAGGAACAAGAGGAGCATCACCAACAACGTCATCAGGAGTAGCAGCCATCCTATCTTCAGGCATTACACAGGACAGAGGTGATGAACACAGAGCTACAGCTCACAGGAGGGAATAACCTCAACACAAGAATGAGGCAGACGATGAGCCTTCTAGACGTAACTGAGCACCAATGCTTTAGGAGGCTCAAGACTTCCACATTTTCAACCTCTTGGAACAAGACCTCCTGCCACATGGACCAAATGAGCGTGCATTGCCAGTACATCACAGTCCTGAGTTTCTTCTTTGGCTGCTTCTATGGATCTACTAGTGGCATATGCAGAATTGCACAATTTGTTGCACACAAACACATCACTCGGGTGAAAGATGTCACTTTTGTCCACTTGTCTATTGTTAATGGAAATCTGAATGAGATTCCATTAGAATTTGGTGCTGTAGCTGGATTCCCACAGATACAGGGAGTCATAGACTGATTACATTTGGCATTCAAGGTGCCCACAGATCAACCTGCAGTGTTCATCAGTTAAAAGGGATTCTGCTCTATTCATGTTCAGCAGGTATGTAACCACTGAAAGATTATCTTGAATGTGCAAGATAGCCAGGAAACTACCATGTTGCCTTCATTTTGAGCCAGTCAAGCCTATCACAGAAATTTGAACCTCCAAGCAGAGTCAGCAGGTTGCTCCTTGGAGAGAAGGGCTAGCCTCTTAAAGCCATGGCTGCTGACACCTGTGAGGAACCCTACCACTCATGCCCAGGAACGATATAACCAAAACCACATTAACTTGAGATGTCGTTGAACAAGCCATTAGAATGCTGAAAATGCGATTCAGGTGCCTGGACAGATTTGACATCCAGAATGACAGTGTTGTGGTGTCTTGCGCAATGCACAACATAGCACAACAGAGAGGGCTGGAGCTGCAGGAGGAGGGAAATGAGGACTGCTCTGTATCTGCAGAGGAAGAGAAGTTTGCTGTGTTTGGAGCACCTACAGCAACAAACTTAGCTGCCAGGGATTCATAGGATAGATTCATTCGGGTACGCTTCAGCTGATCTGAGATGCTGTAGCCATCTGGCAGACAAATTCTGAACCTAATTTGCACACCTCCAAATCCCACCACAAAGTGGTCTAGCAGGCAATAGTCCATCCCTTTCACTGACATCTGTTGTTCATCTACTCTTGTCATACCATTTTCCTCAAGGCTGAAGATCACTTGGCAGGCAAGCAGCAACAGTGGGGATGACTGGGCAGTCGTCTTGGCTCGAAGACAGGCCCAACCAAAGCATCCTGACCACCATGGTTAGGGCAAGGAGGCAGGTCCTGAATCCACCCCAGTGGCACCAATTTGATGCACGCTGGCCAACAGCCAACTGCCCCCCCCCACCACCCACCACCACCAAAGGAGCCAGAGTTGCTGTGCATGTTGTATTCTGGAGCTATGGATAGCGACAGTGGAGGCTCCAATTTGTTTTCATCACATGGCAAACCTGGAATCTCTCCCGCTCTTACCGCCTGTTTGGCAGGAAGGATTTACAAGTTGGTACCTCTTTGGCAGCATTGTGAATGCATCTTCCTTGGCAGTCACTGGACTAGTAATCCAGAGGCCCAGGCTAATGCCATTGGGACATTGGTTCAAATCCCACCACAGCACCTGGTGAAACTTAAATTCAACTAATAACAAATCTGGAATATAAAGCTAATGCCAGTATTGGTGACCATGACAACTGTCATCAATTGTTGTAAAAACTCATCTGGTTCACTTAATGTCCTTTTGGGAAGGAAATCTGCTATCCTTGCCTGGTCTGGCCTACATGAGACTCCAGAACCACAGCAATGTGGTTGACTCTCAACCACCCTCTGAAATGGCCTAGCAAGCCACTCATTTCAAGGGCAACAAATGCTGTTCTTGCCGGTGACACCCATATCACATGAAAGAATAAAGAAAATAAAGTCCTGGAGTGGGCCTTGAACCTGGAGCTCCTGACTTGGAGGCAGGGGCGCTACCCATTGCACCACAAGACTTCCCGACTGGATGATAGAGCTTTGAAATAAAGTTTATGGTGCATAAACATTGACAATAAAGTGACAATTTAACAAATTTTTAAGCACCCAAGTAATTTTCCTTGTGAAACTGTGAAGTCTTTCTCTTCCTCTTCCTTTTATCCTTATGTGGTGCTACTTCCAGGGCTTGAGCAAAGCTAGAGGGAGGCTGCTGGTCCCCCTGCTCTAACTGCTGAGATGCTTGTGCTTGCCATCCTCTGGGGTCTGAAGCCCGTGAGGGCCCCATCAAAGACTGCTCTCCCACCTGCACCTGTGAAGGGCAGGTTCAGCATTCAGGACAGGAGGTAGCATGTGGGGCTCTAAGGGGGTGAGGGAGCAAGGTGGGAGGATTGGGAGCAATGTATTGAGAGTCTCCACTCCCTCTTGGTCCACCTGCACGTGCACTTTGTTGCACTTCACTACTGAACGGCCATTGTGAAGCTTTCCTCCATCTTATATAAGCTGGCAGACTAAGTGTGTGGGCCATTGGTCAGGGCCAGCATGCATTGGGTAGGCTATTGTGGCTGATGCTCCAGGTAGGTGGATGCTCTTTCCATGGAGGAGGACATCAGTGCAAAGGCCTGAGACATCATGGCACATGTGGTGGAGAGAGACTCCTCCAGTCTTTCAAAATGCATGTAGTGTCTCTGGAGATGCTGACAGAATCTCACATTTTCTGCTGCTGCTCCAGGATGATGCCAAAGGCTCAGCATCTGTAGCTGAGCAGAGTTTGAAGGGTCCTGTCCCCTCCGGTAGGAACTTGCCACTGCGGTTCCTGTTTCCAGTGCCTGTTCATGCTCACATGGTGTTTGGCTCACTATGTGCCAACCCTACTACCTGTCTTGGAGGCCCCACTCAGGTGTATGTAGCTGAGCTAGTGAAGATTCCACATAAGCCAAGTGACAAGTGCTTCCAGTTTGTAGCCTCCCCTGAGGAATCTACCACCTCCTCTGGCACCAGATTCTGATTAATGATTGAAGGACTTGTGGGAGATGAAGGGCATGAATTTAAACTGGGAAGTGAAATGGTTCAAAATAGTGCATATAATCATATTTTATTGGCTGCAAATATCAAGTCATCAGGAGCGAATGTTGTATGCTATGGTGACTGTGTGCAATACCTAGTTCAGTCAGCAGGTATCTGGGAGACCCCCATCTCTCCATTGCCAATGGGCATGCATTTCATGACTCTGCTTATCTCTTAAGCTTCATTCTTTGCAGAGTTCAGGCTGTGATGACTGGTGACCCATCCCTGGTTCTCTTCCTCTCCCTAGTGTTCTGCGCACACTACTGCAGGGAGAGAAAAAGAGAGTATGAGTGTGAGAAATGACTGTTGAGAGGATGGATTGATAACATTTTTGAGGGGTGACTAAGGGAAATGTGGGAGATGGCACAGTTACAAGAGTAACTGTCAATGGCGGCTGTTTAATGGTGATGTGAGGAGGTCCTTTGAGATGGGTAGACTTGAAAGGTATGTTGGCTTGAGGAGTGCTGTGCAGGAGAAGGCTGGATAGTCAGAGATAGTCAGCATGGCTTTGTGCGTGGTAGGTCGTGTTTAACGAACCTTGTAGAGTTTTTCGAGGAGGTTACCAAGAAAGTAGATGAAGGAAAGGCTGTGGATGTTGTCTACATGGACTTTAGTAAGGCCTTTGACAAGGTCCCACATGGGAGGTTAGTTCAGAAGGTTCAGACACTTGGTATCCATGGAGAGGTTGTAAACTGGATTCGAAATTGGCTGTGTGGGAGAAGACAGAGAGTGGTAGTGGATGATTGCTTCTCAGACTGGAGGCCTGTGACTAGTGGTGTGCCTCAGGGATCTGTGCTGGGACCATTGTTGTTTGTTGTCTATATCAATGATCTGGATGATAATGTGGTAAATTGGATCAGCAAGTTTGCTGATGACACTAAGATTGGAGGCGTTGTGGACAGTGAGGAAGGCTTTCAAAGCTTGCAGAGGGATCTGGACCAACTGGAAAAATGGGCCAGAAAATGGCAGATGGAATTTAATGCAGAAAAGTGAGAGGTGTTGCATTTTGGAAGGACAAACCAAGGTAGGACATACACAGTAAATGGTAGGGCACTGAGGAGTGCAGAGGAACAAAGGGATCTGGGAGTTCAGATACATAATTCCCTGAAAGTGGCGTCACAGGTAGACAGGGTTGTAAAAAAAGCTTTTGGCATACTGGCCTTCATAAATCAAAGTATTGAGTATAGGAGTTGGGATGTTATGGTGAGGTTGTATAAGACATTGGTGAGGCCAACTTTGGAGTATTGTGTACAGTTCTGGTCGCCTAACTACAGGAAGGATATCAGTAAGATTGAAAGAGTGCAGAGAAGATTTACTAGGATGTTGCCGGGTCTTCAGGAGTTGAGTTACAGGGAAAGATTAAACAGGTTAGGACTTTATTCCTTGGAGCGTAGAAGAATGAGGGGAGATTTGATAGAAGTTTACAAAATTATGAGGGGTATAGACAGAGTAAATGCGAGTAGGCTCTTTCCACTTAGATTAGGAGAGATAAACACTAGAGGACATGGCTTTAGCGTGAAAGGGGAAAGGTTTAGGGGGAACTTCTTCACTCAGAGAGTGGTGGGAGTGTGGAATGAGCTGCCATCTGACGTGGTAAATGCGGGCTCACTCTTAAATTTTAAGAATAAATTGGATAGATACATGGATGGGAGAGGTCTGGAGGGTTATGGACTGGATGCAGGTCAATGGGACTAGTGGAATAATATTTCGGCACAGACTAGAAGGGCTGAATGGCCTGTTTTTTCTGTGCTGTAGTGTTCTATGGTTCTATGGATAAATCAGAGTGAGGTGGTTGGCACTTTATTGTGGCATGTCACTCATCTTTCCTATCCTGATGGGATCATTGAACCTCTTTTGGCACTGTATCCATGAATGAGGTACCATGTTCCTGTTGCTCACACCTCAGCTACTTCCAGCCATGCCTTGCTTGACTACAAAGGCAGGGTTTTCCCTTCTGCTTGCTGGGATAAGAATTTATCTGTTGGCCCTTATACCCTGCAGCATAATGTTCAGGGATGCCCAAGAGAACTGTGGGGGTGGGGGGGTTGGTGGTGAGGGGCGATGGACAGCCTTCCCTCATTGTGATGTCACTCCAGTTGTTGTGTCTCAGTTGCCAGTTGAAATATGCTTTCATTTTGTCCCTCGTCAGGCTCCTCTTAAGTACTGAAGCTTAAGCGATTTAAGTGCGCACCTGCTCGTTCTGATTGTTTGGGAAAATCGGGAAGTGGGATGCTAATGCTGTGGCTCACAGGTCACAGAAAAACCCAGTACAAACTTTGGACACCCCAATCTACTACTAGCCTCTCCTGCTATGAGTTGGTCCAAATGTTAGAATTCAGCCCAAAGTATCTATTCAGTACACCTGCTCTTTCAATATCACATTGTTACATTTCCTTTTATTATAAGCCTGATTTTCTTTTTGAATGAGTCTTTTGTAAGACACCTTGCCGTTTGCTTTTGGACAAAACATATATGCTACATCTACCTCATTCTTTTTATTGTGGCAATTGGTCACTTCTCTAAAAAAAGAGAATAAACTTGTGATACATGAGTGGACTGATTTGTTACTAAGGCAAAGCTATTCGAAAATTGGATTGAAGATCTACTATTCGTTAGGCTATTAGACTCCTAAAACTTAGGCTCATCTTTGAACTGGCTCATGTCACTGAATCCAATGTATATTGACAGCTGCGCAAGCCAAACCAGTCACAGTAGGGATGGAGTCTACTACAGATTGTGATGATTGACTCTGGTAATTAGCAGTTGAAGTCTATACAGGTGTTGTAGCCCAATAGTTATGGTACTGGACTAGCAACCACAAATTCTACCACAGTAAGTTGTGAAATTGAAATCAATGAATCTGGTCGTTTGTGAGCTAGCATCAGAAAAATAATCATTAAAAGCTACTGGATTGTCTTCAAAACCCATTGGTTCATTAACATCCTATCATCCCTACCCAGCCTGGCTTTTGTGTGATTCTAGTTTTGCTCTGATTAAATCTCAGTGCCTTCAGGGTAACTAGGGATTTCAAGTACATTCTAAGATAAATAAGGTCAAACTGAAAGTATTATACATGTTTATTAATGCAGTTTACTATGACAGCACAGTTGACACTGTTGCAAGGTTAAGCATTTGGGATAAACTACGTAGGTGGATACTGTTACCTAATGAGTCTAAATTGTTGCAGGCACAAGTATGGTTTATGTATAATGTCTTGGCATTAGCTCCAACTGACAACATTCAAGCTGTTCCATCCTTCTGATAAGACCAGATTTAACCTTGTTTAGTAGATTGGCTGTTTAAATACTTCTGGGAATTTCATTCTACCTGTGACAAATTGCCATCTGGGAGAATGTCTTCTCGTTATAATCTTACACATACATTACCTGTTTCTTTTTACGTACTGCTATACTTGACCTCTCTTATTTTCTGAATCTTTCACAGGTACAGATATACAGCATTTGGAGTCCTCATCAGTGCTTCAGATCAACTCACTAAACAGTGAGTAAATGTCTACGAAAATGTAGAAGTTACAGAAGCTTTTGCTATTACAAAACATGTATTTTTGTTCTTTCTACTGTCTGCGCATAAATGTTTTCATGCTGAATAAGAATGTATTTGCTTAGAAAAGCAATCTTCCTTGTAAAAGACTGTGCAGTATATTATGGAGAGAGACTGTAATAACATAACATGCTGCCACTACTATGCAAGAGTATTGTAAATTAAAATGAGTTTTTTTTTGTAATTTTGGGTAAACCCCAAGAGGAAAATCCTTTGTTCCCTCCTCCCCTACCTCTTCCACCCTCACCTCCACAATAAGTGCAGGGAGCTCATTGGTTTCTTTGCCAATAAGATCAAGGTCATCTGTAAAGCTGCAACCCTCCTTCCTGATGTCCACCAAACCAAAACTTGCCCGATGCTCCTGACAGCCCGAGACCTGCATCTGCAACTTTCACTAGTTTCCCTCATGCTTCCTCTCGTGCCTACCTAAACTTAGCTTCTCCATGAGACCCATCTCTTGCTACCCTATTCCCAAGAAACTGTTGATCACCCAATTCCCCCTCCACCATGATAGCTGATGTCATAAATAGTTTCCACTTCGCAGGTACCATCCCTCTCTTTTTCAAAACCACCGTCATCACCTCTCACCTCAAAGAATGTATCCTTCACCACCTGCCCCATCACCAACTCTTCTCTCAAAACCATGCCCATCTTTCCTGTAATTCCATGTTTGACTATCTAGTCAGGCTTCTGCCCCTGTCATATCAGTGAAATAGCCCTAATAAAAGTCATAAATGACATTCTCTGTGACTGTAACCACAGTGCACTATTCCTCCTTATCCCTCCCAACCTTACTGCAGCCTTTGAGACAGTTAACCAGCACCTCTCCTCCATTGTATTTGCTTGGTTTCACTCACAAACCATATGCAGCAATGTATTCTCTTCTAATCCCTGCACTGTTCCTTTTAGTTATCCCCCAAGGGTCTAGCCTTGGCCACCTTATCTACGTGCTGGCTCTTGGTGACATTGTATGAAGGCATAGGATCACTTCCTGATGTATGCTAAAAATTCACAGCTCAACCTCTCCTTGTCTGACGTTGAGCCGCAGATGAACTGCAGTTTTCTCCACTTATTCTAAGACTTAAGCCGTCATCTTCGTCCCCTCTGCAAACTCCATACCCTTGCCGTCGATACATCCCTTACAGGGAAAGTGTCATGTTGGACCAAATTTTTCAATCTTTGCATTCTATTGAACTGTGTTTCAGAACCCATATCCTCTCCATCTCAATGACTGCTGACTTGCATCTCTGTGATGTCTCCCCTTCTAGAGATGCCTCCTCTCATGTGTTGGTGAAATCATCATCCATCCCTTTGTCATCTCCAGAGTACTCCAGCGCTTATCTTGCTGGCATCCCATTTGCCATGTTCAGTAGACTTCAGCTCATTCAAAACTCTCTGCTGCTGGTATATTATCTTGTTTAAACTATTCACCCATCTAGTCACCCAATACTCATGCCATCTCTAACCTAAATTAGCTGCTGGTGCCCCAACACCTCCATTTTACAAATCTCGACCTTGTGTTTAAATCTCTTCATGCCTTCAACTTCCCTGTGTCTTACCTCTTCTGACCTTACCGGAACTCTTGAGCCCCTCTGACTCCTGTGCATCACTCCATCCTTTGCGTGAAACTGTTAGCAGTTGTCACTACACCTGTATCAGTCCTATGCTCTGGAACTCCTTCACTAAATTCTCTCTCCTCCTGCAAGACTGTCCTCAAATCCTACCTCTTTTGACGTAGCTTTTGGTCATCCACTTAATGCCTCTCTTTGGCACGGTGTCTATATTTGTCTGATTATGTTTTGATAAATGCTTTACAATGTTTTTCTACATTAAATGTGCTATATAAATGCAAGTTGTTCAAAAATTAATTTTACTATTTGCTTTTGTGCCCAACTGCCACATGTCTTCACCATTGTGTGTACTTGCTTTGGTTGGTACCTTAGAAGGTAAATTATACTATGCCATAAAAGCCAAACTTACTTACTGGTGTGGTTAGGCAGGTCTCGCAATAGTTCCATTGTTAGTTCAGTGCACCCTACCTGATCTTTGAAGATGGGACCAAACATGCAAGTTAACCATATATGCCCTTTGACCTAGATGAATATTTTATGATAAACTAACTGTAAAGAATTCCTACATTTAGTAGTTACTCTATAGGAATAATAACATATTTCACTTCAACTTATGGAGCAATTAAAGACCTTTTAAATTCTGTGACATGTGTCCAATTCATTTAAGCTGAGGCTTGGTTCAGCCAAGGATACGTCAGTAAATTGAGCAAAATCTCAGAAAATCAATTGAATCTTTCATATTGTGACCAATGTTTCCAGGTCTCCAGCATTTCAGATAGTATGCATTCCACACAGCATTTGATGATTTCTAATTATACTTATCCTGCAGTCTTTGATTCTGTTCCTAACCAGAAATCCTTAGTACCTTTTTAAAATTCCAAAATGTTAACTATTTTAATTGCATTAATTGGTTTGGTTGGGCACCTGTTTTATGTGTGTGTGTATTTTATATAGTATATAAAACATAAGATGAAAATTGCGCGCACATTATGGATATTAACCATCCTGGTTTGCTGCAAGATTCTGTCCATCAGATGAAACAACAATAAGAAAATAATCTAGGTCTTCACTCTGTGAAACAAGTAATTGTACAGAAATGTACATCACTATTCTTTTTATTCAGAGAAAACAGTACAAACATAGTGATCACTATGCCTTTGCTGCGCGGTAGTTGCATGGGAATATATTGGAGTAGTTGGTGTGGTTAAGCATATCCTGAGACTACATGCTTTTGAGGGTCACGGTAGTTTTGCCACTATCCCTGATACAGGAAAATAAAGGATGCCATGGTTAAGTCATTGTCTTGTGTAGGTGTTAGGGTCTGGGCCAATCAAATGGAAGAAATTCTGAGTTCATTTGAAGCTGAGTTGCTTTGACCTTTAGGGAGCAGTCTGGGTTTTATGGAAGAATGTTTGAGAAGGACTCCAGATTGTCTAGAGTACCCAGAGTTCCCAGTCAAAGTCCATACACAAAGTCATATATCCCCCAGATATTTCACCATATGTCTGTTGTGGGGAAGTGTACAATTCATTACAGAGTAGTAAACACTTTGAATTTCCACAACTATTTCTTTCATCACTTTCTTTTTATTAACACAATAGCATTGGAAAGCCTTTGGCTTCAACCTAGGTTGTTTTTCTTGTAATTTTAAGTAATTAACAACATTAGAATAACATTGGAAAGAAAACAAATTCCTTAATTTGTAATATGCGCTGGAAATGTAATTTAAAATTTGTATTTTACTTTTGATAGTGCTGCTGAAATATTACAATTCTTCAAAGGGGGTTATCTAAAGTCAAGTATTAAAACAAGAATAAATAGCAACACTCTCCCAAAATCAAGTACAAACATCAAGAGTATATTTTTTTTAAATGATTTTTTGCAAATGTCTGTGTTTATTCCTATATTGATTATTAACTCCAGTTTTTTCTGATGCTTTGTCCCAGTAGCTGATGAATACTATCATCAGACTGCAATCAAGCGATTTATTTTGTGTTCCTTTACAAATGCTATTTTTAAGAGAACTCTATTTGGCAATCCACATATTGATGAACACTGATGAGAGAAAATGCCAGTAAACCCTTGATAAATGCCAGTAGTTCATGCTACCAATCTATATTATATGTTCTACCACTGTTGGTTTCAAGACCACACAGAATTCTTGCCAGGGTCTAAATAATAGTTTATAATATATTACTACAAAGATTTATTATAATCTCTAATAATAATACACAGGCATTTTCTGTCCAGACTGCTTTGATTGGTCAATTTAAGGAGTGTGTCTTTTGGTTTAGGATCTTACCTCTTTATTTCAGATGGTTTCTATCAAATGGATCAAAAATTGTTACATTCAGTACGACTTGATACCTTAGTGTTACAATAGGGGATGTGGGTTTATTTGGTGGGCGACGCCTGGGTTTAGTTATCATTGTCATTTTCGACTGGGATGGAGGTGAGTGTTAGAAAGGAAATCATTTTAACGGGATAATATGCATGGTAAATTTGTAAAACTGTTGCTTCTGGGAAGTGGTTGATAACTGCAATTTTTAAAAAAGCCAGTGTATTGCATGAAATTAAACTGAGGTATATGAGCGATGTGCATGTAGAGACATAGAAGCATAAAAAATAGGAGCAGGAATAGCTCATTCGGACGTTTGAGCCTGCTCTGCCATTCAATACGATCATGACTGGTCCTCTGTTTCAATTCTCTCCCCATACCCCTTGACACCTTTAGAGCCCAGAAATCTACTTATTTGCTTCTTAAATATATTCAGTGACTTGGCCTCCACAGCCTTCTACGGTAGAGAATTCCACAGATTCACCACCCCCTGAATGACAAAGTATTTCCTTATATAATTTCTAAATGTCCTACCCCATATCCTGAGACTGTGACCCCTTGTTCTAGACTCCCCAGCTAGAGGAAACATCTACCCTGCATCCTGTCCGTCCATCCCTGTCAGAATTTTATATGTTTCAATGAGATCCCCTCTCATACTTTTAAACTCCAGTGAATACAGGCCTAGTCGGCTGAATCTCTCCTCATACTGATAATCCTGCCATCCCAGGAATCAGTTTGGTGAATCTTTGCTGCACTCCCTCTGTGGCAAGTATATCCTTTCTTAGGTAAGGAGACCAAAACTGACACAATTCTCCAGATGTCGTCTCACCAAGGCCCTGTACAGCTGCAGTAAGATATCCTCGCTCCTGTACTCAAGTCCCCTTGCAATGAAGGCCAACATACAATTTGCCGCCTTAACTGCTTGCTGCACCTGCATGCTTGCTTTCAGTGACTGGTGTACAAGGACACCCAGGTCCCTTTGTACATCAACATTTCCAAATCTATCACCATTTAAATAATACTCTGCCATTGGGATAACTTCACACTTATCCACGTTATACTGCATCTGCCATGTCCACTCACTCAATCTGTCTAAATCTCCTTGAAGCCTCTTAATACCCTCCTCACTGCTCACATTCTCACCAAGTTTCATGTCACGAACAAACTTGGAAATATTACATTTGGTTCCCTCATCCAAATCGTATATATTGTGAATAGCTGGGGTCCAAGCACTGATCCCTGTGGTACTCCGCTAGTTACCGCCTGCCACTCTGAAAAAGACCTGTTTATTCATAGTCTCTGTTTCCTGTCTGCTAACCAATTCTCCATCCATGCCAATATATTACCCCCAATCCCATGTGCTTTAATTTTACACACTAACTTCTTTTGTGGGACTTTATCAAAAGTGAGACAAGTTTAGTTTTCAGTGCCACTTTTGACTGGGACAGAGGAGAGTAGTTGGATCCTAAAAAGAGTATTGGAAATGAATTTTTCTGAAGTAAGATGCGATCTATGACAAACTTTGTAAAAATGTTGTTTCAGCGAAGTGCTTTCTAACTGCGAAGGTAAGCTCCCCAGGGTATGGTTAAGTGAGATGCTGACGTGCTCTCTTGCGCACCCTTGTGTGCTCTCTCTGTGGTACAGTTTGGCAGAGTGCCGATTTTACCTGATCGCACAGGCAGCTGGAAATGTAAAGAATAAAACAGAGCAGAACTAGTTGGCCACGTGCTGCAATAATGCATGTCAGGCAGGTGCACCAAATTGACATGCTGCCCACCTCGATCAGAAACGGCACAAGCAAGTCACGAATTGCAGCCCCCTCACCCAAATACAAGGGTACACAAATTTCTAACTTTAAATATCCTGATATATATAGGTATTGACTCTGATTTGACCAAGTTTCTGCTCGGTTCCTTCTCACTCTAGAATGACATGGCTGATGTTTTGCAAGCTTTATTTTTAACTGCAAACTTATGCAATTGTTAAATTTGAGCAACAGCTAATGTGCAGAGGTGAATAAGTAAAAATACGAGCCTAAAATCAACAACTAATACAAGGTTTCAATGTTACAAGAATAATAAATGTGTTTGTAACAGTCAAAAAATAAATTCAGATTGTTTTCCAAAACTTACTTCGGTCTCTGTTTATGATGCATATTACATATTTGATCATCAGATTTTTTTGATCTTTATTATGAGTTTGAAAACTCATCCAACTCGGAATGTGGGCTATACAAGTAAGACTGCTTTTGTTGCCCATATCTAGTTTCCCTGAGAAAGTGGTGGTAAGTCATTTCTTGAACTATTGTATTTATTGTGTATCTGCTATTGTTCGGTCGGGAATTTCAGGATTTTGATCTAGAAGCAGTGAAGGAATGGGGGTATATGACCTTATGTCAGAATAGTGTGTGGCTTAGAGAGGGTGATATAATTATGGCTTTTCTGCTGCTCTTTTTGGAAGGCATTGTAATGTAGCCCTTGCTTACTCATTTACGGTGGACTTCTCACTTAGTGCTAAATTAGAATGCTGAGGACAATCATGTTATTTTTTGGGAAGGGAGCTCCTAAAAGCTATATTGCCACATGTTTTAACACTCTCAGAATCACAGAATCTTTACGGTCCGATGGAGGCCATTTGGCACTGGCTCTCTGAAAGAGCATGCTAACTAGTCCCACTCTCCTGTGTCAATGTATCAGCAATTACATCATCAAGGTCCGATAACAATCATCTTGTTTTTTAATGAAACAATCATCTTGTTGACTGGCAATTACATTGTCAAGAAAATCGTATTATTAAAAAAGGGGATGGGCATTGGCTCAGGGCGAATACTCCAGGGTGAAAAGAACTGGAAGTCTTGTCACTCTGTTGAACTGGCTGAAGAATAATCCTGCTTGAGATGAAAGACCAGCTTCAGATTCATTCTTCCCTAAAATACAATTACTGGAGTTAACACCTGCTTTATCCTCGTAACCTTGCACATTCATTCTTTTCAGATAGCAATCCAATTCCCTTTTGTATACCTCAATCAAACCAGCCTCCACCACCCTCTTAGGAAGGTCATTCCAGACTCCAACCACCCTTTGGGTGAAAACATTTTCCTCATATCACTATTACTCCTTTTGCCAATTATTTTGAATCTGTGCCCTTTAGTTCTTAGTGCTTTCTTTGAGTGGGAACAATTTATCATTATTTACCCTGTCCATACCACTCAGGATCTTGAATACCTCTATCTGCAAAGGCTATGGGCCCTGATAATATTCCGGCAATAGCATTGAAGACTTGTGCTCCAGAATTTGCCACGCCCCTAGCCGAGCTGTTCCAGTACAGCTACAACACTGGCATCTACCTAGCAATGCGAACAATATCCAGGCTTGGGCTGACAAGTGGCAAGTAACATTCGTGCCACACAAGTGCCAGGCAATGACTTGTCTCCAACAAGAGAGAATCTACCCACTGCCCCTTGACGTTCAGTGGCATTACCATCGCTGAATTCCCCCACTATCAACATCCTGGGGTTTACCATTGACCAGAAACTGAACTGAACTAGCCATATAAATACTGTGGCTACAAGAGCAGGTCAGAGGCTGGGAGTCCTGTGGCGAGTAATTTACCTCCTGACTCCACCATCTACAAGGCACAAGTCAGGAGTGTGATGGAATACTCTCCACCTGGCTGGAGGAGTGCAACTTCAACAACACTCAAGTGGCTTGACACCATTCAGGACAAAGCCCGCTTGATTGGCACCACTTCCGCAAACATTCACTCCCTCCACCACTGGTGAACAGTGACAGCAGTTTGTACCATCTACAAAATTCACTGCAGAAACTCACCAAGGCTCCTTAGGCAGCACCTTCCAAACTCATGACCGCTACCATCTAGAAGGACAAGGGCAGCAGACACATGGGAACACCACCACCTGGGAGTTCCCTTCCAAGCCACTTGCCATCCTGACTTGGAAATATATCACTGTTCCTTCACTGTCGCTGGGTCAAAACCTTGGAACTCCCTCCCTAACAGCACTGTGGGTGTACCTACACCACATGGACTGCAGTGGTTCAAGAAGGCAGCTCACCACCACCTTCTCGAGGGCAATTAGGGATGGACAATAAATGCTGGTCTAGCCGGCAATGTCCACATCCTGTAAAATTAATTTTAAAAAAGCATTCTCTCAGCCGCCTTTTCTCCAAGGAAAACAATCTCAACCTCTCCAATCTGTCCTCGTAGCTACAGTTCTTTATCCCTGGAATTATTCTTAGGAATGATTAATTCATGTATTAAATAATATAATCACTCATCTAATTGTAAAATATGGGGACTGCTCCTGTAGTGCCACTTTAGCAGTTTTAACATAAGGGATGAATTAAATCAACAAAGGTAGGCCAGGAAGATCAAAGGTAGGCCAGGAAGATCAGAAGATCTCCAGAGTTGGAGTAACCAACTAAACTTGCTATTATATGTCTGCAGGCTCAAGTAAAAACACCTGTCAGTGACCAAGAGGAACTGTCACACACCTTCAGGGTCAGCAGAGCAGCAGGTGCAAAGCTGTGCAACCTGCTCCAGGAAGACCTGCATTGAAATAACACCATTAGGGCAGCATTGCCATCAAGCACAAAACAACCTGCTTGATTGGCACCCCATACACCACATTAAATATTTACTCCACCACCACTGACAGAACATGGCAACAGTGTGTACCATCTACATGATGCACTGCAGCAACTTGCCAAGGCTTCTTTGGCAGCACTTCCAAATCTGTGATGTCTACCACAAAGAAAGATAAGGTCAGCAGGTGCATGAAAATACCTCCACTTCCAAACTCTCCTTTAAGCCGCATGCATTCTGCCTTGATAATAGAATCATAGAACAGTTACAACCCTTAAGAAGGCCTTTCGGCTCATCGTGTCTGTGCTGGTTCTCCAAATGAGCAATTCACTTAGAGCTACTCCCGTGCTTTTTCCCTGTGGCCCCTCAAAATTTTCTTCTTCAGATAATTATAAATTCTCTTTTGAAAGCCACGATTGAATCTGCCTCCTCCACACTCAGTTAATGCACTTAGCGGAATCATACTAGGCCTGAGTTTGACATAGGTCACTGGCTTTACATTCACCATCCTCGATGTTGTCATAGGGAAGGACATCCAGAATAGCCTTCTCAAAGAAAGTTGGGCAGTTGCAATTTCTGTGCCCTCCAGTTTCGATTTGTTGTCTTTCATCGTATGCTGCCTTGTCATGCAAAGAGTAAAGTAGTCTGGAGATGTAAGTTTAAAGAGCAAACAGTGAATATTCAAGGGTATTTGACATTTCAGAAGAATAGAAAAGAAGGACAAGGAGGTGGGATAGTCTGTTGATAAATGATGAAATCAATGTAATAGTGAGAAATGATCTTGGCTTGGAGGATCAAGATGTAGAATCAGTTTGTGTGGGGATAAAAAATAGCAAGGGAAAGAAGTCACTAGTGGGAGCAGTTTATAGGCCCCACCCAACATCTACACTCTAGGAAAGAATATAAGTCAAGAAATAATGGAGGCTTGTAAGAAAGGAACTGCAATAATTGTGTGCAATTTAAATCTTAATATAAAATGAGATTATAAAATTGGATGAATCAAATTGGCAGAGGTAGCCTGGAGGATGAGTTCATAGTGTATTCAGGACAGTTTTTTTTAGAACAATATGTTCTGGGAGCAACCAGGGAACAGGCTATTTTAGACCTGGCAATGTGTAATCAGACAGGACAAGAGTGATCATGACATGATAGATTTCACATTCAGTTTGAAGGTGAGAAACTTGGGTCTGAAACCAGTGCCTTAAACTTAAATAAAGGCAGCTTCAAAGGTATGAGGACAGAGTTGGCTACAGTGGACTGGGAAAAGAAGTTAAAAGGATAAGATGGTAGGGAAGCAATGGCAGACACTTAAGATGATATTTCAAAGTTCTTAACAAAGATATATTTCATTGAGAGAGATTCTACGTCTGTGGCTAACTAAATAAGTTTTTTTTTTATTCATTCACAAGATGTGGGCTTTGCTGGCTAGGCCAGCATTTATTGCCCAAGTCTAGTTGCCCATGAGAGGTGGTGGTAAGTTGCCTCCTTGAACTGCTGGTATCAAATTAAAAGAAATGGTGCACAATGCTGTGAAGATTAGTCCTAGGCCAGAAGATTGGGAAAATTTTAGAAACCAGCAAAGAATGACTAAACAAAAAGAAGAAAATAGGATATGATAAATAACTAGCAAGCAATATAAAAACAGACAGTTCGAGCTTCTACATGTATAAAAAAATGAAGGGAGTAACTAAAGTAAACATTGGTACCTTTGAGGATGAAATTTGGGAATTAATGGGAAACAAGGAAATGGCAGAGACTTTGAACAAATATTTTGTATCAGTCTTAATGTTAGAAGACACAAAAATCATGCCAAGGACACTAGAAAATCAAGGGACATAAGGGAGGGAAGAACTTAAAACAGTCACTATTACTAGAGAAAAACTAACGTGTCTAAAGACTGACAAGTCCCCTGGACTTGATGGCCTGCATCCTCGGATCTTAAAGGAAGTGGCTCAGAGATAGTGGATGCATTGGTTGTAATCTTCCAAAATTCCCTAGATTCTGGGTAATCCCAGTGGATTGGAAAACTGCATATGTAACACCTCTATTCAACAACAGAGGGAGACATAAAGCAGGAAACAATAGGCCTGTTAGCCTAACATCTGTCATATGGAAAATGCTGGAATCCATTATTAAGGAAGTTTTATAAAATCAAAATACAATCAAGCAGAGTGACATGGTTTTTTGAAAGGGAAATAGTGTATAACAAATTAATAGAGTTCTTTGAGGGTGTAACCAGCAGTTTGGATTAAGAGGAGCCAGTAGATATACTGTACTTGGATTTCCAAAAGGTATTTGATAAGGTGCCATGTAAAAGGTTACTACACAAGATAAGAGCTCATTGTGTTGGGAGTGATATATTAGCATGGATTGAGAATTGGCTAACTAACAGGAAACAGAGCTGGGATAAATGGATCATTTTCAGATTGGCAAACTGTAACTAGTGGGGTGCCACAGGGATCAGTGGGGCCTCAAATATTTATTTCCTATATTAATGACTTGGACGAAGGAACGGAGTGTATTGTAGCCAAATTTTCTGATAATACAAAGATTGGCAGGAAAGCATGTTGTGAGGAGGATACAGAGTCTACAAAATGATATAACAGGTTAAGTGAGTGGGCAAAACTTTGGCAAATAGAATATAATGTGGGAACTGAGGTTGTCTACTTTATGGGATGAGAAGAAAAGCAGAATATTATTTAAATGCAGAATGCTTTGGTACAGAAGAATTTGGGTGTCCTTATATGTGAATCTCAAAAAATTAGCATACCGGTATAACAAGTGATTGGGAAGGCAAATGGAATGTTGGCCTTTATTGCAAGGGGGATGGAGTATAAAAGTAGGAAAATCTTATTACAGCTGTGCAGAGCATTGGTGAGACCACACCTGGAGTACTGCTGAGAGTATTGATCTCCTTATTTATGGAGGGATGTACTTGCATTGGAGGCAGCTGAGAGAAGATTCACTAGGTTGATTCCTGGGATGAAGGGGTTGCCTTATGAGGAAAAGTTGAACAGATTGGGCTAATACTCATTGGAGTTTAGAAGAATGTGAGGTGTTTGTTTTGAAACAAATCGGATTTTGAAGCGGCTTGCCAAGGTAGTTACTGAGAGGATGTTTCCCCTTGTGGGGGAATCTAGAACCAGGGGGCATAGTTTCAAAATACAGGGCCTCCTATTTAAGATGGGGATGTGGAATTTCTTCTCTCAGAAGGTTGTTCATCTTTGGAATTCTGTACTCCAGAAGGCAGTGATGGCTGGGTCATTGAATATATTCAAGGTTGAGTTAGACAGATTTTTTTATCTACAAGGGAGTTGAGCATTATAGGGCATGCAAGATAGGAAAGTGGAGTTTAAGCACCAACCAGATCAGGCCATCTTAGGGTCTAGTCATGGGGAATTTGGTGAAGGGTTGATGAAAGGGCCCCCGCAGTAATAAAGTGGGGAAAATTATATTTTAAATGAATAATTAGCTATATTTTGAATAGGATAGGTGCTCCAACAAAAGGAAATCCTTTTAAGAATGCACCTACCCCCATGCCAGGACCCCACTCCACCCATCCTGAATTCTTGCTGGTAATCATGGTAACTAATTTATAGCTTCTATGCACATAATCATAGAATTCAAGGCTGAAAATGTCACCGATATTCTTATCTTCTTCTATAAAAATGCAAATCAACTCATTTGGTCGTTCGCCCTAATGTTACATTTTGTATCACATAACAAAACAGTGCAGGAGTCTCTCAATTCCCAGCCACTCATACCTTCCCTGAAAAATGGATGACTGTAATTTGCAGGTCCGGTGGGGGCCTTGTGCACTCAGTTGCCTTTCTGAATTAACTTTCAGGTGGCCTCTAAATGGGCATTTAATATGCATATTGGGGTCCTATGCCTGTTGTCCTTTGGTTCTGTTCTGTTCCTTCAAATCTGCTGTCAACACCCCTCTCTTCAAAAAAACCAACTCTTGATCTTTCTGTACTTGCAAACTACCGTCCCATTTCAAACTAATGTTGCCAACTGTGATTAAATTGTTACGACCGGTCCCTGGGCGAGGTTCCCCCAATTTGTTATGATCCCAGACGAAGCACCCCAAATTTTTTATGTTCCCAGGTGAGGAGGGCTGAACTGGTTCCCTTTCTTTATTCAACCCCCTCGGTTGGTCACAACAATGTTAATTTAAAAAGGATCGCTTCCCTTGTGGATTTCTTTTCCCAGTCCCAATGTATTTATGTTTTAAAAGGAGCCAATTTAACCTGGCCATCTTGAGTCAATTAAAGAGTGAGTTTATTAGTTACTAAATGCGAGAAAGAAAATAATAAAAATGCAACACACACATTAGAAATGAGAAATTGAGTTCAAAAATAAAATTTAAAAAGATATACGAATCAATCCTTTGGCTTATCCGTGAGGAATAGATGGTGAAACATTGCGGCCGTTAAGTTGGGGTGTTTCCGGTAGCACTGACTTTGGCAGTTGAGCAGTTGGTTTGGAGATTCTTGGTTCTGCAGGTTAGCTGAAAGGAGTCGCCCTGTTTCCTTTTCGACTGTGGCTTTGCTGACTTGTGCCTTCCAGCAATCAGAGAGAGAGAATTTTTTTTTACCTGCAATCGCAGGAATACCCAGTTGGTGTTCTTCAGCTGTGACCTTCACAGCACACACGCACACCAGAACAGAACAGCAGACTAACACATACTACTAGGGTTGCAGGTGGCTTTTTAAAACCCTTTTCTTGTGTATTCCTGGAAGGGAAAAACAAACATGTCTTTCACCCAGATCTGTTTTCTTTTCAACTCAGTTCATGTTCACAGTCTGGGATATAACTCAACAGAAGGTGGTTTTGCCTGAGATGGTCATCATTTTCCATTTCCATGCACAACCACAGGAGATTACAGTTCAGTTTGCATTGTATCTTTTCTTTTAATGTGCCTCTGTCTGAAGGAGGCTGTGTCACACCTTTTAGGTGCAACATCCCGTTCTCTCTGAACTAGTTGGTCAAGTAATCCACATAGAAATTTTCCAGCAAGTGGTTACTTTACAGTCTCGGCCAGCTTTTGCTTGTATGTCCTATTTAAAAAAAACATGTCTGTCTTAAAAGTTCAATATGTCCGTAAATAATTTGGGGATAGGATCCGTGGTCGTGATGAAATGCATTCCTGGAGGTTTCATTACATGACTTGTCCCCTCACGCCAACTATTATTTGGCCTACACACCCATTCTTGTGACTCTTCTCTACCATTATCCAGCTGGGTGGGACTGCGTCGCCTGGTTGCATTCTTACCTATTTAATCATAGCCAGAGATTTGCCACAGTGGCTTCTCTTTCCATTTCTGCGCAGTTACCTCTGGTGTCCTTCAAGGATCTATCCTTGGACCCCACCTATTTCTCATCTGCATGCTGCTCCTCAGCATCAGTCCACTGAGTCTTCTCTCGAAGTCTAGCCCATTCCTTCCAAACAGGCTGGTTGCTGCATGAGGTAGCTGGCCAGTTTTGCTCCTGAACAGACCAGCAAGGGGTAGCAGAGTGTCTGTTTGTCTCCTGCAGCTTATTGAAAAAATGTTGAGGTCCAAACCTGAAAGTGGTTTGAACCTCCTGGGTTCCACTTTGGGCAGGCCATGTGTTGTGTGCACATGGTTGATATCAAGCCAATTTTGCCCATGTCCAGAAGTTTTTCCAATGTATACTCCAAGTCTTGGAGCAATTTCATGGGAGATCTGCTAGTATATAATTGATTTTATTTTGTTCCGTCTGCTGTCTGTACTACTATTTTTGCTCTATTTTACTTTTATTTAGGTTTGTTTCACTGGGCTGAATTTTACCTTGGGCCGGGAAATTCAGCCGCCATGACTCAAAGTGGGTCATGAGCTGTGCGGGCAGACAGAGAGACCAGGGGGCAATATTACTGGCGGCAACCAATTAAGGGGCTGCCGCATTGACTGCCTTTTAATTGAGGACAGCGGTCTCAGCAATGCTACCAATAGAGGTGGCCTCTGCTGAGGCTGTAAGGGGGAAGAGCATCTTGATGTTAAGGTCCTCTCAAGGGCAGGTAAAAAAAAATTTTCATATACTGGGGCCAGGCAGGCAGGCTCAGCGATTTGAGTGGGGGGCCCTCCATGGGCTATGGAGTAGCCAAAAAGGAGAGCCCCCACCTGAGAACCTGCTAAGAGGGCCACGGTTTACCTAGTGTTTTCACACACACCACAAGTCATGCCGAAGCAGGTAAAATCCAGGTGTAGTTATAAAATGGCCATTAATGGGCTAGTTAATTGGAATAATTGGCCGCCCATCTCCAGTCATCAGGTTTCTCTCCTGATCCTTTGCTGCCATTTCATATACCCTCCTGCCTTTCCGCCCATCTCCAGAGGGCTGGTAAAATTCAGCCCACTAATTCAGTCTGTTTGTTCTCTCTTGATCGTCTATTACCTCTACTTCCCTGAGACATTCTTCTCTTATCTATTTTCCAATCCGGAGAAACATAACATTGTAGCTGAATCTTTAGCCTAATAGCCAACCCTTTTCCATGTAAGGCATCAATGATGTGAGCATCTTAATCAGTCAGTAAACCTCATGTGAATCTGTCTTTATTGGGAAGCCAAAAGCAACAGCTGTAATGGGTTCATCATATAAAATTCCAGCAATTTGATTTCATGGTTCATAACATTTTTTGAAGCATCCAATGCAAATGCAGAAGAATGTCAGAAGATGAGTTTGAATGGAGGAGATTCTTCATTGTGTCCATTTAATTTAATCTTTACAGAATGTAAGTTTCACCTCAATACCAACCCATGAAAAGAGTTCAGCTGAAGGTTTCAGGCGGAAGAAGCGTATGAGCCCCAATCAACAAAAAATATTTTAAAATAAGTTATAGATCAGTGTTACAAATAGGACCATTAAAAGAAATCAGTTTTCATTTTTGAGAAGTAGTATATACATTAATACTTTAGCTACCTTGGGTATCTAAAATAAATATTTAGCTTATGTTATGAATCCCCAAGTTTTGTTCAACAGTTTTTACTGAACAGAGATATTTGGGCTGCAGTTTGCACTCACTGATCAGCGAGTTGTTTAAAAATAAAACCCACCGACAGCAATGAATGTTTATCGCAACCTTTTGCTGAGAATTGTATTTCTGGCACTCTTCGGTTTTGATAGTTTATTCAATTTTAATACATTTTAGGGAAAAAAAGATCTGAACAAGAAACAGTTTCGTAACTATGAGTTTTGTTGAAAATAAAAATAGTCTTAATCACCATTATGCACCCTTGAATAATTTGCTGATATCCTTGAGTATTACTGAACCAAATAATAAAAAATAGGATTTTCTAAGCTGTGAAATTAATGGAATTTAGACTTTATGACTCTTTATTTAATGGAATGCAGGTGTCGCTGGCAACACCAACATTTATTGCCAATCCCTAATTGCCCTTGAACAGAGCGGCTTGCTAGAGGGCTGTTAAGAGTCAACCATGGAGGGACATGTAGGCCAGACTGGATAAGGTTGGCAAATTTCCTTCCTTAAAGGACATTAGTGAACCAGATGGGTTTCTATAACAATCGATGATAGCTGTCATGGTCACCATTACTGAGACTGGCTTTATATTAATTTTATTAACTTAATTTAAATGCCACGAACTGCTGTGGACCTCTGGATTACGAGTCCAGTGACAGTACTACTATGATGCCACCTCCCTGGTTAAATTGTAGTTTAAAGCTTTGCCGTGTGTAGGCTGTTGCTATGATAGCCTATCTCTCCCAGGCCAGATGTGTGCTTATGTACTCTACTTCTTAAAACATTTGTTGTTTGTAATTCTTGCTTATTCTTGGCATGATCCATGTACCTCAAGTTCCAAGCTCCACGGGGTAAAATCATGGATTTTGTTGTCATTTTAGATTCTGAAAATTGTTTGTGTTCCTTAAAAGGTTCAGATTATTTATTTTGTGCTCACAAAGTGCATCAGTTGCACTTTTTATACTTTTTCATTGTGTTTCCATTGTTTTTTCAAAGTTGGTGGTTTTAAAATTTTTGAATATTCACCAAACTTTAAGCACTATGCAAGAACCATTAAACTTGAATGTTTTGAATAGCCAGAATTTATACCCCTGATATATTTCATTGAAATGCGATGTGATGTTCTTCGCCCACAGCAGTCAGAGCTAACTCCAGTGACTTGATGCCAAAATTCAGGGTTACCTTTATTGTAAGGGTAGGCGTGGTTACATTCTACTGCCAAAATAATCCGCACAGACAATAAGCTTGATTCCACTGATGTGATTTATTCAGTGTTACACACACACAGATTCCAATAGGTATGATTGAGATGGAATGAAGCACTTAGTTTAGTTCTCATCGGTGATGATACCAACAAATCAAAGAAGAAACACCCCACAGTGCTGGCTGGCAATTTCTCGGTGATGGGCTAGGCTAGAGCAGCAGCAGCTTAGCTCAAGTTCTACTGCTTAAAAGTGATGTTTCAGCAACTTATGCATGCTCAGTCTTTTCTGTCTTGGGCTGCTTGCTTCGATCAAAGTCTTAGAATCTGAGGACTCCTAGGTCTAATTGACGCGCAAACATATTTTTGGAGGAAATTGTTTTTGATATTGAATCCCTGAGCAGCAGGGGAAGCAGGAATTCTAGCTGGCAGTCCCCTCTTCATTCCTTGCAACTGCCGAGGGGCATGCACCACCAAAAGTATCAATGTTTCAGTTGGTGGCATTGATCAGATCTTAACAATTTTTGATCTCACTAGGATCTCCTCAAAGGCTTCCTCTGATATGTGAACTCACATCATGTCTTCTTCTCCCACTTTAAGGGATTAATATATTTTCTTTCTGTTATTTGAGTTTACATTGCCTTTAATATCATCCAAAACCCAAAATGTGGCTGGGTGATAGAGTATAATATGAGGACCAGGCTAATTTTGAAACCTTGCTAAACCTGATACTAATCCTTCCTTGGGTTGATAACTTTTGTTCCAAGGAGGTGCAGAGTTTGAGCATGACCATTTTGAGAATCTGCACTGTGTAGTTGGTGTGATTATACAAATCACAGTAAGATTGACAGTATCAGCTTTGCAGCTTTCATTATTCCCTCTAGCACGCATTTCGAAACCAAGCATGTTTTGGGGACAAGCATAATAAATTCATGACTCTTGCTTAGGTAGCTGATGGTGCTTCATTTGAGTGTTGTATGCATTTTCAACTGTTGATTCAGCTGTAATCTACTAAGCATTCCTCAGAATTTGAGTTCTACTTTCCAGACCAAAGTCCCAATGTGGGGCAAGTTAGCCATACAGCAAGGGGCCCTCTGAGATGAGGAAGGTCTCCCACTAGATCAATCCTTCAGATTTTTTTAACAGTGGGGATCACAGCATCTGACCATACTCTGGTCCTGTTGAAAAACTTTTGAAAGATGTGTACAGACTATCTTTTTATAGTTGCAGGCCTGATTAGGATTTCCTAAATCTGGGAGCTACATCTACTGGCCAGTGAATTTTTCTGTAGATATTTTCAGGCTTCCAATAAGAGCTTAAAACCACACTATATCCTCTGTTTTTAGATGGAAACCCTCTTCAAGGAGCAAAGGAAGTACTGACTTGAGGACTTTAACAATATCAGCAAAGTCTTTGTCCTTTGTTGAGCTTGGCACCCCAGTGCATATATACAAGCAACCTTTTGATGATCTGCCCTGGGGGTGCAGAATACTACACACTAAATTAAGGAAAAAGGACTTGTTAAAAATTTTTCTCAGGTTCTTACTCTGGCCTGGCCATCCAGCATCACAGAAGTCACTTCTGTCTGAGAGCTAGGTGAAGGAGTAACATTTTTTTGTTATCAAAGCAAAAGATTGATTGCTTCAGGTGGGCTGTCAGCAGCAGTTATTCTTAATTTTCATGTCAGACCCCCTCTACATGAGAATAATATCATCTAAACTGACCATGTTGAAAATTCTTAAACTAGTGACCATATTCAGTCACAAAACATATTTTTGTTAATCAGCAGATCGTGTGCCTCAAAACGTCTCGGCTCTAACTGTCATGTGGAAAGGCATAGACTAGTCAGGGATGGTCAGCATGGATTTGTTAAAGGAAGGTCTTGCCATACAAATTTGACTGAATTCTTTGAGGAAGTGACAAGAAGTGTTGATGAAAGTAGTGCAGTGGATGTTGTGTACATGGATTTTAGCAAGGCATTTGAGAAGGTCCCACATGACAAATTGGTCAGGAAAGTAAAAGCCCATGGGATTCAGGGTAATGTGGCAAACTGGATAAAGGGTTGGCTTTGTAACAGAAAACAAAGGGTAATGGTCGATGGATGCCCTTGCGAATGGAAATTTGTCTCAAGTGGTCCACAGGGCTCGGTGTTGGGACCCTTGTTGTTTGTGTTATATATTAACGATTTGGACCTGAACGTGGGGGGCACGATTGGGAAATTTGCAGATGATACAAAGATTGGCCGAGTAGTGGATAGTGTAGAGGATAGCTATAATCTCCAAAACGATATAGATGGGTTGGTGGAGTGGGCGGTAAAGTGGCAGATGGATTTTAACATAGGGAAGTGTGAGGTCATACATTTAGGGAGGTCAAACAGTTACAGGGATTACAAAATAAATGGGAATATACTAAGCGGGGTAGATGAAGTGAGAGATCTTGGCATACAAGTACACAGGTCCCTGAAGGCAGCAGTTCAAGTAGACAAGGTTGTAAAGAAGGCATATGGAATGCTGTCCTTCACTGGCAGAGGTATAGAATATAAAAGTAAGGATATAATGTTGGAATTGTATAAAACACTGGTGAGGCCACAACTGGAGTATTGTGTGCAGTTCTGGTCACCACATTACAGGAAGTACGTAATAGCTCTGGAGAGAGTGCAGAGGAGGTTTACAAGAATGTTGCCAGGGTTAGAAAAGAGTAACTACGAGGAGAGATTGGATAGGTTGGGGTTATTTTCCTTAGAACAAAGGCGGCTGAGAGGTGGCTTGATTGAGGTGTATAAAATTATGAGGGGAATAGATAGAGTGGACAGGATAAAATTGTTTCCCTTGGTGGAGAATTCTAGAACCAGGGGACATAGATTCAAGATAAGTGGCAGAAGGTGTAGGGGGGACATGAGGAAGAACTTTTTTACGCAGAGGGTAGTGAGTGTCTGGAATTCACTGCTCAAGTTGGTGGTAGAGGCAGAAACTTTAAACTCCTTTAAAAAGTACCTGGATCTGCACCTAAAGTGCTGTAAGTTGCAGGGCTATGGGCTGGGTGCAGGAAGGTGGGATTAGAAAGGGCACCTGGGTGTCCTCGGGCTGGCATGAACAAGATGGGCGGAATGGCCTCCTTCTGTGCTGTAACTTTTCTATGGTTCTATATCTTTTGTGCAAATATGTTCTCTTTGGTGAGACTGTCTTAACAATTAGAATACTTCTGTGTTGTATTTACAATTGTAAAGGGGCTGCAGGAACAGAGGGGCCTAAGTCTATATGTGCATAAATCATTGAAGGTGACAGTGCAGGTTAAGAGAGCAGTTGATAAAGAATACGGCATCCTGGGCTTTAGGAGCATGGAGTACAAAAGCAAGGAAATTATGTTAAATCTGTATAAAACACTGGTTCTGCCCTGGCTGGAATCTTGTCCAATTCTGGGCAGTGCACTTTAAGAAGTGTGTAAAGATATTAGAGAGGGTGCAGAAAAAATTCATGGGAGTAGTTCCAGGGATGAGGAACTTCTTGGAGAAGAGACAGTTGAGAGGAGATTTGATAGAGGTATTCAAAATCATGAGGGATTTAGACAGGGTAGATAGGGAGAAAACTGTACACATTGGTGGAAGGATTGAGAACCAGAGGAGTGCAAATTTAAGATAATTGGCAAAAAAAGCAATGGCAATGTCTTTTGTTTTTATCCAGTAAGTGGTTAGCATCTGAAGTGCACTGACTGACTGAGTGTGGTGGAGGCAGATTCACTCGTGGCTTTCAAAAGAAAATTGAATAATTGAATAGGAAAAATTTGCAGGGCCATGGGGAAAAGGCATGGGAGTGGATCTAGGTGAATTGTTTCTTTAGAGAGCCAACACAAACATGATGGGCCAAATAACCGTTTTCTGTGTTGTAACTGTTCTATGATGCAGAATGTTATGAATTAAGACATTTTTGATTCTGTTATATTTCAAAATATTTCTGTTTTATGGATCCACTAGACTAATTGTTATGGTACTGGACTAGCAAGCTAGAAGTTGAGTTCAAATGTCACCTTGGCTTTGCATCTTTTGAGGAAGATAATATTGGAAGCAAAAGAATAAAATTTGCTTTAGAGGAAACCTGGTGTGGACGTGATCAGCTGATTGACTGTAAACTCATATGGTTGTTTGAATTTTATGGGTCAAAATATTTTAATACTGTTCAATGGAGTTGCAGTACAGATTAGCCATGATCTAATGGAATGATGGAATATGTTGAAGGAGGGCAAAAGTAGCGCGCTCCACGTAAGACCGAGATGAGGATAAATTTTTTCTGAGGATAATTAGTCTGTGGAATTCTCTTTTCCAGAGAATATATTCAAGGTTGAGTTAAATAGATTTTTGATTGAGAAGGAAGTCAAGGGTTATGAGGTCAGACAGGAAGGTGGAGTTGAGGCCACAATTAGATCAGCCATGATCTTATTGAATGGCGCCGCAGGCTTGGGAGGCTGAATGGTCTACTCCTACTCCTAATTCTTGTGTTCTAGGGAGCTGAATGGCCTGCTGCTTTTCCTGTGTTCCTTTGAATTGGACCAGTACCAAAAGCTTTAGGTACTGGTTGCGTTTTACACTTTTTTTAACCAGGCAAATAATTCTGAAGCGTCCCTGTTCCAGCTTTTCAATACAAACCTTAGGACTTGGATAGAAAGCACTTTTCTCACTTGTGAACATGTCAGTGATGGACCTCAAGGTACAACCAACGGTCGATGGTTTAATTTGAAAAGTCAAAACTCACCGACAGCGTTGAATGTTCACTGAAGCCATCAAAAAAGCAAAAGCTGATTCAAAGTACAGCTGTTGCTTGACCTAGCTTTTTGAGAAGTATTAACCTGTCAGCAGAACTGCTAAGGATTTTTATCCAACCACATTGCATGTATAAAAATATTCTTTGCACATAAAGTGAAACTGTCTTGGTATCAATAGAATGGTTAATATGATCTAAAAATATGATCTATAATATACTTTATTATAAAGTAATTGATATAAAATATCCTTCCATTTAACATAAAACTACGTAAAATATACAGCATTGAAACAAGCCATTTAGCCCAACTGGTCTTTACTGGATATTATATCTCAAATGAGCCTCCTCCCACATGAATTACCTGTCCCCAGTCTGCCTTGATATCCCCCTAGTCCTCTGGGTCAACATTCCATCTAGGAGCTTACTGCTGTTCCAAAGAGCCATCACACACAGTGGCATAAATGGTCTCCTTCTGTGCTGTAAGTTTCTTAAACACCCGCTTCCTCCACTGTGGCTGCAGTGTATATTATCCACAGGGCTAACTGCAGCAAGTTATCAAAGCTCCTTCGATAGGTGACAGGTGACAAACCTGTCACCTCCATGTGCATTGATTCAAAAGTAGCAGTATAACTTTGTGTTTAATTTGACTTCGGCATATACTGAAGAAAGCATCTGTGAAACTATGGGCTGAATTTTACCGGCCCCAAGGTAGTGGGAATGGATATGGGAGGGGGCTGGTTTAAAAGAAAAGGCTGGGAGCCATGTTGGGATGGCTCCCTGTCTTGTCCTACCGACAGAGTGTTTCCAGTTGAGGGCTATGAAGCAGATCGACTTTCTGCTCCGTGGAGATGGCAGCTGATTTGATTAATTAAAGGCTCTTGTGGATCTTTTGATGGGGCCGCCAGCCTTTTGTTGAGGATAGAGCAGCCCCTGCAGCATGGGGAGGCTGCTAGCTACATGGAGACTCCTACCCTGAGGCAAACCTGGGGGGTCATCAGAGTTGGAGGCTCCATGGCTCAAAGAGAGGATTGTGGCATGAAAGACAGCCCCTGTGGCCCCAGTGATTCCCCCTGAGGGATTTCCTTCTATCCTGCAGGGCTAATGGCTTCTGCCTTCTAAATTTTAACTTCTATATACCAGTCTGAGGCATCTGTATTTTGAGACGCCTGAGGTCTCCGACCTGGCTCAGCAACAGCCACCTCTCCCGGTGACACTGCTGAGGTTTCTGAATTGCTTGCCCTCTGGGCTGATGGCACCGGGAGGCTGCCTACCATCTTTAATTGAACAGCTGGCCCGCAGGCAGCCATTTAGGAGGCCACCTGTGGTAAAATCACTGAACCGGTCTCAGTGCCGACAAGTGCAGGCTCAGAACTCGCTTTTCAGCCTGAAGCCCTCTAAAATTCAGCTGTATCACTGCTTTAGCTTTGCATTTGCTACAGTATAAAACTAACCCAATGCAAAGCCATAGCGGACCACCTGGGCACTTCATAAATACGGTATGGAATTATTAATGTTCTGCGAGAAGAAGCATTCTGTCTTTGTGATCATTAGGTAAAAAAAGTTAGCTCTAAAGGGAGTGCAACTTTGAGTATGCATTTGAACATTTATTGCAGAACTCCAATATCACTGAAGTCAATGCTAGGTGTATCTAACAGATTAATTTGGGTCTTTTTTATTCTGTCATGAGATGTGGGCATTGCTGGTAAGGCTGGCATTTGCTGCCCATCCCTAATTGCATTTGAACTGAATGGCTGCCATTACAGAAGGCAGTTAAGAGTCAACCACATTTCTGTGGGTCTTGAGTCACATGTAGACCAGACCAAGTAAAGATGACAGATTTCCTTCCCTAAAGGGCATGAGTGAACCAGATGGGTTTTTACAACAATTGATGATAGTTATCATTCCAGATTTACTGAGTTTAAATTCCACCAGATTTGAACCCATGTCCCCAGAGCATTAGCCTGGGCCTCTGCAATACTATGATCCAGCAACATTACCACTGTGTCACCATCTCCCCTGGAAAAATGGGTGTGTGGTAATGTTGGAAAACTCCAAATTACTTTGCATCATACAGTTTAAACTTTTTTTATTAGAATTTTTAAAATTCATTTATGGGATCTGGGCATTGCTGGCTAGGCCAGCATTTATTGCTCATCCCTAATTGTCCTTGTTAAGAGTTAACCATATTGCTGTGGGTCTGGAGTCACATGTAGGCCAGACCAGGTAAGGACAGTGGATTTCCTTCCCTAAAGGACATTGGTGAATGGCAATTGGCAATGGTTTCATGGTCGTCATCAGACCTTGAATTCAATAACATTTTGGAATTAAAGTTTCACCAGCTGCCATGGTGGGATTCGAACCCAGGGTCCCCAGAGCATTACCCTGGGTCTCTAGAATACTAGTCCAATGACAATACCGCTATTCCACCACCTCCCCATATTGGAAATTCTGTAATATTATAAAATGGTTAAGAATATTACCTTGCATCTACTGCCCTCGATAAAATATAGCCTTCGTATAAAAGGTTTGCAGTATGTAACGACCATGTGAGGAGAGGTAAAATGGCTTTCCTATTCTACCACCAGGTCTGACCTTAACAGGCTTTTTTTTGTGAATTCATAAGGATGAAGGTATTAACTCAATGTCTGTGCTTAACCATTAACGTGCTGATTGCAAAGAAACCAGTCTGGCAGGTGTTCTTGAGTTTAAAACACAAAGGGGTTAGTTTTTATTGAGTTAAAAACCCACCCATGTAAAGATATAAAAATATTTTCAAAAGTAAACCCATGTCCTGACCTTCGCGATACATACACGCGCATGTAAAGTTATAAGTTATACAGGAGGGAGTTACTTTCTGGCTAAATTAAAATTTAATACTAAAAGGTTTTTTTTAAAAGAAAAGAGCGTTCCGAGTCCTTCGCTGGTATCCACGGCTGAAGCAGAATTTTTCACCATGGTCTTGAGAATTTGGTGGAGTCTGAAGCCCATGTAAACCACAATTTCTAGAACCAGTCTCTTTTTTTAAACATAATCCATTTTTGCCACCTGATGTTCCTTTCGTTTGAAAATTCTCTGTCTCTTCTGGATTTCAACTGTAATAGAGATAGGGTCTTGAACTTGGGAGAGAGAGAAGGGAGAGAGAAATGTTGTTACTGCACTATTGGCAGATTTCTTCCAGACTTCTGCTAAGCATCTTGGGGTATTGTAAAAAGACAATTCAAAATGGTTATTCCAGTAATATGACCTCCCCATAATGATTTCAGATGGTTTTTGATTAGCTCATGTCTATGCAGACTGTAGCTATTGTTTCTATGGCCTAGGTGATTAGATTCTGTAATGTCCCAACCATTAACTCATGAAAGATCAATACTCCATTTGATGACACCTTCCATATAGCTATTGTTCCGGTAGGCTTTCTGTCTCCGCTTGAGAGGTAACTTTATAGAAATGCAAATAGTGAGGCCCAGAACAGTTTCAGTAAATCTCTTGGCGGTTCTTGACATCAGCAGGTATGAAATTCTACAGGAGGATATCTTGGCATTTCTCAATAGTAATTCACATTGGAACCTTCCAGAAACTGACCAACTTGTAATACCAGACATCAGGTGACTTGTGGCAGCCATTTTAAGTCAGTGCCTTTGCTTGTTTTTTAATAATCCTTTTAAGTAGTTCAATATATGTTTGATCAGCTGATGAAATTAAGGATTAATATCTCACATGCACACGTCGTATCATTGTGCCAAACATTAAAATATGAATAATCGTTTGGTAGTACAGAACTTGTATCGTGAGCAAATGGCTTGGGTCCTGTTTACAAGGTTGTCAGTAAGAGCAATCTTATAACGTGTGGAACTGTAAGAATCCCAACACATATATTGGTCAGTGAAGGTAGGCTTGCGGTAGACCGTGGTAGAGAATTGTTGAAAAAAGAGACATGTCTAAGCTTTTCATCTTGCACTCATCAGGACACTGGCAAGAATACCAATATAAGAGGGAAAACAACAATTTATACTGTATGTGAAGAGAGTGCTGGTTAGTTGGCAAGTGGTGTTGCCATGGAGAATGCACCACTGATGGTGACTGACAGTTAACTGCCAAGCATTGTTTGAAATTTAAACCAGGCGGCTTGACCCTGATTAGTCAAGACATTATCCTGAGGAATGGGTAAGCAAATGGTTGACACTTATTTTGTTTAGCTGAAACAGACGCAAAGTATGTACATGTTCTTTCTGTCTGCAAAGAACAGGGCCCTCTGTATTAATATATGGAGCTTCCAGTACATGCAAATGCTGTCCAGTCGCAGAATCACGTCTAATGTTGGATGCTATGTTTTGAGTTTTGCAAGCACGGGCTGGTTGGGTATGATCTGTACCCTGCCAATTGCGAACAATGGCTGGGACGTGCTGTTTAATATGATCCATCAGTCTTTGGTATGTACGGTCTACATACCTAGTGGTGCACGGGCACTGAAATTCATATACCACGTTACTCATTTGTGTGATAGGCAAAATGTCTTTTTGGCTTGACAACTGGCGAATGCCACTCGTGTTGCTACTGCAATATAGCCGCATGAAACAGTTAGCTTCATATGTTGCTCAAATTTTGAGATATCTTGCCCTTCCAGGGTAATCTGCAATAGACTGGCACTTTTCAGTGTTGAAAGCGTTGGCCTTAGACCCGTTCATGAGTTTGCGTGATATACAGTGCGAAATGATCTAATCAGGGTAGTCATAATGCTGCAGGGTGCCTTTGATGTGCCCTATTTCAGCATCAAGCTTGCATGGTGAGCAAATAGCTCGGACCCTATTCACAAGGTTGTCAATAAGACCAATCTTATAACGTGTGGAACTGTAAGAATCCCAACACGTCTATCGGCCAGTAGGCTTGCGGTAGACTGTGGTAGAGAATTCCCTGGCAGATTTCTCAGCTAGTACATCAAGGAAAAGGGAGTTCATTTGACTGCTCCATTTCATAGGTGAATTTGAGCACAGGATGGAGCCCATTGCAACACGTTAGGAAATTGTTACATGCAGCTGCAGATTTAGATATAGCAAACGTATCATCCATATGTTGGAAATATGCGAGGGATAGGAGGTTAGGTGTCATTCCATTCTAACAAAGATGTGTGCGAGAGCTGGGCCTAGAGGGGATCCCATGGCAACACCATCTATTTGGGCATACATGGTGTCATTACAACTGAACTCAACTGCATGAGCTGCTGAGTTCATGAGTTCAATTGAATACTGATTCACACAACAGTGGCGGTCAAGATCGCCATGATATAGTGCTGCAGCGCATGGCTTCCTTAAGTGGAACATTGGCGAATAGGCTGGCAATGTCAAATGAACACATGGACACAGCATTGCTATCGATGTGCAAATCCTGTAAGGCCTTTGCAAATATGAAGGAATACTTCACCGTGAAAAACATAGTCAAAACTGGTTGTAACAATTTGCCTAATCATTTGGCTGCCCAAGACACACAAACGTGATGTCCCTCTACATTCCATCTTATCTATGACTGGCTATGTGCAACATGAATTGGCCAAATGGTTGTATTCATTGAACCTATGAACTCGGCAACTTGCACAGTTGAGTTCAGTTTTAATGTCACCATGTATGCCCAAATAGGTTGTGTTGCCTCTAGGTTCAGCTCTCGCAAGCATCTTTGTTGGGTTCCATGAGAAATGTGTCTTCAATGGAATGACACCTAACCTCATGCCCTTCACACTTTTCCAATATGTGGATGATACGTTTGCTATATTTAAATCTGCAGCTGCATGTAACAATTTCCTTACATGTCTTAATGGGCTCCAACCTGCGCTCAAATTCACGTATGAAATGGAGCAGTCAAATGACCTCCCCTTCCTTGATGTACCAGTTGAGAAATCTGCCAGGACGTTCTCTGCCACGGTCTACTGCAAACCTACCTTCACTGGCCAATATACGCATTGAGATTCGTACAGGTCCACATGCTATAAGATTGGTCTTATCGACAGCCTTGTAAATAGGGCCCCAGCCATTTGCTCACCATGGAAGCTTGATGCTGAAATAGGGCGCATAGAAGGCACCCTGCACAATAATGACTTCCCTGATCAATCATTTTGCGTTGTATATCAAGCAAACGCATGAATGAGCTTAAGGCTGTCAACTTTTGGCCCTTAAAAGTTCCAGATTATCCTGCAAGAGCAAGGTATCTCAAAAATTTGAGCAACAAGTGAAGCTAACTGTTTCACGCTGCTACTGCGCAGTAGCAACATAAGTGGTATTCACCACTAAGCATGCTGCCGTCAAGCCAAAAAGATGTTCTGCCTATCATACAAGTGAGTAATGTGGTGTATGAATTTCAGTGCCCGTGTGATGCTAGGCATGTAGGCTGTACATCCCAAAGACTGGCAGATCGTATCAAACAGCATGTCCCAGCCGCTGTTCGCAACGGGCAGGGTACAGACTGTACCCAACCAGCCCGTGCTTGCAAAACTCAAAACACAATGTCCAATATCAGATGTGATTCCGTGATTGGACAACATTTGCTAAATAATCCTCAGTGTGCTAAGAATTACGCTAACAACTAATTTATGATCATCAGTCGGGCTTGCAATGTGGCACATTGCATGTACTGCAAGCTACTTGTGTTAATACACAGGGCCCTGTTCTTTGCAGATAGAAAGAACGTACACACATTGCATTTGTTTCAGCTAAACAAAATAAGTGACAGCCATTTGCTGACTCATTCCTCAGGGCAATGCCTTGACCAATGAGGGTCAAGCTGTCTGGTTTAAATTTCAAATAATGCTCGGCAGTTAACTGTCAATCACCATCAGTGGTGCATTCTCCATGGCAATACCACTTGCCAACCAATCGGCACTCTCTTCGCATACAGTATAAATTGTTGTTTTCCCCTCTTAATGGTATTCTTGCTAGTGTCCTGATGACTGCAAGATGAAAAGCTTAGACGTGTCTTTTTTTTTCAGCAATATTAAAATATATTTAGTGCTTAAAAGATGAATCCAATCAACTTTAATAAATAAATGTTTTTTTTTAACAGTGGCAGTCGCTCACCATTGAGTTCAATGGAATAAGATATGAGGAGTATTAAAGCATGTTTAATATCTAAACTAATATTCGGTCTAACCTAAGATGCCTCCACCTATCACTGGCCCCCTATCGAGCTGTCCCATCCCCCTCTACCAGCTTATATTTCATCTCATTTCTATGTGTCTTAGGGTCATATGGACGCGAAACGTCAACTGTATCCCTTTCCGCAGATGCTGTTAGACCTGCTGAGTTTTTCCAGGTATTTTTGTTTTTGTTCGGCCTAACCTAATTGGGTGAAAAAGTAGCAGTACTCCAGATATCTGCTTCATTATTTTTTGAATCCTTTCAAATTGATCCAAAAATTTAAAAGTAAAGACAAATTGGAGTTTTGTGATCAGTGTTGGAAGGAAATAATTTATAACTTCAATTCTTAAAGCAGCACTGGCGGGAGGATATAGTGGGAAGTTTCCATTATAAATGTGAACATAGGAATGTTTTAATAGAAACATTTGGTGAAGGTACTCCGATGTATGACTTGGGAGGGGAACTTGGTGGTTCACATGTGCTTGCCATACCTGATGTGGAGTGGTGCCCCTCAAGCTATAGTCTCTGGCTTCAGGCTAATGACCTGTTCCAGGCAAAACACACTACAGAACAGACATAAGCATGTGCTTTGTCTGCCTCACGCATCTCTAGATGCGGGAGATCTTCTAAGCCTAAGGGGTGAGATTATTAGTTCCAGAATCACAGCAAGGAAACTGGTGGTTTGAAAGAGGAGGCTACATTGACCAATGGTCTTCTACCCAAAACATTCCTGAGCTCCTATATTTTTATGAAGAATATTAAATATAGGAAACATTGGACACTTTGGATGAATTCTGAGATTCTAATTTAAAGGTAGACTTATTTTATAATTGACACTATCATGAAATATTACAGCAAATAAGTAATTTAGTAATAAGTAGTGCTAATGTTTTCTTTCACATGGACCATCCAGTCTATTTTGTCCTGCTTTAAGTCCTGCTTGCTTTGCATATCCTTTCACAGTCCACTTTTAAAAGCAGCTTTCTAGTTTGCTGTTTAGAGTTTACAGACTTGAACAATGGTTTGTGAATGCAAATTTCTAATTCCAATTACTCATTGTCAAAAACTTTTTCTAACCTCCCTATTTGTTTTCCTACCTCAATGTGGTAGAAATTTGACTTTTTAAATTGTGCTGATTTCAGTTTTGGATATGCTTTTATTCCTAATGTGAAGGTCAGCAGATACTCTAGTGGGAGGAATAGAGTGCCTTTAAATTATTGATGTGACTTCACTCTAGCAGTCAATAATTAGATGTCGTTTGAATGACATAGAAAATTGTCTTCCTCTAGCAAGCTGTAATTTATATTTTGCTATTTAGTGCTTATGTCTATTTCAAAACAGAAGCCTATGACCTAAGTAATAACACTGTTTGTTCTCAAATTAAAATTGAGAAGATAAAAATGAAAGAAGATTGCAATGGAACCTCTACCAAAATCTGAAAAAGAAAAATATTGTTCAAGAACACTGAGTTAGAATTAAAATGATACTGATTGAGTAAGTGGAAAGGGAATGAAGAGGTGAGTTTAAATAGCATCATTATTTGTTCTTCATTTGAGTTATGAATTTAGTATTCATCTTAATTCTACTTGATTGACATTATAGTGATTAAGCTACTCCTGATTTGGAGGGACTTTAATAGTGTATTTTTTATAAGTAACATACTACTGCAAAATTATTTGGCTCCTTGAAACGGAAGTTTGCTAGACCATATGGTAATCTAAAGTTGAAGGAGAAATTTTGGCTTGATTTCAGTATGTGTGTAATGTGCATATGTGTATATATATGTATTGTATGTCTGTGCATATCATATACGTATAATACGTTTTTAACTTAGTAACAGAATTGGGTGATAAAAGCTTTGGTGTGTGCTTTGCTTCTATGCAATAGGTGTAACTTAAAACATTTTGCTTTCAGATTTATATATAAAATGAACCATATGTGAAGACACATGAATTAAAATTAGGGCTTTTGGTGGCAATTCTTAACCTATCAGAATTTGAATTTGTTGTGGACATATTTTATTTGTATACAGCATATTACATATATTTTAATTCATTCTTGGGATATGGGTGTGCTGGAAAGGCCAGCATTTATTGTCCATCTCTAGTTGTCATTAAGAAGGTATTGATGAACTGTCATCTAAATTGCTGCAATCCATTGGTGAATATACTGCTGTTAGGCAGGGACTTCACAATTTTGACCCAGTGATGATCAAAGGACATATGTTCAAGTCAAAATGTTGTATGACTTGGAGAGGAACTTGGTGGTGATGTTCCCATGTGCTTTCTGGTGGTAGTGTTGCAGGTAGGGAGATGCTGTTGAAGGAGCCCTCATGAGTGGCTGCAGTGCACCTGAATACATACTGCAGCCATGATGTGCTGGTGGTGGGGGGAGTGGATGGGCTGATGAAATGGATTACTTTGTTATGGATGGTGTTGAGCTTCTTGTGTTGTTGCAGCTGCAAGTGGAGAGTATTCCATCACACACCTCACTTGTACCTTGCAGGTGGTATAGAGGGTCTGGGGAATCGGGAAGTAAGCCAATTGCAATTGAATAATACAACCTCTGGCCTAATAATGTGGCAGGTTAATAATGTAGAATTTGATAGTTTCCTCTTTGTTATAGTTTGTCTCATCTGTTTAAAAACACAGTTAACTCTAGAATTTATTAAAATCTTAAAATAGGTCTATTTATTCACTTTGAATGTTTAATATACCTTTTTCTTAATTTCTGTGCTGTGCCACATACTAACTTCCAGATAAACAAGTGGTTGCTGTGACATTATCCCAGATCTTTACCAGTGCTACTCTAGAGGAAGAATTGATTGAGCCAAGTGTACTTTACCCTTTGGTTTTTCTCTCCCTGCCTGCCAATTTGCACTGTTTTTTAAAATTCTTTGATGGAGTGTAGGCGTAGCTGGCTCGGCCAGCATTGATTGCCCAACCCCAATTGCCCTTGAGAAAGTGGTGGTGCGCCACCTTCTTGAACCATGTGATGTAGGTACACCCCTAGTGCTGTTAAGAAGGGAGTTCCAGGATTTTGACCCAGCGACAGTGAAGGAACAGCAATACGGTTCCAAGTCAGGATGGCTTGGAGGGGAACTTGCAGGTGCTGCCCTTGTCTTTTTTTGTGGTAGAGGTCGTGGGTTTGGAAGGTGCTGTTGAAGGAGCTTTGGTGAGTTGCTGCAGTGCATCTTGCAGATAGTACATCAGTGATGGAGGGAGTGATGGAGGGAGTGAATGTTGAAGGTGGTGGATGGGGTGCCAATCAAGTGGGTTGCTTTGTCTTGGATAGTATCGAGCTTCTTGTGTAGATGGAGCTGCACTTATCTAGGCAAGCGGAGAGTATTCCATGACACTTGTGACTTTTGCCTGACAGATGGTGGACAGGCTTTGGGGAGTCAGGAGGTGAATTACTTTCTGCAGAATTCCCAGCCTCTCACCTCTTGTAGCCACATTATTTATATGGCTGATCCAGTTCAGTTTCTGGTCAATGGTAACTCCCAGGATGTTGATAGCAGGGGATTCAGCGATGGTAATCCATTGAATGTCAGGGGGAGATGGTTGGATTCTCTCTTGTTGGAGATGATCATTGTTTGGCACGTGTGTGGTGCTAATGTTACTTGCCACTTATCAGCCTCAAGTCTGAATATTGTCCGTGTCTTGCTGCACATGGACATAGACAGTGGTGTAGTGGCAAATTTTGAGGTGAAGAAACTCCTAAGAAAATCTGTTGGCCATATTATTTCTAAATCTGCTATTATGTTGTTTTACTATGTATTAATCATTTGAGTCCCAAAAATCAGTAAACTATGCTTTTTAAGCAAAAAATATTAGTGCCAGAAGAGGGTAGGCATTTTATTTTGAACCGTGTGGTATTTTAAGTCATTAGTCTTTAGCATAGATATAATTTCATTAAGGAATATTTTACAGGTCGAGTATCCATTATCCGAAATCCTCGAGGCCGATCACGTTTAGGATTTCAGATAATTTTGGTTTTTGGATACCACATGTAGGACTATGCCTACTTACATTACAATAGCCTAAGCCTAGGCTGGCTATAGTCTAAAGTCAATAAAATGGCTTGAAAAGTAAGATGTATCACTGAATAATAAATGCAGGGTATCTGTAATAAGTTCCCACCAGTGGCACCATCTTTGATTCAGCTTGTAGGAGAGGGTCTGGAGTGTGCTTGTAGGAGAGGGTTCAGAGTGTCAATGTACCCTGCTGGGAGGCATTCTTGAATAGTTATTCTAGCTTCATCTGCCTCATCAACCTTGGTTTTTGTTTCATAAGTTTGTCTTTTAGTTTATAGATTGACATTATTTCTTGCTCACTTAAATGCACTCGAGCAATGTGCATTCATGTCAGATAAAGGCATATCAGATAATGGCGGCTCTGAAGAAGAGTCATATGGACTCTGTCTTTCTCTCCACAGATGCTGTCAGATCTGCTGAGTTTTTCCAGCATTTTTTATTTTTGCTGCATTTTATATCAGCCTGTCTCACATCTTAATAATATCGTCTATGGGCACTTTCTCTACTGGATTCACTATGATATTGCTGTCATCACTGTTTTTATCATTTACATTTCATGACACGAAAATTGCCTTGGTCCATCGACTGGATTAATGATGTTACGCTGGGCTTGGAGGTTTTAGAAATTGTCCTGTTTCCTGTGGGCAGCTGTTAGCAATTCTGATTGAGGCCTTTATCCCTTTAGGCTGGCAGTGAATACTGAGTAAGCCAGCGCATTTTAGGCTGTTTTATTTTATAAGCTGTTAACCTGCCACTTCAGGGCATCGAGAGCCCGGAGTCGGGGGGGTGGGGGAAGACAAAATACATAGACACTAAACAGGCGATGACTGGCAAGCAGTGCGGCGGTGCTGGAAATGGAAAGTATTTTTGGCACATTGTTCACCTCCAGCAATTACTCTGGATCTCCAATTACACTCAAGCTTTATCTCCCAAGCACACTTTCAGATCTTTGGCCATGTCAAGCGGAACGCCACTGCTCCAAAGGCCACTGTAAGGAGTCATTAACCTTCAACTGCCTCCTCAGATCTTCACGGCTTCTTTCAACCCCACTTTGCTTCTCCCTTTGCAGCTCACTCTTTAACTTGGAGCTTTCTTTAATTTTAACTTTACTTCTGGAAGTTCTGGGATCTTTCTCCTGTCCCCCTTACTGTGTCCTACTCTGTGGGCCACCTCCTCTGTAATGGTGCTGCTGCTCAGATCACCTGACCTGTACTTTCGTGGCCCTTGGGCTCTTTTCCACTGCGCATGCGTGCAGAGCTGCTCCCAGGCGCAAGGAATGACAAAAGACAAACTGCGCATGTGCCGGCCAGCGCATGTGCAAACGACCTGAGAGCGGCTGCAGCCTGCTGGGAAATGTTGTTCCATGGCAACAGCAGTGGCAGCAAGTTCCCAGTATGTTCCTTGGGCTTGGGAGGGAGGGTGAAGTTAGAGATGTCCGGGTGGAGATTGTGGCTGCTGCTGGTCGGAAGAGGTGGTGCTAGAGCGGCACTCTGGCAGCACTGCACTACTGGACACGGACTGCTACAGATCTGAGGAGTTGCGTATGGTGCTGAATGTTGTGCAATCATCAGTGAACATCCCCATTTGTGACCTTATGATGGAGGGAAGGTCATTGATGAAGCAGCTGAAGGTGGTTCGGCCTAGCACACTACCCCGAATGACGCCTACAGTAATGTCCTGGGACTGAGATGATTGACTGTCAACATCCACAACCATCTCCCTTTATGTTAGATATAATTCCAACCAGTAGAGAGATTTCCCCCTGATTCCTATTGACTCCAGTTTTGCTAGGGCATTTTGATGCCACACTCAATCAAATGTTGCTTTGATGTCAAGGGCAGTCATTCTCACCTCACCTCTGGAGTTCAGCTTTATTGTCCATGTTTGGACCAAGGCTGTAATATGGTCAGGAGCTGAGTTGAGCATGGTGGAACCTAAACTGAGAGTCAGTGAGCAGATTCTTTCGGAGTAAGTGCTACTTGGTAGCTCTGATCACTTGGCACTTTTGGCTGAAGATGGTTGCAAATGCTTAAGCCTTGCCTTTTGCAATGATGTGCTGGACTCCCTCATTACTGAGGTTGGGGATATTTGTGAAACCTCCTCATCCAGTTAGTTGTTTAATTGTCTTCCACCATTCATGACTGGTTGTGGCAAGACTAGAGCTTTAATGTGATCCGTTGGTTGTGGGATTGCTTAGTTTTGTCTATTACATGCTGCTTATGCTGTTTGGCATGCAAATAATCCTGTGTTGTAGCTTCATCAGATTCACACCCCCATTTTTTAAATATGCCTGGCATGCTCTCCTGCACTCTTCGTTGAACCAGGGTTGATCTCCCGGCTTGATGGTAATGGCAGAGTGGGGGATATGCTGAGCCATGAAGTTGCAGATTGTATAAAACCATGATTCTGCTGCTGCTAATGGCCCATAGCACCTCATGGATGCCCAGTTTTGAGTTGTTAGATCTGCTTGAAATCTATCCCAATTAGCCGGTGGTAGTGCCACACAACAAAGTAGAGGATATCCTCAATGTGAAGGCAGGACTTCGTCTCCAAAAGGACTATGCATTGGTCACTCCTACCAATACTGTTTGTGACATATATATGCACCTGTGACAGGTAGATTAGTGAAGACAAGGTCAAGTAGGTTGTTCCCTTCCATTAGCTCCCTCACCACCTGCTGCAGAACCAGACTAGCAGCTATGTCTTTTAGGACTCTGCCAGCTCGGTCAGTAATGTTGCTGCTGAGCCACTCTTGGTGATGGACATTGAAACTCCCACCGAGAGTACATTCTGTGTCCTTGCCACTTCAGTGCTTTTTGCAAATGGTGTTCAACATGGAGGTATACAGAGGAGTACTGATTCAGCAGCTGAGCAGAGGGAATGCTTCGGCAGGAAGTTTTCTTGCCCATGTTTGACCTGATGTCATGAGATTTCATGGGGTCTGGAGTCAATGTTGAGGACTTCCTGGGCTTCTCCCTCCCGACTGTTTACTATTGTGCTGCTGCCTCTGGTGGATCACCTCAGGGATGGTGGTGTCTGGGATAAAGTCATAATCATGGAATCATACCTTACAGACAATGCCAGGCTGTTGCTTGACTAGTCTGTGGGACAGCTCTCCCACAAACCTTCAGATATTAGTAAAGAGAACTTCGCAGGGTTGACAGGGCTGGGTGTGCAGTTATTGTTTCTGGTATCTAGGTCGATCTCAGGTAGTCCATCCAATTTGATTTCTCCGTAACAGTTTGATACAACTGAGTACCTGCTGAAATTCTGAAACACAGGGAGGAGAGACCTGGCACGGCTGCACAACCTCTTACCGCTTATCTTGGAAGAAGAGTGTATGCCAGGGGATCTCAGCAGTGATCATGACTATATTCAAAAAGGGGTCCAATTGTGGTAACTACAGAGGAGTCTCTCAGCTGTCTGCCACAGGGAAGATCATTGTTAGGATCTTCTTCAAACCTGCTCCCAGTGGCCGAGGAGCTCCTTCAGAATCACAGTGCGGTTTTCACCCATTGGGAGGCACCACAGACATGATCTTCACTCCGCGGCACACTGAAAAGTTTAAAGAACAGCACCAACCTCTGTGCGTAGGCTTTTTCAATCTAAAGAAAGCCTTTGACTCTCAACCGCAAAGGCTTATGGAGTATCCTCCTCAAATTTGGCTGCCGTCAGAAATTTGTCACTGTCCTCACCTACTGGTGTGCATGTTGTGGTGCTCACCAACGGAACCATCACAAACCCTACCTCAGTGAAAAATGAGTCAGACAAGTCTGTGTCATTGCACCAACTCTCTTTTCCATTTTCCTCACTGCAATACTGTACCTCATCTCCAGCAAATTACCCACAAGCATGAAAATAATCTACAGAACAGATGGGAAACTACTCAACTTACGCTGCCTTCAATCCAAAACCAAAACCACTCCAACCTCAAGTCACAGAGCTTCAGTATGTGAATGGCATGCGTGTGCTCACTCAAACTGAGCTCCAGGTCATTGTTGACTCCTTCTTCAAAGCATATGAGAAAGTTGGTCTTTTGCTAAACACCTGGAAAACTACGGTCCTCTTCCAATCACCTCTCACACAAATACCTCCCCTGTTGATTAAGTCCTATGGAGAGATCCTGGAAATTGTGGACAATTTTCCATATCTTTGGAAGCCTCTTCTCGAGGTAGGCAGACACAATGAAATTCAGCATTGCCTCCAGTGTGACAGCCCAGCCTTCGGACGACTGAGGAAAAGTGTGTTTGAGGTCAAGGATCTCAAACCCAAGACTAAGGGTAATAGTTTACCAGGAAGCAGTGATGCCTGCGCCCCTTTATGCTTCAGAGGCCTGACAACCTACAGCAGGCACCTCTAAAGTACTGGAGAAGTACCAGCAATGGTGCCTTCACAAAATCTTCCAAATCTGGTAGCAAGAGAGGTTTGTCGTCTCCCAAGCCAACTTGCCCAGCATCGAATGCTAATTGCTCAGAACCAGCTCCTCTGAACAGGATGTGGTGCTCGTGTGCCTGACAGCAGACTCCTGAAGCAACTGCCCTATCTGGAACTTGGTCATGGCAGGAGACTCCCAGGAGGACAGTGGAAACGCTTTAGGGTTGTCCTGCAAGCAACCCTGAAAAGGTCAAACATATCCGCTGACTCATGGAAGATCCTACCTTGAGACTGACCAAAATGGAGAAGGTTAATTGAGGAAGGCATCAAACACATCAAGAGACATCATTAGGAATGTGTAGACATGAAGTCGATGCATAGGAGGGAGTGAACAAACCTCAAACAATCCTTCAAGCACAATCTGCCCTGCATGTGGCTGAGCCTGCAGCATTGGACTCATCAGCCTTATCAGAACCCATTGAACTGGAGTGGAGGCATCCTTGATCCTGAGGGATTGCTAAGAAGAAGGAATTTACTATATTTTTCTAACAGAATCATGGTAACTGTAAGTAATAATTTATTTGTTAAATTGCACTTTTGGCTCTATGGTCTGATTTTCATCATGTCACTATCAGCAGCGTAGTCTAATGCTACTTGTTAAACTGCTTTATTATGCCTACCTAAGTGCCTATCTGGTTTCTCATGTATGCTTCAGCACACCCTTAACTGTCATTAAGTTTTTAAAAAACTGACAATGACCTATTTTGTTCCAAGTGGAGTGTCAACTCTTCTAGGCTCTTTTTCACAGGAAATAGCTTGCGGGCAGGATAAATAATAAAAGACAGCATAAACAATAATCTGCACGTTTAATTATGCAAGTGCCTCTGTGTGAGTTTTTATACAACCTGTCACTACCCATTTTCTGAGATAATAATATATACAGCTATTGCAATTGTATTTTTAATACAAAGTAGCTAACCTTACAGATGACACGAAGTAAAGGCTCATAGGAAGCAACCAAGTTCTTGTCAAGAGAACATTACAGGAAATATGCTTTTGCTAATCAGCGGCAAACAAAGTTGAGTACAGACAAATGCAATGTACTGGAAATAGTATTGTATCAACATTTGCTAGATTTAAGCATTATGAAGTGGCAATAAACAAAGCAAATGGAATTCTGTTATATTGCCAAACCAATTGCATTAAAATTTCATAGGCTGAAGTTGCATAATTCCCTAGTCAGGCTGCTCTTGAAATACGTTTGCAATTCTGGTTGCTGTAACAGAACTATAAGCAGTGCTAGAATTTTGTGGCACCTGAACACTAAATTCTCTGGCAATTTCAATCAAATACCTGTGACAGGGACTGCAGCGGTTCAAGGTGGCAGCTCACCACCACCTTCTCAAGGGCAGCTAGAGATGGGCTATAAATGCTGGCCCAGCCAGCGAAGCCCACATCCTGTGAATGAATAAAAAAAAATGTAGATTCTGCAGCTGGTCTGTACTTTTCGAAACATATTTTATGCCAAGAAAATGTAATGAAAATTGAAGAATATTGAAAAACATATAATAAAGATAGAGATTATCAAATATTAAGCCATTATTGCAAACCACAATGAATACTTTTGAAAAATGTAAATAGCACAAATTTGAATGTCATTTTTAGCTCCTTCACTGTCCCTGAGTCAAAATCCTGGAGCTCTCTCCCTAACAGCACTGTGGGTGTACCTACACCACATGGACTGTAGCGGTTCAAGGTGGCAGCTCACCACCACCTTCTCAAGTTCAAATAGAAATGGGCAATAAATGCTGGCCTACCCAGCGATGTCCACATCTCATGAATGAATTTTTTTTTTTAAAGTTACTTTGATTGAAAACAAAGACTATTTAAACAGATTCCCTTGCACAAAGGGGAGACTTTCATTTATGGTGCTTTTCACGATCACTAGACATCTCAAAGCACTTTACAGCCAGTGAAGTACTTTTTGAAGCGTAGAAGTGCGGCACCTAATTTGCGCCCAGCAAAATCCCACAAACAGCAATGTGATAATGACCAGATAATCTGTTTTTTGTGATGTTGATTGAAAAATAAATATTGACAGGCCACCGGGAATAACTCCCCCACTCTTCTTTAAAATAGTAGTGTGGGATCTTTTATGGCCATTTGAGGAGGCAGATGGGACCTTGGTTTAATGTCTCATCCAAAAGACTGATGGTGCAATGTTCCCTCAGTACTGCACTGGAGTGTCAGACATGATTTTAGCGCTCAAGCCTGGAATGTGACTTGAACCTAGAACCTCAGAGGTGAGTGTGCTACCAATTGAGCCATGGCTGACACACAAAATGGTACTTGCTGAATTTGGGCCTCAGTGGATATCCTAGCAGCAGCCTCAATAAGCCCACAATTGGGCATTTAATTATGCAGATTGGCTAAGTGCTGACCTGCATTTGGGAAAATTGCCCGGAAGCAGGATGGTTACAAAAATTCCTCCTGGTACTGTCTGGAAGCCTGCTCCTGCAGGACCAGGAAGATTCCACCCTGCAAGAGCAACTCAGCTAGTCCCACGTCCCTGCCCTTTCAGTGTAGCCCTGGAAATTTTTTTCTCTTTCAGATAATTAGCCAATTTCTTTTTGAAAGCCATGATTGAATCTGGCACCATCAAACATTTAAGCATTCCAGATTCTAACTAGTGTGTGTAAAAAAAAAAAAAAGTTTTTATTCATATTGCCTCTGGTTCTTTAGTCAGTCATCTTAAACCTGTGTTGTCTGGTTCTTGACCCTTCCACTAATGGGAACAATTTCTCTCTAGCTACTCTGTTCAGAGCCCACATGATTTAGAAGACCATGAGCAAATCTCCTTCCCATCTCTAAGGAAAACAGCCCCAGCGTGACCAATTTATCCATGTAGCTGAAGTCTCACATCCCCAGAACCATTCCCATGAACCTTTTCCTCATCCTTTTTGATGGCTTCATATCTTTGCTAAAGTGTGGTGCCCAGAGTTGGATGCACTATTCCAGTTGAATCTGAAACAGTGTTTTATAAAGGTTCACCATAACTTCCTTGCTTTTGTACTCTATACCTCTGTTCATAATGCCCAGGACCCTGTATTCTTTATTAATCACTTTCTCAACCTGCTTTACCACCTTTAACAGTTTGTGCAGGCACCCCTTTTGGAATTTAATCCTTTATTTTATATTGCCTTTCCTTGTCCTTCCAACCAAATGTATCACTTCACAGTCCTCCACATTAAATTTCAACTGCCTCATGTCTGCCCATTCCACCAACCTTTCTATGTCCTCTTGCAGACGACCACTGTCCTCCTCCCAGTTCACAGTACTTACAAGTTTTGTGTGATCTACAAATTTTGGAAATTGTGCCCTGCATTCCCAAGCCTAACACAACCCTTGAGGAACCCCACTACATACCTTCCTCCAGTCTGAAAAACAACTGTTGACCATTACTTGCTCTGTTTCTTGTCACTCAGCTAAATTCATAACCTTGCTCCACTGGTCCCTTTTACTCCATGGGCTTCAATTTTGCTCATGTTGCACATTATCAAGTGCCATTTGGAAGTCCATGTACACCTCATCAACTGCATTACTCTCATTATTATCTCATTAAAAAACCCAATCAAATTAGTTAAATGCAATTTGCCCTTAACAAATCTCTACTGATTTTCCATAATTAATTCCACATTTGTCTAAGCGACCATTAATTTTACCCCAGATTATTGTTTCTACTGGTCTGTAGTTGTTGGGGTCTATCCTTGCACCCTTTTTTGAACAAGGGTGTAACATTTGCAATTCTCCAGTCTTCTGACACCACCCCTGTATTTAAGGAACATTAAGATTATGGCCAGTAACTCCACAATTTCTGCCCTTGCTTCCCTCAGTATCCACGATGCATTTGATCCAGTCCTGGTGACTTATTAACTTTAAATATAGCCAGCCTTTCTAATAACTCCTCTTTATCAATTCTTAGCATGTTCATGTGTCTCAACCTCCTTTCACAATGATTTTGCCAGCATCTTTTGTGATGCAGACAAATGCAAAGTACACATTTAGTACGTCAGCCATCCCTTCTGCCTTCAAGTGTAAATCCCATTTTTGGTCTATTGTTGGTCCCACCCCTCCTGTTACTGACCTTTTACTATTTCTGTGCTCCTATGCCTTTAGGAAACGTCTGGGTTCCCCTTTAGGTTGGCTTCCAATCTATTTTCTCGTTGCTGCTCTTATTTCTTTATTCACTTCCACTCAGAACTTTTTAATATTCAGCCTGGTTCTCACTTGTAATATCAACCAGTTATCTGTCGTACGCACCATTTTTGTGCTGTATCTTAGTCGTTATCTCGTCGACATACAGGGAGTTTTGATTTGTTTGTCTTGCTTCTTCCCCCTTCTGGGAATGAACCTTAACTATACCCAAACTGTTTCCTCTTTAATTGAGCAATGGGCTGCCTTTAAAGTTTTGCCTATCAATCTTTGATTCCAGTTTACTTGGGCCAGATCCATTCTCATCCCATTGAAATTGGCTCTCCCCCAATTAATTATCATTACTCTGGACAGCACCATGTCATTTTCCACAGCTAACCTAATGCTTATGATACTATGATCACTGCCCCTAAATGTTCCCCAACTGACACTTAAGCCATTAGGGAGAGACAGTGGCGTAGTGGTAATGTCATTACACTAGTAATCCAGAGGCTCAGGCTAATGTTCTGGGGACACACGTTTGAATGCCGCCACAGCAGCTAGTGGAATTTAAATTCAGTTGATAAATCTGAATTAAAAAGCTGGTCTCAGTAATAGTATGAAAACATTCTTGTTGTAAAAACTCATCTGGTTCATTAATGCCCTTTAGGTCTGGCCTACACGTGATTCCAGACCCACAGCAATGTGGCTAACTCTTAAAAATCCTCTAGAATGGGCTTAGCAAGCCACTCAGTTGTATCAAACTGCTATGAAATGAAACCGGACGATCACCCGGCATTGACCTAGGCACCAGCAATGACCACGGCAAACCGAGCCCTATTGACCCTGCACAGTCCTCCTTACTAACATCTGGGGGCTTGTGCCAAAATTTGGGACAGCTGTCCCACAAACTATTCAAGCAACAGCCTGACATAGCCATACTCCTGGAATCATACCTTACAATGTCCCAGACACCACCATCACCATCCCTGGGTCTGTCCTGTCAGTGGATCAGGATATACCCATCAGAGGTGGCAAAACAGTGACATACAGTCGGGAGGGAGTTGCTGGGAGTTCTCAACATCGACTCTGGACCCCATGAAGTCTCATGGCATCAGGTCAAACATGGGCAAGGAAACCTCCTGCTGATTATCATGTAGCACCACCCCCTCAGCTGATGAATCAGTGCTCCTCCATGTTGAACACCACTTAGAGGAAGCACTGAGGGTGGCAAGTGTGCAGAATGTACTCTGGATGGAGGACTTTAATGTCCATCACCAAGAGTGGCTTGGTAGCACCACTACTGACCGAGCTGGCCGAGTCCTAAAGGGCATAGCCACTAGACTTGGTTTGTGGCAGTGGTGAGGGAACCAACAAGAGGGAAAAACCTACTCGACCACATCCACACCAATCTACCTGTCGCAGATGCATATGTCCATGGTAGTATTGGTAGGAGTGACCACCATACAGTTCTTGTGGGGACAAAGTCCTGCCTTCACTTACCTTCATTGTGCTGCATGGCATCACCACCATGCTAAATGGGATAGATTTTGAACAGATCTAGCAACTCAAAACTGGCATCCATGAGGCACAGTGGGGCAGAAGCAGAATTGTATACAACCACAATCTGTAGCCTCATGGCCCAACATATCCCCCCCAATCTACCAATACCATCAAGCCAGGGGATCATTTCAGTACAGCTGAAACACTACCATCTACCCAGCAATGTGAAAAACTGCCTAGGTGTGTGTTGTCCTCAAAAAGCAGGACAAATCCAACTTGGCCAATTACCACCCCATCAGTCTACTCTTGATCATCAGCAAAGTGATGGAAGGGGTCATCAACAATGCTACCAAGCAGCCCTTACTCAGAAATAACCTGCTCACTGACATTCAGTTTGGGTTCAGCCAGGGCTACTCAGCTCCTGAACTCATTACAGCCTTAGTCAAAACATGGTCAACAGATCTGAACTCAAGAGGTGAGGAGAGGTAAGAGTGACTGCCTTTGACGTCAAGGCAGCATTTGACTGAGCGTGGCATCAAGGAGCCCTAAAAAAACTGGAGTCAATGGCAATTGGGGCAAACCTCTCCACTGGTTGGAGTCATATCTAGCACAAGGAAGATGGTTGTGGTTGTTGGAGGTCAATAATCTCGGGCCCAGGACATTGCTGCAGGAATTCCTCAGGGTAGTGTCCTAAACCCAGCCATCTTCAGCTGCTTCATCAATTACCTTTCCTCCATCATAAGGTCAGAAGCAGGGTTGATTGCACAATGTTCAGCACAATTCTTGACTCCTCAGATACTGAAGCAGTCCGTGCCCATATGCAGCAAGACCTGGACAAAATTCAGGCTCAGGCTGATAAGTGACACATAACATTCGTGCTACACAAGTGCCAGGCAATGATTATCTCCAACAAGAGAGAATCCAACCATCTCCCCATAATATTCAATAGCATTGCCATCGGTGAATCCTGGGGGTTACCATTGACCAGAAACTGAACTGGACAGCCATATAAATACTGTGGCTACAATAGCAGGTCAGAAGCTGGGAATTCTGCGGAGAGTAACCCACCTCCTGACTCCCCAAAGCCTGTCTACCTTCTACAAGATGCAAGTCAGGAGTGTGATGGAATACTCCCCACTTGTCTGGATGAGTGCAGCTCCAACAACACTGAAGAAGCTTGACATCATCTACGACAAAGCAAGCCTGTTTGATTGGCACCATATTCATCGCCTTCAACAAGCTCTCCCTCCACCACTGACACACAGTGGCAGCAGGATGTACCATCTACAAGATGCAATGCAGCAACTCACCAAGGCTTCTTTGACATCACCTCCCAAGCCCATGATCTCTACCACCTAGAATGACAAGGGCAGCAGATGCATTGGAACACCACCACCTGCAAGTTCCCCTCCAAGTCACTCACCATCCTAACTTGGAACTATATCGCCATTCCTTCCCTGTCGCTGGGTCAAATCCTGGAACTTCCTCCCTAACAGCATTGTGAGCGTACCTAGACCACATGGACTGCAGCAGTTCAAGAAGGCGGTTCACCACCACCTTCTCGAGCGCAATCAGGGATGGGCAATAAAAATGATGGCCTAGCCAGCAACAGCCACGTCTCAAGAAAGAATATTTTTAAAAAAAGCTTGTCCCACCTCATTCCCCAGAAGCAGATCCAGCAATATTTCTTTCCTCATTCGACTGGAAGCATAATGATGTAGAAAATTCTCTTGAACATACTTTTGTTATGATGCCGGTAGAGACCGATAGCTTAAAAAAAAAAATTGAACTTCCAGTTAATAGCTGAACAGATGATGCAACAAGATTTAATGTTTTAAGGTTTTTACTGTAATGGACTAAATTGACTAAGCACTATTTTTGCAGCCAACTTATACTTTAAACTACAGAACAGAGCTTTTAACACAACTGAAAAAAACACTTGCACATATACATTACACAGTCCTTTACATAGACATTCTCCCAACCTTGGTCCAAAATGATTCTTAGCTTCTCGACGGTTTACTTCCAATCATTTCCTTTCCCAGCCTGAAAACTTTTAACTCCAGAACTGTCTTTCATGGTGCAAGTTTTCCCGGAGACTTCTCTCTCTAGCTAAAGCTGGGCAAATCTTCCAGTCTCATTTTAACTCCCCACGAATTTGGTCTTTCCAATGTGAGTATGCACTTTCACTCTGCATTCCTGCACGGTGAGTCACAATACCTTGCTGACCACGGCTGTTCTCCCTCTCCCAGATCCTAGCAGACTATGTCTGAGAGTTTTCAGGTTAGCTATCCTTGACAGCCCAACTCTAATCTTGGAACTAAATGGAGAGTTTAAAGCACAACTGTTTACAGCCTGACATTCTCAACACTTTTCTGGGACTTGGAGACTCACAATCTGTCCACTGGCATCACAGCTGCCTTTTCCCTTGTCTGCAAGTGTGAATACCTTGTACCTTTATTCCCAGTAACACAATCTAGTCCTTCCTTTAATCTTTAACACCCTCATCACCCAGACCTGTTGTCAGAAAGACTTAAGCACAGATCACATAACCCCCTTCAATTTGCCCAAAATTAAAGACACTGTCCAAAACAACATAATCTTAAATCTCATAATTGTTACACTTTAGAAACTCCTCCCACTCTCTAGCCTTTATACTATGACATTCACACTCTATATTAGGATAATTAAAGTCATTCATTACAACCACTCTATAGTTTTTGCACTTCGTAATTTCCTTGAAAATGTATTCCTCATCTTTTCCATTAGCTTGTGGCCTCTGGTATGCACCGAGTAGTGTAATGTAGCTCTATTGTTTCTTTGGTCTAACCAAATAGATCCTGTCCTTGACCTCTCTAGGGCACCCTCTCTCCAGCACTGTAATATTATCCTTAACCCATACTGCTATCCTACCTCCTTTCTTTTGTTCCCCATCTTGGTATCCAGGAATACTTAGTACTCAATCCTGGCCTTTTTTTGAGCCAGGTCCTGTTATTGATGCAACATCATATTTCCAAGTTGCTATCTGTGCCTATAGCTCACCAACCTTATTTACCCCACCGTGCATTCACATACATGCACAATAGTCCCAATTTTAGGTGTTATTGCATTCCCTCTTACTGTGACCCCACCTGATAACTTATTATTTCTTACTCTAAAGTTTACTGCCCCCCCACCCCATTTCTTTGTGCATCTTATTTTTCTTCTCTAATGTTAACCTTAGGTTCCCAAGCCCTGCCAAGCTCTTTAAATGCTCCCCATTAGCACCAGCAAAAGGACATGGGTCCCAGCTCTTTTTAGATGTAACCCATTCAGCTTGTACAGATTCTATCTTCCCCTGAATAAGTCCCAATGTCACAGGAATCCAAAGCCCACTCGCCTGCACTCTCCAGCCACACATTCATCCACCCTATCTTCCTATTTCTCTCACCAGCATGTGCTGCAGGGAGTAATCCGGAGATTGCTATCTTTGAGTTCCTGTTTGCTAGTTTCCCACTTAGCTCCCTAAAATCTGCCTGCAGGACCTCATCCCTCTTTCTATCTAGGTCATTAGTACCAATATAAATCACGCTGCTGGCTGTTCCCCCTCTGCCCTCAGTGCTGTGCAGCTGCTCAGTGACATCCTTGGCACGAGGGAGGCTATGGATTCATGTCTGCAGTCACAGAAATGCCTGTTTCCCAAACTATAAAACCCTCTATCACTATTGGTTTTCCAATCTCCCTCCTGTCCCCTGTGCAGCTGAGCCAGCCCAGGTGCCTGGACTTAACTCTGGCTGAACTCCCTACAGAAAGCATCATTTTCACCAGCATTCAGAACCGAACACTGGTTGGAGCGAGATGCACTCATGGGAGAGTGGTCACCCATTCCCTCTCTGCCTTGCATACCCTAAAGTTGTGGAGTGATCACGTTCAGAAAGGTGTTGTCCACAAAATTTTGAGCCTTGCGGTTCACTGCAGTGATGCCAGCTGCTGCTCAATCTCCAAAACCTGGATCTCGAGCTCCTCCAGCTGACAACATTTCCTGCACGTTTAGTTGGCCTGGACATGAGAAGCATCCTGGAGTTTTTACATGTTGCAGGATGTGCACTCCAAGGTCTGGGGATCTCTGCACCCCTCTATTTAGTAGACTAACTAAACTTAACAGAAATAAAGTAAAGACTTATTTTTAAAAACTCACTTGTCAGTACTCTCTTGTGCTGATAACACGTTTAGTTTTTTTTATCTTGCTCAATGATGCTTGCGCTCACTCCATTGTGCTCCTCTGTTCCTGAACTCCTTCAATTCCTTCGGGGCTCTCTGAACAACCAATCACCTGCCTGTTGCTCTGTGACATCACTTCACTCCTTGATTTTTTTTGCTGATTTTATTATCACAGCTCAATCTCCTGCTGACTCTCTGCCTTTTATCTCTGGATCTGCAGCACTCGTTTTCCCTCATGCATGTGCTCTCTGCTGAAATTAGTTGAGGAAGGATGGGTGGAGGCTTGAGTGGAACATAAATGTCTCCCTGGGTTTATTCCAAGTGGCTTGGTTCTGTGCTGTATATTCTATGTAATTTTATGTAAAATGGCTGAAGCCGTTTCTCCCTCCAGATAGAGAAATGGTCACTACCACACAATCACAATAATAGATTATCAATTACATGTCTACTTACTTTACTAAGGAACAACATTGTCAATGAGCATTTGACCATATTATTCTCCTTACTCACAATGGTGACCTGAAAGTGGGAGATTGGTTTGAAAAGAAGAAAAATTACAACTCTCCCCTGCACCCTTCAAAACCAGACAGATGATTTCAGGGATCTTTCGTTAGTCTGTGCTGAGCCAAAACTTAATCATCACAGTGAGGAATCTGGAATTGCCAGCAGAAGGGCAAACAATGAATCCAACTACTGTGATGGAGTATGCATTGGAAATAGGATGGCCTATCCACTGTGCCCTCCAGTTCCCTCCATATCATATAGCTTAAACCAGTGCTTCTCAAATTATTTTCCAATGTGACCTCATTTTAACACTCAAAAGTTAATGTGACCCCAGACCCCAACAAAACAAAACAGCAAATAAAGTAGCATATTAACATTCGGTATATACTTGTCAAAATTCACATATATTTAAACATATATCATATAAATATGATAATCTGTGTTTTTGAAGTAGCTTGTAGAAATGTCATTATTTTATATATTCACGTAGGTTTCAGCCCAGCTCTCCATATTCCCTGGTGATTCAACGCAGCCCTTCTTTTCTTCACCTGTCCCCTCACACACTGTAAGCAGCCCCTAATCACGTGCATGCACATATACACATGCTAATCGGCCCTACTATTCGCACACAGACACAGGTCAGCTGGCCGATAGCAGCCAGCAGGGATTTATGGCAGCTCTGACAGCCTAAGCAGGTGTTGCGTTTCATTCACCAACCCCATGCTGCTATTGTGTCTACCAGCAATTGCCTATTAAGAATTTCATATTTTTCTAACATATTTAATTAAAATTTTCTTTTCATGTAAGGTTTACTCCCCCACGCTCCACTCGAATAAATTGATGCTAGGAGGAAAACTGTAATTGATACTGCCTTTCAGATTGGATCATTTAGGAAGGTGACTTCACTATCAAGCCCCCCGCCCCCCCACCCCCACCACATACTCAGTAATGTAAGAAATGGTGACTGCTCAGGGTCCAGTTAACTTTTTCAGATTAATCGGTATGCTAATCTACATTGATACCTCTTAATGCATGCCAGGTTCTAACATGGGCCATGGACCACGAACTCCCGAGTTAGTGAGTCCCATGCATGTAAGTTTTTAAAATGGTTTTGAGAGAAAAAAAAACCAGAGGCAAGGCTGTCAAGCTGCCAGTGCCATGATCGAATCCAGTAGAAAGATTCAGTGGGAGAAGGATGAAGTGGGGGAGGAGAAAATCAATGGCTTGAATGTCAAACTTGTTGTTAATAGTGTTGGCCTCAGGTGGGACTCTAGCCGAATCAGAGAGAGACTGAGAGATAAGCAGGGCAAGGGCAGGACCAGACGCCACCTGGGCCTTGGTGCCGGTGAGGGCATAGTCTCAGAGGAGGGTGGGCTCATGGCCCCACCTGCTGTCCCTGTGACCCCACTTGGGGTTGTAACCCAAAGTTTGGGAACCGCTGGTTTAGGCTGATAATGGCTGATTGAACTTTATTTTAAGAAGTAATGCACAGAAGCAAGGAGAAATCAAATTAAATAGCATGTTACAAAATTTCCACCGCCATTTACAGTAAACCAAAACACCAACCGCTCTTTTTTGATTTTTCTTAAATATTATATATACACATGTAAACTGTATATATATCTGCCTTTGTGCTCATTAAATTCTGCCTCATTGTGGTGATCTGAAAGTGGAAGAACTGAACAAAAGAATGCGTGAAAACTCATAATTCCCAGGTTTAAGAGGTTTCTGAATACAGAGCTGTCGATCAAAATTGAAACAAAAACCCAATGTTAGAACAGAAAAATGCTAATGCTGCTGGAGAGTGCACTTGTCAAACTCATTGTCTTATCTGATCAATTATACAGAAAAAATGAGCAGTTACAGCATGGAAAAAGGTTAGGTCTATGCGGTTTACCTGAGTTCTAGTAGTGTCTCACCAGAATTATAGCAGCATGCATGTGGAATTATTTTTAATTGCATTTCTTCTTCCAAATTCTATAGTTATTCTACCCATATAAATTAGATTTTTCAAACTTTATTAAAATGTTCATTCTGCAAGGTTTTAAAATTAGCGCTATATATACTTACATATAATGCAATCCATGTATAGAATGGCAACCCAAAATGTCATCCAAACTGTCTTCAGAATCCATGACTTCATAAGATAAGTCAACTTTACATAACATCTAAGTACCAGAATTCTCACCCTTTTAACATAGAAACATAGAAACTAGGAGCAGGAGTAGGCCATTTGGCCCTTCGAGCGTGCTCCACCATTCGATATGATCATGGCTGATCCTCTATCTCAATGCCTTTTCTGCTTTCTCTCCATACCCCTTGATGCCCCTAATATCCAAAAATTTATCAATTTCTTTCTTGAATATACTCAGTGACCTGGCCTCCACAGCCTTCTGTTGTAGAGAATTCCACAGGTTCACCACCCTCTGAGTGAAGAAATGTTTCCTCTCTCAGTCCTAAATGGCCTGCCCCGTATCCTGAGACTGTGGCCCCTGCTTCTAGACTCCCCAACCAGGGGAGACATCCCCCCTGCATCCAGTCTGTCTAGCCCTGTTAGAATTTTATACGTTTCAATCAGATCCCCCCTCATTCTTCTAAACTCTAGTGAATACAAGCCCGGTCGAACCAATCTCTCCTCATACAACAGTCCTGCCATCCCTGATATCAGTCCAGTGAACTCCCTCTATGGCAAGTTTATCATTTCTTAGATAGGGAGACCAAAACTGCACACAATACTCCAGGTGTGGTCTCACAACCCCTGTATAACTGCAGTAAGACATCCTTACTTCTGAACTCAAATCCTCTTCCAATGAAGGCCAACGTACCGTTTATCTTCCTAATTGCTTGTTGCACCTGCCTATTTACTTTTATTGACAGGTGTACAAGGACACCCAGATCCCTTTGTATATCCATATTTCCCAATATATCACCATTTAAATAATACCCTGCCTTTCTGTTTTTCACACCGAAGCATATAACTTCACATTTATCCACATTATACTGCATCTGCCATGTGTTTGCCCACACATATAACTTGTCTAAATCGCCCTGAAGCCTCCTTGCATCCTCCTCACAACCCTGCCCAGTTTTGTGTAGTCAGCAAACTTGAAAATATTGCATTTGGTTCCCTCATCCAAGTATTTATATATATCGTGAATAGCTGGGTCCCATGCACGAGTCCCAAGCACTGATCCCTGCTGTACACCACTAGTCACCGCCTGCAACCCAGAAAAAGACCCATTTATTCCCACCCTCTGTTTCTGGTCTGTCAACCAATTCTCAATCCATGCCAGTATATTATCCCAATCCCATGTGTTTTAATTTTGCCTGCTAGCCTCTTAAGTGGGACCTTATTAAAAGCTTCCTTAAAATCCAAATACACCACATCCACTGGTTTTCCCCTATCTATTCTATAGTTACATCCTCAAAAAACTCCAGTAGATTAGTTAAGCATGATTTCCCTTTCATAAACCCATGCTACTTTGGTTAATCCCGTTAATGCTTTCCAACTGTTCTGTTACCACGTCTTTTATAATAGACTCTAGCATTTTTCCCACTACTGATGTTAGGCTAACTGGTCTGTAATTCTGTTTTTCTCTCTCTCCTTTTTTAAGTAGTAGGGTTCCATTTGCCACCCTCCAATCTGTAGGAACTGCTCCAGGGTCTATAGAATTTTGGAAGATGACCATGAATGCATCCAATATTTCCAGGGCCACTTCCTTTAGTACCCTGTGATGTAAATTATCAAGCCCTGGGGATTTTTCAGCCTTTAACCCCATTAATTTCTCTAGCACTATTTTTTTTTACTAATACTGATTTTCTTCAATTCCTCCCTCTCACTAGGCCCTTGGTTTCTTAACATCTCCGGGAAATTATTTGTGTCCTGTTTTGTGAAGACAGAACCAAAATGTGTGTTCAATTTTTCTGCCATTTCTTTGTTCCCTATTATAACTCCCCCTGTTTCTGAGTGTAAGGGACCTATGTTTGTTTTCGATAATCTTTTTCTCTTCACATATTGATGGAAGCTTTTACAGTCAGTTTTATGTTCCTTGCAAGTTTACTCTCATACTCCATTTTCCCCTTCTTGATCAACCTTCTTGACCACTTTTGCTGAATTCTAAACTATTCCAAATCCCCAGGCTTGCTGCTTTTTCTGGCAATTTTATATGTCGCCTCTTTGGATCTTTTGGGAGTGTTTTAACCCAAAAAAATGGCTAAAGGGTTTGGATCAGGTAGGAAGTTTAAGTGTTACAAATCTGAGTGCCGACCCCAACTCGTCCTCTTTCAGTTTTAACGAGAGTGGGAGATGGGCAGTGTACCTGATCTCAGGAGGCAGGTTGGCAAGTTACATATTATTATGAGGCTACATGTCTCATTTTTATGCACCATTTTAAATTTAACTCTTGATGGCTGTGCTTCCTAAGCCTTGGGAATCTAGCAGTTACAGGGAGGTGAGGATTAGGTCCGAGTGCTAAGTACCAACCCCAGTCCTCCTCTCCACCCCACTCCCTCTCAGATTTCCATAATTTAAAACTCCACATTGAGGGGAAAGCTTCTGGCTTTCACACCTGCTATTGGCCCTCCCCACCTTCTCCCAGTGGATAAAAATGTTTACAGAAACTCAGAAATATTACAGCACAGAAAAAGGCCATTCAGCCCATCACGTCTGCACCTCCCCCCAATCGTGTCTCAGGTACAGTTCTATCTGTTAGATTTCGACCTTTTGTTATCAAGAAGAGATATGTATTTTATTTATCTTGTATTAAATGTGTGATATTACTTCAACATGCCGAATGTGTAACAGCAACGGGTAAACTGCTGATCTATTTGGGTTGCATCAGGACCAAAGTAAACATCAAAGACTGCATTGTATACCCCAGACTATCCGTAAACAATACTGAGAAATCCACTAGTTTAAGCAAAAACTTGTTTTAAAGCGCTGTTGATATTTGTTTTATTAACATTGTGAGACATTGACGACTAGACTAATGAAAAATATAACTTTTTGTAAAGGGTATTAATTTCCTCTATTTTACCTACAGTTATCAAGAAGACTAAAGTACATGTAAAAGTGACCTTGCAACAACATTTTTGATTTCATCTTCTCCCCCTTCTTCACTTCAAAGAAACAACTTATTTCCATTTGGTATCTCCCACAACAGAGAGATTCACTCCAGTCAGGATGAACTTCCGTCTCTGCACTTTGATTTGCCACACTCCAGTACTCAATGAGTTACATCATCACACTGAACTTCAGTTTTGAGTTTCTTGAGCCTTTTACTTATATGAAATATTTCTGAAGTTTTCTAACTGCTTTAAAAGGTCATTTCCCTGAAGGCACTTTCACTTTCGTGCCTGAATTACAGCAGGAATTCAGCAGAGTTCCTGTGGAATTTCAGGGCTTTGGAGGATTAAGTACTCTGTATTGAAAAAAGTCATAAATGTGCTGAGAAAATCTATATTAATTCTTTTCAAGTAATATGTACTTATTTATTCCTCATCCTGAAATCACTAAATGGTTAGTTTCTGGGCAGAACTCAAGTAAGGATTTTTACATAATATTTCTCTCTCTACAGATACTGCTAGATCTGCTGAGCATTTCCAGCATTTTATGTTTTTATTTCAGATTTCCAGAATCCAGTATTTTGCTTTTGAGTATTTTTATACATTTTATTTTATAAACTAACCCTCTAATGCTTCCATCTTAACACCCCCACCCCACTTCTGTAAGCATCCTTTATTGATTGAATGCAAGCAAGTAATCTGTTCTTGGGTTCTGCCAATGATGTTCTGTGATCAATCACTTGAATATGGAAAAGGGAATACTGTGATATGGATTATGGCCACCTGTTTTGCTTTTCTCTTGTTTAAGCTCAAATTCCATATTAATTGAGATCAAGAACTATGGGGAATTACAGGGACAGAATAGATCTTCCTCTTACAAAATATCTTTCATGTCCTCAGGATGTTCCAAGCACTTTGCAGGCAATTTCTTAGTTCAAAAGCATAGTTATTCCCTCAAAAAATTGTCACTTCCCTGTGCATATTTTTGCAAAGTTCACGGGACTCGGACCAAATCTCAGACGACTGTAGGTTAGAAAATGTTCCTAAAATGCCACTCTGATTTTCAAAAAATTGATGAGAGGTGGAAGAATCAAATTGTTCGCCTACAAGCCTTGCTTCTACTGTCGGCAAAGTGCTTGAAAGTATTATGAAGGATAATGTAAGGAAACATCTTAGGGACATGTTCTAATCTTAGACTTTTAGTAGTATATTGTTGTTCTTGGCTAACTTATTGAATTTCTTTCAGGAGATGATAGATCTAGTAGATAAGGAGAGACAGTAGATGTTATCTACTTGGATGTCAGGCAGATATTTGACACTGGTCACATAATAGGCTACTATGCATAGTTGAAGTATAAGAATGAATTTAATTGGCAAATGATTTGATTAGTTCCAAGGTGATAAAAGCAATGATTCTGCAGCAGACGGGCTGAAGTAGGAATGGAGGTGAGTGATGTTATGGAGGTGGCAACCTTTAAGATAGAGAGGAAATGGGGTTGAGAGTCAACTTGCAGTCACATAGGATGTTGAGATTATGAATAGTCTGGTTTAACCTGAGATAATGGCTGGGGAGGGGCATGGAACTGGATACGAGGGTATAGAGTTGGTGAGACCTTGAAGATGATGGTTTCAGTGTTGCCAATATTTAACTTAGAGAAAATTGCTGCTTGGTCAACCATGGTAAAACCACAGAGGCAGCCAGGAGATCGAAAGAGGTGTTAGAGAATTGGGTGTCATCATCATTAATGTGCAAGTTACCCCAAATGCTCTTTTTGAAAGCAAAATGCTGCAGATGATGGAAATATGAAATAAAACATAAAATGTTGGAAAAACTCAACAGGTCCGGCAGCATCTGTGGAGAGAGAAACATAGTTAATGTTTCGAGTCCATATGACTCTTCTTCAGATCTAAACAGAAGTAGGAATGTGATGGATTTTATATTGTTTAAGACGGGGTGGAGCAGGTAAAGCATATAGGTCAGGGATAGGTGGGAGCTAAGGAGCGATTGACAAAGAAGTCATGGGCACAAAACAAAGGGAGTGTCAAAGAGAGACAAAGAAGGTGCTGATAGTGGCAGAATGTGTTAATAACAGAACAAAGGCAAGCGCTCTGAAAGTGCAAAATAGAAACAAGTGACAGATGGCCCTGTGGGGGTTGGGGAAAAAGGATTTTAAAAAAAAGAATAAATAAAAATAAATAAATAAAAATAAAAATGAAAATAAATAAGAATTTTTAAAAAATTAAAATTGAAATAAGAAAAAAAATTGGATTAAAAAGGAGTAGAGATGGAGGAGAGTGTTCATGGTCTGAAGTTGTTGAACTCAGTGTTACATTTTGTAAGTGAAAGTTCTATTCTGTCCCTGTAATTCCCCATAGTTCTTGATCTCAATTAACATGGAACTTGAGCTTAAACAAGAGAAAAGCAAAACCGGTGGCCGTAATCCATATCACAGTACTCCCTTTTCCATATTCAAGCGATTGATCACAGAATATCATTGGCAGAGCCCAAGAACAGATTACTTGCCTGCATTCATTCAATAAAGGATGCTTACAGAAGTGGGGTGGGGGTGTTAAGATGGAAGCATTAGAGGGTTAGTTTACAAAATAAAATAATGTATAAAAGCTGTAGAAGGCTATAAAGTGCCTAATCGGAAGATGAGGTGCTGTTCCTCCAGTTTGCATTGGGCTTCACTGGAACATTGCAGCAGGCCAAGGACTGACATGTGGGCATGAGAGCAGGATGGTGTGTTGAAATGCCAAATGACAGAAAGGTCTGGGTCATGCTTGTGGACTGAGCGAAGGTGTTCCGCAAAGCGGTCACCCAGTCAGCGTTTAGTCTCCACAGTGTAGAGGAGACCACATTGGGAGCAGTGAATGCAGTAGACCAAATTGAAGGAGCTGCAAATGAAGCACTGCTTCATTTGAAAGGAGTGTTTGGGGCCTTGGACAGAGAGAAGGTAAAGGGGCTGGTGTTGCACCTTCTGCGATTGCATGGGAAGATACTGCGAGAAGGTGATGAGGATTTGGGGGTGATGGAGGAGTGGACCAGGGTGTCAAGAAGGGAATGGCCCCTACGAAATGCTGATGTCGGGTGAGAGGAAGATGTGTTTGGTGTTGGCATCATGCTGGAATTGGTAAAAATGGCGGAGGATGTTCCTTTGAATCAGCGGAGGTTGATGGGGTGAAAAGTGAAGACAACCCCCGCCTCTCCATAGGGCCATCTGTCACTTGTTTCTATGTTGTGCTTTCACAGAGCGCTCACCCTTGTTCTGCTATTAACACATTCTGCCACTATCAGCGCCTTCTTTAGTCCTTAACACTAACATTAACACTCCCTTTGTCCATGACATCTTTGTCAATCTCTCATTAGCTCCCACCTATTCCTGACTTCTATCTTGCTTCATCTGCTCCACCCCCTCTTAAACAGTATAAAATCCATCACATTTCTACTTTTTAGCTCTGAAGAAGAGTCATACGAACTCAAAACATTAACTCTGTTTCTCTCTCCACAGATGTTGCCAGACCAAATGCTTTTGGAATAGTTCTGTTTAAAATGACCCCATGACCTCAGCCTGTTGCTTAGAATTTAGATGTTGTTATTACCAATAATGCCATTTAATTCTAAACTTATACCAGCATTTTGATACCAAATTTGTAATGTAGCGCAATCAAGTTCTAGTTTAGAGCAGTAAGACCAACTGAGGCAGGTTTGATGTTGGAGACTTGATATTGGCAACAGTTGAAGGCACTGGACACAGGAAAGACTGAGCACTGACAACATCCTAGCAGTAGTACTGAAGACTTGAGTTCCAGAACTAGCTGTGCCCCTAGCCAAGCTGTTTCAGTGCAGCTACGACACTAGCATATACTTGACAATGTGGAAAATTGCCCAGGTATGTCCCGTCCACAAAAAGCAGGGCAAATTCAATTCAGCCAATTACTGTTCCATCAGTCCACTCTCGATCATCAGTTAAGTGATGGGAGGTGTCATTGACAGCACTTAGTCAGCATTAACCTGCTGGCTGATGCCTGGGCCACTCAGCTCCAGTCCTCATTACAACCAGGGACAGGAGAACTGAATTCAAAAGGTGATGTGAAAGTGATTGTCCTTGACATCAAGACAGCATTTGATTGTGTGGCATCAAGGAGCCCCAGCAAAATACAAGTCAATGGGAATCAAGTGGCAAAATCTCCATTGGTTCGAGTCATAGTGCTATTTGAGAGAAGGTCTGTGTAAGTGGCAGACATGTTCTTGTGCATTCTTGGAAGGCGTAGTTCTCTTACCTTGTTTGACTGTATAAAGTCATGAAGCTTTTTTACTGCACTAGTTAACCATGTACGGGTGGTGGATTTACCACTGACTGCTCTGCCCATTTCCTTCCATTAATTCTTGGCTGTTCTCCTTGGGGGGCCTGCAGCTGGATCAAAATCTTGGTACTCCCTTCCTAACAGCACTGTGGGTGTACCTGCACCATGTAGACTGCAGCGGTTCAAGAAGCCGGCTCACCATTGCCTCTTCAAGGGCAATTAGGGCAATAAATGCTGCCCAGTGACACCCACATCTGGTGAACAAAAAACTAAAATTCTGAAATAAAAACAAAATGCTGGTAAAACTCAGCAAATTTGGCAACATCAGTGGAGCGAGAAGCAGAGTTAACCTTTCAAGTGAAATATGAATCTTCAGAACTGAAGGACGGTAGAAATTTGATGGGTTATATGCTGTCAAAAGGGGATAGCGGAATGAAGAACAAAAGGGAAGGTCTGGGATAGGGTACAGGGCAGGACAGATTGAATAACAAAGATATAATGGAACAAAAAGCAAAGGGAGTAGTAATATTTGTGGTCAAGGGCAGAATTTTGCTCTTGGTGGGCGTGCGGGCCCCACCAGCTCAGCGGCGGGTGGACAGCCGACCCCTGCCGCTGAAACAGGACCTGCTGCCATTTTGAGTGGAGGGGCCGATTAAGGCCCTCCCAGTGGCCTTCCCAACAGGAAACGCTATGCGCTTCCTGTGCGGTGGGGGGAAGGGAATCCCCAGCTGTCAAAGTGTGCTCTTTCACGCATGCGCGCAAAAGAGCGCACTGCTCCCTGAGACTAAGTGCTGTCTCAGGGAGATTAGTGACAGTGCACAAAAGTTAAAAAAATAGAAAAATAAAAATATTATTAACATGTTCCCCTCATATGACAATGTCACACGAGATGGGACATGTTAATAAAAACGACATAAACTTTATTACACATTTTAAAAACGGGCATGAAACCTCATCCCACCAGTGGATGAGGTTTCATGTATTATCAGGAGCCCGCTGGGGCTCCTGGCCTGCCCGCCAGCCTTAAGGTTGGACAGGCAGGTCTTTAATGATCTTAATTAGCCTGTCAATGGCCTTAATTGGCCATTGACAGGTCGGCAGGCGGACAGCTGATTTCGCTGTCCGCCTGCCTTCCTAAAACTTTAAAGGGACCGGGATGACGTCGGGGGTTCCTCCCGACGTCATCCTGCGTCATTTTCCCGCCAGCGAGCGGGCCCTGCCCCCAAATCACCGACGGGAAAATTCTGGCCCAAGAGTCAAAGCATTTGTCCAGAGTGAGTATAAATGTCAGAATAACGAAGAGCTCTGTGCAAAAGCAAAAACGTGAAAAATAGGATTCAAACCAGCACATGGCAATGAAACGGGAGAATCAAAAGAATCAAATTGGGAGACAGAGTTCATGGTCTGAACTTGTTGAACTCAATGTTGAATCCAAAAGGCTGTAAAGTGCCTGACTGGAAGATGGGGTGCTTTTACTCAAGCTTGTGTTGAGCTTTACTGGAACACTGCAGCAGGCTGAGGACAGAAATGTGAGTGTGAGAGTAAGGTGGTGAATTAAAATGGCAAGCAACCGGAAGCTCAGGCCATGCACGCAGACTGAGTGGAGGTGTTAAGCAAAGCGGTCACCCTTTCTGGGTTTGGTCTCCCTAATATAGAGGTGATTGTGAAGCAGTGAATTCAGAAAACTAAATTGAAAAGAGTACAAGCAAATTGCTGCTTTATCTGGAAGGAATGTTTGGGACCTTGGAAGTTGAGGAGAGCGGATGTAAAAAGGCAGCTGTTACACCATCTATGATTGCATGGGAAGGTGCTGTTGGAAGGGAATGAGATGTTGGGGGTGATTGAGCAGTGGACCAGGCTATTGCAGAGGGAACAGTCCCTTCAGAATGCTGACAAGGGAGGGGCGGGGAAGATTTGTTTGGTGGTGGCATCATGCTGGAGGTGGGTGGAGGATTATATTTTGAATATGGAGGCTGGTGGGGTGGAAAGTGAAGACAAAAGGAACCTATCGCAATTCTGGGAGGGAGGGGAAGAGGTGAGAGCAGAAGTGCAGGAAATGGGTTGGACACGGTTGAAGGCCCTGTCAATCTCTGCGGGGGGGGAATTGTCAGTTGAGGAAAAAGTAAGACATATCAGAAACCCTTTAGCAGAAGGTTGTATCATCAAAAAAAATGCAATGAAGACAGAGAAACTGGGAGAATGGAATGGAGTCCTTACAGGAGGCAGGGTGTGAGGAAGTGTAGCTGAGGTGGCTATGGGAGGAGGTGGGCCTATAATGAAGTAGCCTATCTCCAGAAATGGAGCCAGAGAGGTCAAGGAAGGGGAGGGAAGTGTTGGAGACGGACCATTTAAAGGTGAAAGAAGGGTGAAAATCGGAAGCAAAGTTGTTGAAGTTCTCCACTTCTGGGTGAGAGCGGGAAATAGCACCAATATAGTCATTAATGTATCAGAACAAGAGCTGGAGGAGGGGACCTGAGTAGGACTGGAGCAAGGCATATACACTCGCTCCGGATAAATAGTTTGCCTCCTTAGCACAACCATTACCACTCCAGTTGTCTTTTGTTCTATGACATCTTTGTCATCTAATCTCTCCCTCTCCCGTTCCCTACCCTATCCCAGACCTTTCCTTTTGTTATTCATCCTCCCTTTCAGCGACATATAACCCATCATATTTCTACGCTTCTTCAGTTCTGAAGGAGTGTCATATTTGGCTCAAAATGTTAACTCTATTTTTCTCTTCACAGTAGCTGTCAAACCTTGCTGAGCTTTTCCAGTATTTTCTATTATTATTTGTGCAAATTCAGTGAGATGCACTGTCTCCTTTGTGTGCAACTCTGTCATGTCTGACAAACATACTACTTCTCCTCGAAATTATGCCTAGAGTTTTTCCAAAATGGTGGGCAACCACAGAGTTGAATAACACACTATTTTGAAACTTGAGCCATCAGAAATTTAAAAGCATTTTTTTTACTGGGGAGCTGTAGAATTCCAGACCAAAATGAATTAGGTTAGAAAATCAGAATAATGTTCTTGCATTACTCCCACTTGAGCAATCAGCTATTCATATGATTATTCAGCACAGAAGGAGGTCAATTGGTCCATCATGCCTGTGCCAGCTCTCTGAAAGCTATCCAATTAATCTCACTCTTTTAATACATCAACATTTAATAACATTTTAATTTTATGTTAAGAAATTTGTTACTCAAAATGTCAAGTCTAGCTTTTTTGTGTTTACTCTCACACCAAGACCTTTTATCGTTTAAGTATGTATAGCCATTTGCTGCTTCCAACCAATAATTTATGGCATTATTTTCCTGATTATGGGATGGAACTCAGAACAATTCATTACGAGCAGCATTCAGTTCACACAAACTCATTATGACCACTATTGAAGTTGAAATTACAGTGCTGCTAGGAAATCCACACTGTGATAATTACTGATTTTTTAAAAAGCTGATAAAAATTAGGAAAAGAAACATGACCGTGAGGGTCCATCTGCAGTCACTTTGAGGAACCATATTGAAGTTGTTTTCAAATATTTAAAATAGGAAGGAGGAAAAGAGTTAAATTTTGATGTTTATTTGGTCAGTCACTGCTATATAATTGCAATGATCAAATGCTACTATAATGCCATTTTACACTTTAGTATGTGGCAGTAATTTAGATCAGTAGTGACACCTTGATCCCATAATAAACCATAATGGAACTTGATTACAGCCATCTTGTTCAGTTACTAATAAGAACGCTACTACATTAAAATTGTAATATTTGACATGTATTTGATTCTTTAAATTTGCATAAGTGATTAAAGCTTGTAAAGCTTCTTTGCCAGCCATTGATAGTGCAAAGCCTGATGTAATAGTAGTTATACTAGTTAACACCTTTAAATTTCATGAATTTGCTGAACTTGCTGAAATGTAACTTTATAATTGCAGCCTGTAAAATGCCTATTCATGCTTCTATATATATAACTACTGTAATGTGTGAATTACACTCCATTTTATATGGCCTATTAATACTGGTGTAAATACTACATTGGAAGTGGGTTTTCCTATTTTGAAGTGGCTTTTAATTTGGCTTCTAATTCAAATTTAAACACCATATTTTACTGTTTCTTTTAAAGTTCTAGAATTATACCTGTAGTTATCTCAAACTGACACTAAAGTCATAGTAACAGTGATACGCTGTCATAGAAAAAAATCTTACACACCTTTATGGATTAGCTGAAAGTTTTTAAAAAAAACGGAACTTTTTCAAAAGATAGATTTGTCAATGAGAGCCATATTATTTGTATATCGAAGGCTTTTAAATAATTTAATTGCATTTTGAAGTATATTTGACAGATATTGCCCATATGTCATTGTATGAGCTTTCAATTATCCGTATCCTAGAAGCCTCTGAAAATGGAATATCCCTGAAACAAGAACAGATCATCCCTTTGCACAGTTGTCCTATTAAACACTGCAGAAGTGATGAAGGTGAATCAGTGCTTTAGCAAATGTCAGATGCTCAAACTAGTACACAAGGGCAATGTGTGTCCCATGAACATTGAATATTTGACTTGCCATGTTTCGATGATCCATTGACCTGCAGTATCAATAACCCTAAATTCATCAATTATGGAACATTGTTGTAAAAGGATATTTTCAAACTGCCAATGCTCTCAGCTTCAAATTGTTTGTAACAGCTTTGGAATTGAGTAGTCATTTTATGTATTATCCAAAATTATTTTTTTATGTGCAGAAATGCTCTGTGGCAATATCATTGTAATAGCCAAAAACTGAGAAATCGATTCATATTTTGAATGTGATCTTCTATGTTTCTTGGTATGCAACCAAGTGGTTCTTGAAGCAAGATGTTTGACCAATCCTGCTTTAAGTAAACAAGTGATTCTTGAATTACTTTCAGGTTAGCCTCTACCATTCAATTTTATTTTCCTTAGGCTATGCAAAGGATTCTCAGCCTACTCTAAGGATATTGGTACCAATAGATCTGCGAAAAGTAACTATTGTTTTCTCTTGCTGATTCTGTCCCCTCCTCTTTGGTTTTCCTTTCTCTCACCCTTACTTTTCTGTTGTGCCTTTTTTCCTCCCACGTCTGTTACACTCAATTTTAATTTTGTTTAATCTTTCTCTCACTCTTTGTCTCTGCAATACTGCAGCATCATGTTGCTGCTTGGGGCGTTACAGGAGATGAGTGGGAGAGGCAGAGAACAGGAGGAGCAAGCTTCTGGATAATAAGCCCACAAAGCAGGCAAGAACAAGCAGGTGAAACAGCACAGAGTGCAGGGGCTAGATTTTTGCGGAGTCATAGAGGCTCCGCGGACCTTTAAAAATGGTGGCCGTGACCAGGATTTGGAAGTCCTGCCTGTATTTCCAACGGATCACACTTTCGCCAGCAGGGAAAAGGGGGTGAGGTGTGACTGACATGAGGGAAACACACATCCAACACAGCCATTTGAACTCGGTGCTGAGCTCAAACAGACCCCATCTTCGCTGTAGCAAGGGCCTTAAACTGCAGTGTGGGTGTCACAAGTTTTTAGACCAATAGTTATGAAAGGCAGATAAGGTCTGTAGAATTGTCAATCTATGAAATTATTTAAATCCCCAGTCCTTTAAAAATTAAATAAATAGGCTGCCTGTATCTCAGTTGAAGAAAACATTGTCCTAGCAATTATAACAGCTGTTTGTTGACATTTCTCCAAGGGCTATCATAATGTAATTAAGTGCTTGGCTCCTTCCCACAGCCTATAATTTCTCAACAGGGTGTCATGCAAGCAGCCATTCGGCCCCTTGAGCCTGTTCAATAAGATCATGGCTGACCTGATTGAGACCTCAACTCCAAATTCCCGCCCAACCCCGATAACGTTAGATTCTTGACTAACAAGGGAGTCAATCTACTGCTGCCTTAAAAATATTACATGACTCTGCCCCCGCTGCACTCTGGGGAAGAGTTCCAAAGACACACGACCTTGTGAGAGAAAAAAATTCGGAAACCCTTTATTTTTAAACTATGTCCCCTAGTTCTAGTCTCTTCCACAAGAGAAAATGTCCTTTCAGCATCCACCCTGTCAGGTCTCCTCAGGATCTTATATGTTTCAATGAGATCACTCTCAATCTTCTAAACTCCAATGGACATAGGTTCAGCTGGTCCAACCTTTCCTCGTAAGATAACACCCACATCCCCAGTATTTGTCGAGTGAACCTTTTCTGAGTTGCTTCTAACGCATTTATATCCTATCTTAAATGAGATCAAAAATGTACACAGTAAGATGTAGTCTCACCAATGCCCTGTAAAACTGTAACAAAACATCTCTACTTTTATATTCCATTCCCTTTGCAATAAATGACAACATTCCATTTGCCTTCCTAATCACTGGCTGTATCTGCATACTAACATTTTGTGATTCATGTACCAGGACACCCAGATCCCATTATACTGTACATCTCTGCAATCTCTCTTCATTTAACTAATATGCTGTTTTTCTATTCATTCTTCCAAAGTGGAAACATTCACATTTTCTCACATTATGCTCCATCTGCCAAATTTTTGCCCACTCACTTGACCTATCTATACCCCTTCGCAGGCTCCTTTTGTCCTCTTCACAACTTACTTTCCTATCTAGCTTTGTGTCATCAGCAAATTTAGGAACCATATATTTGGTCCCTTCAGCCAAATCATTGATTTAAATTGTTAATTCTTGAGGCCTCAGCACTGATCCCCCTGTGGCACTCCACACATCACATCTTGCCAGTTTGAAAATTACCCATTTCTGCCTACTCTCTGCTTTCTGTTAGCTAACCAATCCTCTATCCATGCTAATATGTTACCCCTACACCATGTGCTCTTATTTTACATAGTAGCCTTTGGTGTGGCACCTTGTCAAATGCCTCTGGAAATCTAAGTACAGCACATCCACAGACTCCCCATTATCCATGTTACTTGTTATATCCTTAAAGAACTCCAATAAATTAGTCAAACATGATTTCCCTTTCACAAAACCATGTTGAATCTGCCTGATTGCAATGAGATTTTCTAAAGTGCCTCGCTATTACCTCCTCAATAATAGTTCCCAGCATTTCACCTACGTCAGGTGTTAAGCTAACTGGTTTATAGTTTCCTGCTTTCTGTCTCCCCTCTTTCTTGAATAGAAGAGTCACATTTGCTGATGATCAGACACAATCAGACACAATCTGATGAAACCTTCCTAGAATCTGAGGAACATTGGAAAAGTAAAACCAATACATCTCCTATTTCAGCAGCCACTTCTTTTAAGACCCTAGGATGAAGTCCATCAGGAGTTGGGGACTTGCCAATTTAGTTCTAATAATTTTCTAAGCACCCTTTCCCTGGCGATTGTAATTGTTTTACGTTCCTCCCTCCCTTTCATCTTTTGATTCACATTTATTTCTGGGATGTTATTTGTATCCTCTACAGTGAAGATGGATGCAATATATCTGTTCAGTTCATCCGGCATTTCCTTAATTTCTATTATTAATTTGCCAGACACTCCCTCTAGAGTACAAATGCTTACTTACTAAAATAAAAGCAAAATACTGCAGCTGCTGGAAATCTGACATAAAAACAGAAAATGTTGGAAAAACTCACTTTACTTGCTCTTTTCCTTTTTAAATACCTGTAGAAACTCTTACTATCTATTTTTATATTTCCAGCTTGCTTTCCCTCATACTCTATTTTCTCCCTTCTTCATTAATCTTTTAGTCATTCTTTGCTGTTCTTTATATTCTGTCCAATCTTATGACCTGCCACTCACCTTTGCAGAATTATACGCTTTTTTTTTCAATTTGATACTATCTTTAACCTCCTTAGTTAGCCACAGATGGGGTCTCCTTCCCTTAGATTCTCCCACTGAAAAAGAGAGAATCTATCTTTTCTGTGTATCCTGAAATATCTCCTCAAATGTCTGCCACTGCATCTCCACTGACCTATCCCTTAACCTAATTTCCCAGTTCGCTCTAACCAGCTCTGTCTTTATGCCCTCATAATTGCCCTTATATAAGTTTAAAACGCTAGTCTTGGATCCACTCTTTTCTCCCTCAAATTGAATGTGAAATTCAATCATATTATGATCTCTAAAACTTAGGGGCGCCTTCACTATGAGGTCATCAATGAATCCTATCTCATTGCACATTACCAGACCTAGTATAGCCTGCTCCCTGTTTGGTTTTAGTGCGTGCTGCTCTAAGAAACTGTTCCAGAAACACTAAATGAGCTCATCATCCAGGCTGTCTTTTCCAATCTGATTTGTCCAACCTGTATGGAGATTGAAATCACCCATGATTACTGCCATACCTTTTTCACAAGCTCCTCTTATTTTTTCCTGTAAACCCCATTCTACAGTGTGGTTACTATTAGAGGGCCTATAAACCACTCCCACAAGTGACTTCTTACCTTTACTATTTATTATATCTACCCAAACTGATTCTATATATTGAGCTCCAGAAATAAGGTCATCTCTCTCTATTGTACCAATGTCATCCTTAATTGACAGAGCTGCTACTCCACCTTTTCCTAGCTTCCTGTCCTTCTTAAATGTCATGTCCCCTCAAACTTTCACACTATCAACGTATCTTTACAGTGCAGAAGGAGGCCATTCGGCCCATCGAGTCTACACTGGCTCTCTGAAAGAGCATTCCACCTAGTCCCACTCCCCTGTCTTATCCCCCATAGCCTTGCACATTCGCTGATTTCAGGTAGCAATCCAATTCCCTTTTGAATACCTTGATTGAACCTGTGTTCACCACCCCTTTAGGAAGTTTGTTCCAGACTCCAACCACCCTCTGGGTGAAAAAGTTTTTCCTCACATCACATTTACTCCTTTTGCCAATTATTTTGAATCTGTGCCCTCGAGTTCTTGATGTTCTCTTGAGTGGGAACAGTTTCTCAGTATTTACCCTGTTCATATTCCTCAGGATCTTGAATATTTAATATAATAATTGTTATTAATAATTATTAACAATAAGGTAATAATCTTGAATTTAATTTTCAGGTCCCAGTCTTTGTCATCTTGCAACCATGTCTCTGTAATGGCTATCAGATCATACATATTTATTTCTATTTGCACTGACAATTCATTTGGTTTGTTCCAAATGCGACATGTAGTCAGATGCAGAGCCTTTAGTTCTATCTTTTTACTACTTTTGTAAACTCTGGCCTTATCTGCTGGTGCACTCTTAGGTTTGTACACTCTGTCCCTTCCTGCCACATTCTGATCATCATTTCCCTTATTGCTACCTTGCTCTTTTGCCTTGTCTTCTCTATTTAATTTATCACATCTTCCCAAAGTTGATCCCTCGCCCCACCATTTAGTTTAAAGCCCTCTCTACTGCCCTAGTCATACAATTTACCAGAACACTCAACCCAGCAGGGTTCAGGTGAAGACCATCCCAATGGTACGGCTCCCACTTTCCCCAGTACTGGTGCCAGTGCCCCATGAATCAAAATCCATTTCTCCCATACCAATCTTTGAGTCGTGCATTTAAATATCTAATTTTATTTACCTTACAGCAATTTGATGTGGCTCATGTAGTTCTCCAGAGATTATTACCTATGAGGTTCTGCTTTTTAATTTAGCTTCTAGCTGCTCATACTCCCTCAGGAGAGCCTCTTTCCTTGTTCTACCTATGTCATTAGTACCTAGGTGGACCACAACCACTGGATCCTTCCCCTCCCACTGCAAGTTCCTCTCAAGCAAATGAAAGACCTTCCCGTTAACATATACTCTAGGGTTCTGATGAGGAAAACACAAGATTATGCGGATGCAGCCATTTATGCCCTGTACCTAGGAGAAGCTTATGATCCTGGTTCGGCCAAGAGCCCTTCTGCTTTGCTGCCTGTATAGGGAAGAGGAAGTTGTTTAGCTTTGGCAAAACGTTTATGGTGACTTGTTTGATACAGGAACTCTAGGAGAAATTCTCCTCATCTTCCCTTTAGTTCTTTTGCCAATTACTTTCAATCTCTGTCATCTGGTTTACTAAATCTCCAGTCAATGACAACAGTTTCTCCTATTTTCTCTATCAAAACCCATTATAATTTTAAACATTTCTGTTAAATCTCCTATTAATCTTCTCGACTGTTAGGACAATAATCCCATCTTCTTTCGTGTCTCCACATAATCCAGCAATTTACCGAGGCTTCTTCAACTGCACCTTCCAAACCTGTTACTGCTACCATCTAAAAGGACAAGGGCAGCAGATGCATGGGAACACCACCACCTGTAAGTTCCCCTCCAAGCCACACATCATCCTGACTTGGAGCTATATTGCTGTTCCTTTGCTGTAGCTGGATCAAAATCCTGGAACTCCCTCCCTAACAGCATTGTGGGTGTACCCGCGCCACATGGAGCGCAGCGATTCAAGCAGGCGGCTCATCACCACCTTCTCGAGGGCAATTAGGGATGGGCAATAAATGGTGGTCTAGCCAGTGTTACCCACATCCTGTGAAAGAATAAATAAAATAAAACTGAAGCCTCTGATTTCTTGGAGGGCTTATCTGAATGTTGGATAAGTGTAGCAGTAGGCTCAACTGTGAAGGCCCTCTGTCAGATATCTTTCCAACATTCACCATTGATGCTCACATATGAAAAATGGCTACTTTTGTGTTGGAGAGCTACTGGAATTGTACTGTAGCATGAGTCAGCACTTTGGGGAATGAACATTTTGGGAGGAAGGAATTGGATTGTAATTGAATGGAATAATCGCAATCTATACTAACACTAAAAACTATTTTATGGAAGAAGTAGCTTTCTAACTTGGGATATAAATAACATCCAGCAGTGTTAGAAGCTTGACCTAGGAATAGCGGTATGTTTCTTTTCTCTCTAGTCAGTCTTTGTTAAAATATTTTATGGCTGTGCCTGTAGGCAGCAGGGTAAATGGCCATATGGACTCCATAATTTTATGCACTGCTTTATTAAAATTTTTTGTAAATGACATCCGAGTTACTTTTGTAGCAGCTCTTAGCAGGGTCCCCAGAAGCAGAAGTAGTGTAATTGTGGCTTTTTGTGACTCCAGAGCTGATACTATTGCATCAAAGGCTATCATTTCCTGTTCATTGCAGACCCCTCTGCATGTGCTTAGTAACCTGTTTCAACCTTTGTGTTCCTGTGCTTGTAATTGTGTGCTAACAAACCGCCTTTGTCCACCAGATCGAATGGTGGCTGGATCTAGCGAATTGCTGTCTGGTTTGTATTCAAATCCAGGTAAGGATTCAGGAAAGTGAAGGACATGGGGCAATCCAGCAAATAAATCTGGTCATTTTTTTATGGAATCTTGATAGAAAATCCTTAACTATTTAGGACTGGTCAGCCCAAAATTTTATCTGCAACATATTTAGGCTAACAGAGCATTTATATGTATTCACAATCTACATTTTTTTAAAACACTAATAAGTATTCACCATATTTTAAAAACATGCAAGATGTAAAAAAATTGACTGCAATTTATTATTTTTAATTTACGCTACCAAGCGCAGTACTGATCAAAAAATTAAATCTAATCAATTAATAAAGTGCTTAAAACATGCGTTTTTAATTTTTAATGACTCCAGAGTTTCTGAATGGGCTAGTATGCAATGGTATCAATTTCCAAAGTCTGTTAAGAGTGCCATTATTGATGTGATAGAAGACATGCAGCAAATTTTCCAGATCAGCTTAATGTATAAAGCAGCTGCCAAAAGAATTACAAATTGATGCAATCCCTAAAATTACTTGTCATCTATTTATTTCCCTTTAAATAACAATGGTATTAGTTATGCATTATTTTGTGCATCTTCATCAAACAGTTACAATGTGACGAATTTCTGTTTGAGAATTAAGAATTCTAATATATTTAAAAGTTATATTCCCATTTCTGTTTGTTTGTGCCTAATTTTTTTGAGATAAAACTTTTGCTGTTGGGTCCATAATTTTAGGTACAAGTTATTGTAATTTGCGTTTCTAAAGAAAATTGAGGTAATGAGACATCAGTCATAGAACAAAATCTTATTAATTAGCCCTTTGAAACTAAAGGTTAATTCCTTAAAAGTTTTAAATATAGACACCATTACCATTCCTGCTATGAGATTTATACCTAACGTATTTACTGAAAGCTCTCAAAATAAGACCATAAATACATAAATGATCACACTACAGCACATATAGGTTAATGTGCTAAGGACCAGAGTTAAGAACTATTCAGTTCTCCCACAGTTAGCTATCTGGGAGGGGGAGGGGGAATTTTAGCCCTATCAGAAGAGTAGCTATTGCTTTATAATGCACATATCATCATTTAATTCAATTTAGAAAGTCTTAACATTTGTAAATTAAAAGACAATCTGCATTTATGAATTTTTGCTTATATTTACATTACGTGAATGGATGGTATGGTATTTTTGTACATGTGCTGAATAATTAGTAAGTTTATAGCAGCATAATAATCTTGAACTTTGCAATTTTCTTTATACTTTACAATGTGTACCCAACAGAAGCTTGATGCGGCTTTTATGTTCTCTTTTTGTCTCAAACTCAGACAGCTTTTGTGAGTAGCAGTGTGCAGATTAAAAGCTTTTAGACAAAAGCAGGCGCGACTTAGAGGAAAAAAAGCATGGAGTATTTCCTGTCACTCAACGCATTCCATTTAACTCACCACAAAAAAATTCTGAACACCCATATTCTGTGTTACAGCAGTTTTATCTACATTTTCAGTTAGAATGTTTTTGCTGTTTTTAAGGTTCTTTTCAAATAAGCACAACTGAATGAAAATGGCAATCTTTTACAAGGCAAGTCAAGCTCACGCATGAGCACCTCACACATCCATTTTTTCTGCACAGCAGCTGGCTGACCTGTCTCGTCCACTGATGGCCTATTGAGCGACCTGGACTGTCTGGTTTTGGCTCATGCCTTTGTCCATGTCTGGCTGAGTTCCTCTCTGTCTATATTTGTTTCACTAGACCCTTAGGCAATAGTAGTGTTTAGTTACTTCAACATAGAGTTAGAAACAGCACTTAGTTGAAGCAATAAATTAAGTATCTATAGCAAACTCTTTAAAAGTTATAATTTGATAGTAAAAAAACTTGAACACTTGCAGAGCAAGAAATCATGATCCTTAATCCATTCCATGTGCATATTTTTTTCCAAAAAGTGATATGAAGAATTTTTCAGCTCAGAACAAAAGAGCACGTGCTGAAACAGGAATTCTGAACCAGCAACAATGTCCAACCACAATAATCTTCAAACCTACTTTCTTGGTATAATCTTTAACATCCTTTTACTGGCTAGTAAGAACAGAAATAAAATCTTACCCAACAATAGAGAGGGAGAGCTCTCCTGGAACAGCTTGCATTACGTGAGGCACAAGGTTGGATCTTTGTCAAGAAATGTTGCAGCTAGCGTAGGAAGGAAGACGACTTCCCCATAATTGAAACTGTAAGTTTTTTTACAAAATGGAATTATTGTTGTTAGCCAGCCTTGCATTGTGGCCTGAGGTGGGAGTTGAGCCATGAGTTTTGTTAGCATATATCAGCAGCTTGAGACACCCAGACAAGGCATTGATCAGCTCCAGATTTCCTTACAGACCCTGTCTGCTTCACTGAATTGAACTATATATGACCTAAATGATGGACAGGAGCACATTTAGTCATGTGCAGTGCTGGGACACAGACTATTCGCTGAGTTCTGCCAGTTTGGAGGTTGGCTTCTGATTGGGCCCGACCTTACCATTCAAACCCTGTTATATAGGGGTGGCTGTTTGGGTGTTTGGCTGCCAGCAATTGTCATAGGAAGCTCTTAAGTAATTATTTTCTCTGCTGGAATGTACTGCATGAGTAAGGATAAACTTAGTTTGCTGCCACCCCTTCAGACAAGTGCTGTATGGATTTAATAAAATACATATTTTCAGGGAACTAAGCACAGAAAAGATAACAGCGGCACTTACATTTATGAAGCTTTTTTAAAGCATAGTTTTTGTTTAATGAGGTATCTTGTAAGTTGATACAAAAGCAAGTTTGTCTCAGTATAGAAAATTCTGTATTTGTTTCTGAAGACAAAGTCCACGTTTTTGGGATTTTTAACTTAATTTTGCACAATTAGTCTGTCTTTAAAAAGGCTGTACAGCTGCTTTTAGCCTTTGTACGAGATGGTTTGAGATGTTTTGTCTGTTCAATTTCCCCTGGCTAAAGCCAATGCAATTTCATATTAATAATGCTTTATAACACAGTGAAGTTTAAGAACTCTTTTTAAAACAACTATCTGGATTGAGTTGTTTTGTTTACCATATGAACTTAACTTAAAAATACCCCAGGCTGATTTTATGCTCCTCCGCTGACGGAATTGAAGGTGAGGGGGCTCGTAAAATCCAGCACATGGCCTTCCTGCCGCCTACCTACCTGTCCCCAACCTCTGTGAAATTTTACATGAGGCCTCTCCTTGCATCCACCATTATTAAACCCGCAGTAGGGGGAGGCCCAAGCCAAGCCAGTAGCCTGGCAGCTTTAGCTGCCCTGGCTGATGTTGGGCAAAGGGTGGGGAGGAGCACTTCCTTTGCGGGTCTCCTGTGACCATCGGAGGCACCATGTCCAAGGACAGTCCCCTGACCTCTGAAACCTGGCCCTGGACCCCCCCCCCCCACCCTCTGCCCCCTCAGCAGGGCCTGACAACCTGACCCTGGTGAATTACCCCCCGCCACCCCTTCATTTAGCTTGGTGTCCTGCTCCAGCGACGATCTCCAAGGGGTACTGCATATAGTCCCAGCAGTGGCCACTACTCCCACCTGGTGCTGCAGGGACTTCAGAGCTGCTGACCATCTGATTGGCCGACATCTCTCTGATGTGAGAGTTCCTGTACCTGAGCAGTGCAAATCCCTCCTCCAGCCTAATAATGGCCAGTTGGCCATTAAATGACTGTGGTTTGACCCCACTGATTTTCTTTTTTTTTTAGCTGGGTTGGGGGCTGGGTGTCACAACACCCTGTAAAATCCAGCTCTATATATGGCGAATAAAAAGTTTAATTTTCTTAGTTTCCTTTTATCTAGTACATGGACTAGACTTAATACAAATAATTAATATCAGTATTAATTTAGGTGACTACAGAATATGTTCCTAAAACCATGGGAAAATGTTCTATAAACCCTATGGAAAAAGAAGTATTTAATAAATTAATAACATTGGTATACAGTATTCCTTTATTTTTCAAATATTTTGTTTTATTTTGCATAACTGTTCAAAACTCGTGGAAAATCTCACTTAAGAGCTCTTGATGTCCAAAATGCATACTTCAAACTATACAGTTGTTTGAAAAACAAGGTTTGGACATGTTTTTAAGATAATAAGCTAACCTGGTACTTGGGGTAAAAATGTTACAGAAATCTGTGACAGGCAGTTTATAATGCAAATTTTGTCTCTTTATAACATTTAAGCTTTTTTACTAAAATTTAAAAAGGAGTTTTAATTTTAACATTAGATCTTGAGCTAATAAAATCGTGTAGTTCAATTCTTTTCCTTAGAGTGTTTGAAACTAGAACTGGCTGGAAGCTACATATACAAAGCTGTATCAATGTTAACTGTAGTTTCTTAAATAAATCATATTTGTAAATCACTTCATAAAAGCATTCTTAGTCTCATGTCAGTATCTAGTCACGTACAAAACTGTCTACATGGTGACTTAAAAAGCCTGGTCTCCAATGAGCTGTGACATAGTCTTTAATCATGCAAGGCAGTTGGGTACTGCTCTCATCAGCTTGTCTGAATTACTTGACCTGGAGATTTCTTTCTAGTCTTTTCTGGGACACGGGGAAAGTAGAAAGAGAAAAAGACTTGAATTTATATTGTGCCTTTCAAAACCTCAGGACACCCTAAAGCACATTACAGCCAATGGAGTGCTTTTTTTTTTGAAAGCGTACTTGCTGTTGTAATGTAGGAAATGCAGCAGCTAAATGGCACACAGCAATGTGATAATGGTCAGGTAATCTGTTTTTGTGATGTTGATTGAGTGCTAAATATTGACTGGACGCTGTGGATAGCTCTCCTGGTGGTCTTTGAAATGTCAGCCATGGCTCAGTAGGTTGTGCTCTCACCTCCAGAGTCCACCTTAGAAAGGGCTTTGGTTTAATGTCTCACCTGAAAGCCAGTACCTCCAACAGTGGAGCACTCCTTCAGTACTGGAGTATCAGCCCAGACTTTTGTCCTCAAGTCTCTGGAGTGGGACTTGAAGCTACAACCTAGCTCAGAGGCAAGACTGCAATCAACTGAGCTACAACTGATCCACAGACGGCACAGAGAAAACACTGGCAGTTATGCTATTTGCATTGAGGAGACAGCATACATAGCAACCTTATTGTCCTTGGGACACAAATATGAAAGGTTCTGTTTCTATTCAAACACAGAATCATGACATGTTGAATTATTTTAATTGAGTTTGATGCATTAAATACTTAGCCATTGAGCTCCAATATAATTATTGAGGATTTATATAATATAGAGTCATTACAGCACAGAAGGAGTTGATCAAGTTCATGCCGGCTCTGTATGGGGCAACCAATCAGTCCCTTGCCCCTATGTACACCCATTCTATCCTTGTAGCCCTGTAAAGTTTATTTCCCTCAAGTGCCCATTCAATTTCCTTTTGAAATCATTTGAAATCAGCAGAGGCATTAGTGGAGTACAGAAAGTGCAGGGTGGAGGTTAAGAAAGCAATTAGGAAAGCAAAGAGGGGATATGAGAAAGCTCTGGCTCGTAAAAGTAGGGAAAATTCCAAGATATTCTATAAGTATATCAATGGGAAAAGGATAACCAGGGAAAGAGTAGGGCCCATAAGGGACCAAGGGGGCAATCTATGGGCGGAGCCAGAGGACATCGCTAGAGTGTTGAATGAATACTTCATATCCGTCTTCACCCAAGAGAATGAGGATGAAGGTATCGAACTCGGGTTCTTAAGCAAATTGATATAGGGACTGACAAGGTATTGGAGGTGTTAGCAGGCTTAAAAGTGGACAAATCTCCAGGTCCAGATGATTTGTGTCCTAGGCTGCTGAGGGAGGCAAGGGAGGAGATCGCAGGGGCTCTGACCTGAATTTCTAATTCCTCTCTGGCCACGGGGGAGGTGCCAGAGGACTGGAGAACAGCTAATGTGGTTCCGCTATTTAAGAAGGGTTGTAGAGATAAGCCAGGGAACAACAGGCCAGTGAGTCTCACGTCAGTGGTAGGGAAACTATTGGAGAAAGTTCTGAAGGAGAGTATCTATCTCCACTTGGAGAGGCAAGGTTTGATCGAGGATAGTCAGCTTTGTCAGAGGGAGGTCATGCCTAACAAATTTGATTGAATTTTTTGAGGAGGTGACCAAGTGTGTAGATGAGGGTATTGCAGTTGATGTAGTTTATATGGATTTCAGCAAGGCCTTTGACAAGGTCTCACATGGGAGACTTTTAAAGAAGGCAGAGGCACATGGGATACAGGGTAATTTGATAAGGTGGATTCAAAATTGGCTTACTTGTTGGAGACAGAGGGTGATGACAGAAGGATGCTTTAGTGACTGGAAGCCAGTGTCCAGTGGCGTACCACAGGGATCTGTCCCAGGTGCCCTATTATTTGTCATTTGTATAAATGACACAGATGACTATGTGGGGAGTAGGATTAGTAAGTTTGCGGATGACACAAAGATTGGCCGGGTGGTAAACAGTGAGGGTGAGTGTCTTGGGCTACAGGAAGATATAGACGGGATGGTCAAATGGGCAGATAAGTGGCAGATAGAATTTCACCCTGAAAAGTGTGAGGTGATACACTTTGGAAGGAGTAATTTGACAAGGAAGTATTCAATGAACGGCATGACACTAGGAAGTTCTGAGGAACAAAGGGACCTTGGCTTGTGTGTCCATAGATCTCTGAAGGCAGAGGGGCATGTTATTGGGGTGGTGAAAAAGGCATATGGGACACTTGCCTTTATCAATTCAGGCATAGATTACGAAAGTAGGGAGGTCACAGTATAGAACCTTGGTGAGGCCACAGCTGGAGTACTGTGTGCAGTACTGGTCGCCACATTATAGGAAGGATGTGATTGCACTGGAGGGGGTGCAGAGGAGATTCACCAGGATGTTGCCTGGGCTGAAACATTTAAGTTATGAAGAGAGGTTGGATAGACTTGGGTTGTTTTCGTTGGATCAGAGAAGACTGAGGGGCGACCTGATCGAGGTGTACAAGATTATGAGGGGCATGGACAGGGTGGATAGGGAGCAGCTGTTCCCCTTAGTTGAAGGGTCAGTCACAAGGGGACATAAGTTCTAAGTGAGGGGCAGGAGGTTTAGTGGGGATGTGAGGAAAAACTTTTTTACCCAGAGGGTGATGACGGTCTGGAACGCACTGCCTGGGAGGGTGGTGGAGGCGGATTGCCTCACATCCTTTAAAAAGTACCTGGATGAGCACTTGCCACGTCATAACATTCAAGGCAATGGGCCAAGTGCTGGTAAATGGGATTAGGTAGGTAGGTCAGGTGTTTCTCACATGTCTGTGCAGACTCGATGGGCCGAAGGGCCTCTTCTTCACTGTGACTCTGTGATTAATCCGCTCCCTTTTCACCACCTGTGTAGGCAGCGAGTTCCAGGTCATTAGCACTTACTGTGTTTAAAAAAAAAAAGAAAAGTGCCACCTCGCATCCCCCCTATGCATCTCTTGGTCAGAATTTTAAATCTGTGTCTCCTAGCTAATAGAAACAGGTTTAGATAGGAAGGCAAAGAAAAGCTATCATATTCTTTGTACACCTCTATCAAATCTTCCCTTAATCTCCTTTGCTCCAAGGACAACAATTCCAGCTTCTCCAACCTAACCTTGTAGCTAAAAATCCCTCATCCCTGGACCAATTCTGGTAAATCTCCTCTGCACCTTCTCAAGGACCCTTACATTCTTCTTAAAGTATGGTGACCAACAGTGGACGCACTATTGTGATTGTGGCCTAATCAGAGCTTCATAGAGTTCAGCATAACTTCCCCACATTTTGTACGCATTGGACAGACCTTAATGGTCATAGCAGTGAGCCTATTCAGTGGCTCGGGACCCGGTGGCAACATTGCCATGACCATTCTGGGCTCCCTGACCCGATTTAATACCATTTGGGCACTTATCTGATTGGTAATGGCATCCTTGGTGTCTTTTGGGTGGGTATCCTACCTCAGAGCTGCCAGCCAACTGGACACCTGCAGTTCTCTAATACCGGCCACCACCAGGAGTGGCGGCCACTTCTGGTACTGCAAGTAGGCCCAGGCTGAAGATGGTCACTGGAGTCGTAGAGAAAAGGTAGATGATGTGGGATCGCCAGTGCCAGTTTGGGGGGGATAGTTTAAAGGGCAGGCGAGGTTCTTCAGGCATGGATGGTCCTTGCCGCTGACAGGTCCCTCCTTTGAGCACGAGAGGGAACCCTCCACCCCCCCCCCCCCCACCCCCAAGGCTGCAGGTATATCTGCCAGGGTTTACCTGATGGTTTGCCAATTTGCCCACTGGCTTGGCCTCTGCTCACTGCTGGTTGAATACCAGCAGCAGTGGGAAGAGGGCCTTAAATGGCTACTTCCCGCCCCAGACTCATCACGGGGTGGGGGGTGGGGGGGGGGTGGGGGGGGGGCCTCAGGAAGGCAAAAGGCGTTCTCCCCCCCAATCACATGCATACTTTCCTGCCTGATTTTACACCTCCCAGCCAGCCTCCAGGAGGACATAAATTCTGGCCCATACTTCTATTTATGAAGCTCAAGATCCCATATGCCTTGCTAACTACTCTCTCAATATGTCGAACACCTTCAAGGATCTATGCACATGAATTCAAGGTCCCCCTGTCCCAGCACACTCTTAGAGCTGTGCCATTAAATCTATATTGCCTTTCTCTAGCCCTTCTGCCAAAATGCATCACCTCATATTTTTCGGTATTAAATCCCTTCTGCCACGTCTGTCCATTTTGCTAGTCTATGCTTGTCTGTTGCAGCCAATTTGTATTATCTTCACTGTTGGCTATGTCCCCAAGCTTGGTATCATTGGTAAATTTTGAAATTTTACTCTGTATTCCAATATTAAAGTCATTTTTATAGATATCAAAAAAAGCTATGGTCCTATCACTGAACCTTGAGGAACACCACTCTCTACCATCCTCCACTCTGATGGCCATTTACCAGGGCTTGCTATTTTCTGTCTTTAAGCCAGTTTTTTTTGTAACCAGTCTTTTATGTGATATTTTGTCCAACATTTTCTTAAAATCTATATGGAAGCATCTATTACATTCCCTTCATCAGCCTTATGCGTCAAAAGGTTCAATTAGATTAGTCAAGCATGATCTGCCTTTAACAAATCCGTGCTGGCTCTTTTTAATTATTGTAAACCTCTCCAAGTCTTTGCTGATTTTTCCCCCTGATTATTGTTTATCCACCATTGATGTTCAGCTGACCAGCCTGTAGTTACCAGGAATGCCCTTGCAGCCCTTTTTGAATAAAGGTGTCACATTTGCCATGCTCCAATCCTCCAATTCCTCCCCCGCATTTAGGGAAGATTGAAAGATTGTGGAAAGCCCTTCCGCTATGTCTACTCCTACTTCCTTTAAATGGGGCCAGGCAACATATCCACTCCTAAGAGCAGCCAGCCTTTCTGGTACATCCTGCCTATCAATTTTCACCGTATCCATTACCTTTACCATCTCCACTTGTATTGATATTTTATCAGCATCCTCTCATTAAACATCAACACAAATTACTCATTAAATATGCTAGCCTTGCCCTGCACCTCTAAGCATATATCACATTCTTTGTCCTTAACAGTCCCCACCCCACCTCTTACTACCTGCTTATTATTTTCATGCTGGTGAAAGACTTTTGGGTTCCCTTTTATGTTAACTGCCATTCGAATCTCATTCTCTCTTTGCCAGTCTTATTTCCCTCTTCCCTTCCCCCCTCAACTTATTGTATTTCGCCTGTCCTCACTTGAAGAATTAACCTGATATGTATCTTACATCCTTTCTTTCTGTTTTGTTTCATCATATTCTCTCTCCCCCTTGTTATCCAAGCAGACTTGTCTTTGACTCCCTTACCTTACGCCCTTGATACAATGTACCTAGTCCATACCCGAAGCATCTCTTTAAAGATCTTCCGTTGTTCCATTTTTTTGTCAAGCCTTTGGCTCCATTTGACCCTGTCTAGATTCCTTCTCATCCCATTGAAGTTAGCCCTCTTCCAAATCAGAAGTTTTACTATAGGTTGTTCCCTGCTCTTCTCCATTATGAATCTAAACCTTATACCACTATGATCACTTTTATCCAAGTATTCCCCCACAGAGACCTGGTCTATTTGGCCCACCTCATTTTTCAGCACCACAACTAGAAATGCCCCCTGCCTAGTTGGACTGAGAACATACTAGTGAAGGATGTTCTTTTGAACACATTTCAAAAATTTCTCCCCCCTCCCTCACCTTTTACTTAAATATTATCCCAACAGATTTGGGGTAATTGATTTCCCCCAATATCAACACATTATAGTCTTGCACACCACCTCTTGTGATTTTTCCTGCAGATTTACTCCTCTATCTCTCTCACTATTTGGAGGCCTATGGAATACCCCAGTAGCACGATCATCTCCTTTTTGCTTCTCAACTCAAGGACATCCTCTCTTTCCAAAAATCTTCCCTAATCAGTACCACCACCTTTCCTTTATCTTTCCCTATCTTTACTTAACACTTTGTATCCCTGAATATTAGGTGCCCATTCCTCACTATTTTTAAGCCATGTTTCTGTTATTGCCACTGTGTAATTTTCCCATAAGGCTATTTGAGCTTGTGACTCATCAATTTAATTCATCACACTTTGTCCGTTTACACATGTGCATTTTAAACCTGTCCTATTATTCTTTGTCATCCTTTTTAGCCACCTCCTCTCTAATGTGGTACTATTTCCTTCCCTAGTATTAACCAACATACTCACTCCTTTACGCATCTTTTCTACTTCTATGTGCTGGTGCCCACCCCCATGCCAGTTTAATTTAAACCTTCCCCAACCGCACTAGTGAGCCTCCCTGTGTGGACATTGGTCCCAGTCCTGTTGAGGTGTAGCCAGCCCCTTTAAGTAGGTGCCTCCTGCCCCAGAACTGGTCCCAAAGCCTCAAGAATCTGAAGGCCTCCCTCCTGCACTATGCCTCAAGCTGCACATTGATCCTCCCTATTTTTACTCATGCTAGGATGTGGCACTAGGAGTAATTCAGATTTTAATACGTTCAAAGTCCTACTTTTTAATGCCCTCTCCAGCTCTTGAAAATCTAACTGTAGGATCTCAATATCTATCTTGTCTCTCATTGGTCTGACATGTACCACAACCTCTGGCTCACTCCCTTCCCCTTGCAGAATCTGGATTTTGTCTGTGATGTCCTTTACTCTGGCACCGGTAAGGTAACATCATATGAGGGACTCAGGATAGCAGTTACAATATGGAATTCATATATATTTTGAAATAATTGTTTTATTATGAAGCCAGATAAAATTAAATTTATTTTACCGGACGCAAAGAAAAATTTGCCAGGGTGAATTTTTTATGGCCTTTATTTCAGAATGTTAATTGACCATGAAAACTATCTTATTCTTGTTATTTTCTTATTTGTTATTTTGTATCATTTTTATTAGATTTATTTCTTTATGCACTCATCCACTGCATTGAAATTGATGCAAACATCATCCAAGGGGGAAATTACATTTTCTGGAATTGCTTTTCTTCCCATTCCCTCACTTGTTACCTCTGGAGCACCCCCATGCTTCCACACTTGGTATCCTCCTAATTCTCATCTAGACACCCCTTGGCAACATCATCCAAAAACATAAAGTCACGTTACAAAGTTTATGCTGATGACATCTACAGGTTGGGCCTGTATCCATTGGAGTTAAGAAGAATGAGAGGCGATCTTATTGAAACATGTAAAATCCTGAGGGGACTTGACAGGGTGATGATTCCCCTTTTGGGACAGATTAGAACTAGGGGACAAGATTTAAAAATAAGTGGGGGGGGGTCTCATTTAAGACGAAGATGAGGAGATTTTTATTTCTTGGAGGGTCATGAATCTATGGAACTCTCTTCCCCAGAGCATGGCGTAGGCAAGGTCATTGAATATTTTTAAGGCTGAGCTAGATAGATTCTTGATTGATGAGGAAGTCAGAGGGTATAGAGGGTAGGAAGGAAAGTGGAGTTGAGGCCACAATCAACCATGATTTTACTGAATGGCAGAGCAGGCTTGAGGGGCTGAATGGCCCACTCATACATCTAATTCATATGTTTAGGCGAATGGCATAGATTCATTTAAAGGGAAGTTAGGTAAATACATGAGAGCAAATATAAATTTATGCTGATAGGTAGATGGAGGAGGCTGGTGTGGAGCATAAATGCTGGCATAGTCTGTTGGCCAAATATCCTTCTGTCCTAAACATTCCATGTAATCCTCCTTAATAAAGTCATCAGCATATTTAATGCAAAGTGCTCAAGTACCAGTCAAAATCCCTCTACCAATCAGTACCAACATTAATTTATCGTTTGTAAACTTGCTCAACAATCCATCTCTTGTACAAAGAAACTTACACATTTTTGACTTGAGCTATCCTTTCATAGATGCTGACAGTTTCTTCAATAGGTTTTTGCCATAAAGATTCTTGACATGAGATGGTATCAGTTTGTCTTTTAATTCTATTGGTTTATAAGACACACGCCCTAATTGACATGACATAGCAGCAGTCTCCAGCGCTGCTTCAGAATGATCAATATTGCTGACTCAGCAATATCAGTTGAATATCAAAGCCATTAAATTCTGACAAGTAACAATATATTCTCTGCTATGTGGAGAACGAAAAAAGATATGATGTCAGAGAGCATCAGCACGAAATAGAAACTGGGACTATCTAGGAGAGCCTCTTGTGGAGGCAGGGGGCATGGCTGAGCTATTAAATAAGTTTTTAACCTCTTTTTATCCCTGTTCACTAGAGAAGAGGATGCTGATGATGTAGCAGTAAAGGCAGTCAATCTCATGCCCTCTCGTGTTCAACTCTTTTGCTCATGTTTGGATGAAGACTCTAATGAGGTGAAGAGCTGAGAGTCCCTGGTGGAACCTGTAGTGTAAAGGATTAATAGGTATTATGCTAATAGCTAAACTGCATCATCAATGGTGTCAGATCACATGTAACTGAACCTGAAGGAAGAAGGTTCTAATGGAGTCCTGTTAAAGCCCATCTCTGTAAACAGTCAATAAATGTTCGCTAGTTTGCAACAGCATGGTTTCCAGCTCTCTTCTATCAAAGGCCTCCACAGAGCCGGTTGTTATAATAATATATGGTGGCAGTGGTCTGTGAACCGTTGACTAAGGATCCCAGTCGAAGCTGATAAAGGCGAGAAAAATGAAGACCATCTGCCCAGCAGAGCACACTTGAGAAATGCCCACAGCAGCAATCAGAGCAACTAATTGCTACTGGAGTCATACGGCAGCCGACTAGAAGTGCACTGAGCAATGGAGAAAGCCTTACCTCTGCCTGAGCCCATGGACTCTCGTGGATGGCCTCAACCAAGCTGCGCGCCGGAGCAGCTGGTGTCAGCGTTTCAGTCAATACCGGCTGCCTCTGGACTCGCTCGGAAACCAGATAAGGATGAGGTCATCGCTCTCCTTTATGTAGCCGGCAACTGTGCCAATGACATTTTAAGAAGATGGGGTTGATAACAAAACCTCTAAATACAAAGAAGTTATCAAAACCTTCGATTCCTACTTTACCCTGCGGCATAATACTATAATAGACCGGGCAAGATTCAACCAGCGCAGCCAGGAACCTGGAGAGAATATTGATTCTCCTATAAAAGACCTGTACCACTTAGCAGATAACTGTAAATATGGAACATAGAGAGGAGCTCATCAGAGACTGCATCATAGTTGGGGTAATCAATGAAGCATTGCCAGACAGCCCTGAGAAAATCGGACTTTGTCCAAAGCAGTACAGTTAAGCAGGCAGGCTGAACTTGGCAACCAAAACTTGCTTTTTATCTGGGGTGGTAGGGAGCCTTCCTGGGGGCAGACCACCGACTTGGTCCAAATAGTGAACCATAGGGCTATCAGCGTGTCTGCCAGAAAACAGAGCCAGCAGGAAGAGGGTGTGGTCGGCACCATTGTTCCAAGTCCGCATTGGGTGGGAAAAAACTTCATTGGCACAAAACTTGCCCTGCCATTGATGCTGAGTGCTGTTCCTGCCAGAAGAGAGGGGCATTTTAAAATAGTATGCTGCAACAGCAGGAAACTTCCATTTTCAGGTCAAAAATTTAAAGGGAGACCAATCAGCTCAAGCAGTACCTTGGAAATAGCAGATACAGGGGAACACACAGTGTCTTTCTTGGGCAAAGTTGCAAAATCTAAGGACACATCTTGGACTGTGGACTGTAGTAGAAAGGTCTGGTATATACAGGGTTAATGTGGGACTGAGTTCAGTACTGCCCACACATTGATGTAAGAGGGCACATGACCTAGCCTTGGGGTCAGTGTGGTGTTGGCCAGAGACATGTTGAGACCTAGGATGGAGATAGCTCCATGCCTGTACCCTTTACTGTATATTTTATATAGTTACAAGTAGTTAATAAAGACTTGCTGTTAACATTCAGAAGACAACAAAGACTCCTTTAACAGAGACAGAGACATTCTGTAACCAACACTATCCCAACACTGACGTCATAGTCAATGGCCACAAAACCAATTTTAATTTGGACACGGGTGCAGGAGTGTCCATTTTGTCTGGTACGGTACCATGGCTGAAGCCTCAATTTCTCCAACCATCTGTGCCTTAACTGTATGGTCCAGGGGGCACTTCACTCAAGTTACAAGGGTAGATGCCAGCCACACTTCACTATAAAGGAAGAGAGATTGCAGAAATTCTCTGTTATCCCAAATCAGGAGTGCTCATTTCTGAGCCAGAGAACCTGCTCAGATTTGCAACTTCTTTACAAGGTAGAAGAGCTGAACAGCCAAGACAAACCAGATATTCTAAAGGGCATTTCTGAAATTGTTTATGGGTCTGGGGAAGCACCACATGACTTACCGCATTACTCTAAAGCCAGATGCCAAGCCGGTGTGTTTATCTACCCCATGAAAAGTGCTTACCCTCTCTCAGAGGCAAGAGATTGACTCTGTGCTAGACCAGGGAATGATATCACCAGTAACACAATCCACTGCTTGGTACCCTGGCATAGTACCTGTACCCAAGTCTGATGGCGCAGTTCGCATTTGTGTGGACCTCATACATTTGAACAAGGCCGTAGAGAGAGAAGTCCACCCCATGGTATCGGTCGACGAAAGCTTGGTGAAGCTTGTGAGGAGCTCAGTTTTCACTGAACTTGATGCCTGACTTCTGGTAGCTCCCTTTAGACGAGGAGTCAAAATTGTTAACCACATTTATCACGTCTTTTGACGAGTACTATTTAACCACCTACTACTTGGAATTGTCTCAGAGCCTGAGATCTTTCAATGTACCATCACTGGCATTTTGGAAGGGCTGGATGGAGTTATCTGCCTATTTTCATTCGTGAATCCGCCAGTGAGAAGCATGATGCCAGGTTGAGAATAATGTTACGATACTTACAGGCTGCGTGCCTTACACTTAATAATAAATGTGAGTTCTTTAAACCCACTATCAACTTCTTAGGCCATATTGTTCACACATCTACTGTCCAAGCAGACCCTCAGAAAATTGCAGCCATCGAGAATTTTCCACCGCCCCTTAATGTTATAGAACTTCAACATTTTATGGACATGGTTAATCAGCTAGTTAAGTTCTTGCACACATCATCGAACCTTTACGACAATTTCTGAAGCAGGACCAGACCTGGTACTGGGATGAACATCAGCAGAAAGCATTTGACATAGTCAAGGACATGCACATGTCTATGTTAACACTGGCCCATTATGACCGAGACCTAACCATCATAGTTGTGGCTGATGCATTATTCAATGGTCTAGGGGCTGTAGTGTTCCAGATTCAGTGAGATGGCTTTCGCAGACCTGTATATTATACTTCTAGACCGCTAATGGAAACAGAGCAGCGGTACACTGTCATTGAAAACGAGGCCCTTGCAGTCATGTGGTCTTGTGAAAAGATTTTGGATTATTGTGGGACTCAAATTTATGATCCAGACTGATCATAAGCCATTAGTTACTCTGCTTAACACCGAGCAATTGACGAAGATACCACCCCACATTCAAAGGTTTTGATTACGGCTCATGAGGTTTGATGCCAATACAGAACATGTCCATGGTAAGCACCAGACCACAACTGATGTGTTGTCCTGCATCCCTGTGGGGAGATCAGTACGCAACAATATGCACTTCGCTGAGATGGTGGAGTCTCATGTCTCTTTGTCTACTAGGTCCCTTCCGGTGACCACCCAGAAACTAGAAGAAATTTGAGCAACCCAGAAAGATGATGTCAAGTGTGCACAGGTATGCGAGTATTGCACCACTTACTGGATGGTTTGCGTATGTACCTAGCAATTGTATTCTGAAGCAGTACTTCAAACAGCATCGCCACCTTAGCCTCATGGATAACCTGTTAGTCTACAATGACCAGATTGTCACTCCCAGGATCCTCAGGCTAGATATTCTCCAATGGCTGGAGCAGGGACACCTGGGTATCACCAGGTGCTGGGTTAGGGTCCACAATTCAGCCATGTGGCCCGGTATCTCCAAAGCGATTGAAAACATGATTTTCAATTGTACTACTTGTGCTTGTAAACATTGTAACACCATTCCCTCCCTGGCATTGTGCTACTGGATGATTCACAGGCCCCTCTACAGGAACATTGTACTCCTAACCCCCTCACACATGAAGCAAGAAAACAATCTGCAGAGTGGTCAAACCACCACAGTGTCTTTCCCTAATGACTCGGAAGAGTACAGTGACTTGAGGGGGGAGGAAGTAGGACGTGTAAATAGTTAATGAGTAGAATGAAAGATTTGGGAGGAGGTGTATTACAAAGGCTATTATTAATAGCTAATATGCGAATAGCTCGAGTGCATTCAAATCACATCTAACTGGAACCTGAGGGAAGAAGGTTCTAATGGCGTCCTGCTGAAGTACCTCTTTATAATTAGTGTAAATAGTCAATAAATGTTCACTAGCTTGCAAAAGCATGGTTTCCAGCCCTCTTCTATCAAAGGACCCCAGAGGCCAGTCATGAAAATACAGAAGCCAAACTGAGCATCAAGAAGCAGGTTGTTGCTGTGTCAGTGTCGCTAGATAACACTGTTGACGACACCTTTCATCACTTTGTGGAGGATTGAGAGGTGGCACATAGGGCTGTAATTGGCTGAATGGGATTTGACCTGCCTTTTGTGGACAGAACATACCTGGGCAATTCTCCACATTGTCGGGTAGATACACATGTTGTAGCTGTACCCGAACAGCTTGGCTAGGGGTGCAGCTATTTCTGGAGCACAAGCATTTCTGGAGTACTATTGCCAGGATGTTGTTGGGCTCTTAGCCTTTGCAGTATCTAGTGCCTTCAGCCATTTCTTGATATCATGTGGCGTGAATCGAATTGGCTTAACATTGGCATATGTTATGCTGGAGAGCTCAGGCTGAGATGGACCATTTACTTAGCACTTCTGGCCAAAGATGGTTGCAAATGTTTCTGCCTTGTCTTTTGCAGTGATGTTCTGGGCTCCCCCGTCATTGAGGATGGGGATATTTGTGGAGCCTCCTCCTGTTAGTTGTTTAATTGTCCACCACCATTCATTACTGGATATGATAGGACTGCAGAGCTTAAATGTGATCCGTTGGTTGTGGGATCTCTTAGCCCCTGTCTATCGCATGCCTCTTCTGCTGTTTGGCATGCAAGTAGTACTGTGTTGTAGCTTCACCAGGTTGGTACCTCATTTTTAAATTTGCCTGGTGTTGCTCCTACACTCTTCTTTGAATCAGTATTGATTCCATGGCTTAATGGTAGTGGTAGAGTGAGATATGTGCTGGACCATGAGGTTACATATTGTAGCCGAATACAGTTCTGCTGCTGATCGCCCACAGTGCCTCATGGATGCCTAGTTTTGAGTTGATAGATCCATTCTGAATCTATCCCATTTAGCACGGTGGTAGTGCCACACAATACGATGGAGGGTATGCTCAGTATGAAGATGAGACTTCGTTTTCACAAGAACTGTGTGGTGGTCACTCCTACATGTACTGTCATCTACAATAGGTAGATTCATGATGACAAGGTCTAATAGGTTTTCCCCTCTTGTTGGTTTCCTCACCACCTGTTGCAGACCCACTCTCTAGCAGCTGTGAACTTTAGCACTCGGCCAGCTTGGTCAGTAGTTGTGCTACTGAGCCACTCTTGGTGATGGACATTGAGGTCCCCCACCCAGAGTACATTTTGTGCCCTTGCCACTCTCAGTGCTTCTCCCAAGTGGTATTCAACATGGAGCACTGATTCATCAGCTGATGGAGAAAGGTAGATGGCAATCAGTAGGAGGTTTCCTTGCCCACGTTTGACCAGATATCATGAGACTTAATGGGGTCCAAAGTCAATGCTGAGGACTCCCAGGTCAACTCCCATCTGATTGTATACCGCTGGCCATGACTTTTGCTTGCTCTGTCCTGCTGGTGGCAAAGGACATACCCAGGGAAGGCGGTGACGGTGTCTGAGAGCATTGACTGTAAGGTATGATTCAGTGAGTGTGACTATATCAGGCTATTCTTGACTAGTCTTTGTTACAGCTTTTCCCAATTTTGGCACAAGCCCCCACATGTTATAAAAGAGGACTTTGCAGGGTTGACAGGGCTGGTTGTGCCAATGACAATGTGTTGTAAGTTATTGAACTTCACCGTATGCTCATATGCCAGAGGATGAGTGACTGGGGGAGAGATAGAGTTAGTGAAAAGAAGAAACATGAGAGGGATTGTGTTAAATGTGTGCTATAGGGAGACCGCTCATTTCTCCATGAACCACTGCATCAAAGCTTAGATCAACAATCTCCAAATTCTTCAAAATGTCTTACTGCACATTCATTTGTGGCTTCTCTACTCATTGGTTTGTTCCTGCCTGTTATGTGTTGGTAAAGATGGATAAATAGAGTTTTGGTACAGATCAACCATGATCTGATGGTGCAACAGGCTCCAGGAGCTGAATCCTGTGTTCTGCATGCAGTGAATAACTTTTGAAATGTTAATTCTTGGAAAAATATTATAGTGACCACCAAGTGTTCTGTTACAACCATGAATGGGTTACGATTATATTTATGTACAATTGACAGCCATATTGGGGATTAAAAAAAAACTGGTTCAGGACGAAGCCATTAAATAGATTACACACCTACTTCATATGTGTTATTTTTCTACTGTGGCCTGCCTGATCAGTTAGCTCCTCTGGATTGTGAAAGATCACAGACCTGAAACATTAACACTGCTTTTGTCTCCACAAATGCTGCCAGACCTGCTGAGTATGTCCAGCATTGCCTGATTGTTTTATTATTTCAGATTTCTAGAATCCACATTGCACTTGTAGCTCCTCTAACTGTTGTGTGCTGCAGTTGACGCACAATGCTGCTTTCTGTCAACTTGTTTTCCTATGTGGATGGTATCCAGAGGTCCAATGGAGATCGACTTCACTTGCTGTAGTAGCACTTCTACGTAAGATTGAGTGTTTTAGGGAACATAATGCTCCTTCACCATGAACAAATGTGCAGTGTGCAACCATTTTTTTAACTCTCAAAATAACACTCTAACCAGTCGACTAAAGTCATTAATTCCTATAATAGTATCAGAAATCTTGTCCCGTTGGTGATGTGAGTTTTCTTAGAATGTTAAAAGTAGGCTGTCCCTGGAAGTTGCACACAGTGGATGCAGCATTTGACGACTCTGCTTCTCCCTTCAGCTGCAGTTCAACCAGAAAATCAGTGCTGGTGGCTCCCATGACGATGGATAGGAATTTATTGAAAGGCTGGGTTTAGAGGAACAAGAATTCATACATTAATGGTGGTATCATTGCTGGTTTCCTTGAAAATTCCTGCTTTGAAGTCTGTCATAAAATAACTCTATTTGGTTGCGACAGGAGACTGTTAGGAGGATAGCAGAGAAACGCTTTAGGGATGTCCTCAAAGCATCCCTGTAGAGGCCAAACATCTCTGCTGACTCATGGGGTTCCTGGTCTGTGACTGACCAAAGGTTGAGAAGGTTCACTCTAGAAAGCACCAAACACATTGAGAGACTTCATCATGAATATGTAGAGGCAAAGAGAGCGTGTGCAAACCTCCAAACAACTCATCTACCTGACCTTTCAAGCACCACCTACTCAGCATGCTCACATATTGGACTTAGCCATCTCAGAACCCATTGAACCGGAGTGGAAGCAAGTCACCCTCGATCCTGAGGGTCTGCCTAAGAAAAGGGGATAACAAGAAATTAGAGAGTGCTATCTAGCCCATCGTAACATTGAGATTTCTTACCTAGTTAGCCTCAAAAGATTTTAGTTTAATTTAAGTTGTAACATTGTTATGAATTTAAATTCAGTTTGCAAAAGGTTAATTTTGAGAAAGAGATAGAATGAGAAGCTACCTGGGATGTTGTTTAGGACAAATAGTTAGAATACCAGATGAATCTTCTGTTAAAGGTGTATACTCTCTCATACAGATCCATTTAAGAAAATAGAGAACCACTGAAAGCATTCCAGACCTCTCTGCACCTTTAATGAAAGAATAAACAATGTTGTTGCCATCGTTCCCATATCAAGGAAATGGGAGGGTTATCGTTCAAGGTGATAAGTTTAATTGAATGCGCAGTGAGCTAGTTCTCAGAGAAGGGTCAGAGGTTAGCTTTTGCCTTGCCATCTTGTTCTGAGCAAATCAGTTAGCAGAGAAAACTTGAAACAATGAGGGAGTCAGATATTTGACTTTCTTTCCAGCCAGTGAAAGAGATTGAGGCTCTAGACATCAATTATTATTACCTGTAAGAAAAAAGTTCTGTGCTTGTTGGTTATGGGGCAGCTAACTTGTAAAGTGTGCTCAATAGTATGGGAAAAGTTGTATATTTTGTTTTGTGATGTGAAGAACAGTAGGGAATTGATTGAATTTCATGGGAAAATCACACTCTGTTCATTCATTCATCTAATGTAAAACAAATCAGATTTTTGGTTAATAATCAATCTTATCTCAATAGATTGGTTATCACTCTTCCTCATACAAGATTTTAGAATCCTACACAAATAACAATAGGTTTTACTGTTATGATCCTTGGATCATGCTACCATTTAACTAATAATAATATAGATACTACTCAAATCATAAGGGACACGGTGCTTGTTTACAGGAGTGACTGGTGGCACTGAACCTGGGAAAACATGTAAACGCACAAGATTGTTTGTTTCTCTCACAATCTATCCTGTTATGGACTTGAGGAAGACACAAAAGACCTTTTGGAAACAAAAGTCCACAAGCTCCTTTTGTTTAAAACCTGAGATAAAATACTGCTTGAAGTGAAACCCAGGTCTGCCAAGATGTTTGTACGACATGTGTGCTGCATTTTATGATCCACAAACTTGATCGTATCTGGAATAGTGTAAAGGTTGATCAAGGTTTGAATTTCCCTCTTAGTATTAATCATGCATTTCCAAGGCTCATCTTTTAATCCAAACTAATTTAGAAATCTTCGATAGATTTCACTAACAAGTATATTGCATTCTATTGCCTATAACAGTTAAATTTAAAGCAAACTAATTTAGAAATCTTTGATTTCAGTAACTAGTATATTGCATCCTATTGCCTTGTGTCATATTAACTGGTGGAGGTTACTGGCTAATATTTTAAAAATTGTGTTTTTTGGTTTTGTATATCTTGTAAGATAACACCACATTATAGGTACCAACAGTTATGAATTTAACAAGCTTGTAGTATATATTGGGGTAACAGTTTCCCAATACATTGTCCGTGAAGATTTTGTAAGCTGTAATCATTACAATTTTTATCTTTTTCTTGCAACAAATCTGGGAGTATATTCTCAAACTCTAGCAAAACTAGGTCCTCAGGCTTTGATGCAGGCTCACCATGGAAGAAGCTAATTTAACTGAGATTGCTTCTACTTTTTTTCTATAGCCACGTCATAGTTCATGTGGACCTTTAACAAGTGAACCTACTGCTCCAAAGTGTGTTTCCTGATCCGATTCTTTTAATGAGCATCCCTGCATGGTATAGAGTTGCTTGAGTTTCCTACTCTGTGCACAAGTCACTGCATTTATACACATTAAATGACGTCTGCTAGACACTAGCCTGTTCATCCAACTTACTGTCGGCCTGAAACTTTACCAATTGTATTTTATGCCTCCAAAGAAACCCTGCCCACTCTTTTGTATAGGCAGCAAATTTCAGAATCGTACTGTTTAAACCCTCCTACATTACTAATAACTATAATCAACAATATTTAATCTTGCACAAAGCCTCAAGTAATTCCATTGATGAGCAGTTCCATAACACAGCCAATATCATTCATAGCATGCTGTTTGTGATTTCAACCAGCTGCATTCATGCTAACAGTATAGTAACGCATGAAACTAATTTGCTCCTAAGAATTTCCAATGGAAACTTCATCCAGTGGTTTTTGAACAAATTCAGCAGACTGCCATCTTGCTGGTCCATTCCTAAAAGAACATAATCAAGTTAATGAGACAGGTTGCTTGCTTTCTAATGGGGTGTTTGATATATTCTCAACAATCACTTTCTCCAAGTTGTCATGTTTTACATCATATAATATTTTCCAACAGTTTTCCTACTTTCAGTGAAACTCGTGCAACCATAATTTCCAAAGTCCTGTTTTTCTCCTTTCTTAAATATGGGACCACGGGAGCCACCACCTTTGGGAAGCAACTCAGATCTAAGTGACCTACTGAATATAATTTGTTTTATTTGTTCTGAGGATGTGAGCGACACTGCATTTATTACCCTAATTGCTAACCTATTTCAGAATAATTAATAGTCAGTCACATAGTGTGGCCTAAGTCATGGGTAGATCTGACTAAGTAAAGGTTGTAGGTTCACTTACCTGAAGCTTTCATGATAATTTCTTATAAATTTATTGAATTTAAATTCATAAATTGCCTTAGCATTTTAACTCTAGGAATTTGGGCCGTTGCTCTAGTGCAATAAATATTAAGCTACCAGATATGCGTGCAGTGATAAATGTAGGGCATGACGCTGTAACATTGTAATTTTGGAAGTGCGGAATGTGAAAGATGTAAGATGTGCCTGATGTTTCCTAGGATTTGTTGCTGAAGTAGCATCGTGCTTGAAGCAGTGTTTGTGACATGCATACTTTGGGCATAAACTTGATTTGAGGTCTGAAAATGTGGACAGCCTTTGGCGTTTTTTTTTGGTCTGGCCTGAGTATATTTGACTTAACTGCTGTGATGTGTGTCTCCCCACCCAACCCCGTCCCCGCAAAGATTGTCACAGTGATGGTGGTGTGACTGGTGTCAGCAAATCACACGTTGGCCTTGCACCCTACTCCTCTGGCATTTTCTCCTCCTTTGAGCATCTATCCCTCTCACTTCCCATTCAAAATCCTCATTCTCCGCCACCTTCCTAAGAGTGTTTTAAAAAATTCTCTCACCAAGATATCTTCACTCTTTTCCTCCCTCAGTCTCTGCACCAAATAACTTTACATCCTTGGTGATTTCAACCTCTATCTCACCTCTACTTGCTCTCTCTCCTCTTAGCCCACTGCCCACATATCATCACTGAATCTCTCTCTCTCTCTCTTTCCCCCCGCCCCCCCCACCCCCATGTAAATGCCCCAACCTATATTCATGGCCACCCCCTTGACCTTGCCATCTCACATGATCTCGCTACTCCCATCGAATCAATCATGGATAAGGCAATCTCTGATCACTCCCTTGTATCATACTCCACCCACATCCCACTTCTACCCCGCAACCCTACCACCTTTTGTATCGACCTCTGGATAAAATCTATCCCTCAATTTACTTAGAGCTGCACTTTAAAAATGCCAACCTTTGGACCTCCGTTTGCCACAACATTTCTGCATACCTTTCACCTCCACCTTTGATGCCCTAGCCCCTGGAAAAAAAATACTTTCCCTCACCTTGGCTGTTCCCCCTGGTATGGCCCTCATCTCCACTCCCTTAAATCCAGGGGACACAGACTTTAGAGGATATGACCAACAGCTGGGTTAGCTGATCACCGCCAGATCTGGCTGGACCATATAAAACACTATCGGGTCTTGCTCTTGTTTGCTAAATCTATCACTATTCCAGGGTCATACTTGGTGCCACATCTGACCTCAAGATGAGCTTCCGATCACATATCTGCACCATAACTACCTATTTCCACTTCCATAACATTACCTAACTTCATCCCTGCCTCAGCTCATCTTTGCTGAAACTCTCATCCATCCCTTTGTTACCTCCAAACTCAACTATTCCAACATCCTCATGGCAGCTCTCCACATTCTATCCTCTGTAAACATTAAGTCATCTGAAACTCTGCCTATGTCCATTCACCTATCACCCCTTTGCTCACTGGCCTATATTGGCTCCTGATTAAGCAGTGACTTGATTTGTAAAATTCTCTCATTTTCAAATTCTTGCTTGGCCTTGCGCCACCGCCTCTCTCCCCCCCCGCCGCCCCCCCATATCTCTGTAACCTCCTCCAGCTAAACAACCTTCTGAAATATTTGTACTCATCTAATTCTGGCCTTTTGAGCATCCATAATTTTAATTGCTCCACCATTGTTGGTTGTACCTTCATCTGCCTGCACCCTAAGCTCTTGAATTCCCTTCATGACTTGGTGTCCAATTTTACTTCATAACATTCCTGTGAAACGCCTTAGGGTATTTTATTATGCTAAGGTGCTATACAAATATGTTGTTGTTATGACTTAAGTGAATGTTCTCCACCACATCAAAATCAGCCACCTCCTGTCATCTTTGGTATACGTTGTGGCAGAGAGGAAAGTTTCCTTTGGCTACAAACATATAGATGCAGCCAAGGTAACAAGCTATGTATAAATGCAGCCTTTTTAAGAGCTAGTGCTTTCAGAAATCCCTGTCCTCTTCTATTAATTGCATTCCTTGCACTTGTGGAAAATGTACAAGAAATGACAGGTTATTATTAGTGAACTGGGCTTGCTGAATGCAGCGTGTTAGCTCTCCTCTGATTACACAAAGGGTTGCGGGAGTTCCGTGATAGCAGCTTTATTTTGCTTGGATCATTAATTTGGCCCCTTGTCCTTGGGGTTGGCATTTTATACAAAAGAACATAAGAACTAGGAGCAGGAGTAGGCCATTCAGCCCCTCAAGCCTGCCCCGCCATTCAATACGATCATGGCTGATCTCATTTCGGCCTCAACTCCAATTTCTCGCTGTCTCCCCATTACCTTTCAACCCGTTACTAATTAAAAATCTGTCTATTTCCTCCTCAAATTTATTCAGCATCCCGGCATCCACTGCACTCTGAGGTAGTGAATTCCACAGATTCACAACCCTTTGAGAAAAGTAATTCCTCCTCATCTCTAATTTAAATCTACCACCCCTTAGCCTAAAACTATGGCCTTTCATTCTAGAATGCCCCACAAGGGGAAACATCCACTCCATGTCTACTTTGTCTATCCCCATTAGCATCTTAAATACCTCACTTAGATGTCCTCTCATCCTTCTAAACTCTAGTGAGTATAGGCCTAAACTGCTCAATCTCTCCTCATAAGACAAGCCCCGTATCTCTGGAATCAATCTAGTGAACCTCCTCTGAACCGCCTCCAGTGCAACTACACCCTTCCTCAAGTAAGGGGACCAAAACTATGCACAGTACTCCAGGCACGGTCTCACCAATGCATTGTACAGTTGCAACAACACTTCCCAATTTTTATACTCTATCGCTTTAGCAATAAATGCCAAAATTCCATTTGCCTTCCTTATTACCTGCTGTACCTGCACACTCGCTTTCAGCGATTCATGCACGAGGACACCCAGATCCCTCTGCACTGAAGCATTCTGAAGTTTCTCTCCATTTAAATAATAAGTCGCCTTTTTATTCTACCGACCAAAATGGATAACCTCACATTGATTCACTTTAAACTCCATATGCCAAATTTTGGCCCATTCACCTAACCTGTCCATATCCATTTGTAAATTTCTTATTTCTTCATTGTTACTTACTTTCCCACCTATTTTGGTGTCATCTGCAAATTTAGCTATAGTACCTTCTATCCCCGAATCCAAGTCATTAATATAGATTATAAATAGTTGGGGCCCAAGGACCGAACCCTGTGGCACCCCACTAGTTACAGCTTGCCATCTAGAAAAAGACCCATTTATCCCGACTCTCTGCTTTCTGTTGGTTAGCCAATCCTCTATCCAAGCTAATATATTACCCCTAACTTCGTGTGATCTTATCTTGTGTATTAATCTTTTGTGCAGCACCTTATCAAAGGCCTTCTGGAAGTCCAGATATACTACATCTACAGGATCCCCATTATCCACTTGGCTTGTCACATCTTCAAAGAGCTCTAGCAAATTAGTCAAACACGATTTACTCTTCATAAAACCATGCTAGACCCTGATGGATTGCATTTTGACCTTCCAAATGCCTCATTACTACTTCCTTAATAATGGATTCCAACAATTTCCGAACGACAGACATTAAACTAACTGGTCCATGGTTCCTACTTTCTGCCTCCTCCCCCTTTTTGAATAAGGGCATTATATTAGCATTTTTCCAATCCACTGGAACCTTTCCAGAATCCAGGGAATTTTGGAATATTATAGCCAATGCATTCACTATCTCCACTGCCACTTCCTTTAAGACCCTGGGATGTAGGCCATCAGGTCTTCGGGACTTGTCAACCTTTAATCCCTATAGTTTGCTCAGTACTTTTTCTCTAGTGATGGTAATTGTTCTAAGTTCCTCCTTCTCTGCTCTATCTGTTACTATTGGGGTGGTATTAGTGTCCTCCACCGTGAAAACTGAGGCAAAATATTGATTAAGCTTCTCTGCCATTTCTGCGTTCCCCGCTATTAACTCCCCAGCCTCATCCTCCAAGGGACCAACATTCACTTTAGCTACTCTCTTTCCTTTTATATATTTGTAGAAGCTTTTGCTATCAGTTTTTACATTTTGCGCTAGTTTTCTTTCATAATTTACCTTTGCTCTTTTTATTATTTTTTAGTAACCCTTTGTTGATCTTTAAAAGTTTCCCAATCTTCCAGCCTGCCACTGACCTTTGCAATTTGGTATGTCTTAGTTTTCGCCTTTGTTATCTTTAACTTCCTTGCTTAGCCATGGATGCTTTTTCCCCCTCTTACCATCTTTCTTCCCCTTTGGAATATATTCTACTTGGGAGGAATTTAATGTCTCCTTAAATATCTTCCATTGTTCATCAACTATCCTACCTTGTAGCCTTCCTGCCCAGTCCACTAGGGCAAAATCTGCCCTCATACCTATGTAGTTCCCTTTGTTTAACTCCAGAACACTAGTGTGGGACTCAAGTTTCTCGCTCTCAAACTGAACTTGAAATTCTAGCATGCTATGATCACTCTTCCCTGGAGGATCCTTTACTATGAGATCATTAATTAATCCCATCTCATTACACGAAACCAAATCCAGAATAGGCAGCTCCCTGGTTGGTTCCACAACATATTGCTCCAAGAAATAATCTCTAATACACTCAATGAACTCTCCCTCGAGGCTACCCTTGCCAATTTGATTAGTCTAGTCTATATGCATATTAAATTCACCCATGATTATTGCAGTGCCTTTCTTACATGCTCCCAGCATTTCCTGGTTTATACTGTGCCCTACTGCTAAACTTCTGTTTGGGGACCTATAGATTACTCCCACCAGGGACTTCTTTCCCTTGCTATTTCTTATATCTACCCAGACTGACTCCACGTCTTGCGCTCCACTACCTACATCATTCCTCACTATAGCACTGACCTCTTCCTTTGCTAACAAAGCTACACCACCTTCATTTCCTTCTTGCCTATCCTTCCGAAACACTGAGTACCCTTGGATATTCAACTCCCAAACCTGTTCTCCCTGTAACCATGCTACACGCATTCAGATACAAAGCCTTTAAGTTTGCCCTATTGTCAATTTTCCCTAATCTTATATAATTCTTTGGTGCAATATGGCGTTCACACATTCTGTCCCTTCCTTTCACTTTTTGGTAGCAATCAGCCTCATCACTAACCTGCACTCTTACCCTCTCCTTAAACTTTGAGTTTATATTTCCGCCACTGAACCAACCCCCGCGCCCCCCCAACTATTTAGTTTAAAGCCCTATCTACAACCCTAGTTATGCAATTTGCCAGGGCACTGGTCCCAGCATGATTCAAGTGGAGCCCGTCCGAACGGAATAGCTCCCTCTTTCCCCAGTACTGGTGCCAATGTCCCATGAGTTCAAACCCACTTTTCCCACACCAATCTTTGAGCCACGCATTTACCTCTTTAATCTTATTGACCCTGTGCCAATTAGCTCGTGACTCAGGTAGTAACCCAGAGATTATTACCTTTTTGGTTCTGCTTTTTAATTTAGCCCCTAGCTGCTCGTATTCCCTCAGCAGAACCTCTTTCCTTGTTCTACCTATATCGTTGGTACCTACATGATATATGGTATAATATTACTTCCAAAGTTTTCTGGTGACTTATACTCTTGTTTTTTGTTTTATATTAGTACCTCACAGGGTCAGTTCTGTCGCACACACTTGCTTACGTTTCTTTTCAGGGGCTAATTTCTGCACAGTTCTATATTTATAATACGCCTTTCTGTTGTAGGAATGTACAGTAAGGTGCACTGTACATTTAAAGTAAAACATTTATCAGAGCATATACTGAAAATGTAATCCTGCTTCATGCATTAAAATTGTTCTGCGCTCAATAGAGAAAACTATTTGATCATTATTATAGCATAAAAGTTACTATTTTCAAAGGTATCTTTCAACACTTACTGATGCTTAGAAACACTTTAGTCACCATGCGAGACAAAAAAAGCTTAAATTCATTCCATATTAATTTAAAATTCAAGTTATATTCAAATGCCAGCATATAAAAATTTATTTGATATGAATTATTTGTCTAAGCAATTGTATAGATTTATATATATTTGATTATTCCAAAAATTGTTAGGTTCATTAGTAGTAATGCTACAGAAGCAATTTGGGTACAAGAAAGTATTTCCCATTTTAGTACCCAATTGACATATTTTGTCATGTTTACATTGAAATGCTTCTACTGTTTGCTTCATCAATTCATATACTACTGTATTTCTATTTAATTTAGCTGGTAATGCTTTCCTTTAATCTCAGTAAGTCTGTTTTTGTTACTTGACACCTATTTTTTGATGGCAAAGTGGCAGTGGTTTATTCAAGCTAACAACTACCGATATCAGGATTTTACTTTTGTGTTAACATTAGTTCTGGACATAGTTATTATAGGGAACAATTACCTTTAAACAGAAACAATTTAACACAAGGAGTTAGTTTGAAATTTAGCTGGCTAAAAACGGCTAACTTCAATTTTCACTGATTTCTCTACATTGAATTTACCATCCTGCAAAGTAAATTATGTTTTTGGAAAAAAAACTGACAACCAATTTTTATGAACATCTGTTGGTGTCTGAACAATGAAGCAGCATCAGAAGCTGGGAAATGTTATACGTTACTGGTGATGTTAATGCTGAGGGTCTGAAATTTGATCTATATGTTTTGCTCAGTACTCTAATTAGCTAAGTTCCAATCTGTGGTATAATATTTTTCAGTAGATTTGATTTTCTGAATGCAAAGTTGTCGCATCAGAAATTTAGAAGTACCCAGATTAAACAACTCAAAATCAAATCAATGCAAATCAATTGTTATACACTAAGAAGTTGAAGAAACGGAATTGTAGAATCTAAAACATTGCAGTCACCATTATCATCTATTCCACAGCTCCATCTATGGGAAAAGCACATGGATGCATTCTGGAACTATTTTGAGTAATATGTTGCAGTTGTATTTGCATCTCTGATCCGGAGCTGTATAGATGAATCCATGATTATTTAATTCAGTTTCTTACTATGTGAGCTCCAGCTGCAACTCTGTGGATTTTCTTTGCCATCACCTTGAGGTTAAGATTATCTTGTATTCTTTTTTGTAAAGTTACATACTTGCAGTTAATTTCTGTTTGTGGGATTTTGTTGTGTGCAAATTGGTTGCCAAATTTGCTTACATAATGGGACTGCACAGTAAAATAATTAATTGGCTGTGGAATGCGTTGAGACATCTGGAGGACATGATAGGTGGTCTATAGATGTACGTTTTCCTCCCATATTTTTCCCTACCTTTACTTTGGCATGTTGTGAACTGTCAAACACAGTTCTGTCACCTCTGATGACATTAATAATTGACCTCTTTGTTTAACTAACAGCAGTGCATATATTTTCATGGGTTTGCAATCTACTTAGAGGAACTACCTCCATTTCTTGCTAATTAAGTATGCTGGGCCAATTCAGTGCATTAACATGTTCACACTATGATGTAAAATAGTACATGTATGTAACCACAGTGGCACTTAGCAGTGGCTCAACTTAATTTCTGAGGCTTGTGGTGATGCCCTCAGGCCTTCAAAATCTAGCTGTTGATAATAAACAGCGAGGTGGAGAAATGGGGGTGGGGTTCATTTTCAGTTCACTGCATAAAATTGGCATTCAGGTTCAGGTACCCATTACAGAACCTGTTTGATTTTCCTAACATCTGATTCTGATGCGTACCAGGTGCACAAAGATTGAAATCTACTATTTGGTGTACCATTCTGCATTTGCCAGCTTGTACAGTCTTTAATGAACATAAGTTTCTAAAAACAATTGGTGCCTCATGAGATGTTTCAAAATTTGTTGTTAACACAATTTTCAAGTTGTGAAGAGCCATTTTTCTGATTCTCAAAAATGGTGCAGAAGGAGGTTTTTTTGAACTCCACTGACTAAAAAAAATACACAAATACACAAGACATTTGAGTGATCCACCAACAGTGACAGCGAAATGTTTCTGTAAGCTTTCCCATTATTAAGTATTATTGTATTCTATTCCTTAGTGTAAAAATCATGTCAAGAGTCTCAATTGTAAGTATTGACTCAAAAGCATGTAGTAGGAACTAATGTTTGTGGATGGCAAATGTTTGCTGTAACTAAATTATTTCTGAATACCCATTGTGGTGCTCACAGCCATACACTAACTCTTTTTTTCTCTTTGACTCATGTCTCTCAGCATAATACTTTCCAAAGTTTTTAAAACTAAGAACTAAAGCAACAAAAGGTGTGTAATCAGATATTTTCTTTCTTTCCCTCTCTCTTTTTTCTCTCTCTCTCTCCCTCCCCCCTTCCCTATCACATACACAGAAATCCTTTTACCTTAAAAGTTTTGGAAATTTTCCCTCCTGTTTTCTAAATTATGTGAAGAGCTACTAACCAACAAGGCCTAGAAGCTGAAGTAAAACAGTCCTGACAAATTCTGGGAAATTAGGTACATGACTCTGCACAATCTGAATTCAGCTCACAACAATAGCTCTGGGCAAAAATATCTAGTCCAAATCCAAACTTTTGAAAGAGGATGAGGCCTTCAAGCAAAAATGTTAATTGAGGTACTTAAATGACACAGCAGACATGCTTATTCATGTTATTGTGAAACATGGATTTTAAAAATGTTTACTTTGCCTTTATTTTGAACACACGAGTTTGTGACTGAAAAATTGGTGGATGCAAGTAATTTCAGAAAACATTTTAAATGATCTCTGGGAAGACAATGTGTAATAGGAGTGATAAGTTTACCTATTCAAAACCTGGTACAAGTATGGACAAAAGAATTTAGGAAACATTTCCAAAACTTTTAAGGTAAAAGCATTTCTGTGTATGTGATAGGGAGAAAGAAAGAATTTCTGATTACCACCTATTGTTGCTTTAGTTTTATGTTTTAAAAACTTTGGAAAATATTATGCTGAGAGACATGAGTCAAAGAGACAAAAGAAGAGTTACTGTATGGTTTTCTTTACTTAATCTTGGTTCATTTAAGTAGGCCAGATGAATATCGAGTGCAACTAATTGTGTGTATTCTTAACAATTAGAAAAGTAATTACTAAACCTGATCTGGCTGTCATATGACTCCAGACCCACAGTAATAGCGAGCTCAGAAATAGGAGAATAGCACAGATGAATACGTGGCTTAAGAGCTGGTGCAGGAGGGAGGGTTTTAGATTCCTGGATCACTGGGACCGTTTCTGGGGAAGGTGGGACCTCTACAAGCGGGATGGTCTACATCGGAACCAGAGCGGGACTAACATCCTTGCAGGTGGGTTTGCTGGTGCTGTTGGGAGGAGTTTAAACTAATTCAGCAGGGGGAGGGGACACAGAATGTTAGTAGAATAGGGACACATCATAATACAGTAAAACAATCAAGTCAGAGGGAGTACAGCTGCAATAAGCTTCAAGGGAGTAAGGCAAGGCTGGATGGCTTCTACTTTAATGCCAGGAGTATTACAGGTAAAACGGGTGAGTTAAGGGTGAGGATTGACATGTGGAATTGTGATATAGTAGCCATCACTGAGACGTGGTTGAGGGAGGGGCAGGATTGGCAGCTCAACATTCCGGGATGTAGAATCTTCAGGCGAGACAGGGGAGGGGGTAAAAGAGGAGGAGGCGTTGCATTATTAGTTAAGGAGACAGTTACTGCAGTAAGGAGAGATGATATCTTGGAGGGGGCATCGAATGAAGCTTTGTGGGTAGAGTTTAGGAATAAAAAAGGGGTAACCACATTATTAGGTGTTTATTATAGACCCCCAGATAGTCAATGGGAAATTGAGGAGCAAATATATGCACAATTTGTGGAGGTGCGTAAAAACAATAACAATAGGGTAATTATAATAGGTGATTTCAACTTTCCCAACATTAATTGGGATAGACATAGTGTTAAGGGCTTGGATGGAGTGGATTTCTTGAAACGTGTACAGGAGAACTTTTTAGGTCAATATGTAGAGGGTCCAACAAGGGATGGTGCATTGCTGGACCTAATTCTGGGGAATGAAGCCGGACAGGTGGCTGAGGTGGTGGTGAGCGAGCATTTTAGCGATAGCGACCACAACATGGTACAGTTTAAGTTTGTTATGGACAAAGAAATCGACAGGTTGCAAAAAAAATGTTTTGGATTGGGGGAAGAGTGGATTTTATTAAAATAAGGCTTGAATAATTTTCTTGAAATTGTTAGTGAAACAAGGCTGGCAAGTGCAAAAAGGTCAAACAACATAGTGGGTGGCACACAACCAGCCAAATACAAATGGGCTTTGTTGAGTTTACAATTAAAGTTTATGGCATTTGTAAGGTGGCTTAGGCACTAAATTTGGGCATTCAAACAATTAATTACTCTAAAGAGATCTCTCTAAGCCAAAATGGCAAAGTTTGATGGATATAATATTAGATCTCCCATGGCATTGCTCATGCTGAATCAGAAATTTAAAAAAAGACAACAGCAAAATACCACAGGTGCTGGAAATCTGAAATAAAAACAGAAAATGCTGGAAAAACTCGGCTGGTCTGGTAGCATCTATGGAGAGAGAAACAGAGTTAACATTAGAGTCCGTATGACTCTTCTTCAGCCCTTGCCGTGTATTCACTTTACCTTCTGACCTTCCCCTCTCTAATGCTGAACATTCTGTACTCAGCAAAGGACTCAGTTTCATCCCCTCATGCCTCCATCTCAATAAATTTCGGGCTCAGCATGATGCTGAAATCTTCTTCTGTCGTCTTCGTCTCCGTGCTCACTTCTTAGGGCAAGAGCCCTCCCCTGTTCAAGAGATGTTTTCACCCACTTCCAGTATTCTCCCTCTACCTTGAGCCCTCCCCCCGGCCTCATACCTGCTCATGATCTTATAATTGAGCACTGTCGGCGTGACATAGCCATCTTAATTTCTCTGCTCCTTTCACCCAATCCAACCTGTCCTTCTTCTGAACTTGCTGCACTCTGTTTTCTCAGGTCCAACCCTGACTTTGTTATCAAACCTGCCGACAAGGATTATGTTATTGTTGTCTAACGCACTGACCTCTACCTTGCAGAGGCTGAGTGCCAACTCTCAGACACTTCTTCCTACCTCCCCCTGGACCATGGCCCCACCACCGATCATCAAGCCATTTTTTACAGGACTGTTCCTGACCTCATCTTCTCTGGAGATCTTCCCTTCACAACTTCCAACCTCAGTCTCCCAACCCTACACAGCCTGCTTCTACCTCCTTCCCAAAATCCACAAATCGGACTGTCCTGGTAGAATTATTGTGTCAGCCTGTTCCTGCCCCACCAAATGTCTTTCTTCCTATCTTGATTCCATTCCCTCTCCCCTGGTCCAATCTCTTCCCACCTACATTCGCGATTCCTCTGATGCCCTAAAGTAATTTCAGACCTCTGAAGAAGAGACATACAGACTTGAATCGTTAACTCTTTCTCTCTCCACAGATGCTGCCAGACCTGCTGAGTTTTTCCAGCATTTTCTGTTTTTATTTACAAAAGGACAAGTGTCTTAAATAAAGAAGCAGTACTGGAATTGTTGTACTTGGGATCTGAAAGCACTGGGAGGTTTCTGGGGCAAGAGGTAAGAAACCTCCGGTCTACATTTTTCAGCGTTCAGAATAATGAGAGGTGATCTTGTTGTGATGGGAAGAAAGAAGGAAAGAATTTCTGATTACACACCTATTGTTGCTTTAATTTTATGTTTTAAAATCTTTGGAAAGTATTAAGCTGAGAGACATGAGTCAAAGAGACAAACGAGGAGAGTTAGTGTATGGCTTAACCTTGGTTAATTTAAATAGGCCTGATGAATATTAAGTGCAACTAATTACGTGTATTCTTGACAGTTAGAAAAGTACTAAACACACCTGTGAGACTGAGCTGCTAATTTCTCACCTTTGAGAAGGGAAAAGAGAAAGTAAGGGAAAGAGTGAGAATCATACAAATAGAAAGGCAGACCATTTCTTTCCTTTAATTGATATTTTTAATGTTGGGGAGGTGGAAGGAGAAGGAGGCAGACTGATTGAGAGAATGAGAGTTGGGGGAATGGATGCAGGATTAACGGTGAAGTGGGTGATAGTGGAGCAGGAATATAGGAGGGAACGGGTTGATGGTAAATTCAGTTGGGAAGAGGTAGTGGTAGTTCTTGATGTAAGGGCTTTATAGGAAGGGGAAAGAAGGGGTGAAAATGACCAGGGCAGGATGAGATATGAGTTGCGAAGCCACATTTTCCTCAGTATCCCCATCCCCCAAATGGAGTCTACAGCTACTTCTGGCTCTTTTTCCTGTAATGCCACATCATCTGCCTCTTCCCTCCATTGCAAAAGACAAGGAAGAAAATTGAGGAAAATAAAAAAGAATTAAGGGAAAGAAGCAGAATATTAAGGGGGAAGAAACTGAAGATTAAAAAAAAGGCAGAGGCAAGACAGAGCAACACACTTCAAAGGCAACATCAAATATTTATATTGTGCCTTTAACATAATATAATAGTGAATGTTGTTTCACGGGAGCATTATGAAACAAAGTGAGTAATATGAGCAAGCAAGTAAACAATCATATTCTCTCTTATGCTGTTAATTACAAAGGAGATTGATGGGTAATGTATTAAATATCTTGTGTAGAGCAAGCAGTCCATGGAAATCTGCTATGTTAAATGTTTATAATGGCAATTTCAGAATGGCAAACTTGCCTGTTGCACTTGTGTGTGATACTTCACATGCCACTGGATGGCGTTACATTAAATTTCCCCCCAACAAAACATAAGGCTTTCAGAAAATCAACTACAATTTTTTTTCTCAATAACTGAAACTTCTAATATCTAAGCAGATATTTATAAAAATATATATAATGTACATAAAAATCACTCTTACATATTTCAGCATAACATGATCAAGTTTACCAAAAGAATTATGCTTTGCATTTCTTCAATATTCATCGTTTAAAGTTTTTGCATTAAGGTCTCAATATGTCCCGAAAGCCTGAGCTTCGACTGGATATTCTTACCTCAAAATAATTAGAGAGAGCATTCGAATAACATCTTCAAATTCTGAGTGTGTATAGGTTACAAAATTTCCCAGCATGCGGTCTAACTATCAAAAGGAGTTGAAGGGTAGAATGATACCTCCTTTCAAAGTTTGGTGATTTTATACCTTATTTGCTTTACCTACCAAAAAAACCTTTGAAAGTAATTTGAGATTGAATCCTCAAAACTTTTATTTCAGACGAGTGATGGCATTTGCGTCTGTGTTAATAACTGTTTTCCTCTTATAAATTTCTCACAAATGGACAACACGTGAGAATCAATCCTGGAACTGAAATTTCAATAGAAAACAGATTATTTGTTGAGATTGGATTACTCTTTATTGCTGTTGAAAATTCAGTTTAAATATCACTTGTGAACCGATTCTTTAATATAAAATGATAAAAACTTAGAAACTATGCAAATGAGGTTTAGCATATTTTATGGCGTAACCTTTATTTGTTTATGGAAATGAATGATTATTAATATGGTATAAATTGGCAAATTTATTGATAATGCAGCAACAATTCTGCTTTAGCACTTCTGGCACATGCTGGTGTGTGCATCCAGAAATTGTATACCCCCCAAATTATGATTTTCCATTCAGAAGTAGAAAGTTTATGTTGAAATGCTCGAAGGTGGGATCATAAAGATAGGGTCTGTTGATGGTGAAAGTGACTTATGGGGGCTACCAAAGGTGCTGTGAATGGCTTAGGTGAGGGGCCTAATAGGTGGAAACATCTTGGAGTTGGGGCCTAATGATTCAAAGGGGGCTTGTGGAAGTTTGGCCTAATTTTCCAGGATCTCCTCTTTCTACACCCGCCCCAGACAATTCAGAAACCTCCAATGTCACCAGGCTCTGATTCTCCAACCCCCTAATTCTTGAAATCCCTTTCTGCAGTCCTGCTAGACTGGGGTATTCCCCTGTCCTTAAGAACAGGAGAAATACTAACTACTAGGAGTAGACCATATGGCTCTTTTGAGCCTGCCGTGCCATTCAGTAGAATTGTGCCTGATTTTGGTTCAAGTCCACTTTCCCACCCATTCTTCATATCCCTTGATTGCTTGAGGGATCAAAAATCTGTCTCAGCCAATATATTCAATGATGGAGTATCCACAACCCTTTGGGGTAGAGAATTTCAATTATTCACAACCCTTTGAGTGAAGAAATTTCTCCTTATCTCAGTCCTAAATGATAAGCTCTTGCCCTCAGACCATGCCACTGTGTTCTAGATTCCACAACCTGAGAAAACAACATCTCAGACTACCCTGTTAAGCCCCTTCAGGATTTTTCGATAAGATCACCTCTCACTCTTCTGAACTCCAAAAAATGCAGACGAGAGGTCCCTTACCTCTTGCCCCAGAAACCTAATACTAGTACTATTGAGATTCATCCCAGTTCTTTCAGATCCAAAGTACAACAATCCCAGTACTGCTTCTTTATTTACGACACTTGCCCTTTTCTAAATAAAAGCAGAAAATGGTGGAAAAACTCAGCAGGTCTGGCAGCATCTGTGGAGAGAGAAACAGAGTTAATGATTCAAGTCTGTATGACTCTTCTTCAGAGGTCTGAAATTTTTTTAGGGCATCAGAGGAATCACGAATGTAGGTGAGAAGAGACCGGACAAGGGGAGAGGGAATGGAATCAAGATAGGAAGAAAGACGTTTGGTGGGGCAGGAACAGGCTGACAAGATGATTCTACCAGGACAATCCTGTTTGTGGATTTTGGGAAAGAGGTAGAAGCAGGCTGTGTGGGGTTGGGAGACTGAGGTTGGAAGCTGTGAAGGGAAGATCTCCAGAGAAGATGAGGTCAGTGACAGTCCTGGAAACAATGGCTTGATGTTCGGTGGTGGGGCCATGGTCCAGGGGGAGGTAGGAAGAAGTGTCTGAGAGTTGGCACTCAGCCTCTGCAAGGTAGAGGTCAGTGCGTTAGACAACAATAACATAACCCTTGTCGGCAGGTTTGATAACAAAGTCAGGATTGGACCTGAGAAAACAGAGTGCAGCAAGTTCAGAAGAAGGACAGGTTGGACTGGGTGAAAGGAGCAGAGAAATTAAGACGGCTATGTCACACTGACAGTTCTCCATGAAAAGATCACGATCAGGTAAGAGGCCAGAGGGAGGGCTCAAGGTAGAAGGAGAATACTGGAGGTGGGTGAAAACATCTCTTTAACGGGGGAGGACTCCTGCCCTAAGAAGTGAGCACGGAGACGAAGGTGACAGAAGAAGATTTCAGCATCATGCTGAGCCCAAAATTCATTGAGATGGAGGCGTAAGGGGATGAAACTGAGTCCTTTGCTGAGTACAGAACGTTCAGCATCAGAGAGGGGAAGGTCAGAAGGTAAAGTGAATACACGGCAAGGGCTGAAGAAGAGTCATACGGACTCTAATGTTAACTCTGTTTCTCTCTCCATAGATGCTGCCAGACCTGCTGAGTTTTTCCAGCATTTTTTGTTTTTATTTCAGATTTCCAGCACCTGTGGTATTTTGCTGTTGTCTTTTTAAAAAAATTCTGATTCAGCATGAGCAATGCCATGGGAGATCTAATATTATATCCATCAAACTTTGCCATTTTGGCTTAGAGAGATCTCTTTATAGTAATTAACTGTTTGAATGCCCAAATTTAGTGCCTAAGCCACTTTACACATGCCATAAACATTAATTGCAAACTCAACAAAGCCCATTTGTACTTGGCTGGTTGTGTGCCACCCACTATGTTGTTTGACCTTTTTGCACTTGCCAACCTTGTTTCACTAACAATTTCAAGACAAGTGTTCTGCTGTGGCAAGTACTTAAAACATTGAAAACCATCTTTGCCACACATTTTCAGTTGAATACCCATAGGACCCATTTTTAAAATGTATTCTTTCAGGGATGTGGACGTCACTGGCAAGGCCAGCATTTGTTACCCATCCCTAATTGGCCTTGAACTGATTGGCTTGCTAGGCCATTTCAGAGAGCAGTTAAGAGTCAACTGCATTGCTGTGGGTCTGGAGTCACATGATGGCCAGACCAGGTAAAGATGGCAGATTTCCTTTCCCACAGGACATTAGTGATCCAGATGGGTTTTTACAAAAATGATAGTTTATGATCACCATTACTGAGAATAGTTTTCAAATTCAGATATATTAATTGAATTTAAATTCCACCAGCTGTCACGGTTGGATTTGATTGTCCCCAGAGCATTAGCCTGGACCTCTGGATTATTAGTTCAGTGACATTACCACTATGCCATTATCTCTCCCTTTAATCATCTAATCAAGGCTTACTTGAAGTTCCACTAATTGGAACAGAAACAACAACTTGTATGAATATATTATTTGTAATGTCATAAAATGTCCCAAACATCTTTACAGGAGCATTATCAAACAAAATTTGATCCTGATCCACATAAGGCGATACAATGACAGGTGAAAGATCGGTCTAAAGAGTATAAGAAATAGGAACAGAAGTAGGCCATATTGTTTTTCGAGCATGCTCTACCATTCAGTAAGATCATGGCTGAACTTTCACATATTACTCTTCTTCCTGCCCTATTCCCATATCACACGATTCCTTTAGTGTCCAAAAGCTGATTTCTTGAATATACTCATTATCCAAGCATCCACAATCCTCTGGGATCCATAATTACTAAGATTCACAATCCTTTGAGTGAAGAAATTTCTCCTCAGTTTAGTCCTAAATGGTTAATCCCTTATCCTGTGACTATGACCCCTATTTGAGATTCTCCAGCCAGGAGCAACAACCTCTCAGCAGCTACTTGTCATGTCCTCCCAGAATTTATGTTCCAAGGAGATCACCTCTCATCCTTCCAAAATCTGAGAATATATATCCTTCTACTCATTCTCTTCTTGTAGGACAGCCCTCTTATCCAAGGAATCAATCTATTGAACATTGATTGCACACCCTCTAAGGCAATTAGATCCTTCCTTAAGTATGGAGACTAAAACTACACTGTACTCCAGGTGTGTTCTCAGCAAAGCCCTATATAGTTGCAGCAAGACTTCCTTACTTTGTCCTGCAACTTTTGCAATAACTGCTAATACACTATTTGCCTTCCTAACTGCTTATTGTTACAGCATGATAACGTTCTGTTATTTGTGTACAAGACAGCCCAAATCCCCCTGGATCCCAAAATTTACTAGCCTCTTACCATTTAAAACACATTCTGCTTTTCTGTTCTTTCTAAAGTAGATGATTTCCCACCGCTTAACGTTATACTCCATCCATCCTGCTTGCCCACTCACATACGGTCTGGGAGCATTGTTATTTTATTGGACGAGTAAACCAGTGTCTTTGACAAATAATCTGGAGATTGAGTTAAAATCCCAACATGGCATTTGAGGAATTTAAATTCAGTTAAATTAATAAACTGAAAGAAGGGGAAAATGTTGCTATCAATTAGCGTGGCAATATAACTACTAGGTTGTCTTCTAAACCCGTCTGGTTTACTAATGCCTTTTATGGAAGAAAGCCTGCCATCCTTAGTTGGTTTGGCCTAATGTGACTGCAGACCCACATCAATGTGGTTGACTTGTAACCGCCACTCAGTTAGGGATGTGCACTAGATACCGTGAATGAAAAAAAAATTTAACCAGCCTATTTCCTTTTGCAGCCTCTTTACATTGTCGTTAGACCTGAGGCCCCTGCAATGATCCTTGCAGCACTCTACTAGTTGCACCTGCCACCCTGAAAATGGCCCGTTTATTCCTACTCTGTTTCCTGACCATTAACCAATCCTCATACATGCAAATGTATTACTGCAGATCCTATGAGCCTTGAGGTGGGAGTGAGAGGGGTAGAGAGATTTAGGGAGGGAATTCCAGAGCTGAAGGACCTAAGCAGCAGAACACTGTCTCCATTGTCGGAGTTATTTAAATAAGGGATGTTATTTGCTGAGCAAGCCAAATCCCAGAGGGAAGTTTGTCTTACCAATCATAACCTTTTTTTTTGTATTTTGAAAACGAGGGAAAGAACTACTGACACCAGAAGCATAGAATCCCAGTAACACTTTTAGTATTTTAAAATTAAAAGATTTATTAATAATAAGAAAAGATAACTTAAGCACACAAGATTAAAGTTACAGTTAAAACAGTTTACAAAACATCTCCAAAAATGATCCAATTAGCCCGCTGTTTCCCCATTGCGCTGTAAGTACATGAAGGGAAAATTTATTTAATTTTGTTTTCAGTGTTGCTAATGAATCTGCTTCCATCAGCCTTTCAGACAATGCATTTATGATCACAATAACCCACTGTTTTATGTATGTGCTCAATTACTAAAATGACCTGATGCAAGGAAAAGAGAGCTGTAATAACCCATACTGGTACTCTGTGAAGTAATTCAGTTAGTTCCATTCCCTACTTTATCCTCAAGTCCCCATCCAATTTCCTTTTGAAATCATTCATCATCTCTGCTTCCACCATCCTTGTTGGCAGTGAGTTCAGGTCATTACCTCTTGTGGCATAAAGACTTTCTTCTTCACATCTCCCCTGCATCTCTTGTCCAAAACCTTAAATCTGTGTCCTCAAGTCCTTGTACTATTAGTTAATAGAACAGCACTTCTTTGTCTACATTATCTAAATCTGTCATAATCTTGTGCACAGTGATGACCACAGCCGATGTTAATTGCTGTGCAAATCAAATCCCAGAGGTTTACGGGCCATACCCTTTTTTTTGTATTCTGAAAACATCTTGATCTCAATAGCAAGAAGTCCAGTAATACCTTTGAGATTTTAAAAATTTTAAAGTCAAAGTTTTATTAACAGGAATAAAAGAAAACTTAAGTACACAAGATTACATTTGCACAGTTAAAAATTAGTTTTATAAAACATTACCCCAAAAAGATGCTGTGCTTGGTCAGACCAACAAGTAAACACCTTCTAGGCAACACTCCCTTATGGTTGTTTAATTATAAAAAAATCCATTATATTACCCAAGGCAAACTGCTGTAGCTTTAATAAAGGCAAACCACATGAGCTCTTAAAATTTCTCCCACTCTTTTGTGGAAATACAAAACTTCAAAACAAGACTGCATGTTGCAGTATAAGACTTTTATAGCTTGACTGGATGGTTGACTCAAACTGCATCTTCTCCCAGCCCAGAGCTACAGCTAATAGGCAATAGCTAACAGCTACCTTAAGCTTTCCACAGTAACTCTAAACTACCTTTACCCCCCCACCTTTCATCTCAGGTTCCATTGTTCTCACACCTCTTTGAAACTCACATCCTCCCAAATATAAAATCTTTCATGTTTCTATTTTGTCTCTGCTTTTGGGTCAATAAAATGTAATATACCTCATTCCCATTTACCTGCCTTGATTCCATAACCCTTAAAACCCTACCTTAACACAAATCGTAACAATCCCCGTTGTGAAATTTTCAACTGCCCTAGCCTCAACAGCTTTCTAGGGGAAGAGTTCCAGATTTCCACTGACTTTTTGTTTCCTGACATCATCCCTGAACTGCCTTCTCCAATTTTAAGGTTATCTGCCCCCTACCACCACCTGCACCCCTATCCTGGACTCTCCTACCGAAGGAAATAGTGTAATGCAGGTCAGTGAAGACTGGGTGATAGATGAGCTGGACTTGATGCAGAATAGGATACAGACAGCACAGATTTGAGTTAGCTAAGGTTTACAGAGCGTGGAGGATCGAGGCTATTTAGGAAAGCAGTGGAATAGTTAAAAATAAAGGTGCCAAAGGGATGGATGAGGTTTTCAGCAGCAGATAGGCTGAGGTTGGGGCAGTGGAAACCAAAGTTATGATGGCGGAAGTAAATGCTTTTTTGTAATGGAGAGAATATGCAGTAGGTAGCTCTGCTTCAATTTGATTTAGATGTTAAGCTTGTGAACAGTCTGAAATGGTGGCTGAGGAGGGGGATGGAGTTGCAAAGTGCAAAGTTTGACATTGGGCTGAAGATTATAGCTTTATCTGGAGGAAATTAGAGCTCACCCAAGACTGGATGTGGGACAAATGATCTGACTGCATAAAGAGTAGAGAGGTCAAGAGAGGTGGTGGTGAAATAGAGCTGGACACTGTTACCGTACGTAATCCTGTCTGTGGATAAATTTACAAAAGGGTTGCTTCTTGCTGAGGATGGAGGGTGGGGAGGGATGCTTAAGGGAACTCTGCAGCATTCAGGGGCAAAGTTCAGCCAGAGGTAGTGCAGCCTTGCTTGCCCCATTTTTTTGTGCCAAACAAATTGCAGCACAATAATTTGGATGAATGCCTGTGTTTACTTGAATTCCTAAATCCAACTCATTCACAGCATGGCATTATGCTTCTTTCCTTGATGGCCAACATGGCTGACGATACTCAGTTCTCCTTCACCATCATCTCTCTCAACCCTCCACTATCTTTCATTTGCAGCATTGCTTGTCTGACATCCAGTACTGCACGAGCAGAAATTTCCTCCAGCTGAAAATTGCGAAGATTTAAGCTATTTTGTTCAGAGCCCACAACAGGCTTCGTTCCATACATAGTCACTGACTACATTCTTCTCCCTGGCAATGCCTGAAGCTTAACCAGACTATTTGTAGCTTTAGTGTTGTATTTGACCTCAAGACGAGCTTCCAACTCCATATCCTCTCCATCACCAAGACTGCCTTCTTCCACCTCTGTAACATCACCTGATTCTGCCCATTTCAGCTCACCGGCTGCTGAAATCTTCATCCATGCCTTGACTTGACTTGACTTGACTGATGCTCTTCTGGCAGTCTTCTCACCTTTCAGCCTCCATAAACTTGAACTCATTCAAAACTCTGCTGCCCATATTAACTCACACCAAGTCCTGTTTGCCCATTACCACTGTGCTTATTGACCTACATTTCCAGCAATGCCTCAATTTTAAAATTCTTATTCTTGTTTTCAAATCCCTGCATGGCCTCTCCCCTCCTTATCTCTCTAACCTCCTCCAACCCTACAAACTTCCAGTTCTGGCTTCTTGCTGACCCCTGATTGTAATCACTTCACCATTGGCAACTGTGCCTTCAGCTGCCTAAGCTTGAAGACCTGGAATTCGCTCTCTAAATCTCTCCACCTCTGACCCCACTTTCCTCCTTAAAGTTACTTCTTAAGTTGCCTCTTTGACCAAGCTTTTGGTCATTTGTCCTAGTATTGCCAAATTTTCTTTGGTCCTATGAAATGCCATTTTGCAACACTTTACTATAGAAACCATAGAAAAGTTACAGCACAAAAGGAGGCCATTCAGCCCATCTTGTCCATGCCGGCCCGAGGACACCCAGGTGCCTTTTCTAATCCCACCTTCCTGCACCCGGCCCATAGCCCTGCAGTTTACAGACTTAAGGTGCAGACCAAACAACACCAAAGAGCTCAAGGTAAAGACATCAAGAGCTAATAAGCGTAACAATGGTTTCTCCAATTGTACAGATAAGAAGTTATTTAAGCACAGATTCATATTTAACATTCACAACTTTGCAGAATCATAACATCCACAGCACAGAATGAGGCTCTTTGGTCCATTATATTTACACTAACAATTCAATTGGGGTACTCTAATTTAAGCCCATTTCACTGCCCATTCTCTTTTATATTCTTCCTTTTCAGATACTTATCTAATGGTGCTTTAAGTCTCATGTGGCAATTCACTCTATGCTCCAATAAACTTGTGCAAGGAAAAGGCTGCCCTTGGTGACATCATTCACAGGCATGGGTTCTTCTGGTGGCAATCCTGAGCCTATGCCCTCTTGCCAAATGAAAAAAAATCTTGCACATTAACCCTTTTAAGTCAATTTTAAAATTCTCATCCTTATTTCTCCGTGGACTTGCCCCTTCCCCATCTGTCACCTCCTCCAGTCCTACAACTCTCTGAAGATTTCTCCACTCTTCCACTTCAAGCCTCTTCTCTCTATCACCAATTTCATCACTCCAGCATTGGCTGTTGTGCCTTGAGCTGCCAAAGCCTTGAAGCTCTGGGATTCCCTCCTTAATCCTCTTTCCCCATTGAGCTGTGTTTTTGAGAAAGGCCTTTTCTAAGAACCAGGCTTGGTTCTTGTACAAGCCATTACAAGGCTCTTGTAATGCTAACGCCCACAATGTGATACAAACACACTAAAGGGAAAAGTATGCTCACTCTAGTCATATAGATACAATAATTAGCTGGATTTCATTTGTAAAAATAAATCAGTCTACAGGGTCCATATGTTCAAATTATTTAAGAAAGCTTTCAGTGAGGCTTGTTTCTTTCACCTAAATGTAGTATACAGCAGTTGCATTTGGAAGTTTGTTTACTTTGTTCTGTGTTTGGAATAATTTACACACATCAGAGCTATTTGGAAGTGGTTAAACATAATTCTGGCCAAACAGGTCAACCATTGCAGGCATCTATTGTATTTTTTAAAAAGCATGGAATATACAAGCTTTTATCAGAAAATGTAAGTAAAAAGTTAGGCTGCTACTTTAAATTTAGATTTGTCTTTTAACATGTAAATAGACTAGGCATTGAAATCAAAGCAGCTGACTCTATTCATCGAACAAAGGGATTGCTGCCACAGTCAGAGGCTTCATGTGTGTGAATAAGCCACATCCCGGTGCTAGTTAATTAGCAAAGGATTATTAATGATGCATTGCTGCATTTGCTAGTCTTAGCCCTATTATTGCAGTCAAATGCGTTCGTACACAAGGCAGAAATGGGCATTGTGATGCAAAGAACAGATTAGTTACATTAACATAAGAAAAGTGGAGAGGGTTTTTTGTTTTTTTGTTTATACAAAGCCATGTCCTCAAAGGGGTTGTGATTTCAACACTAAATACTTATTTCTTCACTTTTGCTTCCCACTAAAGAATACATCAAACAAGACAAAAATGCATCAAACATTTATTTCCAAATTATTTCTGTACTGTATTACTGAAATACAAATAAAGTTAAATACGAATAAAATAAATTCATTTTCCCTCAGTGTTTCCCCAGCATCTACCTGGTAAATAATTTCATATTCCAGAAATCTGCCATTTTAGATTTTCTCCTCTTTGGAGCGCTCCATTTATTTTAATGGAAGCTCAAGCATAGACTGGGAGCCAAGCTGGAGCTGCTTGACCCTGAAAAAGAGTGCTACTGACAAAGCATCAAGTGCGTTTAGCTGCTAGCGTGTTTAACTTTTTTTCAACCCTATGTCTACTTGCTTTCCCTCATAATTATGAACTAGGTTCACTGTTCACATTTTTATGATAATTTCTAATAATGAAACTTTATTTTCAAAAACATTTTGGAGAATTTTTCAATTATTAAGATGTGGCAGTGTTAATGCATTTTAACAAAAAATACCTCTTAATTTAGTAGTAAAAGTTAGAATCCTCTTCCCCAAAAGGCTGTTGGAACACTTGAAGCTTTCGAGACTGAGGGAAAAATTTTTGTTTGGTAAGAGCATCAAGAGATGTGGAGGGGGGTGGAGAAATTCATTCTAGCAGCGCTACACAGAATTAGATTCTGTGGGGGTAGGGAGCTACATGGCCTACTACCTGTGCAATCCACATGGTATTCTTCACTAATATCATTGAAGAACGTCTGTGTTGCAGTCTGTGGCCTGCTCCGGTGAATCGATGTAAGTTTGTGTAGCACTGCTAGAAGTGATGCTATGCAAACTAATTTCTCCCCAGGCATTTGAAGTACAGATCAGTCATGATCTAATTAAAGAGTGGAGCAGATTCAAATAGCTGAAAGGGCTACTCCTGTACCTATGTTCCTAATTTCCTTTGATTTTATTCCAATGAATATGATAGAAATTTAAGTAGTGTACCACACAGTTAGATAATACCCATGTTCCCAGCATAACTGTCATGGTCTTCTGTCCCTGTCATTCCCCAGCTATGGCTCCCATTTTCACTCCCTTAAGTCCAAGTCAGAGACTTGAATGTATTGGTGCACATTTGGCTTAGCCATCTATCACAAGGTCTGACTGGACCACATTAAGCTGTACTGGACATATATCTTTTGCCATAACTGCCTACCATGCTCTGATACCCTCTGATCATCCCTGGAGAGCAAAGATACCGCACAACCAAAGTTCTTTTCTCCACTTCCAACCATCTTCACACTCATTCACTGCCCCCTCCAAATTTACCTCTGGCCACAAATGTGAGCAACTCATAGCCATCTTCACTACAAAGATAGAAAGCATATGTTTTGTTTCTTCCCCCACCATTTCCATTACCTCCCAAGCCACACTTTCTTCCAAGCTCACCTTCACACTAGTCCTGAACATGCATCATTCTCTATTTCTTTTCCTTCGCTGCTACTGCCCCCCAAGACTGACTTTGAGCCTTTGTGTTCTCCCTTGATCCCAATCCACTCCACTGAAATGCTGAGCCTTTCAACTGCCCACCTTCGCGGTTTCTGTTGGGTGAGAATGGTGAAAATTCCCCTGATTGTTTTAATGTGTAGATCTATCCAAATATTTATTTTTAGGTAAACAAACTTTTTTCATTTTGGATTGCTGTAAGATTCATAAAGATGTTTTGTAAATCTTATTCTGAAATGTAACATCCATCATGACAATGTGATCTGTTTATTTGTATTTTTATTTGTATTTAATACAGTACAAGGGGTTTTTCCTCTGTGTTTCTTTAAATGTTGTATGCACCAGAAACATAAAGGGATTTTTAAAATAGTTATTTGATCAGCCTATACTGTGAAGGGTAAATCTTGGCATTGACAAACTGAGAGTCAGTCAGTCACAGGAAGTGTGTACCCCAAGGGAGAGACCCGTGAGCAATAAAAATAACATATATAATATTGTGTATGTATGAATTTTGCATCTGAAAGTACACCATCTTGCTTTAAGATTTTTTTGGCAGTGGGGGTTCACATCACAGTTTGTGTACTTACAGAGCTGACCTTCACTTTACGTGCCTGTTTTTTGGCTTTGTGATTGTTAGGAACCAGGATCAAAGGGCAGAGGTCAGCTGCATAAGTACACAAACGGTGCATTACTGCTCTTAATCCCTTCTGCAAAAAGTTAAATAACTTAGAGGAGATTGTGTGAGGAGCGAAGTATTATTACTGAAAGTCTCATTTGTTTGTATTTACAGGGAAGAACTAATTTATTTTGGGGTGCAATTTTCCAATATAGTTGTGTGTTTGGTAAATTATTTTATATATAGTGTGTATTTTAATTTTTTTTGTTTGAGATGATTACACATTTGCAGCAGTAAACTGATCAACTCAGCCATACAAACTCTGAAGTCACTCTCAAATGCATTTCCATGAAGAGTATATGCAAGGCCTATCACTATTATTGGTTGTCAGTTATAGTCCTGTCAGATATCTACTTTGCAAACACAAGGCCAGGGCCTGGTCAGGCATTATCCTCTTTTTTGAAATGAGGGCTCTACTGGCAAGGAGGTGTAACATTTAGTATATTTATGAGGACAAGAGTATCAGAGTTCAGAGAAAATCTGTGAATCTTAGTTTTTTTTAAACAGTGAAAGTTCTTGTCTTCATTTGGTCCAATCAGAAACCATCAGATAACCTTTCTTCCTTTAAAATACTTGACCATTTGAATTCTTTAATTTGAATCTGAAAAGCCCCTTATCTGTGACATCACACTTCATTAGCATAAAGATCTGATTTGGCTGGCTTTCATCAACATAATGGCAGCGAGATGTGCTTCCAGGAGGACATGGCTCACTGATCAGGAAGGAGGACTAATCATGCCTTTTTAAATGCTTCTGTCTTACTTGGAATGAAGCAAGAATCAAACTTTATGGAAGGTAAAGTACTGTGAAGATGCTTAAATTGTAGTAAAATAAAGCTGTAGAAAGTCTGTTTCAAATCTAATTCTGAATGTTTTGTAATGAGCAATAGGATTTGTTCTTTGGATACTGCTCATTTTAAGCCCTTGGTTATATATTGGCATTGATGGATCTGTGAGGGAGGATTCTGGCTTGTAATGGATGGCCTTGCCTTGCCATTGACAACACATGTGCCTCGATTCTCTAGTGAAGCCCTTGTAATCTTTTTGCAATTGTCACAAATCCAGTAGGAATTCAAAAAGATGTTCTGATTGTTTAAATGTTAGTTTGTCATCAGAAGTGGAGCAGAGCCTGAGGTTGTTAACCAGCAGTTGTAGATTAATTCATGTTTTATAATTGCTTTGGTGTTGCCTAGCTACAATGTGAATGACAAAGACACTAAAATTAAAACAATTTAGTGTAGAGGACTGTACAATTCATACATTTGTCATTGCTCATAGATGTCACTTAACCTCCCAATTTTAAATTAAATGCTACTGTTCTGTGTTTAAGGGTTAATCTTTGAGGTTACAATGTTAACAGAAAAATAGGGCTATCAGTTCCATTCAGATAACCTTTGGTCATCAGAGGACTCGAAGCAAAGTTGTGACCTTAGGGCTTGAACTTTACTGTCACATGACCAGCTTGTAAACTGACCTGTGGGGTTGACTGTTGCATCTAAGCTTCACAGAAACTAGCAGTGGGAAACATGAGGTGCTTTCTAACTGCTTGCAATTTGTAGCAAATTTTTGCATGGATGGCTGCTATGCAAGTTACTGGAAAACTGGGAGAAGAATGAAATGGATACATGGGAAGGTAATATAAATGTTAACCACATTATTTAAATTTGATATCAGCTGCTATGTAGTTTTTTTAGAAGGTTACCAGCAAACACTGGCCTCATCAGGGGGAGGAGACTCAGCAACTGCCTTAATTTTTAAATGAGTAAAGTGACATTCAGTTTTGCTCTTAAGACTGTATTCTGAGTACTTTTTACAAAGAAAAAGAAAACAGAAGTAAAGCATTTATTTCTTCATATTGCTGCTTAAGTAATGATTTGCACTTTCTGGTTTTGATTAACAGACCATTCAACTGTGATCTGCTTTCTGCATGTAGTGTGCTTAATTCAATTTTAAAAGGGCTCACGTCTCATGGTACAGAGTTGTTTAAGAAGCCCTTTGTTTTAACTCTTTGAAAAGGTTTTTATCTTCTGCCTGTTAATTTTTGATGAAATCATGGTGACTCGTGACAACTGCTTCTGATGTGCAATCTACCACCCCCTCTCCCCATCTCCCTGGGGCTGATAACTGACTCTCAAATGGTTTTAGGTAGATAAGCGAGTTTAGGGAATGGAATGCAAAGAGAAACAAAACATCAGTGTCTCTTAAAAATATTTGTTTACAGAGCCTTTTATTAATTTGGAGAATAGCCTAGCCTATCTCCAGGCTTCCATTGTTTGTATGTGTGCAGCTAGAGAACTTGGGAGCATCTGATGGCCATTAAATCCTCTGTAGGCCACAGCTTGTGGCTGATATCCCACAGGCCCAGTCAAACTCTTACTCTTGCTGTCTGTAATTAACTGCTATTGTTTTCAAAACAGTAGAGAATCATTGTTGGGGGTAATTCAAAAATAAAATGTTTATTTTCTAAAGATTAAAATTTTTGAGTAAAGGCATAACATTTCATTTAAATAAAAGCTATATTTTTTCAGGGCCTGATTTATGCTGTAGTCATATGACAGCTTTTTGTATGTGAAAACACATTTAGGCCTCCAGTGTCTGTTTGATAAGAATGATCAGCTGGAACAGGGGGTGGGAGTAGGGAGTTGTGTGTCCCCTAAATCTGTGTGTAACAGCTGAGTATGAGGATAAAGTAATTGGTGGTTTTATATAAATGAACATGGTCTCTACAGTGAACATCATTCTCTTTCAATTCATGTTGATTTTAAGTAAACGTTACTTTATTTGAAGATTTGGAAAGCTATCATTTGAAAAATGGCTGCAGTTTTCTACCTTCCATAGTCAACAGTTTTTGTACTGCCAGAGAAATCAAGGTATTTGTATATTGCCTTTTGGACTTTCTGAAAATTTTCATGCAATTGCTATAAACACATTTCAAATTCAGTTATGTTTTCAGACAGAACACTTAGGAATTAACCTTGATTTCTGACCTGCTGTGTGTTTGGAAAGTTATTAGTTAGAGTAAGTAAATTATCAGATAAATGTTTTTCAAAGTTGTAATTAAAATATTAATAAACTGAGGGTACAGTTGTCATGTATTGCAATTACCTACCTTCAGGAAAGTGAAGAAAGTGCACTTGGCCTTCTAAGAGGCCAAAGAATAGATTTCTTTCTGTGCAATAAACTGTCATTTTAACATTACACAGACAATAATGTATCCCCACTGTATGTTGGTATTAGTTTAAAGATCAATTAAAAGCACAGCTTCTGTTGTATATCCACGCATCAAACTATATATTTTGGCAGAAGCTGAACCACCATTACCTTCTGTGTCATTTTAACTTGTGTATTGAAATTATAAATGAAAATGTTCTATCTAACTTTTACAGTATATCGATATCATAATGCAGCATTATAGAGAAAAGCTTGAATTTTTGTAGGTTCTCTGTTTAATGGAGAAAAGGTGCCATAGTTGAACATAATGATTTTGTTATTTTATGTTGCGTTTGGCCACATATTTTCCAAGTGTTGAAAAACTACATTATGTTCCATATGTACTTTCAATCCCTACTATGTGAATAGTTTCTTGCCGGGGGGGGGGGGGGGGAATGAGCAAAACTGAATATTATAATTTGTAAGGCATCTCTTAACATTTGGAAAACTTAGCATTTATGTTGTTAAAAGCAATTGAAAATTCATATTAAAATACACTTGCAATGGGAATTTGGCAAGAGAAAATGTGCTCACAATATAGAGAATACCTAAATATTGTTTTCATTAAACACATTTTCAGCAATGTTTTCCTTGCTTCTGGATAGCAGTTCTTGGTTAATGCCTTTTTTAAAAAATAGCTTGAACATTGAATCTACTAGCAATGGGTATGGCTATTATATTGTCAAGTATAAATTGTATGAAAAACAAACTTAATCTAATAATATCCACCTAATGCTTTTGTGCACATTATTATAATGTTTTATGATCTCTTGATTCCCAAAGAAAAATTTTGACTTTTTAAATTTAGTCTTTGCATTTAATGCTACTTTGCTGCTATCAAAATAAAAGAAAAAACCAATGAATGCATGAAGTAACTGGGGCAGAGTTACTTGATCTTTGTCAGTTGGGCACATTACTGCAGCTGGAATACAGAGGGTTAATTCTGTTGAGCTTTTCACCATTGGTGCAATTTGAGGATTACTCCAAAGCAGCACCGTCTGGTCTTTCAACATGTAATTTGCCAAGCAGGAAGTCTTATTTATTTTGCTTAGCTCCTAGGTTTGGTTGGTGTGTGTGTATACGAGTGTGTGTGGGGGGCGGGGGATGGTGGAGAAGAGGAGGAGGCAGGGGAGTAGAAGATTGATGTTTAGGGGGTTGGGAGTAGAGGAAAGGTGGGGGAGGGCATTAAAAGCTTAAGTGATTACTGTACCTAGGGTAAATTGCATTGGTTGTGTGTAGTCCCACCCTGGTTTTGACTGATCTACAGTTGATTCTAATAAGGGTTTTTACAGCCTAACTTTGTATCAGTTGCACAGAATTTCATTATAAGATGAGATCACTGATTAGGTTTTCTAGGAGCCCTTTAAAACCATTTGTTTGTTGCTCTGTGTCAACCGAGAGGGATTGTGGTTTTAAATAGGAAGTAGATATCCATTATTATATGAACTATACCATTTCCTCTTGATATTTTTGTTTATTTTAATTCTGGAGGTATATTTTACGTGTGATTATATTGTCCATATTATGAACTTTGGGATGGGAATTAGCATAACACTCGCAGTTCTTCAGATCTTTCTTTTTGAGAATTGAATGATTTTAAAGGCAACTTGAGTGTCAGCTGAATCAAGGGACATTTTGGAGTTGAAATTTGCAAGATATATTGAGCTTGTACAGTAGCATTCGCAAATTCTGTGTACAAGATAGTTTTGAATGGATCTTCCACTTAGGTATATATGGCTTGAGTGAAATATTTGTGCAAATGCTTTGTACTAATTTTTGCTGTTGGTAATCATACCCATACCTTTCCCTTTTGCTTTATGAACTTATTGCTTTTGTACAAGGAGCAAATATATTATTCCTAAATTTAGTACCATGATTTATTTTGCCCCACATATGCACAGTTGTGACTGATTCGGAGTATCCCCTAGTGAATTATATATTGAGGCATATTTCTCCAAAATTTAATTTGAAATCACATACATAGCAATGTACTACTTACTTTCGCCTTGGGATGAAATATTAAACCAACACCACAAGATCCAATGGCACTGTTTCGAAAAAGGGCAGGGGCATTATCCCTGATGTCTAGGCTGATTTTTATCCCTCAATAAACATCTCAAAACAATTTTATTTGGTCATCATCACATTGCTCTTTGCTGGAGCTTGCTGCCACATTTCCTACATTACAGCAGTGATTACATTTCAAAAATACTTATTTTGCTGTACAGTACTTTGAGACTTTTTGTGGTCATGAAAGGTGCTATGTAAAGGCAAGCCGCCTTTTTCTTCCCCAAAATTTGCACTTGTAAGCTCTTCAAAAACAATTAAACAACAAAATACTTTTGTATTCTCTATCCTGTCTCAATTTTTAGCAGTGCTTTTTTAAAATTATTTTTGTAGTGGATTGGGAGAGGGCTCCATTAGATCATATCCTGAGAGAACAATTTGAATGAAGCTTCACCATTACAAACTGAGAAGTGAGCTCCAAATTTGGGAAAAAGAAAGCCTTTAAGTATGTGACATAGGTTGGAGCGAGCTGGCAGGCAGGGAGAGGCTTAAAATCAGGCAGAATGGCAGGGGTCACTGTGCCTGTCGCTTATCTGCCCTGCTGATATTCTACCAGCAGTGAGTTGGGTGGCGGGGCACATGCCTGCCCTTGGGCCAGTTGAAGTCTTTAACTTAAGGGGCTCCAACCATCAGCACTTGGCTGCAGGCTCAGGCGGGTGGCAGGAGATCCCTCCTGTTCTAGCTCCTGATTGCCGCCCCCCCCAACTTGGAGTCTTCCTGACTGATTCCAGCCCCACTTACCTTCAAGTCTGACCTCCAATTGCTGCTCCTACTTGGGGACTGACTGAAGTCCCAGCAGTGGCCACTTTCCCAGTGGTACTGCTGGAACAGAAGGGCAGCCAGTCATCTGCTTTTGGCTGACAGCTCTAGGAGGCGGGATATCCTCCCTCATGGGGTGGAAGCCATGACCTCAAGCGATTAACTGCCTGACGACCGTAAAATCCGGATGTGGCCTCCCAGACCGGTGGAGGTGGGCTTGCCCTCGTCTTTTCAGCTGATTGACGAGAGCAATGCCTATGTGTAAAATTTGGCCCATATTTTGAGCAACTGAATGTAAACAATTAATATGGACGATACATGGTGTTAGTGTTAACCAATGTGAAACTTTAATGGAGTTACATCGCTCACATTTTTATACCCTAATTTTAATTAAACCACATCAATACTCTAAGAAATTAGATAATGTCTATGATAACTTGGATAAAATGACTTTGAAGGAGAGCAGACCATTTATTTTGTTCTATAGGCATGACTTTTACTTCTGACATTCAGTGAATCAAAATTTTGCTTGCTGTTTAGAATTTTTGTATTGTTCAATTTTAACTAAATGTGAATCAAGGTTAAAGTATTTCAATTTATTTCAGCATGTTTTTAAAGGTACATTATCCTGAGCATGAATTTAGAATTTGATTACAGCTTTTGTGTGCTAAATTGTACACTTTCAACATGTTCTGAACTAGTTTATAAGCTATGATAGTTAAAAGCATTAGCAACTTGTGAAAAGGTCTGCCTGTATGAAATAGATGACATGGGATTTCTCACAAAATTAATGATCAGAAGTAGAATGAATTACAATCTCAAAAGTTTGGCTTTTCATAGCCCATGTGCAGCTTTGATCTTGTGTCGATCATCTGTAAAGTGATGGAAGGGGTCATCAATAGTGCTACCAAGTGGCACTTGCTTAGCAATAACCTGGTCACTGATGCTCAGTTTGGGTTCCTCCAGGGCCACTCAGCTCCTGAACTCATTACAGCCTTGGTTCAAACATGAACAAAAGAGCTGAACTCCAGAGGTGAGGTGAGAGTGAACGTCCTTGACATCAAGGCAGCATTTGACCGAGTGTGGCATCAAGGATCTCTAGCAAAACTGGAGTCAGTGGGAATCAGGGGGAAGCTCTCCACGGGTTGGAGTCATGCCTAGCACAATGGAAGATGGTTGTGGTTGTTGGAGGTCAGTCATCTCAGCTCCAGGACATCACTGCAGGAGTTCCTCAGGGTAGTGTCCTAGGCCCAACTATCTTCAGCTGCTTTATCAATGACCTTCCTTCCATCATAAGGTCAGAAGAGAGGATGTTCGCTGATGTTTGCACAATGTTCAGCACCATTCACAGCTCCTCAAATACTGAAGCAGTCCATGCCCAAGTGCATCCAAGCCACTCCCAACCCTGACTTGGAAATATATCACTGTTCCTTCACTCTTGCTGGGTCAATATCCTGGAACCCCCTCCCGAACAGCATTGTGTAGGTGTACCTACACCACATGGATTGCAGCGGTTCAGGACAAGCAGAAGTAAAGTGAAAGGCAAATGAAGATTGAGACACAAAACTGAGGAAAGTGATGGAGTAGCCCTATTTGAATCCTGTTTGACTGGCAAAATGGAGGTGGCGCTGCATGAGGTAGTTGTGAGAAGGGTGGCTTGCCTGCGAATTCAGGACACCATTGTTGAGTGTTGTATAGTATATCTGTAGGTGGAGACAGAATTGAGCCTATAGCTGATACCTTCAAAGCCTGTGGTTAACTGCAGATGTCTTTGCAGCAGAAGCCACAGTTCTGAACAGTCTTTCTGTTACCCAGAGCTTGTGAAGCCATTTCTGCAATTTTTCATGCATTTGTGCCAGGCCTGCAAATATAGTATTGTCATCAAAGCAGTTGTAGCCAATTTGTCTCTGTTGACTGTTTATTATACTGCCGGCCTTCTTTTGTACAGTACACTTGAATATTTTTGTCATGATTGGAATGCTTTGTAAGAATAGTGCGTTTTAAGGTTAGTCAGGTTTTCACAATTCTTTTTATCAGATTTTCTGTCATTGCCTTCCTTGCAAACTGGAGCTTCTGCATGCACAAATCTTCTAACAAAGTGACGTATATGATGTGAGGATACTGGGTGAGCACACAATACTTCTGGTTTACCTGACGGCCTTTCTTTGCCTCCTCCAAAATGCTCAGGTATAGGGGATTCATCATGTGTAAACTCATTGTGCCACTACATTGTGTCACTCCTATATTTGTTGGCAAAAAATGGCTGTACCATAACAGTTGCCATGATGCCTTCTGACCACCTAAAGTGAAACAGCATGGCAGAAAGTATAACAACATACTATTAAATGGAGAGAGATTGCAGAATAGAGGGATCTGGGTGTCCTGGTACATGAATCACAAGAAATTAGTGCGCAGGTACAGCAAATGATTAGGAAGGCATATGGAATCTTGACATTTATTGCAAGGGGAATGGAATATATAAGCAGGGAAGACTCTTCTGCTTTGAAGAAGAGTCATACGGACTCGAAATGTTAACTTTTTTTTTCTCTCCACAGATGCTGTTAGACCGACTGAGCTTTTCCAGCATTTTCTGTTTTTGTTTCAAATTTCCAGCATCTGCAGTATTTTGCTTTTATATAAGTAGGGAAGTTTTATTGCAGCTGTACAGGTCATTGGTGAGACCACATCTGGAATACTGTGTACAATTTTAGTCTCCTTATTTGAAGAAAGATGTAATTGTGTTAGAAGCAGTACAGAGAAAGTTCATTCAGCTCATTCCTGGGATGAAGGGCTTATCCCATGAAGAAAGGTTGAACAGGTTGGGCCTATATGCTTTGGAGTTTAGAAGAATATTGTGATCTTATTGAAACATATAAGATCCTGAGGGGACTTGACAGGGTAGAAACTGGGAGGATGTTTCCAATTGTGGGTGAGGCTAGAACTTGGAGACACGGTTTAAAAACAAGGTCTCCCTTTTAAAACAGATGAAGCGACTATTTTCTCTCAGGAGGTCGTTGGCCTGTGGAATTCTCTTCCCCAGAGAGCAGTGCTGGGTCATTGAATTTATTCAAGGCGGAGGTAGACAGATTTTTGTTAGACAAGGGAGTCGAGGGTTATTGGGAATGGAGAGTGGTGGGTAGGGGGGCAGACAGGAAAGTGGAGTTGAGACCATAACCAGATCAACCATGATTTTATTGAATGGCAGAACAGGCTCATAGGGCCCGCTCCAAAGTCCTATGTCCTATGGAAACAAGGTCAAGTGTATGTAGAACAATGGCCTAAAAGTGCTGTCAGCAATTTTGAGATAAGACTCTTGTGTTTCACTTCCATACGTAATTGTGCCAATCATCATGGATGCACACTTTCAAAAGGAAAGTACATGATTCATTGAACATCAAAAAACAAGTTCCTGCAACTGTGCAACTGGGACAGAAAATGCGTGTGAAATTCATACTGGGCTTAGATCTGACATTACAGATCTTCACCTCATTTTCTCAATGATACTGCTCACTTCATGCTTGAAAACCTGGTCAGAAACTCTACACTATTACCTCAAAAATATAGCACAGAAGTAGGTTAATAAATCTTTTTCGATGTGCTTTAGATATCAATGGGAATGGTTAAAGTTCTCCATCAAGGGTAAAGGAACGGGACAGTTAAATGGAGTGGCTCCATTTCCCACTTCGTTCCTGTCATTTTCTGATTCTTAACGCTGTTGGTTTTAGAGGCAGATTAGTCTCTTACCAGACTCCAGCAGGAATCCTTCTCCAGGTCCCATGAGAAAATTCTGGCCTTTGCTGTCCTGGTTGCTCACCCTTCCTCAGCCACAAGACTCTTGCAACACCTCCTCTCCAAGTCTTAACTTGTTTCCAGCAGCTTTCTCTGAGTGCTCCAGATCCCTGATCTTTGTCAGGCTGCTAAATAGAGCAATATAAATGTGTCTTAAGGATACAAGCAAAGAGCTTTGATTCCAGATTGGGTCTGCTGTCCACTCCTGCTGCTCCAAATTTGCTGCTGGCAATAATAATTGTCTGGATTATTAGATAAACCTGAAGATGATTCGTGAGCCAGTACCATTGGAAATTTTTCTGTACTTTCCAAGACTGGTCCTCTAAAAGGAAAGTTGGAGAATCAGCATAATTCATTATGTCATCACTTTTCATGCATAAGAACACAAATATTGAGTCTGGAAAACTTTGTACCAATCCAAATCTTTGTACGATAATTTGGCTGAAATTGCTTTTGTGTTATAAAAAAAATTCTAAGCACTTTTTTTTATTCATTCAAGGGACGTGGACTTTGCTGGCTAGGGTCAGCATTTATTGCCCATCCCTAATTACCCTTGAGAAGGTGGTGGTGAGCTTCCTTCTTGAACCGCTGCAGTCCATGTGGTGTAGGTACATCTACAGTGCTGTTTGTGAGGGAGTTTCAGGATATTGGCCCAGCAAAAGTGAAGGAACAGCGATATATTTCCAAGTCAGGATTGGGACTGGCTTGGAGAGGAACTTCCAGGTGCTGGTGTTCCCATCTATCTGCTGCCCTTGTTTTTCTAGATGGCAGGGGTCATGGATTTGTACGGTGCTAAGGAGCTCTGCAGTGCTAATGAACCATGTTGATTCTAGGTTATTTAAGGATTCTTTTCACTGAATTTTGTAGTATTAAAGGCTTGAAAGACACCAAATTAGATAACAATTAGAACTTTTTGAATAAACATTTCTGGTAACAGTGAAGCTATATAGATAATGCAGGGGTTTCTAAAATGCGATCAATCATTCAAATCATTCTAATTTTCGTAACAGGCTTTTTATACAGAAAATTCTGGGACTTCTTGTTTCATACTACCTTTTACCCTATACAGGTCAAACCAAGACTAAACTATCAGTTTTGTTACCAGTTGAAAGTTGTGTGTCAGCCTTGGCTCTGTTGATAGCATTCTTGTCTAAATCAGAAGAATGTGAGCACAAAAACCTAGGCTGACACTGCAGTGCAGCACTAAGGGACTGCTGCACCGTTGGAGGTGCTTTCTGATGAGACGTTAAACTGAGTCCCCATCTGCCCCCTCAGGTGGATGTAAAGATTACATAGCACTTTTTCAAAGAAGTAGAGTCACTCCTGTTGCCTTGGCCAATTTATTCCTCAATCAATATCATAAAAAATGGTTATCTGGTCAGTATCACATTGCTGTTTGTGGAAGCTTGCTTTTCACAAATTGGCTGGTATGTTTCCTGCGTTATAACAGTGACTACATTTCAAAAGGTACTTCATTGGCTGTAAAGGAAGTCCTTAGGTTTGAAATATCCTATATAAATGCAAGTCTTTAAACCACCAGGTACTTTTGTGGTTGTCAATTAGAACAGTGTGGGTAATACTGGCTTGGGCAGAGAGTGGGGGCGAGCGGGCAGAGAACTTGCCCCTGCTCTCTGCCCGCTCGCTCCCCACTCGCCGCCCTCTTGCACGCAGCTTTTTGCAGACTGACTTGTCTGTGAGGGTCAGGGATATCTTACCAAAAGCTGTATAACCTGGTATTACAATAGCTTGCAATGGACTCTTACACTCTCAAAAGCCCATCTCCATGGCAGTGTGAATCACAAGGGCCATGTATCTAGGTAGAAATACCAATTAGCTAACCTTTAGACTCACAGCTCTTTTATATCTTGAAATTAAATAGAAAGTTTAAATTAAAGCCGTTTACAAAACCTGACTTTGCTAACAACTACCTGTGAGACTTGGAGACTAACAGTCTTCTCAGAGTCATCACAGACGCCCTTGTCATTGCCCACAGGTGTGAATGCCTTGCACCTTCTTCCCAATGAATCAATCTGAGGCTCATTGGCTTGGCTGCTATGGCGACATCCAGGCTTGTTCAAGCAGGATACGGAACAGGTCCCCTTCACTCCTCCATTTTACCTTGAACTAAACAGTCCCAAAACATAACAAACTTATAAACTTTGTATTTGTAATAAAATCATATTGTGTTTAAACATATGCAGGGGAGGCGTGACCAAATGTTTTTCTCTCCATGGAATGCATGCACTATATATTAAAAAAACTGTATGCTTTCATGCCTAATTTGCATTTTTTGATGTTTTGGCATTTTTCTTTCTTTCTCCACTCTTCAGCCAACCAGTTCAAAATGGTACTCTTCTTCCCACTCCTTTCCAATTTCTTTGTGATGCTTTTATGCCCCCTCCATTTTAATAGGAAAATGAAGACAAGAAAAGATAATTAGGACCAACAAGTCCGTACCATCTAGTTGATAATACAATATTGCATACTGTTAAACCACTGAATGCAATATTACCTCCTAAGAGAGGCAAAAACCCTTGTGGCCAAATCAGGAAAAGTCTCCAAGACCATCAAGCAAATTTCAGCACACTGCTATTTCCAATAGCTCATTTCAGCCCAACTACCTAGCAACTTAAGCCCTACAAATATGACAAACTATAGATGCGGGGTACTCTTGAATTAAAAAGCTATTTCAAAGTTTGCAGATGATACAACACTTGGAAGCATTGTGAATTGTGAGTAGGATAATGTAGAACTTCAAAAGGACATAGACAAGTTGGTGGAATGGGTGGACAGGTGGCAAATGAAGTTCAATGCAGAAAAATGTGAAGTGATTCATTTTGGTAGGAAGAACATGGAGAGACAATATAAGTAAAGGATTCAACTCTAAAAGGGTGCAAGAGCAGAGGGACCTGGTTGTTTACGTGCAGAAGTCTTTGAAGGTGGCAGGACAGGTTGAGAGCGCAGTTAATAAAACACACAATATCCCGAACTTTATTAATAAGGGTAGAGAGTACAAGAGCAAGGTGGTTAGGTTAGACTTGTATAGGTCACTAGTTCAGCCTCAGCTAGAATATTGCGTCTAGTTCTGGGCACCATGCTTTAGGAAGAATGTGAAGGAATTAGAGAGGATGCAGAAGAGATTCACGCGAATGGTTCCAGGGATGAGGAACTTCAATTGTGAAGATAGATTGGAGAAGCTAGGACTGTTTCCCTTGGAAAAGAAAAACAAAAATACCTGGAAAAACTCAGCAGGTCCAAAGTATTTTGCTTTTCCCTTGGAACAGGGAAGGTTTAGAGGGGATCTGACAGAGATATTCAAAATCATGGGGGGCCTGGACAGTGTAGATAGAGAGAAACTGTTTCCACTCGTGAAAGGATTGAGAACAAGAGGGCACGGATTTAAAGTAAGAAGCAAAAGTGATATGAGGAAAAACTTTTTCACACAGAGAATGGTTAGGGTCTGGAATGCACTGAGCGTGCGGTGGAGACAGGTTCAGCTGAAGCATTCAGATGGAAATTAGACTGTTATCTGAAAGGGAAGAATGTGCAAGGTTACAGGGAGAAGGTGCGGAAATTGCACTAGATGAGTTGCTCAATTGGTGAGCCAGTGCAGACATGATGGGCCAAAAAGGCCACCTCCTGCACTGTTAAGAATTCTGTGAAAAGAAGCAAAATGACTCCTCTGAATTCCTCATCTCTGAATTTCAGTCAATTGACACAAACTCCAATAATTCTTCCTCTTATGGGGTGAGGGAGTTGAGGTGGATTACTTGTGGCCAAACTCTCCTTGGTTTTGTGCACAGCCTTTAAGGAGAATGCATAACGTGAGAATGGTCTTTGGCTGCCGTAAAATTCAGTCACACCCAGGTGCCAAAATACAAATTAGAGTGAGTGATGGATGGTGTATTAACTAAACGATTACATACTGTGTAATGTTTTTAGTGGTGTACATTTGTATAAAGCAGTTGGTTTTAAATGATAGCAGGGAATGTGAATGGACCTGTGAGATCTTCTGAGTATTAATGGTAAGCACTTGAAGCACTTACACAGTGAAGGTGAAATAGTTGTAAATGGTGGACATACTTTAGTGCATTATTTGAAGATATGACTCTTCTCGCTCTTGGCTGTCTCGCTATGTTTACAATTAAAGCAGCATTGACGTGCTATGAGTGAAATCATTAGGTTGGCACCAAATGTCCTAGCTAAGATATTCCACTTGTCATGAGCCCACCCTTTTGGAGGCCTTTTTCACTTGGTCCCAAATGCAGCACACTTCTCTGCTGTACTTAACTAACAGCACTTCCATTGATGCAACTGAGAACTTGGGGGCTCTATTCCCTACAGCAGACCAGTGTGACATTGTTCAAGAAGATACACCTGGTTTGAACCAGAATGTTTCTGATGACCCCTGGCCCGTAGTTGCTAGAGATGTTTAACTCTTTCGGCAGTCCACCATTGGAAAAATTGGAGAATTGTATGTGTTGCACCCTTCAAAAAAGGGTGTAAGAATAAGCCCAGCACCTACAGGCCAGTCAATTTAACCTAGTTGGTGAAGAAGCTTTTAGAAATTATAATTCAGGACAAAATTAATAGTCATTAGGGTAAAAGCAGGTTAATTAAGGAAAGCCAGCTCAGACTTAAGGGCAAATCACATTTTGCTAACTTGCTTGAGTTCTTTGATGACGCAACAGAGAGGATAGATGAGGGTAATATAGTTGATATGGTGTATATGGCCTTCCAAAAGACATTTGATAAAGTGCCACACAACAGCCTATGGAATAAAAGGAACAGTAGTAACATGGATACAAAATTGACTGACAGGAAACAAGACTATTGGTGAACAGTTTTTTTTCAGACTGGAGGAAGGTTTATAGTGGAGTTCCCCAAGGGTCAGTGTTACGACCTCTGCTCTTGATATATATTAATGACGTAGACTTTGGTGTACAAGGCACAATTTCAAAATTGCAGATGGCACACAACTTGGAAGTATTGTGAACTGTGAGGAGGATAGTGTTCAACTTCAAAAGGGCATAGATTGGTGAAATGGGTGGACAAGTGGTAGATGAAACTTAATGCAGAGAAGTGTGAAGTGATTCATTTTAGTAGGAAGATTGAGAAGAGGCAATATAAAATAAAGGGTACGATGCTCAAGGGGCACAGGCACAAGGGACCCGGGAGTATATGTGCACAAATCATGAAAGGTAGAGGATCAGGGTGAGAGAACAGTTAAAGCTTACGGGATCCTGGGCTTTATAAACAGAGGCATAGAATACAAAAGCAAGGAAATTATGATAAACCTGTATGAAACACTGGTTCAGCCTCAGCTGCAGTATTGTGTCAAGTTCTGTGCAGCACACTTTAGGAAGAATGGAAGGCATTAGAGAGGGTACTGAATGGTTCCAGGGATGAGGAACTTCAGTTACGTAGATAGATTGGAGAAGCTGGGGCTGTTCTCCTTGGAGAAGAGAAGGCTGAGAGGAAATTTGATAGAGGTATTCAAAATCATGAGGGGTCTGGACAGAGTAGACAGGGAGAAGCTGTTCCCATTGGTGGATTGATCAAGAACCAGAGGGCACCGATTTAAGGTGATTGGCAAAAGAAGCACCAACAACATGAGGAAGAACTTTTTTATGCAGCGAGTGTTTGGGATCTGGAATGCACCGCCCGAGAGTGTGGAGACAGATTCAATCATGGCTTTCAAAAAAGAATGGTATAATTATCTGAAGAGGAAAATTTGCAGGGCTACTGTTACAGTTATGAGGCTTATAAGATTATTATAGTTGGGAATGTAGCTTTAAATTTAGGGTTAATGAAGGGGGCCATGTGAATTGTTCTGCAGTCTGCCTGACAGTAAGTCTGGGTGGTTTGATTGTTAAAGATCAAAGGAAGGCTTAGATAATTTTACTGAGGAGAAGGTGCAAGGCACTTATGCCTGTAGACAATGGTATGTGAACAATGGGCACTGTAAGACTCCAAAGTCCCAGATAAGTGTTCAGAATGTCAAGTTATAAACAGTTGCGCTTTAAACTGTCCAGTTACACCCTAAGATGGGGGGAGTTGAGGTCAAGAAAAGTATTTCTACCAAGATAAAAGGCTAATGTGTTTCATCTTGGCATGGGGAAGAGGGCAGAGGAAGCCATTTTTGAGATCAAGTTGCAGGCTTCCCTACAATGCATTCCCCAGGCAGACAGCAGTTTTGTGTGGTTAGCAAAGAGAAAAGTCTGCTTGAATTTGCGAGCTACTATAGCCGGATCTGGGAGAGAGACAGTCTCTGGTTGAAGAGACGTATCCTGCAGCTTTGTACAGATTCTGGGAGATATGTTCTGGCATGGCCAGGGGAAGAGGAATCGTCGGAAAAGACTTACTGTTGGTGATGGATTTAAGAAACCCTCTGAAAACTGAGGAAAGCGCCTGGAAAGTTGCTCAAAGTTACTACTCAATAAAACAGGACTGTATTTCTGCGGAGAGTGTGATAAGTGTAAAAGGGGAAATGTTTCTCTCTAGTTTAAAGTATAAGTTGTTTATAGAAAGAAAATAATGTTTAGTCAATAGTACTTTTAGTCATTTGTCACAGTAAAAATTTGAAAACGTGAAACCTTGCTGTGTCACTCAGCTAGTAACTGGAAGTTCAAAGCTCTTTTTATTGTTTTTGTTCTCTACAGAGCTCAGTACTACAGGGAAGAGAGGGAGTGGCTGTAGGTACAGGCTAAATGGCCTCCTGTGCTGTTACTATATAATTCTATAATTCTGTTCTATGATATTTCCCACTTTGAAGGACACAAGCTACCTAACGAAGACACTAATAATGCTGAGAACTAACCCACAATATACGTAGTAAAATAACCCGAGAACCTTTAATCAGAGTGTACCCAAGCTGAGTGTGGAGCTTGGTGGAAGCTGCTTCCGTGTGGCAGGCTGGGGTGGAACCAGGGGCTCCATACCCCAATGACAGGACCATGGGGATGAAAGTTGGCACCCATGGCCGAAACAAATCCTCTGGAGGTTGGGGGGTGGAGATGGCTCCCCCCTTCATTTTGATGGCCCTACCAGCTTTGGTCCCCTTTATTTCTGCCGTTTTATACATGCATTGAGGATGTCTCCATCAGGTGCCCTTGCTTGCAGTCTACTACTTGTGGCAGCAATGTGTACCTCTCCCAATGGGACTGCCAACCTTCCAAATCTGGGCCTACAGCCTCAAGAACCCACACAACATCCTTAATTGGATAGCGGACACTTAGGCAGCCAAAATAGAGGCTGCCTCTCAGATGACTGTACTGAAGGGTGCACCGCAGACCCATGCGTGGCTGTGTTCTGGAAATGGTTCCTACTCTTCAAAATAATCTATCAGCAGAAGATTCTGCCCAAAATGTCACCGTAGTCTGAATGAACAAATTGCAAAATCTTTTGTTTGGGGTAGGAAATGAATGAATTATAACAATGTTGTCAGGGATTAGAGTTACGTTTCTGTGGCATTAAGGACAGGGAATGGAGAGCAGCTTTCTCAGGTCTTTGCTACTTTTGCCCATGAAATGCATTTCCAGCAGCAAAATGGTTACTTGTATGGTGTTTGCCTGAAACTGGCTGGAGCATCAAGCTGCCTTCCACCTAATTGTCCTACACTATGGGCTGGGCAAATGACACTTCATAAGCACACCATAAAGCACTGGGCATTGAGTTGTTAGGCTATGCTTTGGCTTCCAGAGGTCTTTAAAGGTACTGCTAGTAATCTAATCTTTTATGGCGAAGCAGCTTTGGCAAGGTGTGGCAGCGGCCTATTAAATTCTTTGAGGCATTTACACTGCCCTGTGCGGGCCTGTGGGAGCTTGTTGCTAACAGAAAGAGCAGCTACCTCTTAAAACATTCAAATTTTCTCATTGCTTTGCTGGAGGCATTTGGGGCTCATGGCAGTGCACTGATTCCCAACCTTCATTCTGAACAAGCATTGACCCTGCCCCACAAATAACTGTCCCACCAGATTCAAAGATATTGGGGGGAATTTTAAAATGGAACACCTCCATTCCCAGTGATTTCCCCATTTGAACACTACTGGTTTTAGTGGACAAAGAGGCACCTGCAGTGAAGCTGTAGCAGGAACTTCAATGTTAACTAGGGTCCTATGGTGTACGTAGGGGCCCAATGGCATTCCTGTCCGATAAGGCCACCAAAAAGCCATAAAGGCCACTGTACTTAAATGACCCTTCCCCATAAAAACCTGACTTGTTGTGGATGGCCTTCTTGGTGCCATTGGGTGATCTTCATCATGAGCGTGCTGCCACTTTGCCCGAAATGAGAACAATTGTCTAATGGCATTTAAACAAGGCCTGCCAGTTAAATTCTGTCAGGCTTCCAATGTAGACTCCTGAATGCCATCTGCTTCTGCTAGAATTCTCAGAAAATTAAAATGAACACTATTGAATCTGAAATACAACTGGGTTCAGTGGAAATCAAGTCAGGAACATGCGGAATGCATGCTGCCTGTCTTATGCCAGGGCTTTTGAGATGATGAGGAAATAGCCCTAGTTGGTTGTAAACATTCACAAATAAAGAGCTTTGGACAAAAAGATTCCATGAAAACAGTTTTTCTTTTAAACCTGTACTACCTATGAGAAATATTTTGTTTTTAAGTTGGGCTTCTAGTGCCGGATTTTCGTCTGGAAGTGGATGTACGTTTCAGTTTGCAAATGACCACACATAAGGTTTTTTGGAGAAAAACCAATTTTCCTCTGCATTCCCAATCCCGTGCGATTTTCCTCTGGCCTTTTGCAGGTTGGGAAAGCCTAGTCTGTGAAACGCACACTGCCCCTGTTAAGGTCAGGTTTCCCATTTTAGATGGGGGGTGAAAATTGGATTTCCTCCCACACGCCATTTTTGCCTGGTGCTGTGGGGCTTTGAAGCCCCATTAAAAACACACCAGGTTTGAGAGTTTGTGAAGAAAACAGGCTGCTGAAGAGTTTGGAACATTCTGAAAGGTAGATGTAAAGCATTTTCACAGCTTCAAGTGTCATTATTAGACTCTATTGTAATGTAGATGTGATCCCCAAGTCGGAGCCTGAACACATGGCATCTGAGTTTGTCAGAAACAAAAAAAAAGTGAATTAAGTATTTCTGGAACATTGTGACTGTTCAACTCGGTAAAAGGCAAATAGAAGCTAGAATTTGATGAACTCATGAGGCAAAAAAGCAAAACACTGAACAAGAGAAGTCTGCAGGCAGCCATAGTTCTAAAAAAAAGTTCAAGCTGAGCACTGTTGCCATTGTTGGGGAGCCCGCCAAAACTGGCAAGTACAGGAAATCCCTTTGTCTCTGAGTGATTGGCGACACCACCTTGAAATTTAGACTGCTTAAAGCAGAACATACACCTTTTAAATCTTGAACATGGTTCAGAATTTCACACTTCCAAGTCAATTTGGACTAATCCAAGACCCAGATCAATCACAAAGTAGGGTAAAAGATTCTTAAGATCCAACATCACTCCGGGCTTAATTAAGAAGTCAGAAGAAGAGCAGGTGAACACGCTTCTTTACTCAGTAGGCCTGGCTGCAGACAATATTATTGCAAGACAGAATTTACGCGCAAAATTCGAAGAAGTGCTAAAATCATTCGACACTTATTTTAATCTAAGAAGCAATAAGATGTTTGAAAGAGCTAAATTCAATAAGAGAGTTCAACAGCCAGGGGAACCTGTTGATTCATTCATCAATGATCTGCACAGGATGGCAGAAGTTTGTGAGCACGGAAATTTAAAATCAGAACTCATTAGAGATGGAATGGTAGCAGGAGTAGTGGATGTCGCACCCTCTAACCTTCTGCAAGAAAAGGGAAATCTAACTCTGGAAAAGGCAATGCTGGTAGTTAGAACTCCATGAGCAGCATATTTTAAGGGGGGAGAGTAAATTGTGGTGCAGAGGCCAACCTTCAGTCCAGCCAGTTAAGCAACAAAGGCACGGACAGTCTATGTCAGGGAAAGCTATACTTGAACCGGCCAGCAGAGCGACCATGCCAATGCAGTGGAGCGAAGGGCCCCACAGGTGAGATCAATGTCCTGCAAATTTCAGCCCAATGCTTTCAATGCAACAGGATTGGATACTACAGTAAATTGTGCAGGCCAAAACTCTGAAATGTATAGAAGGTCCAAGGATCATCTATGATGTGGAAACTGCAAGCCTGGAAGAGAGACAGCCATGGTTCTTGGGTGATGTCAAAGATCTTGGTTTCTCATTTTGAAATGTGGATGTTTCAGTCAATGACCATTTAACAAATTTTAAGTTAGACACAGGAGTCAGCCTAACAGTCCTGTCAGACAAAGAGCCATGGCTAAAAGATCTCTGGCTTCAAACAACAGACACGCCACTCTATGGGCCTGGAGGAATCTGACCTCCAGTGATAGATATAATTCTGGAACCACTAAGGTATGGCGGCAAGCAAATCTTTGAGCTGATGTGTGTCATCTGTAACCAGTCTTTCTCTCTCGAGCAGAGATGCCTGTGTAGCCTTGGACTACCTTAAAATGGCAGAAGATGTCAAGATAGCCACTGTTGTTAATCATACAGAACTTCAAGTTCCTGAGTACTCAACCAAAAACTAACTGGGACTTCAGCTCTGAATTGTCTTCTCTCTTTGCAGAGCAGGGTTGTTCATTCTTGTTACAGGTGCTAGAAAACCTACAATGATGAGAATACCAGGAGGTAACCATGATGCCTCCAATGGAGGATGTAAAAGAGCAGTCCAGCAGTCCAATGAGCTTCAACCTCCGGCTCTGACGATGGTACAGTAGGTCAACACTGCAACCACCCAACATATGCTGTAACTCCCAGCCAGCATGCCAAAGCCACAAAAGATGCTGGAACCTGATAGCATCTGTCCGTTGCCAACAGCGAAAAGCAGAAGTGTGTGCACTACTAAGCTCATTCTCGTCACGGGAATGCTCTTCCTCAACCACCAAGGACAACGAGGTGCCCCACACAACGATGGAAAGAGTGAAAGAAGTGATAAGGAGACTGGCACAATGCTTCTACACCCCACAAGAAACGGCTTAGAGTAGCAACCACCAATCAACGCAACAGCCAAATACGACCAGGTGTGGTTCAGCACAAAGGAATGGATGAAAAGGTACCCAGATGCCAGCTCAACCTCCACACCAACAGAAAGAATCAACAACGACAGAGTCTACCACTCCTCCAACAATAGTGTGAACAAGATATGGAAGGATTACAGGCTGCCTGAACCTTTGAAGGAGTTGAAGGGGGTAGATGGGGTGGTGATAAAGTAGTAATAGTGATAAAGTAGTAATAACAATGTAAGATATGCAGGAAACTAGTATAACACTAAATACATTGGATAAGGACTTGTGGGAGGTTTGACATAAGGGTTTAGCATATACAGGGTGATTGTGGAACTGAGTATGATACCACCCACACAGTGATGTAAGAGAACACATGACCTGCAGCCAGGGTCAGCGTGATGTTGGACAGAGCTGTGTGCACGGAGACACTTCTAGCTTGTATCCTTTAATGCAGGGGTGGGTAACTCCTGGCCCAGGGGCCGGATGTGGCCCATTACACTTTGTCACCCAGCCCACAGCGAGATTTCAAAAAATATATTTGAGAAAACAATTCTGAGATAAATAGTCATAGAACAAAGAAAACAGAGTCTACACGAATTAATAACTCACTTGCCAACAATTTCATGCAAATGCTGCCTCTTTCAGCAAAATTTGTTCATGGGAAGTGGGCGTCGCTGGCTAGGCCAGCATTTATTGACCATCCCTAATTGTCCATGAGAAGGTGGTGGTGAGCTGCCTTCTTGAACCAGTGCGGTCAATATTGTGTAGGTGTACCGATAGTACTGTTCAGGATGGAGTTCCAGGATTTTGACCCAGTGACAGTGAAGGAACCGCGATATATTTCCAAGTCAGGATGGTGAGTGGCTTAGAGGGGAACTTCCAGGTGGTGGTGTTCCCATCTATCTGCTGCCCTTGTCCTTCTGGGTGATAGTGGTTGTGGGTTTGGAAGGTGCTGCCTAAGGAACCTTGATGTGTTTGTGCAGTGTATCTTGTAGATGGTACACACTGCTGTCACTGTTCGTCAGTGGTGAAGGGAGTGAATGTTTGTGGAAGTGGTGCTAATCAAGCAGGCATTTTTGTCCTGGATGACGTCAAGCTTCTTGAGCGTTGTGGGAGCTGCACTCATCCAGACAAGTGGAGAGTATTCCATCACACTCCTGACTTGTGCCTTGTAGATGGTGGACAGGCTTTTGGGGAGTCAGGAGGTGAGCTACTTGCCACAGGATTCCTAGCCTCTGACCTGCTCTTTTGGCCACAGTATTTATATGGCTAGTCCAGTTCAGTTTCTGATCAATGGTAACCCCCAGAATGTTGATAGTGGGGGATTCAGCGATGGTAATGCAATTGAATGTCAAGGGGCAATGGTTAGATTCTGTCTTGTTGGAGATGGTCATTGCCTGGCACTTGTGTGGCATGAATGTTATTTGCCACTTGTCAGCCCAAGTCTGGATATTGTCCAGGTCTTGCTGCATTTGGACATGGACTGCATCAGTATCTGAGGTGTTGTGAATAATGCTAAACATTGCGCAATCATCAGTGAACATCCCACTTCTGACCTTATGATGGAAGGCAGATCATTGATGAAGTGGCTGAAGATGGTTGGGCCTAGGACACTACACTGATGAAGTCCTGCAGTGATGTCCTGGAACTGAGATGATTGACCTCTAACAATGACAACCGTCTTCCATTGTGCTTGGTATGACTCCAACCAGGGGAGAGTTTTCCCATTGACTCCAGTTTTGCTGGGGCTCATTGATGCCACGCTCGGTCAAATGTTGTCTTGATGTCAAGGAGGGGGGCAGTCTCACCTCACCTCTGGAGTTCAGCTCTTTTGTCCATGTTTGAACCAAAGTTGTGATGAGGTCAGGAGTTGAGTGATCCTGGCAGAACCCAAACTGAGCATCAGTGAGCAGGTTATTGCTAACAAGTGCCACTTGATGGCACTGTTGAAGACCCCTTCAATCACTTTACTAATGATGGAGAGTAGATTGATGAGGCGGTAGTTAGCCGGGGTGAATTTGTCCTGCTTTTTGTGTACAGGAAGTAACTGGGCAATTTCCACCTTGCTGGGTGGATGCCTGCGTTGTAGTTGATCTGGGAAAGCTTGGCCTTGGGCGTGGCAGGTTCTGGCACACGAGTCTTCAGTACTATTGCTGAAATATTGTCAGGGCCCATAACCTTTGCAGTATCCAGTGCCTTCAGCTGTATTTTGATATCACGTGGAATGAATCTAATTGGTTGAAGAGTGGCATCTGTGATGTTGGGGGCATCATGGATCATCCACTCAACACTTCTGGCTGAAGATTGTAGAGAATGCTTCAGTCTTACCTTTTGCACTGATGTATGGGGCTCCTCTGTCATTGAGCATGGGGCAATTTGTGGAGCCGCCGCCTCCAATGAGTTGTTTAATTGTTCACCACCATTCATGACTGGATGTGGCCGGACTGCAGAGCTTAGATGTGATCCATTGGTTGTGGAATCTCTTGGCTCTGTCTATTGCTTGCTGTTTGGCACGCAAGTAATCCTCTGTTGTATCTTCACCAAGTTGACACCTTATTTTTAGGTATGCCTGGTCCTGTTCCTGGCATGCCCTCCTGCACTCTTCATTGAACCGAGGTTGATCCCCTGGCTTGGTGGTAATGGTAGAGTGGAGGATATGCTGGGCTATGAGGTTACAGATTGTGGTTGAGTACAATTCTGCTGCTGATGGCCCACAGTGCCTCATCGTTGCCCACTCTTGAGTTGCTGGACCTGTTTGAAATCTATCCCATTTAATAAAGTGGTAGTGCCACACAACACGATGGACGGCGTCCTCAATGTGAAGATGTGACTTAGGACTGAAGGACTGTGCGGTGGTCACTCCTACTGATAACTGTCATGGACAGATGCATTTACAGCAGGCAGGTTGGTGAGGATGAGGTCAAGTATGCTTTTCCCTCTTGGTCCCATAGACCCAGCCTAACAGACATGTCCTTTAGGACTCGACAAGCTTGGTCTGTGGTGGTGCTACTAAGCCACTCTTGGTGATGGACATTGAAGCCCCCCCCACCCAGAGTACATTCTGCACCCTTGCAACCCTCAGTGTTTTCCCTAAGTGCTTCCTCCAAGTGGCGTTCAACATGAAAGAGTACTGATTCATCAGCTGAGGGAGGGGGGTACAGTATGCGGTAATCAGCAGGAGGCTTCCTTGCCCATGTTTAATCTGATGCCATGAGACTTCATGGAGGCCAGAGTTGATGTTGGGCAACTCCCTCTTGACTGTATATCACTGTGCCGCCACCTCTGCTGGGTCTGTCCTGCCGGTGGGAGAGGACATGATCTGTAAGGTATGATTCTGCGAGTGGCTATATCAGGCTGTTGCTTCTCTAGTCTGAGATTCAGCTCTTCCAATTTTGGCACAAGCCCCCAGATGTTAGTAAGGAGGACTTTTGTAGGGTCGACAGGGCTGGGTTTGCCATTGTCGTTTCCGGTACGCAGGCCGATGTCAGGTGGTCTGTCCGGTTTCACTCCTTTTTATTGACTTCGTAGCAGTTTGATATAACTGAGTGGCTTGCTAGGCCATTTCAGAGGGCATTTAAGAGTCAATCACATCAATATGGATCCGGAATCACAGGTAGGCCAGACCAGGTGAGGATGGCAGATTTCCTTCCGTAAAGGGGTAGATTCTGCGCCCTTGCCACCCTCAGTGCTTCCTCCAAGTGGTGTTCAACATGAAGGAGTACTGATTCATCAGCTGAGGGAGAATGGTCAGCTGCTGGCTAGGCCAGAAAACGTTTGCTGCTTCTATATGTCTTTTAAAAATGCTGCACAACAGAATCATCATGTGTTGCTAACTACTTTGAAACACGCTGAAACCAAACAAAATACCGAACCAAGCAACATGTGCTTCATTGCTGAGCTACTTGAAACGAAACATAATCTACGTGGCTGAGAAGCCAATGCTTTTGCTATAACTTTTTTTAATTCCAATCTCGCTCAGACAATCTCCTTGTGAAGACACCCAGCAGAGGGTAAATGCAAGGCAAAATAACAGTGAGTTCTCCCCACAGTGTTGCCTTGCGGCCTGTGAAGTGGCGTTGCTGTATGACTGTTACTGAGATAAGCACATAAATCACCACGTTCTGTCATTTACTGGTTTCCCAACTTGCTTCAAACGCCTAAAGTCATTCATTGAGAGTCAGGGGGGAAATATGTTTCAGTTCGCTGCACTTGCAATTCTGCTAAATTATATTACCCAAATTTAAAATTCAACAGGCACTCGGTAATTTCAGAATTTTTGTATATCATAAGTTTCCTTGAACAAATTTTTCCTGTCCCATTTTCTAATATTTCAAATGTTGTTTTCTAACGCTTAGGACAGTGTCTGGGGTGAGGAATCAGCGGCGGATAGACTGACCATAAATCAACTAGGAGTGTCAGCACTCTGATGGATGGTCTGGTAAAGCTTTGAATATTCTCAGAATTGTTGGCATCTTAACAAAAACACAGTGTTAGAATCTCCACTTGCATCAGGATGGCTTTAAACTAAACAAGATGGGGTGAGGGATCAAGCTTGGGTAGAGGTAGCAATTCAAGGTGTAGAGTCAGTATAGGAGAGCAAAGTAGCAATAAGGGAAATGAGGGTCAGGGAATAGCAGGAAGGGACAGAGAGAAATAAACCTAAGAATATATCAACAGTTGACTAGATGTTACAAAGGTAACAAAAAGACAAAATTGAAGGCTCTCTATTTGAATGTGTGCAGTATTCCTAACAAAATAAATGAATGATGGCCCAAAATGAAGTAAATAAACATGATTTGATAGCAGTTACAGAGCCGTGCTGCTGGACGACAGAGATTGGGTCCTTAATATTGAGGGGTAATGACATTCAAGAAGAATAGGAAGCTAGGTAAAGGTGGAGGGATAGCACTGTTAATCAGAGGGCATTGATGCAATAGTTTAAGATGACCTTGGTTCAGGAGATCAGGATGTAGAATAGGTTTGGGTGGAGATGAGGAATAGTAGGGGGATAAAAGTCATTAGCAGGAGTGGTCTACAGGCCCCCTAACAGTAGCCACAATGTAGGACAAAGTATTCGAGAGAAAATATTGTGTGCTTGTGATAGAGGGACGGCAATAATCATGGGCCATTTTAATCTACACATAAAGTGGAAAAATCAGATTGACAGTAGTAGCCTGGACGAAGAGTTCTTAGAATGCTTTTGAGAGAGTTTCTTAGAGCAGCGTGTTCTGGGACAAACCAGAGAGCAGGTTATATTAGACTTGGTATTGTGTAGTGTGACAGGATCAATTAGTGACTTCAGAGTAAAGGTACCCCTAGGTAGCAGCAATCACAATATGATTGAATTTTACATCCAGTTTGAAAGGGAGAAGAGTGGGCCTAAGACTAGTATCTTAAACTTAAATAAGGGCAACTTTGTGGGTATGAAAGCTGAGCTAGCTGAAGTGAACTGGGATACTAGGCTAGAGGATAGATCAATAGAGAAGCAATGGCAAACATTTAAGTGGATATTTCAGAGTATTCAGAATAAGTACATTCCTATTATAAAGAAAAATTCCAAGGGGAGGACCCACCATCCGTCGTTAACTAAAGAAGTTAAGGAAAGCATCAAACTTAAGGAAAAAACTACACAAAGATGAGTAGCAGGACAGATGATTGGACAGAATATAAAGAATGGCGTAGAATGACTAAAAGGTTAATCAGGAGAAAGAAATTAGAGCATGAGAGGAAGCTAACTAGAAATGTAAAATACGATAGCAAGAGTTTCCACAGGTACTTAAAAAGAAAAAGAGTAAGTAAAGTGAGTGTCATTCCTCTAGAGAATGACAGTGGGGAGCTCATAGATAATAAGAAAATGGTGGAAGAAATGAACTAATATTTTGCTTCTGTGTTCACTATAGAGGATACAAAAACATTCCAGTCATAGCTGCAAATCAGGAGGTGAACGGGAGAGAGGAACTTAGTAAAATTGAAATCACTAGGGTAAAGGTATTGAGCAAATTGATGGAGCTGCGGGCTGGCAAGTTTCTAGGTCCTGATGGATTACATCCTAGGGTCGTAAAAGAGGTGGCTAATGAGGTAGTCGGTGCGCTGGTGTTAATTTTCCAAAGTTCACTAGATTCTGGAAAGATTCCATCAGACTGGAAAGTAGCAAATATAACCCCTCTATTCAAGAAGGGAGGGAGGCAGAAAACAGGAAACTATAGGCTTGACGTCTGTCATGGGGAAGTTGTTAGAATTGATCATTAAGGAAATTATAGCTTGGCACTTAGAAGAGCTCAAGGCAATCGGAGAGTCAGCAAGGTTTTGTGAAAGGAAAATCACGTTTAACCAATTTATTGGAGTTTTTTGAAGGAGTAACATGCGCAGTGGATAAGGGAGAGCCTGGAGATGTACTGTACTTGGATTTTCAGAAGACATTTGATAAGGTGCCACATCAAAGGTTATTATGGAAAATAAAAGTGCATGGTGTAGGGGGTAAGATATTAACACGGATAGAAGATTGGCTGGCTGGCAGAAAGCAGCGAGTATGTATAAATGGGTCATTTTCTGATTGGCAGGATGTGACGAGTGGAGTCCCACAAGGGTCTGTGCTGGAGCCTCAACTTTTTATGATTTACATCAATGACTTAGATGAAGGGAGTGAAGACGTGGTAGCTAAATTTGCAGATGACACAAATATAGGTAGGAAACTATGTTGTGAAAAGAACATGAGGTTGCAGATGGATGTAGATAGGTTGTGAGTGAGCAAAGATCTGGAAAATGGAGTTTGAAGTGGGAAAATGTGAAGTTGTTCACTTTGGCAGGAAGAACAAAAAAGCAGAGTATTACTTAAATGGAGAATGACTGCATAATTCCGAGGTGCAGAGGGATCTGGGTGTTCCAGTACATGAGTCACAAAAAGTTAGTATACAGGTACAGCAAGTAATTAAGAAGGCTAATGGAATGCTATCCTTTATTACGAGAGGGATTGAACATAAAAGTAAGGATGTTATGCTTCAGTTATACAGGGCATTGGCAAGACCGCACCTCGAATACTGTATGCAGTTTTGGTCTCCTTATTTAAGGAAGGATGTAAATGCTTTGGAGGCGGTTCAAAAGAGGTTTACTAGATTGATACCTGGAATGAGTGGGTTGTCTTATGAGGAAAGGTTGGACAGACTGGGCTTGTTTCCACTGGAGTTTAGAAGAGTGAGGGGTGATCTGATTGAAGTGTACAAGATCCTAAATGGCCTTGACAAGGTGGAAGTCGAAAGGATGTTTCCTCTTGTGGGTCAGTCCAGAACTAGGGGGCACTGTTTTAAAATTAAGGGCCACCCTTTTAGAACAGCGATGAGGAGAAATCTTTTCTCTCAGGGAGTTGTGCGACTTTGGAACTCTCTGAGTCAGAAGGTGGTGGAAGCGGGGTCATTGGATATTTTTAAGCAGAGGTAGATAGATTCTTGTTAGGCAAGGGGATCAAAGGTTATTGTGGTTAGATGGGAATGTGGAAATCAAAACACAAGAAGATCAGCCATGATCTTATTGAATGGCGGAGCAGGCTCGAGGGGCTGAATGGCCTACTCCTGTTCCTATTATGTTGTTATGTTTCAGTTCGTTATATCTCCCTGTGCTATCCCAGTATTATTGAAAATGCCTACATCAAGCTTCTGAATATCTCTGCGCTCTAACAGTTAACTCAGGGAATAACACATCTATGAAAAGCAAATTTCTTTCAGGAGTTCAAGGAAGTAACTATTGTAGTTAAATCAGTTAATCTTAAAGGAAACGTGCTCACATCAGAAACAAAGACTCTTATAAGGTGACCTCCATGGATGGTTAGAAGTTTCCTTGTAGTGTTTATTGTTTGAGATGATTGAATGTTAGCTTCTCTGCTCATCCTCATCAAAATCTCCCCCAGGGTAGAATAAGATTGTCCCTTCACTCCCTCCCCCTCTCTCTGTGTTAACATGGCCTCTGCTAAGTGGTTAATATTTTATTCTTATTTAATATGATAAAGAGAACGCCTCTGTGCTGTTCTGCCATTAACGCTCTGTGTTTCTGGTTCTAAGTTGAAAATCCAGAACTCAATAATGCCTTATGAACCCCTAAGCCGTTTACCCAATTGTCAATTTTTTTTAACCAGTTCAAGGCTACACATTGCCTGATGGGAGATCCTGTGATATTCCCACTGTTAACAGTGTGGTTTTTTTTTACCATTTCATTGTCGTTCATGCAGACCCGTTTTGCTCTTTCAAAGTGACCCCGTCCATTTCTGTTTGCTGCCACTTTCCTGTAACACCATGGGGATTGACCTCAGGGCCATATTCTCTTTGGAGGATGAGAAAAGGAGGATGCCAGGGCATATCGGAGGACCCGCCCAGTGCCTAACCAAGTTTAGCAAGGGAGGCAAGTTCAGACTGTGCCATCTTTTTATTATTCGTGGGATGCGGGCGTCACTGGCTAGACCGGCATTTATTGCCCATCCCTAATTGCCCTCGAAAAGATGGTGGCAAGCCAAACTCCTCCATTTAAAGGTCACCACCAGCAGCAGTCACAGCCCACAGTGTTTATGCCTCTGGTGAACACGGCAGTGATGGGCAGGAGATTTTGGAAGCTGCAGTAATGCAGACCAAAATACCAGTCATTGTGAATCTACAATAACGAGGCTCATTAATGTGATGGCTAAGCTTGCTTTTCCTTAAAGCAGTGGGTGAGTTGAACATTTTTATATTTTCTTTAAAAAAATTAATAAAGTTGGTATTTATGTGTGTGTAGCCCACAGCTGATTTTGTCTCTGTGTGAGTGGCCTTGATAAGAACAAGGTTCCCCACCCCTGCTTCACTGTATATTTTTAAATAGTCCTAAGAGTCAGTAAAGACTTACAGTTAACCTACTTAAGATAATAAAGACTTCATTAAGACCTACCGAGAAGTAACCAACACCTTACATTGACCAGCCTTGTGTATTTGTTCATGTGCATTAGTGTTTTTCCAATGGAGTAAGCACTATAATGCAGTGAAAAATGTATGTCAACCTGTGCTATCATCTTTTCTACTTTGATTTAAATTACTGTAGCAGAAATAAACCAGGTTTTGACACTTAAAAAAAAAAACGAACTACCTACTCCTTTTCATTGATTGACAGTCATTCTGCTTTGAAATTGAAATGAACACCTGTTGTTCTTTCCTTCCCAGAGGGCAGTCTGTTGTTTGGACAGCTGTGGCCATTATCAGTGCTTGGCTGAGTTTCAAGTGCAACACTGTAGGTGTTCCATTCATCTGAGAATGAATGATAGTTTCAAGAAGTTATAGTAGCAGGTTGTCCCTTTTGTGGTGCCTGGTTTGTTGACAAACCAATAGGATTAGAAGTATTCTATGGCAGGATGCATTTTTTCTCAGAATTAATGAAATGGAGGTGTTTATTTTTTCCCAATAAATATATGTTTGCCATTGATATTGTATGGAATCTGAGGAATGTGCATAGTGCATATTGGGTGACTATGGAGGATACATGGGGTACAGAGATGGAATGGGGTGGCATGGGTAATCTGAGGGGGCATGGGGACATAGAGGTGGCATGCGTGATCTGCGGGGTCATGGGTGGGTGAGGAGTAAGAGAGTTGAGGGTTGAGGTTTAGGTGGCCTTTAAACAAATTTAGCATCTGGGATGCTATGTTGGAGAACTAAGGCCTGCCTCCGCAACCACACTGCTCACACACTCCAGCATGGCTCGGAAACTGCACTGTGCATCCGACCCTGGTGTGAAAAGATAAAATGATATGTGAAGTCACAGATGTCAGTTATGCAGTTTGCAAGCCATGAAAATGCGCAGGTTGGGTTTCCTGAGCCTAGAGAAAGATTCGACCCTTAGTATTTAGACTTTAAAAAGCTGTTCAGTTCAAAAATAATGGACTTGAACTGTTTGCCATTCTCTTCAATAGTAGTCAGCTGTGTGTTTTCTTGGCATTAGCAAAGCACTTAATGCAGTTCTGTGAACAGGAATTCTGGCTTGCATTCCAAAAATTCCTGACAGTATAGGGCGTTTTAAACTTTGTCACTCTTCCAAATTCTTTTTAATTTTTCAGCAACATCAGTTATCCTGTTACAATATCCTCTGCAACTTCCAAGGAACTAGTCTGCCTTCTCAGAGTGGAACCAGAATTTTATAAAAGGGTTGAGGCAAAGATTAATTTAGCTTTATTAAATGTCACTGCTTTATTAACCTATCTAGATTCCATGTGGTGGCATGGTACATGACTATGGTAGCAGGGAGGGATTAAAGCATTCTCCCCTGTGGTTCTGCTTCTCACAGCTGGCTTTTAGCCTTGTTCTGTTTAAGGAACAAGGAAAGATTGGGAGAACTACCTCCACCTAAAGTACTCACTGCATATATTGTTTTCTGACATGAACATAAATCAGAAGGGCAATTTCTCCATTTCAGTGCGTAAATCATCCTTTGTGAGAAGTTTGCAGCTGTAGCCACTCTGATAGCGTGTCTTACATGGGCAGCCAAAATCCAATCTACAGCAGCTCCATTCAGTGGGAGGCAGTACTTCCTACCTGTGTGGAGGTTGAGCTATGCAGCATTTAAGTTTAATACCATTTAATAATAGTTGCATATTGCCTATAAGCGGGCACTGTTGATTTTCCTTAAGGGTGTCCCAAGCCTCCAAATGGTGTAGAGTATTAACTCTTATTTGAATGAATGAAGCTGTTCTATGAATAAAGTGAGCCTGTCCCTTCCAAACAAGCCACATGATTGCTGCGCCCTGATGAATATTTTGCAGCATTGCAATCCATGATATGGAGTGTTTGGTAGTTCCTGTCAGATCTGCAACAAAAGGCAGTTCCTGTCTGACCTGCAGCAGAGGCCACTGGAGCGATTTGAACAGACATTAAATGGTAAACTGTATAAGCAAAACATGTTTCCTAATAAGGGATAGGTGCTTTTTTCAGTTTTCTTAAATTAATTAAATGTGTGGGGAATTAATTTTGGTTGAGAGCTCTGAGAATTCAGATTATTTTGGAGATTAAATCATGCATGGTGCTCAGTCTTATTTTAAAAGTGTAAGAGCCTTGATTTGTGTTTAACAATAAAAATCATTATTTTTACTTTTAGGATGCCAGATTTATCAAATGTACCTAGTGTTCTATTCTTAAATAATATAATACAGGAAAGAATCATTTGATATCACATATACACAAAAGATGAGGGCCATTGAGAAATGGAAATTTGTGGCAAACTAACACAAACACTTTTGACCTTGAAATTACATTGTGAGATAAAATTGAACAAACCCTTAATGAGTTTATTTGATATTCTGTTCTCTTCGGTTTTAGCTGAGCTGTTTAACCCATTTATTTTAAATAGTTTAATACATCCTCCAAAATAACTGAGGAATTTCAAATAAGTGAATACACCAATACAAAAATGTAATTTCAGGATCTTTATCTCTTCCTTGTATTTTGCCAGCTATCATTACTCTTCACTCTATACTTGAAATTTGATGCTACTTTATTTTAAAATCTGCAAATCCAATTTGTGTTCTGTTGTGAAGTCTGAAGTCTCTTAAATGAACTTTCTGTCAATTGTTTTGATGAGCAATTTGGGTTATTGAGGTTAAAGAGCTTGAAATAGGAGGCCTGTACTGATGGACTTTTGATCTATCTGTCTGACAAGACACTAAACTGATGCCACATCTCAGTTGAATGTAAAGATTTCATGGAACTGTTTGAAAGAGCGGACGGGAGTTCTATCAAGATCAACATTTATCACACGATCTATACCATTAAAAAAGTGCTGTTTGTGGGATCATGTTGTGAGAAAATTGGGAGCAAAAACCCTTTTTTGAAAGAAATTTCAAAGTCAGTTTTGCATGTTGGGCATCTCATTAGAAAACCTCTGCTTCTTGTTAAAATATAATGTCGGTTTAGCATAGATAGTTAATTTTTTTCCCTTGTATTCGATATCATGAGTATCCAAAAGTTAACAGGAATAATGATTTACAATCTGTGGGTTTTTTGCATTCTCAATTATAAATAAAGTTATAGAGTAAATTCTGGAACATATTAAATTGCTTATCATATTTTGATAAGAGTTTGAATAATGCATGCTGTTTTAGATTTTCCAAATGGACATGCACCCAACTGGAATTTGGGTGATGTGTAAACTGCATGGTCCAGCTTCATTGTGCTGACTCCACAGTTTCTATGCTTAAGATGGGTAAGTTTCAGGCTTAGAAAATCCGATTATGAGTTCCCCCACTTGGGTGGGAAATTGTGAAATTGCAGGTTTTGAAGGCCTTCAGAAATGTAAAGGGACATAAATCATTGAATTTAAAGTTGAAGACAGGAGGAAAGTTTTGGCCTAGAATATCTGGAAGGAGCCAAGTAGACTTTCTCTGTTAGGGCAGTGCAGAGGATTCTTGAGAAAATCAAGGAGCAAAGGGACCCTCCTTTTGCGTGAATGCCACAGAAACTTGAGAAAAATTGCTTGGGGGGTGGGGGGTGGGGAATGGGAGGAGATTGCTTCTGGTGTGAATGCCACATCTACAACACCTGCACATGGAAACAATGCAGCAAAAACTTCATTTTCACTTTCATGACTTCACTGAACTGAAAATAAAGTTGGTTCTATAATCAGCAGAAAATCTGTTCTTATGCTTTTGCTTCCCAGCTCTTGCAAGTTACCACCAATCACCTTGCGAAGTTAACAAAAGTATGAGAGCTACTATCAACTCATGTTAATGTGATATACTAAGCATGTATGGCTATTTTTATTTACTTCATCTCAGAATGTTTAATTCGCTTGCAAATTTTACCATGAATGTCAATGAATCTCTCTTCACCTGGAAATGTTCCTTCAGTCAGCTTCTGATAAGCAGCCTCCAGATATAGATTTCTGAATAATGAATAACATTTTAAAAGGCTTTAATGTGTGCTAATAGAGAATGAAGCACTGTGACATAAAGAAAGAGCATTCAGTCCTGTGTAATTCAATCTAATGTAACTGCTACTTGTACAAGTCATTTCACCTACTATGGAACACATACTGACACTTGGGTATTATTGCATATCATCTCAACAATTGAAACTTATCACTTCCAAACTACCCTCCCCTTTTTTGTGATAGGAGGGAAAGGGATCCTTGGAAGGTGCCAGAGGTGGTAAATTTGGAGAGTGGCTACCACCTAAGGGTTTGGGATCAGCTTTTACTGCTCTTCCTTCATGTCCTAGTCTCTCACTCAATCGATAGCAAAGCATATACTGAAGCTATTTACTATATCACTCTTTCTGCTGAAAACTATATGGGAGCTGCTTAACGGAACATCAGTTTTAACTACCCTCCTCTATCTTTTGCGAGATGTCAGATGATGGCGAGCCAGACCCTAGGACAACTCACCATGACAATATTTCACAGAGTGCGTTGTCATTTTGTCTAAAGCACCAGCAATTTCAGTGTATGGCTAGAGGAGCATGTATGTGAAACACATTGCATAAGTAAGCAGGAGCAGATGGTGCCAAGTGCTCATCCAGGTACTTTTTAAAGGATGTGAGGCAACCTCGTGACTGACCCTTCAGCTAAGGGGAAAGCTGCTCCCTATCCACCCTGTCCATGCCCCTCATAATCTTGTACACCTCAATCAAGCCACCCCTCAGTCTTCTCTGCTCCAACGAAAACAACCCAAGTCTATCCAACCTCTCTTCATAACTTAAATGTTTCATCCCAGGCAACATCCTGGTGAATCTCCTCTGCACCCCCACCAGTGCAAACACATCCTTCCTACAATGTGGCGACCAGAACTGCACACAGTACTCCAGCTGTGGCCTCACCAAGGTTCTATACAACTCTAACATGACCCCCCCCTACTTTTGTAATCTATGCCTCGATTAATAAAGGCAAGTGTCCCAAATGCCTCTTTCACCACCCCACTATCATGCCCCTCTGCCTTCAGAGATCTATGGACACACACGCCAAGGTCCCTTTGTTCCTTAGAACTTCCTAGTGTCATGCCATTCATTGAATACTTCCTTGTCAAATTACTCCTTCCAAAGTATATCACCTCACACTTTTCAGGGTGAAATTCCATCTGCTAGTTATCTGCCCATTTGACCATTCCGTCTATATCTTCCTATAGCCCAAGACACTCAACCTCACTGTTAACCACCCAGCCAATCTTTGTGTCATCCGCAAACTTACGAATCCTATCCCCCACATAGTCATTTATGTCATTTATATAAATGATGAATAATAGGGGACCCAGCACAGATCCCTGTGGTATGCCACTGGATGCGGGCTTCCAGTCACTGAAGCATCCTTCTGTCATCACCCTCTGCCTCCTACATCTAAGCCAATTTTGAATCCACCTTATCAAATTACCCTGTATCCCATGTGCATTTGCCTTCTTTATAAGTCTTCTATGTGGGACCTTGTCAAAGGCTTTGCTGAAATCCATATAAACTACATCAACTGCAGTACGCTCATCTATACACCTGGTCACCTCCTCAAAAAATTCAATCAAATTTGTTAGGCATGACCTCCCTCTGACAAAGCCATGCTGACTATCCCTGTTCAAACCTTACCTCTCCAAGTGGAGATAGATTCTCTCCTTCAGAATTTTCTCCAATAGTTTCCCTACCACTGACGTGAGACTCACTGGTCTGTAGTTCCCTGGCTTATCTCTACAACCCTTCTTAAATAGCGGAACCACATTAGTTGTTCTCCAGCCCTCTGGGAACTCCCCCGTGGCCAGAGAACAATTAAAAATTTGGGTCAGAGCCCCTGCGATCTCCTCCCTTGCCTCCCTCAGCAGCCTGGGACACAAATCATCCGGACCTGGAGATTGTCCACTTTTAAGCCTGCCAGCACCTCCAATAGCCCTATATCAATTTGCGCAAGAACCTCGCATTCCCTCTCCCCGAGTTCGATACCTTCATCCTCATTCTGTTGGGTGAAGACGGATGTGAAGTATTCATTCACTCTACTGATGTCCTCTGGCTCCATCCATAGATTGCCCCCTTGGTCCCTAATGGGCCCTACTCTTTCTTTGGTTATCCTCTTCCCATTGATATACTTATAGAATATCTTGGGATTTTCCCTACTTTTACAAGCCAGAGCTTTCTTATATCCCCTCTTTGCTCTCCTAATTGCTTTCTTCTCCACCCTGCACTTTCTGTACTCTACTAATGCCTCTGCTGATTTGCTCCCCTTTTACCTGCTAAAAGCCTCTCTTTTCCTTCTCATCATATCCTTAATATCTCTGGTCATCCATGGTTCTCTGGGCTTGTTACCCTCCGTGGGGGTCATGGGAATCATTAGAGCAGGAGGCTCCACGTCCCAGTGATGGGGTTGCAGGCAGCAAAGACTGCATTTGTGCCCCCTCCACCATTAAATGAACCACCTGGAGGGGGTTTCCTTTCTGCTCTGAGGGGCATACAGGCTTTGCCCCTCTAAATTTTGTATTTAAATGTACACTTCCAAGGGTGCCTCCATGTTGAGGCACCTTCATGGTCATCAACCTGCCTCAGCAGCACCCAGCTCTCCCAGTGTGGCTGCGGAGGCACTAGAACTGCCGGCCCTCTGATTTGGGCAGCAGCATCAACAACCTGCCTGGACAGTGAACTCAGGGGTGACCAATTAGGGAGCTGCCTCCTGGAAGATTGCAATGCTGGTCTCACTGCTGGCAAGTGCAGGCTCTGGATTCTGGGGTATTCAATATTTCGGAAGGACAGAAAAATAAGGAAAGGAGGTGGGGTGGTAGCATTGTTAGTAAAGGAGGAAACCAGTGCAATAGTGAGGAAGGCTATTGGCTCCGAAAATCATGATGTGGAATCTGTTTGGGTAGAAATCAGAAACACCAAGGGGCAGAGAACATTGGTGGGGGTTGTCTGTAAGCCCCGAAACAGTAATGGAAATGTAAGGAAAGGCATTAAGCAGGAAATTAGAGACGCATGTAATAAGAGTACAACTGTAATCATGGGTGGCTTTAATCTACATACAGATTGGCCAAGCCAAACTAGCAATTATACTGTGGAGGAGGATTTCCTGGAGTGTGTGCGTGATGGTTTTTCAGACCATAATGTTGAGGAACCAACTAGAGAGCAGGCTATCCTAGCCTGGGTATTGTACAATGAGAAAGGATTATTTAGCAAACCTGTTGTTAATTATGAAAGAAAACTAGCGCAAAATGTAAAAACTGATAGCAGAAGCTTCTACAAGTATATAAAAGGAAAGAGAGTAGCTAAAATGAATGTTGGTTCCTTGGCAGACGAGACTGGGGAGTTAATAGTGGGGAATGCGGAAATGGCAGTGACGCTTAATCAATATTTTGCCTCAGTTTTCACAGTGGAGGACACTAGTACCACCCCAATAGTAACAGGTAGTGCAGAGGGTATAGAGAAGGAGGAATTTAGAACAATCACCATCACTAGAGAAAAAGTACTGAGCAAACTATTGGGATTAAAGGGTGACAAGTCCCGAGGACCTGATGGCCTACATCCCAGGGTCTTAAAGGAAGTGGCAGCGGAGATAGATGGCTATAATATTCCAAAATTCCCTGGATTCTGGAAATGTTCCAGTGGATTGGAAAAATGCTAATATAACACCCTTATTCAAAAAGGGGGGTGGGGCAGAAAGTAGGGAACTATAGACCAGTTAGTTTAATGTCTGTCGTTGGGACATTGTTGGAATCCATTATTAAGGAAGTAGTAATGGGGCATTTGGAAGATCAAAATGCAATCCATCAGAGTCAGCATAGTTTTATGAAGAGTAAATCATGTTTGACTAATTTGCTAGAGCTCTTTGAAGATGTGACAAGCAAAGTGGATAATGGGGATCCTGTAGATGTTGTATATCTGGACTTCCAGAAGGCCTTTGATAAGGTGCCGCACAAAAGATTAATACACAAAATAAGATCACAGGGAGTTAGGGGTAATATATTAGCTTGGATAGAGGATTGGCTAACCAACAGAAAGCAGAGAGTCGGGATAAATGAGTCTTTTTCTGGATGGCAAGCTGTAACTAATGAGATGCCACAGGGTTTGGTCCTTGGGCCCCAACTATTTACAATCTATATTAATGACTTGGATTCGGGGATAGAAAGTACTATAGTTAAATTTGCACCAAAATAGGTGGGAAAGTAAGTTGCAATGAAGACATAAGAAATTTACAAATGGATATGGACAGGTTAGGTGAATGGGCCAAAATTTGGCAGATGGAGTTTAACATGAATAAGTGTGAGGTTATCCATTTTGGTCAGAAGAATAAAAAGGCGACTTATTATTTAAATGGAGAAAAACTTCAGAATGCTTCAGTGCAGAGGGATCTGGGTGTCCTCATGCATGAATCGCTGAAAGCTAGTATGCAGGTACAGCAGGTAATAAGGAATGCAAATGGAATTTTGGCATTTATTGCTAAAGGGATAGAGTATAAAAATAGGGAATTGTTGTTGCAGCTGTACAGTGCATTGGTGAGACCGCACCTGGAGTACTGTGCACAGTTTTGGTCCCTTTACTTGAGGAAGGATGTAGTTGCATTGGAGGAGGTTCACTGGATTGATTCCAGAGATGCGGGGCTTGTCTTATGAGGAGAGATTGAGCAGTTTAGGCCTATACTCGCTAGCGTTTAGAAGGATGAGAGGAGATCTAATTGAGGTATATAAGATGCTAAAGGGGATAGGCAAAGTAGACGTGGAGTGGATGTTTCCCCTTGTGGGGCATTCTAGTATGAGAGGCCATTGTTTTAGGCTAAGGGGCAGTAGATTTATCAGAGATGAGGAGGAATTACTTTTCTCAAAGGGTTGTGAATCTGTGGAATTCACTGCCTCAGAGTGCAGTAGATGCCAGGACGCTGAATAAATTTAAGGAGGAGATAGACAGACTTTTTATGCGGAGAGGGTGGGAAACTGGAGTTGAGGCCAAAATGAGATCAGCCATGATCGTAATGAATGGCGGGGCAGGCTCAAGGGGCTGAATTGCCTACTCCTGCTCCTAGTTCTTATATTCTTATGTCCCTTGGGGAAGAGTGATCATAAAATGATAGGACTGCTCATTAGGACAGAGAGTGAAGAAGTTGAATCTGAAACTAGAGTCCTGAATCTAAATAAAGGGACTACGAGGGTATGAGGCACAAGTTGGCAATGATGGATTGGGGAACCTTACTAAAAGGTTGACAGTGGATAGGAAAAAGCTAATATTTAAGGAACATATGCATGAATTACAACAAATATTCATTCCTGGCTGTCGCAAAAATAAAACAGTAAAGGTGGCTCAACCATGGCTTACAAAAGAAATTAGGGATAGTATTAGCTTCAAAGAGGAGACATATAAAATTGCCAGAAAAAGCAGCAAGCCTGAGGATTGGGAGCAGTTTAGAATTCAGCAAAAGTGGACAAAAAGATTAATCAAGAAGGGGAAAATGGAGTATGACAGTAAACTTGCAAGGAATATAAAAACTGACTGTAAAAGCTTCTATAAATATGTGAAGAGAAGAAGATTAGCAAAGATAAACGTAGGTCCCTTACACTCAGAAACAGGGGAAATTATAACGGGGAACAAAGAAATAGCAGAGGAATTGAATACATATTTTGGTTCTGTCTTCATAAAAGAGGAGACACATAATTTCCCAGAAATGTTAGGGAACCAAGGGTCTAGTGAGAGGGAGGAATTGAAGGAAATCAGTATTTGTAAAAAAAAAATGGTGCTACAGAAATTAATGTGGTTAAAGGTTGAAAAATCCCCAGGCCCTGATAATCTACATCACAGAGTACCAAAGGAAGTGGCACTGGAAATATTGGATGCATTGGTGGTCATCTTCCAAAATGGAGCAGTTCCTACAGATTGGATGGAGGGTGGCAAATGTAACCCCACTATTTAAAAAAGGAAGGAGAGAAAAAACAGAGAATTTCAGACCAGTTAGCCTAACATCAGTAGCAGGGAAAATGCTCAAGTCTATTATAAAAGATGTGGTAGCAGAACACTTGGAAAGCAGTAACGGGATCAGACAAAGTCAGCATGGGTTTATGAAAAAGAAATCATGCTTAACTAATCTACTGGAGTTTTTTGAGGATGTAACTAGTAGAATAGATAAGCGAGAACCAGTGGATGTGGTGCATTTGGATTTCAAGAAGGCTTTTTGTAAGGTCCCACATAAGAGGCTAGTGGGCAAAATTAAAGCACATGGGGTTGGGGGTAATATACTGCCATGGATTGAGAATTAGTTGACAGACCAGAAACAGAGTTTGGAAATAAATGGGTGGCAGGCGCTGACTAGTGGTGTACTGCAGGGATCAGTGCTTGTGCCCCAGCTATTCACGATATATATAAATGACTTGGATGAGGGAACTAAATGCAATATTTCCAAGTTTGCTGATGACACAAAACTGGACGGGGTTCTGAGGAGGATGCAAGGAGGCTTCAGGGTGATTTAGACAAGTTGTGTGTGTGGGCAAACACATGGCAGATGCAGTATAACGTGGATAAATGTGAAGTTATACGCTTTGTGTGAAAAACAGAAAGGCAGAGTATTACTTAAATGGTGATATATTGGGAAATGTGGATGTACAAAGGGATCTGGGTGTTCTTGTACACCAGTCAGTGAAAGTAAATAGGCAGGTGCAGCAAGCAATTAGGGAGGCAAATGGTATGTTGGCCGTCGTTGAAAGAGGATTTGAGTTCAGAAGTAAGGATGTCTTACTGCAGTTATACAGGGCCTTGGTGAGACCACACCTGGAGTATTGCGTGCAGTTTTGGTCTCCCTGCCTAAGAAAGGATGTACTTGTCATAGAGGGAGTGCAGTGAAGGTTCACTAGGCTGATACCGGGGATGGCAGGACTGTCGTATGAAGAGAGACTGGTTCGACTGGGCCTGTATTCACTAGAGTTTAGAAGAATGAGGGGCGATCTGATTGAAGCGTATGAAATTCTAACAGGGCTAAACAGACTGGATGTCTGTTTAGAGGATGTTCCCCCTAATTGGGAAGTCGAGAAGCAGGGGCCACAGTCTCAGGATATGGGGTGGCCATTTAGGACTGAGATGAGGAAAAATTTCTTCACTCAGAGGGCGTTCAGCCTGTGGAATTCTCTATCACAGAAGGCTGTGGAGGCCGGGTCACTGAATATATTCAAGAAAGAAATTGATACATTTTTGGATATTAGGGGCATCAAGGGGTATGGAGAGAAAGTGGGAATATGGCGTTGAGTTATAGGACCATATTGAATGGCGGAGTAGACTCGAAGGGCCGAATGGCCTACTCCTGCTCCTAGTTCCCATGTTTCTATACCATTTGGTTCCAATGTCAGGGTCCTAAAGCCCATGGGAAAGCTTTACCCACTGTATCTCACCACAGTTGATGAACCAGGCAATCTGGATATCATAAGTAATGTTCTTAAAAGAAGGCTTCTGACATTAGGGACATATGAAACAGTGTAATGTAAATAAGAGCTCAAGTGAAGGAGTCTGGGTGTGCAATATCACGCAGGATGAATTTGCAACATTGCTGTCCAAGGACAGCTGCAGTGCAACTCCCCATGTTAGACTTCCATAGTTGCTCAGTCTGCTGCAAAAGAAGCCTCTGTTCCAAAGTATAATGGGTTCTCTCTTCTGGCTTTGACAGGCATATAGAATCCTAAAGCAGGGTTTCACTGATCTCATTGATTGGTGCAGACATAATGGCACAATGTTATGATGAGGCGGTGCCTTGAGGCAGGAACATATCCACATCAGGGCAAGACTCAACTGCTGTGAAGTGAAGGCTATTTTAGTCCTTGGGCTCCTCCTGAGACATAGCCTTCACCTCATGGACTCCATGAGATAAATGACATCCTGTGTGATTGTAATTTCCCCCCTTGTCCTTCTCGATTTGTCTGTAGTATTTGACAGAGTTCACCATGCTACTCTCCTCCAGTGCCTCTCCACTGACAGTCAGCTGGGTGGGTATTCTCCCACCTGATTCCATTCTCATCTATCTAATAATAACCCGAGTATCGCTTGTAATGGCTTCTCTTCCTTCTCTTGCTCCATTGCCTCTGGTGATCCCCAAGGATCCAACCTTGGCCCTCTCCTGTTTCTCATCTACATGCTGCCCCTTGGTGGCATCACCCAAGAGCACAGCATTAGTTTTCAAATGTATGTTGATGACACCCAGCTCTACCTCACCACCACCTCTCCCGACACTTTTTCATCGTTGCTAAATTATCAGACTGGTTATCTGATAGCCAGCACTGGGTGAGCCGGAATTTCTTCCAATTAAATATTGGGAAAACTGAAGCCGTTATTTTCAATTCCCGCTCCAAACTTTTTTTTTTGTTTTGTGGAATGTGAGAATGGCTGACAAGACCAGCATTTGTTGCCTATTCCAAATACAATTGAGTGGCTTGCTAGGCAATTTCAGAGGGCAGTTAAGAATCAACCACATTGCTGTGGATCTGGAGTCACATTTAGGCCAGACCAGGTAGGGAATGGCAGATTTCTTTTTCTGAAGGACATTTATGAACCAGATAGGTTCTTATGACATTCTGGTAGTTTCATGATCACCATTACTGAGACTAGGTTCTTTTTATTGTAAATTTTTATTCATTAACTCTCCAAAGCATTAGTTTGGGCCTCTGGATTACTAGTCCAGTAACATTGCCACTATGTCAACATTTCCTAGCTACCGACTCCATCCCTTGCCCTTGCAGCTGTCTAAGACTAAACCAGTCTGTTCACAACCTTGGTGTTACATTTGACCCCAAAATGGCTTCTGACCTCCTATTCACTCCATCACTAAGATCACCTATTTCCATCTCCATATCATTGCCCAACTTCAACCCTATCTCAGCTCATCTGCTGCTGAAACCTCATTTTACCTCTAGACTTGACTCTTTCAATGCACCCTTGGCTGGTCTCCCATTTTCTATCTTCTATGAACATGAGGTCATCCAAACTCTGCTGCCCACATCATGATTTACACCAAGTCTCGTTCACCTATCACCCCTGTGCTTCCTGACCTGCATTGGCTTCCTGTCAAGCAAAGCTTTGATTTTAAAATTCTCACCCCTGTTTTCAAACCCCTCCATGGCTTCACTCCTCCCTATGTCTGTAATTTCCTCTAGTCCCACAACCCTCTGAGATACTTGTGCTCCTTTTAGTTCTGGCCTCTTGAGCATCCCCAGTTTTTAATTGGTCCTCACTTGGAGGCTGTGTCTTCAGTTACCTATGTCCCAAGCTCTGGAATACCCTCCCTACATCTCTCCACTTGTCCCTTGCTTTCCTCTGTTAAGACACACCTTAAAACTTACCTCTTTGACTAAGCTTCTGGTCATCTGACCTAATATCTCGTCATGTGGCTCAGTGTTATATTTTGTTTAAAATGCTCCAGTTTAGCGCCTTGGGCCATTTCATTAGGTTAAAGATGGAGACAAGCACTCTACTTATAGGAACGTAGGAGTAGGTCATTCGGCCCCTTGAGCTTGCTCCACCATTTAACTAAATCATGGCTGATCTTCTACCTTAACACCATCTTCCCGCGCTTTCTCTCTATCCCTTGATGTCATTGGTATATAGAAATCTATTGACCTCTGCTTTGAACATACTCAATGGCTGAACATTCACAGTCCTCTGGGTATGAGAATTCCAAAGATTTACCACCCTCTGACTGAAGAAATTCCTCCTCATCTCAGTCCTAAATGACTTACCTCTTATTCTGAGACTGTGTCCCCTGGTTCTAGACCAGGGGAAATATCCTTCCTGCATCTACCCTGTTGAGCCCTGTTATTCTTGTTCTCCCTTATCTATTCTGCTAGTAACATTCTCAAAAAAACCTAACAGGTTTGTCAAACATGATTTCCCTTTCATAAATCCATGTTGACTCTTCCCAATCTCACCATTATTTTCTAAGTATCCAATTACCACATCCTTTAGAATATATTCTAGCATTTTCCCTACTGTTGACGTCAGGCTAACAGCTCTGTAGTCGTTTTCTCTCTCCCTCCTTTCTTAAATAGTGGGGTTACATTTGCTACCTTCTAGTCTGCAGGTACCGTTCCAGAATCTATAGAATTTTGGAAGATGAACACCAATGCATCCACTATCTCTACAGCCACCTCTTTCAACACTCTGGGATGTAGATCATCAGGTCTAGGGGATTTATCTACTTTTAGTTTCGTTAATTTCTCCAACACAACATTTTTACTAAAACTAATTTTTTTCAGATCCTCAATCTCGCTAGTCCCTTGGCTCTCCAATATTTCGGGGAGGTTTTTTTCATATGGTCCTCCATGAAGACAAACACAAAGTATTTGTTTAGTTTCTCTGCCATTTCCTTTATTACCCATTATAAATACTTCATTCGCTGCCTGTAATGGGCCCGCATTTGTCTTTAATAACCCTCTCCCTTTTACATGCCGATAGAAGCTTTTACATTCTGTTTTTATGTTCCTCACTAGTTTAATTTCATATTCTATTTTCTCTTTCTTTATCAATTTCTTGGTTCTCCTTTGCTGAATTTTAAAATGCTCCCAATCCTCAGACTTATTATTTTTCATGGCAACTTTATATGCCTCTTCCTTTGGTCTGATAGAATCCTTAACTTGTTAGCCGTGGTTGGATTACTTTTCCTGCTGGCTTTTTGTACCTTAAAGGAATGCAAGTTTGTTGTAAACCATGTATTTATTCTTTAAATTCTAGCCATTGCTTGTCTACTGTCATATATTTTAATGTAGGTTCCCAATCTACCTCAACCAACTTGCCCCTCATACCTTCTCAGTTTCTTTTGTTTAGATTAAAGACACTTGTTTCAGATTGAACTACATCACTTTCAAACTTCATGTAAAATTCTATCATATTATGGTCACTATTCCTTAAAGTTTCTTTACAACAAGATCAATTATCCCTTTCTGATTGCACAATTCTAGATCTAAAATAGCCCATTCTCTAGTTGGTTTCTCAACATACTGTTCTAGAAAACCACCGCATATACATTCCAGGAATTCATCCTCTTCAGCATTAGTGCTAATTTGGTTTACCCAGTCGATGTGTAGATTGAAGACCCCCATGATTGCTGTATTACCCGTATTACATGCACCTCTAATTTCCTGATTTATACCGTGTCCTACATTACCACTACTATTTGGTGGCCTATAAATGACTCCTACCAAAGTTTGCTGCTAACATGTGTCCAATGGAATCGAGGGGCCTGGCTGCAAAAGACACCCTTTATTGCCAAAGATCCCTCTTGAGGAGGCCCCCTTTGTGGGCGAAATATTGATTGGAACTTTGGATTGCCTGAAAAAGTTGATTCCCCAAATGGGTATTCCCAACCTCGAATGGTTTTTGCTGGAGCAAATCATGGGCTCGTACTGACTGATTTCCTGTCCATTTGAATCGATGGTTAGCAAATCGGGCACTGAGGGCTTGTGGTTTTCTGAACATTGTTCTCTGTAAGCATCGCTCTGCTCTGGGAATGCCTGATTAGGGAATTGGTCCTAAAGTGAATGCATTATGATAGCTCCTTGGGAATTGAGCATTGATTTGCATAATGTAGTGCTGATGGTTGCAAACATACGGTATAGCCAAGCAAATCATGCCCATGTAGAAATTGTTGGGCACAGAATGGGAGGATTTTATTGTACCAATGTTCCAAACTTTATTTTCAAGGATTATTTCATAGTAATAATAATGATTGATGGATTTAGAATCTAAGTCAGTCAATGATCAGAGTTAAGCTCTGACCACAAATTGTCCAAGGGGGGAAATTTTCTAATCTTTAAACCATTTCTTGAAATAGAATTTAAATTAATTTAAAATATTTTTTCTACACTATTATAAAATCTAGATCAAATGATTCTGTTGTCATACTGTAACTCATTATTTTCTCCCGAAGTGTGGATTTATGGAAGTGAATACTTTTTATTTACTGCCTTTTCTGTTAACTTGGGGCTACAATTTACATGGTGAATTGAATGTAAGTACTTCAAGCTGAATTTGACACTGAAGCGTTAATGCAGATTTTGAAAAAGGTATAACATGCCTATTGCATTATGAAGGTGCAGAAGTCATTATATGCCATACCTGCTAGTGTGATAATAAAATAGTGCTTTTTGGTTGTAGCGGATTGAAATCTTTTATTTTTGTATCCTTGACAATTTTGATTAACCTAATAAATGATGCAGAATTTTCCTTATAACAAGTCTTGAGGATATGCTATTTTATAGCACCATAGATGCATTAAAGCAACAAAGCACAATGGCATTGATTGTAAAAAGATAAATTACTCTTCCTTACCTTCTACTGTTAGAAGTGGCAGGCTGTGAACCCTGCCTGGATTGCCTGGACTCCACTGGCTGAGCCACATCTGCACAAATGCAGAGAGATACACTTCACTTCACTTCACTGGCATACCATACTGAGTGACTGGACTGGGAAGTGCAATGTTGGCAGTCCTTGCCCTTGCTTTGTTTCCCTTGGCATAATTATCTTGTAAGAGGCGGAAAGAGCATCAACAAGGCAAATTGGAAACTTGTAGAAACAGCACAACTGGGTTTTTGTCATTTCATAGGGTGGGGTGAGGAAGGGAAGATTATGGTGAATAACTGGAGTACCCCTAATGAATTCTGTGCCATAGACAGAATGTAAGAAAAGTCACTCACCATCACCAAGTCACTCACCATCCTGACTTGGAAATATATTGCTGTTCCTTCACTGTCGCTGGGTCAAAATCCTGGAACTCCCTCCCTAAAAGCACGGTGGGTGTGCCTACACCACATGTACTGCAGTGGTTCAAGAAGGCAGCTCATCACCACCTTCTCAAGAGCAACTAGGGGTGGGCAATAAATCAATAAATGCTGGCCCAGCCAGCGAAGCCCACATCCCATGAATGAATAAAAAAAAAGAAATAATTCTTCTATTACTATCTATGAAGCCTCATGTGATGATGTTCACAGGTGAGATCACCACTCTTTTGTTTTCCCCTAGCACAAAAATTATGTAATGTATGCATGGAAGATAAATGGAGGAACTACTCCACAGTTCTTTTTTGTTCTCACGAAAATGCTTATAATTGCATTTGGATGTTTTAAGAGCTTTTATATAATACTGTTAATGCTAGCAGAGACCCACAAAGCATTTGCAGTGAAAAAATTAGTATGTTTATTTGTAACAGTATTTTCTTTAAATCTCCATCTTATGCCATTCCATTCCCTCTCATACTATGCCCATCCCAACCCTCATTCCAACCATCCCCATGTCATCCCATCCCCATCTTTGATTCCACAGTTCCTGTGCTGCCCTTTGCCCCTGCCTCCAATCTATCCAGCCAGGGTAACTGTTGTTGGGCTCCCCTTACATTCCGCTTTTTTTTCCCTGACACCCACTGCTGCTTGGTTTTTGTTCCCAAATCTATTTTGGGGTGGTGGTGGGTTGGGGGGGTAGGGGGGCACATTGGAACAGCGTGTGCTCAGCTTCATTCCCCTAACCCCATGTGTTGGGAATATTAAAGCTGACTCTGTGCAGCAGTTGGGGGAATGGGACAGCCTGCCTGACCGTACTCCAGGGGGAGAGAGAGAGAGAGAGTCGACATCTTGCCTAATGTATCCTGTGGAACTTAGCTTCTGCTGTCTCTTTTCTCCCAATTAGCAAACATTCCCCAGAAACAATAATTTTAAAAATTTGCCTTAACACTTCAAGGTCATCCTGCTAAAAAAAAATCTTATTTCCACTACCCAACTTTGTTCCAGTCAAAAATGGCTGAAAACAAAACACACATCTCAAAGTTTAATGCAATCAAAGGAATTGCAGTTTTCAGCCACCTCCTTGAAACACCATTTTTACAAATTTGTCATGCATCTTATCCTGCTTTTAAAAAAAAAATCCATTTCCAATTCTCGTTTTGTCCCAGTTGAAAATGATGCCAAAAACTAAACCTAAGCACTGCCCACTGAATAAATCCACCAACAAACGCGCCCCTTATTGTAACATTTCATTCTAATGTGAAGGTACCAAGTGTTCTGAATGTAACAATTTTTGATCTATTTGATAGAAGCCACCTGGAATAAAGGGGGAAAGTACTAAACCAACAGATGCACCTGTTAAACTGATCAATCAAACAATCCAGACAGACAAAAACTTATTATTATAGGTGGAGACCAAACCTGTTAATTCTAAATAATTTGTCAGGTCAATTTTTATGAGCATTTACTCATTATTCTACAGTTGTTATTGGACACTTTTAAAGCTGTTATTATTAGTCATTAAGGCCTAGAAAGAGGCCACTCAGCCTATCGAGTCCATGCTGGTTCTCTAGAACAATCTAATCGGTTCCATTCTCCCACCCCATTCCTGAGGCTCTGCAAGTTTATTTCCCCGATGCGCCTATTAATTTCCTTTTGAAATAATTAATTGACCCAACTTCCATTACCCTTGTAGGCAGCGAGATCCAGGTCATTGCAACTTGCTGCATAAAAAAGTTTTTCCTCACAATCCCTCTGCATCTCTTGCCCAAAAGTTTAAATCTTTGTCCCTTAGTCCATATACTATCAGCTAAGGGGAACAGTTTTTCTTTGTCTACTTTATCTAAACCTATCATAATCTTGTACCACCTCTATCACATCTCCCCTTTGCTCCAGATAAAACAACCCTGGCTTCACCAATGTAATCTTGTAGCCAAATTCCCTCAATCCTGTTATCTCCTAGTTAAAACCAACTGATAACTCGAATAGATTATCCATCAATAAGCTACTTTAAAAATAACCCCCTAATATCAATTGACAAATAGTGGCTCCCAACTGTTATAATAGTGAAATTATCTGCAATATGTCAAAGTTGATGAGCAATATATTTTTAAAATTCTCCTCTTATTCCCTTTGAGCTCACATTTCTGGCTTCTGGACAGTCCTTAGTCAACCTAGGGAGCATATAAAATGGTGCGCATTTACTTGCATTCATCTTTTTCTTGCACCTGTTATCTCCCCGGAATAGCATAATTGAGAAGGGAAGTTTGGCATGAGTGCCACAATAACCAGCTTTCCTTTCTTTTAAAAGTTGTAATTCTAATTATATGCATATTTGCTTAGAAACTAAATTAGCCATTACGATTAAAACATGTTTTAAGTTAATTTTATCTCTTGCCTTTTTCTAAAGCCCAGGATATGGAAGAAGTTCTAGATTGAAGATGGGAGATTAAGTTCTAGGACTGCATGTAGCAGTAGTGAGGAATTGAAGGGGTTGCTGTGGATTTGGACAGTGGTCTTGGGATTCAGGAATGGGAGAGGCCATGGTGTATAGCAGCGTAAGTAATTAGAACATTTGGAAGATAGGCGTAGCTTATGTCACCACTGTGGGAATTCTAAGGAGTGAGAAATGGAACACAAAATCTGGAAACACTGTGAGGCAGCTGTGTATGTGGCAGTCACTGAAGAGGGGACAGCATATCACAGGAATGTGATTCCAATGAAGGTTTCTGAGAGCATTGGGGAAGGCCTTGCAGTGCTTGGAATATTGAGAGGGATTTGCAGAATGAATGTCTTCAACTGCGGTACAATAATGGGGGGGTTTCTCAATTGTATCAGCTCTAGTGGGGAGAGACATAGTGTCCATTATGGGCAAAATGGAAAGGGGTACCAGAGAAAAGGAGAAATCTAGTGGGAGGGAGTGATGGGTCCAGTCACAACAAGCAAGGTTTCAACGGCGGCTGGGTGAGTTTTGCACATCTTTCTGAACAGCAACCTGAAAACCTGTATTATTTAAAGTAGAAGCTGCTAATTGTTTATTGTAAATAATACAGATTTACTTAGGTTATTGGAGATAACATCCCTTTCCCTGGTTTAGTTGGATTACCCCTCCATGACTAGAGACTTCCCCACCCCTCAACCTGCCATAACCGAGCCCAGACACTCCAGATTTAATCTGGCTCAATTGGGGTGGATGGGAGAGGATTTCTTAATGTCCAGCAGTAATCTTTTGGAACCAACATTATTTAAAACAAATACTTCTGAGAATTTATTTGAAATAATATTGTCTTTGGGTCACTTCTGCAAAAACCCTCTTCAATAATGCCCAGTGCATTCCCCTCCCTCCGTGACTGGTCTCTGAGCTGACCTCAAGATTATATTTTGGGACACAAGTTTCAGTTGCTGTGGGGTAAGGCAACATCAACAGGTTAGAAGATGTCTTAAAAGGGTTTTCTCAGTACTGAACTATAATTTGAAATAATCACTTCTTCCTTCCTGTTCTGAGGGTCCTCCTGTTTATGGGTGGACTCTGCTCCACACACACACACACACACACACACACACACAACTATATTCTGATCTGCAACTTGACACAAGATACAAAAATGATAGAGCGCAACTACAGCAGAGAGCATCAAGTTACTGTGGGGGGACCTAGTCCAAGTGAGAGCAGAGAGGATTTTTAAAAATTTCCCCCAATAATGACTTGGGAACCCAATAATTTTAAAGTAGATGCTGCTAAATTTGAAATATAACACTTTAAAATGTGTAACATATTGCTTGATTTCAGGGCAAAGTAACTGAGGATTCAAAGCCCAAGGTCAAGAGGCAGACCATGTCAATCCTACAATAATACCTTTTTTGCGTGAAGCAAAAAGCGTGAGTCATTAGTAGCTGAAGGCCATTTCATGATGCTGACATTCTTGAACAAGAGGCTTGCATTAATTAAGGGTGACAATTTCAAATAACCAAGGGTCAAGGCTCCTTAAACTATGAGGCCATAGTGATTGCTCGGTGGGTTCCATGGAAATTTCTTCATGCTTTTAAAAGTTGCATCTTTTTTGAGAAATGCTTCTGTTTATGTTGACTGCTTTACTTGAATTAACTTTAATCAAAATTATATTGAAGTTTCAAGCAGTTACTGACTTTGAGGAAGCATTAAAATCTTAGTGAGCAGCTGATTTTTATTGTGGTTATGAAATAGCGCATCATATGACACTGTGGTCAATTTCTCTCACATTCTAGAGCAGTGTGTAACTGTGGATTGATATCATTAAAGCCATGTGTAAAGGCCTAAGATTGTTTCCCCTTGGTGTTTTATGGGCCCTTGACGATGGCCTTTGCATGCCTGTTGGCATTTCTCACTAGTAGTATTCTTTCTTTGCTGAGACAATTAGAAGAGAGTTCCTGCAGAACTCTGTTATTCACGGTAACCATGGTATTCCTCCATCTGTTTAGGGATTTACAGGGATAAGGGCATAGGACAGGGGTTGAGGTTGAATAAGTATTACTGGATTGGGGGGGGAAGAGAGAGAAACATAAACTAGCTACTTGCCAATGATAAACTGAGACAATGATGCCACTCAAAGTTGTAAAATACTTTTTCCTTTATCTCTTTTTAAATATATAGAGAAATAAATTCAGCAGTTGCCTTGGTAATTTTAAGTAAGAAGTCTTTCATTTGGAAACATAAAATAGCCTGTCCAAATGAAAACAAATGGTTGCTTTTGTGTTTTCTTTTCCTGCCATTTTTCCATCTGTTAAAAGGAAACTTCTAAAACTTTAAGTTACGTGTAAGTTAAAATCATTCATGTTGGTTGCTTTGTAATGTGTATGTGCACATAGAATTTCTTTGCAACCAGCGTTAAATATCTCTGATTATACTAGACTCATAATGTCACAAAGATTACCAGTACCTGATTGTAAACATCAGTGCTGAACCTCTGCAGCATCCCAACACAAGTAAAATTTTTAAAAAATTTTGCTTGTAGGCACCATCTCACTTTTCTACCATTCTGATCACTGGTTTAATTGGGTGTGAGATGGCTGTTCAGAAATGATGTTTGGCTTTATCACTTCTGTGCTTGGGTTCAATTTTCACCTCAGAAGATTATCTGATTAGATATGTAGTGTGGCTATGTGAACTTTCTAGATTTAGGATTTTCTTTGGTCTATAAGAACATTAGAACTAGGTACAGGAGCCCTTTGGCTCCTTGAGTCTGCTCTGCCATTCGGTAAGATTATAGGCAAGTCTTTCGAGGAGTGGCAATCACCGTTGAATTGCCACTACACCCCTATTTTTTTGTACCGCACCGGAGTTGTGCATTTCTCGCTGACTTCCAAACCGGGCCTGTTCAAAAATGTGGAGCGTACCTATTCTTGGAGCCCACCGTCATAGGGCAGGATCATCAGGGGAAGCCAAGCCATGTCGCCTTTTTACAGCATTAGCCGCTGTATTTTGATAAGTCTTCATTCACTAACATAGTGAAAAACGTTGGGATATTTAAATACCTTTTCACTGTATTAGTGAATGTGTGAGTGAGGTAATTGGGTAGGGTGCCAGCTGGGTAGGTGGCAGGGTGGGTGGGGTGCTAGCTCTGTACAGTGGTAGGTGGCAGGGTGGGTAGGGTGCTAGCGTGGTAGGGTGGGTAGGGTGCTGGGTAGTTAGGGTGGGCAGGGTGGTAGGGTGCCAGCTGGGTAAGGTGGTCGGACAGTAAGGTCGAGTCAGGTCGGGAGTCGGAAGGTTGGATGGGGAGTTGGGGGTTGAGCAGTCACTGGGGATTTGGGGGCGAGGGGTGAGTGATGGAGGTCAGTTGTATAGTTACTGAGGAGTTAGATGTGGTTTTTTCCTGTCTAATATTTCCTTGGTGACTATTCTGGTAAGCGAGTCGGAACCTTCCAAAGTGTCCGACTGGAGACTTTTTTGGAGCGTTCTGGAAGGAGGTGATCTGCTCATCGGAAGTTGAAACTTCCCAGGCAATTCCCGCGGAGTCCTTGCATTGGGACTTCTGAAGGGTCTCCTGGGGTATGACCATCTGGAGACCAGAAGATCTAGTCCCATGACTGATCTGATTGTGGCCTTAATTCCACTTTCCTGCTGTTCCCCATAACTTTTGATTCCAATGTAGATCAAACATTTGTCTAATTCAGTCTTGAATATATTCAGTGACCCAGCCTCCACTGCTCTCTGGGGTAGAGAATGCCTAAGATTAATGACCCTCCTGGAAAATAAATTCCTCCTGTATTAAGTGGAAGAACCTTTATCTTGAAACTGTGCCCCCTAGTTCTAGATTCTTTCATGAGGGGAAACATTCTCTCAGCACAAGAAATGCACTTTTCCTTCAATTGTTCCCCCATTTGGTACTGAAAGAAATCTTATTCATTTTCTGATCCCCATAGAAACCAACCAGATATGGTTCCCTTTCTGTTAAGACTACCTCCTGATACGAAGAACCTCTATGTGTCCTTCACATGGGGGTGAACCAATGCAGAACTATCTAGAACCAGGAAAATATACTCAACTGAGATGTAGCATATCTAACTGGCATCACATTTTTTTCTGTAGGCCAGGTGCTCTAGATTAGTGAAGTCAGTCCAGTCAAAAACTCAGTAGCTTTCAGTGGAACTCTTGAGTCCTGGCGCTACTGTGATCAATGAAATCCCAGGATGGCCAAGGAGGTGGGTCACCAGAAGTTAGAAAATCTACATTCGAGAAAGTAAAAGCAAGATGTATATTTTCCATTTATATAAAATAGCTATATAATTTGACATATATGTAAAGCTCCCTCAGAATCTTCAATAATATCATATCTCATTCTTCTAAACTCCGATGAGCATAGGTCCAACCTGCTCAACCTTTTCACATAAGACAACCCCTTCATTCCAGCAATCAACCTAGTGAACCTTCTTGGAACTGCCTGTGATTCAAATATACAAAACAACTAATGAAAGCTCTTTTTCTAAACACAAAGTTGTCCCACCTCTGGCAACAACAACTTGCATTTATATAGAGCCTTTAATCTAAATTGTCCCAGAGCACTTCACAGGAATGTAAACAGGCAAAAATCAACACCAGCCAAGGAAGGAGACGTTAGAGCAGGTGCCTAAATGCTAGGTCAAAGAGGTATGCCTTAAGCTGTCTGTTAAAGGAGAAGAGAGAGAGGAAGACTGGCAAAGAGGTTTAGGTAGTGAATTTCAGAGCTCAGCACCAAGACACTTGAACACATGGCTACCAACAGTGAGGTGAAGGAAATGAGGGGTATCCTACATTCAAGAATTGTAAGAATACAAAGTTGTTCTGAGGGTTAAAGGGCTTGGGGGAGATTACAGAGAGATGCATGAGCACAGCCATGGAGCAAGAATGAGAATTTTAAAATCATGTCGTTGGTGGACTAGTAGTTAATACAGGTCAGTGATTGCAGGGGTACTGGGTGTATGGGACTTGGTGTGGATGGCAGAATATTAGATGAACTTAAGTTTATGGAGAGTGGAAGATTGGGGGCCAGGTAGGAGATCATTGGAATAGTCTGGAGGTAACAAAAGCATGAATAAGATTTCAACAGCGGATGGGCCAGGCAGGGCTGGTGATGCACAATATTATGGAGATGAAAATAGGTGGTCTTTGTGATGAAGAAGCTGTTTACTTTTTTGGAATGAGGTCAGGAGCTGAGTGGCCCTGGTGGAACCCAAACTGAGCGTCATTATTGCTAAGTTATTGCTAAGCAAGTGCCTCTTGATGGCACTGTTGATGATGACCCCTTCCATCATTTTACTGATGATTGAGAGTAAACTGATGGGGCAGTAATTGGCCAGGTTGGATTTTTCCTGCTTTTAGTGTACAGGATATACCTGGGCAATTTTCCACATTGCTGGGTGGATGCCAGTGGTTATACAGGAACAGCTTGTTAGGCGCGCGGCAAGTTCTGGAGCACAAGTCTTCAGTACTATTAATTAAAATTGGAAATGCTAAAGAGGCCAGAATTAGATGAGCACAAGTATCTTTAAGGGCTGTACAGGTGGAGGATATTGCAGAGATGGGGAGGGTGAGGCCATTGAGGGATTGAAAACAAGGATGAGAATTTTAAAATCAAGGAGTTGCTTGACTGGGAGTTAACGCAGGTCAGGGAGCATAGGGGTGATAGGTGAACCAGACTTGGTGTGAGTATGGACAGAGGCAACAGCATTTTGGATTACCTCAAGTTTGTGGACAGTAGATCGTGGGACACCAGCCAGGAGATAACAAAGGCATCAAAGTGCCTTTAAAGTGCCAAAATAAAACACAACAACTGCAGATAATAGCCTTCAGTACAGTATTATTGAAGTGTAAAACAAAACCGCAGCAAATAATAGCTTTCAGTACTGTATAATTGGAGTGTAAAACAAAACAGCAGCATTATAACCTTCACTACTGCACCAAGACAAAAAAGCGTTATCATCTTCACTACTGTATCAAAGAGCCAGAAGACGACGACAAAACAGTAGCACTATAAGCTTCACTACTGTGTCAGAGCCAGAAGAAGACAAAATAACAGCATTATAATCTGCACTACTGTGTCAAGAAGACAAACAAACAGCAACACTTTAACCTTCACTACTATATCAAAGAGCCAGAAGAAGACGAAATAGTAGAATTATAATTTTCACTACTGTAATTAAAGGGCACTGGGCCCACCCTAATGAGACACATGAGCATGCATGTTGTGACACGGTCCCTCAAAATCTGGCTGTGTGGTTGATATTGCACATCTAACCCCTGATGTGACATCAAGGCTTGGCCGATATCAAAATTTGATGCAGACCAGTGTGCTAAATCCAACTTCACACAAATAAACACTGACAAAAGGAGCTATCACTTGCAATGTGTGCAGTGTGATGTCAGGATAGTCAGTCTTCACACCAAACCATAAAACCATAAGATGTAGGAGCAGAAGTAGGCCATTCGGCCCATCGAGTCTGCTCTGCCATTCAATGAGATCATGGCTGATCTGATAATCCTCAGTTCCACTTTCCTGCCTTTTCCCCATAATCTTTGATTCCCTTACTGATTAAAAATCTGTCTATCTCAGCCTGGAATATACTTAATGACCTAGCTTCTACAGCCTTCTGCAGTAAAGAATTCCACAGATTCACTAGTCTCTGAGAGAAGAAATTCCTCCTCATCTTTGTCTTAAATAGGCGACCCCTTACTCTGAGATTATGCCCTCTGGCCCTCGACTCTCCCACAAGGGGAAACAACCTCTTAGCATCTACCTTGTCAAGCCCTTAAGAATCTTACATGTTTCAATAAGGTCGTTTCTCATTCTTCTAAACTCCAATGAGTAAAGGCCCAACCTACTCAACCTCTCCTCATAAGAAAATCCCTCCATACCCGGGATCAGCCTAGTGAACCTTCTCTGGACTGCCTCCAATGCCAGTATACCTTTCCTTAGATAAGGGGACCAAAATTGTTCAGAGTATTTTATGTGTTGTCTAACTAGTGCTTTGTATAGTTTTAGCAAGACTTCCCTATTTTTATATTCCATTCCCTTTGAAATAAAGGCCAATGTTCCATTTGCCTTCCCTATTACCTGCTGAACTTTGTATGCTAGCTTTTTGTGATTCATGCACGAGGACCCCCAAATCCCTCTGTGCTGCAGCTCTCTGCAGTCTTTCTCCACTCAAATAATATTCAGCTCCTCCATCTTCCTGCCAAAATGCATAACCTCACATTTCCCCACACTATATTCCATCTGCTAATGTTTTGTCCACTCACCTTAACCTGTCTATATCCCTCTGTAGACTCTTTGTGTCATTCTCACCACTTGCCTTCCCACCTATTTTTGTTCATCCGCAAACCTGGCAATAGTACATTCAATTCCTTCACCCAAGTCATTAATATGTATTGTAAATAATTGTAATATATATTGTAAATAATTGTTACCCCAGCACTGATCCCTCTGGTACCCCACTGGTTACAGGTTGTCATCCTGAAAAAGCCCCCCTTATCCCAAATCTGTCTTCTATTAGTTAGCAATCCCCTATCCATGCTAATATACTATCCCAACATCATGGGCTCTTATCTTATTAAGTAGCCTTATGTGCAGTACCTTATCGAATGCCTTTTGGAAATCCAAATATATTACATCTACTGATTCCCTTTTATGCATCCTTCTTGTTACCTCCTCAAAGAATTCTAATAAATTTGTCAGGCATGATTTCCCCTTCATGAAGCCATGCTGACTCTGCTTGATCATAGTATGTATTTCTAAATGCTCTGCTATTACATTCTTTATAATAGACTCCAACATTTTCCCAATGACAGTTGTTAAGCTAACTGGCCTATAGTTTTTTTTGTCTTCCTCTCTTTTTGAGTAAGGGTGTTACATTTGGCAGTTTTCCAATCCTATGGGACTTTTCCAGAATCTAAGGATTCTTGGAAGATTACTGCCAGTGCATCCACTATCTCTGTAGCTACTTCCTTTAATATCCTAAGATTCAACCCATCAGGTCCAGGGGACTTGTTGGCCTTTAGCCCCATTAGTTTCCTCCCCCATTTTGCCCTTGACTATTTAGTATTTTTGGAATGCCATTAGTGTCCTCTACCGTGAAGACTGATGCAAAGTATTTATTCAACTCCTCTGCCATTTCCTGGTTCCCCATTATTATTTCACCAGTCTCATTCTCTAAGGGGCCTATGTTCACTTTGGCCCCTCTCTTCCTTTTTATATATTTAAAGAAGCTCTTACTGTCTGTTTTTATATTTCATGCTAGTTTACCCTCAAGGTTTATTTTCTCCCTCTGGTTTTTTCGGTCATCATTTGTTGATTTTTAAAACTTTCCCAATCCTCTGGTTTACCACTAATCTTTGCCAGATTGTATGTTTTTCTTTCAATTTGATACTATTCTTAACTTCCTTGGTTAACCATTGTTTGTTTATCCTCTTCCTAGAATCCTTCTTCCTCACTGGGATATATCTTTGTTGTGAGTCACGAACTATGTTCTTAAACGTCTGCCATTATTCATCAAACCAGTATTCTGTCAGAGAAACTCTGGAAAATGTTATTTGTAAAAATCGACACATGAAAATTCAATAAGTTGTTAAATTTCAACTGTGGGCAAATCCAGCTGTTCAGGCTGACATTATAAAGGGTTTTGGACCCAAGCAAACGTCACATCCAAATTAGGGAAAAAATATGCAAAGTGTGTCTCTAGGTGGCTGAGATGGTCGGCCATCACAAGTGTGGACACTAGTCAATGTCATTTTCAGAGAGAAACTTGGAAATTAGGGGAAAAGAATCATAGTTCAACTTCAAGATTTTGCTCTTCCGAAATGCAATTTTTTTCACAAAGGCTGTGAGCCGATCACTCTGTTGCAGAATGTTTGTGTTCTGTCCTTGCATTTTTGCCTTCAGTTCATTTAATTTCCCAAATATATCTGCGACTTAAGCAAGGAGGCACATCAAGTTTTGGTCATGGAGAAAATCAATGAATTCCTTATTTTGGCAGTTGATTTGCAAATGCAAGCAGTTAATCCCTCAGTTCCAAACAGCTTTGCAGTACCCTTCTGCTTGACAGCCAGTGGACCTCAGTGTGAAACAGCAACACATGTTCAGACCCCATATCTGCGCACAAAGTGGGTGAAGTTTAATGTAGTTCACAATTGATGAGACCTGGTGCAACATGTCCCTGAGCTCTGTGCTCAGTTCTTTTGTTGCTGGTTGCTCTCTATCCAACTCTCTCTGTGCTTAGGAGAGGGTTGGCAAGAAAGAGGAAGAGAGCCAGAGAGTGGGTGAGTGAAGTGAAGAGCGGGATGGTCAGGCAGGGAAGCGATGAGCAAGGCTAGTCAGGCAGGGAAGCGTTGAGTGGGGATGGTCAGGCACGAAAGCTTTTTGCGGGATTGCCAGGCTGGGAAGCGTTGAGCGGGCTGGTCAGGCAGGGAAGCGATGAGTGGGAATGGTCGGGCAGGGAAGCGTTGAGTGGGGATGGTCAGGCATGAAAGCTTTGAGCGGGTCTGGTCAGGCTGGGAAGCGTTGAGCGGGAATGGTCGGCAGGGAAGCGTTGAGCGGGGATGGTCGGGCAGGAAAGTGACGAGTGGGGCTTGTCGGGTAGGGAAGCGTTGAGTGGGGATGGTCGGGCAGGGAAGGACGAGTGGGGCTTGTTGGGTAGGGAAGCGTTGAGCAGGGATGGTCGGGCAGGGAAGCGAGGAGCGGGGATGGTCGGGCAGGGAAGCGAGGAGCGGGGGTGGTCGGGCAGGGCAGCGACGAGCGGGGGTGGTCGGGCAGGGAAGCGACGAGCGGGGGTGGTCGGGCAGGGCAGCGACGAGCGGGGGTGGTCGGGCAGGGAAGTGACGAGCGGGGGTGATCGGGCAGGGAAGTGACGAGCGGGGGTGGTCGGGCAGGGAAGTGACGGTAGGGGGTGGTCGGGCAGGGAAGCGACGGTAGGGGGTGGTCAGGCAGGGAAGCGACGGTAGGGGGTGGTCGGCAGGGAAGCGACAGTAGGGGGTGGTCAGGCAGGGAAGCGACGGTAGGAGGTGGTCGGGCAGGGAAGCGACGGTAGGGGGTGGTCGGGCAGGGAAGTGATGAGTGGCTGCTCCAAAATGGCATCAATTGGGTCATGCAAGCTTTGATCCCAGCGTGAAATGGTGCTGGAAAGAAAGCAGAAGTCCTGTCACTAAGTGCCTATGCTGGCCCTCTATCCATGATGCTAAAGCGAAAGGGCGCTGAATTAGTCAGCTTAAAACAGGGACTTTCTTGTATCAAATTGCTCTCAGACTGTTTAGCTGCACTGAACAGAAGCACAAACAACTGTTCCGTTGAGGAGTTCTTAAGTTTTAGATGCAGAAAAGCCATTTCCTGGCCCAACCTTCCAATTACATCATGTCTTCCCTCCGCTACTTACTGTTCCACCAATTGGGATTCTCGTTGAGGCAGTAAAGTTGGAAAAAGCACATCATGGGACCTCAGAGCCGGTACCAGGATGGAGCTTCCTCTCCATGCCGTCATTACAGTTTTGTACATTACAACTCCTAAATTTTGTCCTGTGACCCTACCGGCGGTCATGACCCATGGTTTGGGAAGCCCTGCCCTAGCCCATCAAGCCAAATTGCAACCCCCCCCTCCTCAACTTGAACTGTTTCTGAACTTGTATGTTTCTCTAATTTATTTCTTATCTCCTCTCATGCCCTCTGAGCTCAAGGTTCAACCTCCTGCTCTCTCAACCCTATTTCCATGAAATTGTTGGCCGCAGAGTTTTCCTCCAGGGCCTCCTCATGCTAGCTGATACTGTAAATGGTTACCCCTCCTTTGGTACTGTCCCCAGCTCGCTTAGAAATCTACCTCATTACCTGCTTCTTCAAAAAACCCCGCCTTTGATCCTTGCAAACTATTGCCCATCTCCAACCTATCTTTCCTCAAGTTTTGAGCGTGTTTTCACCACCCAAACCTGTGCCCATCATTCTTTTAACTCCATGTTCAAACCTCTCCAAACAGGTTTCGCCCCTGCCACAGTACTGAAGTGTCCCTTATCAAAGTTACAGATTACATCCTATGTGACTATGACCCCACATGGCAAATTATCCCTCCTCATCTTCCTTGACCTGCCTGCAGTCTTTGGCATGGCTCACCACACCATCTTCTTACAGTAGTCTCCTCCTTTGTCCAGCTGCATGGGACTGCCCTCGCTTAATCACATTCCTATCTATCTAACTGTAACAAGAGAACCTCCCTGTAATGGCTTCTCTTTCTGTTCCCTCATTGTTATCTCTGTAGTTTCCTGATAATCCATCTTTGGCTCACTCCTATTTCTTAATTGCATGCTGCCGCTTGGTGACATCATTTGAAATGTGATGCCAGATTCCGCGTGTGATGGCACCCAACTCTATCTCATCACCACTTCCCTTGACCCCTCCACTGCCTGTGATTCGTCATGTACCTTGTCCAACATCCAGTATCGGATGAGCAGAAATGTTCTTAAATGAAATCTTGGAAAGATCAAAATTATTATCTTCAGCCCCTATCATAGACACCCTAGTCATCAATTTTATTCACCTCCCTAACCACTGTATGAGACTGAACTAGGCTGATTAAAACCTTGCGATCCTTTTTGACTGAGCTGAATTTCCGACCCCTTATCCTCTACATCATCAAGACCATCTACATCCACCACCATAATATTGTCCCTCTCCTGCTTCAGCTTATCTACTATTGAAATCCTCATTCATGCTTATGTTGACTCCATGCTCGCTTTTATGGCCTCCTTAAACTCATCAGAAACTTCGCTGTCCATGCCCTAACTTACCTACATCTTTGACCAAGCTATTTTTCACTTGTCCTCATATCCCCTTTTAGGGTTTAGAGTCAAGTTTTGTCTGATCATGCTACTGTAAAGTGCCTTGGAATGTATTATGATTTTAAAGATGCTATATAAATGCAAGTTGATGTTGTTGTTTACCTCTGTTTCTTAGTTTAAAAGAAAACTAAGGATTTCTGTAAAGCAGTGTCCTACGCTTTCATCTGACTCAACAACATAAACATAGTCAAAAAGGCATAAACTCATTTCAAACAGCATACATGGTATTTCATGTAAAGTTGTTTACATGTTAATATTTGAAGAATCTCATTTCAAGGAACAAGTATTTACAAACTTACACAAGAAGCGCAGATAAGTATACTGCAAAAACATGCTTTATAGTTGTAGACAATTTTGTATTTCAGCATATTTGAGTATTTCTGTAAGGAGAACTCCATCTTGTGGCCATGGTACCCTGTTGAATGGAACTCTTTAATTGCCATTTCACGCTTGAGGGTCTGGAAATTGGAAATACATTCAAGCAACACTCTTATCAGTATGGATAAATGTCAAGTTAACCTGCATAACCCCATCAAAGGCAGAAATTTTAATTTACACATTTGCTATCTGCAAGTTAGCGACCGTATTTTCTGCATTATAACAGTGATTACACTTCAAAGGTACTTAATTGGCTTAAAGTTCTTTGGGAAGTCCTGAGGCTGTGTGAGGTACTATGTAAATGCAAGTCTTTTCTTTTCCATGTAGTCTCATTCAGTCCTGTACAAAATTGAGGTAAAATTTGTTAACAATAGCTCTCTTTCTTGTACAAAATTGAGGTAAAATTTGTTAACAATAGCTCTCTTTCTTAAAAATTTACAAAAAACATAATTATTTTCCAAGGAAGCACATATATCCAAGTTCACGTTACAGTTTTGTAGCTGACATTAAGTTAGTAGCCAAATATAAACAATGCAGTTAATTTTCCTGATTATATTTCAGGTTAAAATCCCCTGCCTTTTGACATGCTCAAGGAGAGTTTGGTAGTTGACCATGGCTGTGGCGCAGGGGATATGCAAGGAGGCTATATGCAGCTAGCAATGTTGCACCCCTGTCCAGCAAAGGGGTGTGGGATAAATCTTGTAACTACAGGCCAATCGGTTTAAAATCAGTGGTGGGAAAGCTGCTAGAAACCATTGTCAAAGACGAAATTAGTTCTCATTTAGAGAAGTATGGGCTTATAAGGGACAGCTGGCACAGATTTGTAAAAGGCAAATCATGTTTGACTAACCTGAAATAATAGGGAACAATGTAGTAACAATGAAGTAACAGAGGTGGCTGGTTATGATAGTACAGTTTGTTGTATGCTGGTCCCGGACCCCTTTTGCGGGGTCTAGAAGGACACCAGAAACCAGGTCCTGCCCTGAAAACTACAATTCCCATCAGACACTGCTGTCCATCATATCCAGGTCACAGTGCGATGATCCCCTGCTCTTTGGGTCCGGGATCAAACTGGCCTTGTCCATCCCTCAACCCTTCCTTTCCCTGTCCTGGCTGGATCCAACTCGGTGGAGATTTCAGCCCGGCTTTAAGATACCCTATTCCCCCTACCCTCCCAGCCAAGGACCCAAAATCTGGAAAATCCCCGTATCTGGTACACACCCGGTTCCGGGATACGGGGTCTAGTACTTGTATATAGACTTCCAATAGCCTTTTGATAAGGTACCACTGAACAGATTTATTCAGAAAATAGAAGCATACAGTAAGTCATCATTAAACATTGTATTTGCTGAAAAGTGCAGCTTTATATGGAACAAAGTTAAGCAAACCAAACTTTCCCATTATAATCAATGTAAAATCAGTAATTAGATTCTGTAGGACCTTTCTCATAGAAGAAAACATTAAAACTTTATACACTGTAAATTGAAATTAGTATATTCATAAATGAAAACTTTTCAAAAATAAAATCTAAAGGAAATACGCTGATTCTTTATACTTAGCCTGCCTCACCGCCCCTCCCGTTGGCTGACTCTCTGGCTCGCTGCCTCCCCCTGTCCCTCCAGCTTACCACCTTTCCCACTCCCTGACCCTCTGGTTCGTCACCTCTCCCAGTCCCCAATCCTACCAGTTGCCGCAGTCATGCTCGTTGAACCTCCCTCTCTCTGCCTCCCCCACTTGCTGCTTCCCTCTCCCAAGCCCTCACTGTGAATGAGGGCTCATGAGGTGAATGGCGAGAGGCAGGAAGAGCAGCTTCGAGTTGCAGAGGTAGTTGGCAAGAGGGAAAGTCGGCAGCGACTAGCAGGATCAGCAAGTGGGAAGGTTGGCTTCAACTGGGAGGATCAGTCAGAGGGAGAGGGAAGTTTGGCGAGGAGGAGGGTCATTTGCCACCTGGAGGATTAGCAAGAGGGAAAGTTGGCAGCAATGTGGAGGGTCGGCAGTAAGAGTGAAGGTCAGCTGCGACCGAGAGGATCAGTGAGTGGGAGAGGCCCCTCCAAAATGGCACCAATTAAATCACACCACCCATGTCAGAGCCAGCGCAAAGTGGTGTTAAAACAAAACTCCCAACAATAAACACAAATATGGAGCCGAGTAACTGACCAACACTAAAGTGGAACGACTTAAAATGGGGTGACTTAAAATGGGCATTATGTTAGTAAAGTGATGGGGGTGAATTTTACAGGGCGGGGAGTGATGAATTACCTGACCCCACCCCTGCCCCAAACTGAAAAGTCCATTCGCACCACGGCGATCAGAAATCCAGCTGTCCCACTGCAATAAAACGCTGGGGCAGCATTCATTGGGTGAAAATGGGACTTCCACCTCAGGAAGTCCCACCTGAGAGAGCTGCTAGCCAATCTGACAGGTTGGGGGTGTGCTCCCCTGCCTTCAAATACGCCAATGTGGGCAGGGTGCATTGAGGGGAGGTGTGAGGGGCTGTAAAATTCACCCCATGGTGATAACTTGGGTACATAACGGCTAAGTGATTGGAGGGAGAGAGTAATGGTCAATGGATGGTTTTCTAACTGGAGGCTAATATGCAGTGGGGTTCCCCAGCGGCCACTATTAGGACCATTGCTTTTCTTGTTAGGCATAAATAACCTGAACTTGGGTGAAGGAAATTAAATTTCTTAAATTTCTAAGTTTATGGGTGATACAAAACTTGGTAAAGTGGTAAGTTGTGAGTAAAATAGTAGTAGACCATGAAGTAGACATATGGCATATGCAACTTAATGTGGATAAGTGTGAAGTGAAGTACTTCCATAGAAACAACATGGAGAGACAGCATAATATAAACTGTACTATTTTGGGGACTGCAGGACCAACCTGGGGATAGTTGGTAACCAGGAGTGCTGAATATAAAAACAAGAAAGTCATGTTAGATCTTTACGAACCAGAGATTAGATCTGACTTGGAGTATAGTTTACAATTCCAGGCACTATTATTTAGGAAGGATGTGAAGGTTCTGGTGAGGGTGTAGAGTTGGTTTACCAGGATGATACCAGTGGTGAGTGACTTAAGTTACATGGAGGGATTGGAGAAGTTGGAATTCTTTTCCTTCAAGTAAAGGTTAAGGGAAGAGCTAATAGAGAGATTCAAAATTCTGAGGGTTTTTTTTGGAGCAAGTTGGGAGAAACTGATGAGTCATACAGACTCGAAACGTTGATTGTGTTCCTCTCAGCAGATGCTGTCAGACCTGCTGAGTTTTTCCAGGTATTTTTGTTTTTGTTTGGGAGAAACTGTGTCCACTGGCAAATTTGTTGATATCCAGAGCATATAGATTTAAATTAATGAGCAAAAGAACCAGAGGAGAAATGAGAAATTATTTCACCCATCGGGTTATTGTGATTTGGACTGTACTACTGTAAATTAGCTCAGTTGGCTGGACGGCTGGTTTGTGATGCAGAGTGATGCCAACAGCAGAGGTTCAATTCCTGTACTGGCTGAGGTCATCCATGAAGGCTCCGCCTTCTCAACCTCACCCCTTTCTGAAGTGTGGTGACCCTCAGGTTAAACTCACCACCAGTCATCTCTCTCTAATGAGAGAGCAGCCGATGGTCCTCTAGGACTACAATGACTTTCACTTCACTTCACTACCGTAAATTACAACCATTGCATTCAAACTTTTACCCCTGCAATTGTTTTTTTTTTAAATGTGCAATTGTAGGGACAAAAAGACAAGAAAGATTTAGCAGTAATGTTGCCACCCATCCAATTTTTCTAGCAGGACAGAAAGCTAACTAGTTAAGGGAGAAAGAAATGAAAAGGTATGCTGATTGAGATAGATGAAGTAGGGTGGGAGGAAGCTTGTGTGTTGGTACAGACCAGTTGGGCCCATTGGCCTGTTTTTATGCCGTAGACTCTATGGGCTGATTCTTAAATGTTAAAAACAGGTGGATTGAGGTCATGCCAGAGTTAAAATGCAAAAACTCTGAAACAGGAAGGGCCGAGGGGCAGGTGACCAATGCATTTGTGGGAAGCAGCTTGATCATTAAGTATCAGAATAAGACTGCCTGCCTTCATTTCAAAGGTCTCTGTTTTTAACAACAGGTAGCCAGGTTTCCTGGACCTTGGGAAACTCAGCAGCTTATAGGAGGCAAAAGAGACTGAATCCTTGAGGTAGGTTTCTTTGCAGCTCTGCTTGTAGGCCAGGAGGGACAGGAGTGTTTCCTCTAGTTTGAACAAGCTTTCCAGCAAACTACCCAACCCCAATCCATCTGCTCCCCCTCTCACCAACCATTGAACCTCCCCGATCACCATCAGAGGTGCCCCACACCCCTCTGCCAGCACTTTTGAATCACTATCTGACCTTGCCCCACAATTGGGTCCCCCCACAACATCCTTGGACCGACCTTCCGCCACCCCAGCGATCAGGATCCCCTGACTGCCATGCCTGCCCCATAATTTCTCTCTTGTCCCAACACTCTGAATGTAAATCTCGTTCGTGGCACAAATATGGAAGTTTTCATTTTACAATATTTATATTTTCGAATGAATTTAAACCAAAATATTCACATAACTCCAAATGAAAGCATTCTCTCTGAAAATCTTAGCACCGTATGAATCAAGCTGTGACTATTGTAGAACAACTATAGTAATAAGGAACGTTTGTTGCTACAAATCCTAGCTGCTTTAGTAGACCTTCAGGCACTGTGAAAGGTCTCAAGCCAGTCAATCAGGCAGGCTGCCTCTGGACAGGAACCCTGCTTATAAGAGCCCTGCCATTGATTTCTGCAGGACCTTTGGGAAACCCGTTCTTCCGGGTTTCCTAACCTCACAACAGTCCCATTGCATAAAACCTGCCGCCAAACTAAAATCCAGGCCTATGTAACTGCATAAAAATGTGCTTTAACTGGACAGCTATATCCATGTGTGTGGCCAGGTTTTAATTTGATTTTTCAGGATCATGCATGATGTCAGCTGCTAACTTATCCTCAGACTTTCCGAGCAGTTTCTGAGTCTTACAAATTGTAAATCTCATGTACTGGTGTGCACAGGTGTCGATTTGTAGAATGTTTTCCTGCCCAGTTGTAGAGTTAGCCTCCACTGCTACCCAACTTAAACGTGGAGTTATGGATTTGTTTGTGTATGTGGTTGAACTAAAATTGTTCCACTGTATGTTACTCTAGTCATGTCTGGAAGGTATCTTTTTGATTAGTTGTCAGGATCAGTGTCAGCAAGCTGCATTTATTGCCGATCCTTAGTTGCCCTGAGAAGGTGGTGATGTGTCACCTTCCTGTGCTTCATACCAGTTGTTTTACATCTACGTGGTTTGTCAGGCCACACCAGAAGACATTAAAAATCAGCCACGGTTGGAACTGAATAGGTACTGCTGGCAGGTTCCCTTCCCTGAAAGAGATTAGTGAAGCAGCTGGATTTTTAACAATAACCAACAACTTTCATGGTCATTTTCTTCCTGTCCATGGACTATCAATTTTATTGATAAATGATGGGTATTTCCTAATAATAAAGTAAAAACTTATTTCCACATATTTTCCACTTGCAATAACAATTGTCTTAAAGAAAGTATGAACATTGAGAATACAGCAGAAGCAGGAAGCAGCAATACTAATAATGTGACAGTAGATTATTACTCTGGAGGAATAGCAATCAATGTGAAAGAAACTGGTTATAGTGTTGTGTGCTTGATTTTTAAAAAAAAACAAAATAATTAAATGCAATGAGAAAGTGGAAGTCCAGCTCAAGTCTGCATTGTTTGAAATGTTAACAGTCAGGAAAGAAAAAAGGCAGGAGTGTGGGGGAGGGTAGAAAGGAGAACGGGAAATATAGAGAAAGGAAAGAGATGGAAAAGAAATATTGGTGACAGAACAGTAAATACAGAAAAATGATAATATATGTGGAAAATAAAAAAGCATGGGAAAATAAAGATTGATATTAAGATATCTTTTAAGTGCTAAGTGAAAGATGAGTGCAAACTTTTGTGTTTCATAAATGAATTCCTGAAATACAGATCTCTATCAGCAGAAAAATGCATGCAAATTTTGTAAACGTGGCAAGAGGACTGCAGCAGTTCAAGAAGGTAGCACACCACCACCTTCTCAAGGGCAATTAGGGATTGGCAATAAATGCTGGCTGGCCCAGCCAGCGATGCCCACATCCCATGAATTAAAAAAAAGGAGCAGGCCATGATTATATTGGTAAAATCCAACTGTTCACTTTTTAAAAATTTTGCCTTTTTTGCCACCCTCTCCTTGGTCTGGCCATGCATGTGTAGCATAGACACAGCAGCAGCTCTGCCATTGTACCATTGATGTTTGTTCACATTCATAGCCTGTATGTGCTGTGTGGTAGCATGTTAACAGTGCGAGAGCTAGACAGCAGTTGTTGAAGGAGCAGGTAAGGCAAGCGAAGTAGAACTCAGCAGGACTTGAGTGAAACAATGGGCGCTGTGTTTAAGTCATGATGGGACAATGCCATGCTTGGTCAGGAGCACAGTCAGTGGGAGTCAAACACAACATCCCCACTATATGTGTGGACACAAGTCATATAGGTGGGGCCAAGGTGAATGGCAAACTGTTCAGACCTCAGGCTCAGGAGGTTTTAACACTCTTCTTCCTGAACACGGTGATAAATTTCTTCTCATTTTTAGCAATCACAATGTCAATCATTCCTCAACTTGGACAGCTTCTTGTTAATTGTAATAATGTTTTCCCAATCCATGCAATGACCTCTATTCCATTTGAACTGCTATAACATACCATGTGAAAAATGGTCAGAATAACTTAATTCTTAGCAAGGTCTACCTGGTATGGTTACTGGCACTCTGTCACTGACTCCCTTAATTGATGTCAACCCATTTGTTTCCCAAATCACTTGTTCATTACAGGAATCAAGCTAGCATCAGCAGCTTGATCGTAAAGTAGCTTGACAATTCCTGCAATACTTCTCAAAACAGCAGCACAACCCTTCAGTTGATTTTTGTTGAGTCGTTGCATACTACATCAATAAAGCAGAGAGCAAGCTGGTTTTGCAAATTTCAACACCTTCTTGATACAACAGATAAGATGACAGCTATGAAGAATATCTGTGTATGTGTGCGTATACACCCAAAGGTTGCCACCCCATAGAAAATTGCATTGAGCTTTACATTGTGAAATAAGTTATGAATACTATTTGGTAAGAGAATGTAGTTTCAGTAGTTAATTGTGCAGTTGTGAATAATTTTTAGCAGTGTACTTTTGCCATTCTGCCTGCATAGGCCTGGTCTTGTTGTTTGCTATTTCTAACAGTATTATCCCATTGAGACACCACTCTCTCCTCCCAACTTGGTGAGGAATTCCTGATGGGCATTCTCATGTTTGCATTTATTATGGGGAAGATGCTTTACAGGGGGAAGCAAAGACATCCACCAGATACTACCCACCCCCTTCACCCCTCCTCCGCCACCCCCCCCCCCCCTCCCTCTTCTCCCCCCTCCCTCCCTCTTCTCCCCCCTCCCACCCTCCCTCTTAACTTCCCTCCCTCTTCTCCCCCCTCCACCCTCCCTCTTCTCCCACCCTCCCTCTTAACTCCCCTCCCTCTTCTCCCTCCCTCCCTCTTCTTCCCCCTTCTACCCCCCCCCCCCCCCCCCCCCCAAAAGCTTGGGTACATAACTGTTAATACCCTTGTCCACCAAAAAATTATCAGTCTCAGTTTTGAAACTTTTAATTTATCAACCTCAACAGCCTTTTAGGGGAGAGAATTCCAGATTTCCACTATCCTTTGTGTGAAGAAAAGATATCACCCTTGAATGGCCCATATGTAATTTTAAGGTTATGCTGCCAGACCACCAGTGGAATAATAGTAAGAAGACCGAATTAAAGGCTCTTTATCTGAATGCATGTATGCAGCATTCGTAACAAGATAGATGAATTGATGGCACAAATAGAATAAATAGCTACGATAGCCATCATGGAGATCTGGTTCCAAGGTGACCAAGGCTGGGTACTGAATATACAAGGGTATTTGACATTTTTTTAAAATTCTTTTCATGGGATGAGAGTATTGCTGGCAAGGCCAGCATTTGTTGCTCATCAGTAATTGACCTTGAAAAGGTGGTGATGAGCTGCCGCCTTGAACCACTGCAGTCAATCTGGTGTAGGTTCACCCACAGTGCTGTTCGAAAGGGAGTTCCAGGATTTTGACCCAGCGAGAATGAAGGAATGCCAATTTTCTTTTTCATTCAAGGGATGTGGGTTTCACTGGCTAGGCCAGCATTTATTACAAATCCCTAATTGCCCTTGAGAAGGTGGTGGTGAGCTGCTGCCTTGAACTGCTGCAGTCCATGTGGCGTAGGTACACCCACAGTGTTATTCGGGAGGGAGTTCCAGGATTTTGACCCAGCGACAGTGAAGGAATGGCGATATATTTCCAAGTCAGGATGGTGAGTGGCTTGGAGGGGAACTTCCAGGTGGTGGTGTTACCATGTATCTGCTGCCTTTGTCCTTCTAGATGGTAGTGGTCGTGGGTTTGGAATGTGCTGTATAAGGCACCTTGGTGAGTTTCTGAAGTGCATCTTGTAGATGGTAGACACTGCTACTGTACATCGGTGATGGAGGGAGTGAATGTTTTTGGATGGGGTGCCAATCAAGGGGGCTGCTTTGTTCCAGATGGTGTCAAGCTTCTTGAGTGTTGTTGGAGCTGCTCTCATCCAGGCAAGGGGAGAGTATTCCATCACACTCCTGACTTGTGCCTTGTAGATGGCGGGCAGGCTTTGGGGAGTCAGAATGTGAGTTACTTGTCACAGGATTCCCAGCCTCTGACCTACTTTTGTAGTCGCAGTATTTATACGGCTAGTTTCTGGTTAATGGTAACTCCCAGGACATTGATAGTGAGGTATTCAGCAATGGTAATGCCATTGAATGTCAAGGGGCAATGGTTAGATTCTGTCTTGTTGGAGATGGTCATTGCCTGGCACTTGTATGGCGCAAATGTTACTTGCCACGTCAGCCCAAGTTGTCCAGGTCTTGCTGCATTTGGACATGGACTACCTCAGTATCTGAGGAGTCGCAAATGGTGCTGAACATTGTGCAATCATTAACAAACATCCCATTCCTGACCTTATGATGGAGGGATTGTCATTGATGAAGCAGCTGAAGATGGTTGGGCATAGGACACTACCCTGAGGAACTCCTGCAGCGATGTCCTGCAACTGAGATGACTGACCTCCAACAGCCACAACCATTTTCCTTTGTGTTAGGTGGGACTCCAACCAGCGAGAGTTTTCCCCTGATTCCCATTGACTCCAGTTTTGCTAGGGCTCTTTGATGTCACACTTGGTCAAATGCGGCCTTGATGTCAAAGTCACTCTCAACTCACATGTGGAGTTCAGCTCCTTTGTCCATGTTTGAACCAAGGCTGTAATGAGATCAGGAGCTAAGTGGCCCTGGCGGAACCCAAACTGAGTGTCAGTAAACAGGTTATTGCTAAGCAAGTGTCACTTGATAGCACTGTTGATGACCCCTTCCATCACTTTGCTGATGATCAAGAGTAGACTGATGGGGCAGTAATTAGTCCTGCTTTTTGTGTACAGGATGCACCTGAGCAATTTTCCACATTGCCAGGTAGATGCCAGTGTTGTAGCTCTACTGGAACAGTTTGGCTAGGGGTGCGGCACATTCTGGAACACAAGTCTTCTGTACTATTGCTGGAATATTGTCAGGGCCCATAGCCTTTGTAGTATCCAGTGCCTTCAGTTGTTTCTTGATTTCATATGGAGCAAATTGAATTGGCTGAAGATTGGCATCTGTGATGCTGGGGACCTCTGGAGGAGGCCAAGATGGATAATCCACTAGGCATTTCTTGCTGAAGATTGTAGCAAGTGCTTCAGCCTTATATTTTGCACTGATTTGCTGGGCTCCCCCATCATTGAGGATGGGGATATTTGTGGTGTCTCCTCCTCCAGTGAGTTGTTTAATTGTCCGCCACCATTCACGGCTGGATGTGGCAGGACTGCCGAGCTTAGATCTGATCCATTGGTAGTGGAATCACTTAGCTCTATCACTTGCTGCTTATGCTGTTTGGCATGCAAGTAGTCCTGTGTTATAGCTTCACCAGGTTGATACTTCATTGTTGGGTATGCCTGGTGCATGCCCTCCTGCACTCTTCATTGAACCAGGGAGGTCATGTTGGAGTTGTATAGAACCTTGGTGAGGCCACATTTGGAGTACTGTGTGCAGTTCTGGTCGCCACATTATAGGAAGGATGTTGCCTGGGATGAAACATTTAAGCTATGAAGAGAGGTTGGATAGACTTGGGTTGTCTTCGTTGGAGGAGAGAAGACTGAGGGGCGACCTGATCAAGGTGTACAAGATTATGAGGGGCATGGACAGGGTAGATAGGGAGCAGCTGCTCCCCTTAGTTGAAGGGTCAGTCACAAGGGAGCATAAGTTTAAGGTGAGGGGCAGGAGGTTTAGGGCGGATATGAAAAACTTTTTTACCCAGAGGGTGGTGACAGTCTGGAATGCACTGCCTGGGAGGGTGGTGGAGGCGGGTTGCCTCACATCCTTTTAAAAAGTACCTGGATGAGCACTTCGCACGTCATAACATTCAAGGCTATGGGCCAAGTGCTGGTAAATGGGGTTAGGTAGGTAGGTCAGATGTTTCCTCACGTGTCGGTGCAGACTTGATGGACTGAAGGGCCTCTTCTACACTGTGATTCTGATTCTGATCCCCTGGCTGTTTGGTAATGGTAGAGTGGGGGGTATGCCGAGCCATGAGGTTACAGATTGTGTTTGAGTACAGTTCTGCTGTTGCTGATGGCCCACGGTGCCTTGTGGTTGCCCAGTCTTGAGTTGCTAGATCTGTTTGAAATCTATCCCATTTGGCACTGTGGTAGTGCCACACAACACAAGGGAGGGTGTCCTCAATGTGAAGATAGGACTTCACCTCCACAAGGACTGTGTAGTGGTCACTCCTACTGATACTGTTATGGACAGATGCATCTGCAGCAGACAGATTGGTGAAGATGAGATCAAGTATGTATTTCCCTCTTGTTGGTTGCCGCAGACCCAGTTAAGCAGCTATGTACTTTAGGATGAGACCAGCCCAGTCATTTGTGGTGCTACTGAGCCACTCTTGGTGATGGACAAGTCCCCTACCCAGGGTACATTCTGCGCCCTTGGCACCCTCAGTGCTTCCTCCAAGTGGTGTTCAACATGGAGCAGTACTGACTCATCAGCTGAGAGGTTTGCAATATGTGGCAATCAGCAGGAAGTTCCCTTGCCTGTGTTTGACCTGATGCCAATCAGACTTCATGGGGCCTGGAGTCGATGTTGAGGACTCCTAGGGCAACTCCCTCCTAACTGTATACCACAGTGCTGCCACCTCTACTGGGTCTGTCCTGCTGGTGGAATACACTTGGACGGACATGGTGATGTCTGGGACATTGTCTGTGATGTATGATTCCATGAGTATGACTCTGTCAGGCTGTTGCTTGACTGGTCTGTGAGACAACTGTCCCAATTTTGGCACTAGCCCCCAGATGTTACTAAGGAGGACTTTGCAAGGTCGATAGGGCTGAGCTTGCCATTGTTGTTTCCTGTCTCTAGGTTGATGCCGGGTGGTCCGACTGGTTTCATTCCTTTGAGACTTTTTAGCAGTTTGATACAACTGAATGATTGTAGAGGGCATTTAAGATTCAACGCCATTGTTGTGGGTATAGAGTCACATGTAGGCTAGACCAGGCAAGGGCAGCAGATTTCCTTCCCTAAAGGGACACTAGTGAACAGATGGCCCTTTACAACAATCGATTTGTGGTCATTATTAGACTTTTAATTCCAGATTTTAATTGAATTCAAATTTCACCATGTGCTATGGTGTGATTTGAACCCAGGACCCCAGCACATTACCCTGGGTCTCTGGATTACTCGTCCTGCGACAATACCGCTACGCCAATGCCTCCCCTGTAATCAGGATAGTGTGTGGCTTGGAGGGGAACTTGCAGACGGGGGTGTTCCCATGCATATGTTGCCCTTGACCTTCTAGGGGTTAGAGGGCATGGGTTTGGAAGGTGCTGTTGAAGGAGACTTGGTGAGTTACTGCAGTGCATGTGGTATATGGTACACATTGCTGCTACTGTGCGTTGGTGGTGGAAGGAGTGAATGTTTAAGGTGGTGGTCGTAGTGCCGATCAAGCAGGCTGCTTTATCCTGGATTGTATCGAGATTCTTGTGTTGTTGGTGCCGCACTCATCCAGGCAAGCAGAAGGTATTCCATCACACACTCCTCACTTGTACCTTTATAGATAGCATACAGGGTTTGGGGAGTCAAAAGGTGAGTTACTCGATGCAGGATTCCCGGTCTCTAACCTGCTTTTGTAACCACAGCATTTACAGCTTAACTGGCTGTTCCAGTTAAGTTTCTGGTCAATGGTAACTTCCAATGATGGGTGATTCAACAATAGTAATGCATTGAATGTCAAGGAGAGATGGTTAGATTCTCTGTTAGAGACCGCTATTGCCTGGCACTTACTTGCCACTTATCAGTCTAAGGTTGCCCAGGTCTTGCAGCATGCGGCTACCAACTGCTGCAGTATCTAAGAAGTCGTGAATAGTACTGGACATTGCACAACCATCAGTGAACATCCCACTCCTGACCTTATGATGGAAGAAAAAGGTCATTTATGAAGCAGCTGAAGATGGTTGGGCCTAGGGCACTACCCTGAAGAACTCCTGCAGGAATGTCCTGGGACTGAGATGATTAGCTTCTAACAACTACAACCACCTTTCTTGGTGCTAGGTATGACTTCAGTCAGTGGAGAGCTTGCCCTCTGATTCCTCTTGACTTTAATTTTGCTAGGGCTCCTCGATGCCACATCTGGCCAAATGCTGCCTTCATTTCAAGGACAATCACTCTTACATCACCTTCAGCTCTTTGTCCATGTTTGGGCAAAGGCTGTAATGAGGTCAGGTGCCAAGCGTCCCTGGCGGAACCCAAACTCAGCGTTGGTGAGCAAGTTATTTCTGTGCAAGTAACGCTTGATAGCACTGTTGACGACACCTTACATCATTTTGCTGATGATCGAGTGTAGACTGATGGGGTGGTAATTGGTTTTATCCCCTTTTTTCAATATTCATTTTAATTTTTTAATTTTTATTTTGTATCCACTTATTTTTATTTTTATTTATTTTCGTTTTTATTCATTGTTTTATCCCTGCCTTTTGTCCTATTTTCAATCTTTTTTCCCCACACTGTCCCCTTCCCCTACCCCGTGCCCTCAAGGGCCATCGGTCACTTCATGTTGTTCCTTCCAGAGTGCTCACCCTTGTCCTGCCATTATCACGTTCTGCTTTCTGACCTTAATGCCACCATCAGCACCTTCTTTAGCCAGTACCACTACCATTGACACCCCTTTGTCCTTTTGTTCTTGACATCTTTGGCAATCCCTGCTTTTCCCCCACCTATCGCTGGCCTTCTATCCAGCTTCACCTGCTCCACCCCCCTTAAACGGTATAAATTTCATCACATTTTTACTTCTCTAGCTCTGAAGAAGAGTCATACGGACTCGAAACGTTAACTCTGTTTCTCTCTCCACAGATGCTGTTAGACCTGCTGAGCTTTTCCAGCATTTTCCGTTTTTGTTCCAGATTTCCAGCATCCGCAGTATTTTGTTTTTTATCAATAATTGGTTGGATTGGATTTGGCCTGCTTTTTGTGGACAGGACATACCTGGGAAATTTTCCACTTTGGTAGACGGCAGTGTTGTAGCCGCTTGGCTAGCGGCACAGCTAGTTCTGGAGCACAAGTCTTCAGTGTTGAAATGTTGTCAGGGCCTATATCCTTTGCTCTATCCTGTGCCATGGACCGTTTCTTGATATCATGTGGAGCGGATTGAATTGGCTGAAGACTGGCAACTGTGATACTGGGAGCCTCGGGAGGAGGTCAAGGTGGATCACCAACTCAGCACTTCTGGATGAAGATGGTTGCACTTGTCTTTTGCACTGATGTGCTGGCTCCCTCATTAGTGAAGATGGGGATATTTATGGATCTGCCTCCTCTGGTTAGTTGTTTAATTGTCCACCAGCGTTCCTGACTAGACATGGTAGAACTGCAGAGCTTAGATCTGATCTGCTGGTTGTGGAATTGCTCAGGTCTGTATGTCTCAGGCTGCTTCTTTTTTTGGCATCTATGTCGCCCTGTGTTATAGCTTCATCAGGTTGGCATCTCCATTTTTACTTTTGTCTGGTGCTGCTCCTGGTATGCTTTCCTGCACTTCTCATTGAACCAGGGTGATCTTCAAATTTGATGTAATAGTTGAGTGAGAGATTTGCTGGGCTGTGAGGTCATAGGTTGTGATTGAATACAATTCTGCTGTTACTGTTTTGAGCTGCTAAATCTGTCTTGAATCTATACAGTTTTGCACAGTGGTTGTGCCATACAACTCAATGGGTGATACCATCAATGTGATGTCAGGACTTTGTCTCCACAAGGATTGTGTGGTGGTCACTCCTACCAATATTGTCATGGACAGATGTATCTGCGACATATAGATTGCTGAAGATGAGGTCAAGTGGGTTTTTCTCTTGTTGCTTCCCTCGCCACCTACCACTGGCCCAGTCTAGCAGATAAGTCCTTCAGGACTTAGCCAGCTTGGTCATTAGTGGTGCTACCAAGCCACTCTTGGTGATGAACATTGAAGTCCCCCATCCAGAGCTCTTGCTAGCCTCAGTGCTTCTTCCAAGTGATGATCAGCATGGAGGAGTATTAATTCATCAGCTGAGGGAGGGTGGTAGTGGTAATTAGCAGGAGAGCAGGAGATGTCTTTGCTCATGTGGTCCAGAGTTAATGTTGAAACTCAGAGGTAAGTCCCTCCTGACTGTATGCCATTGTGCTACCACCTCTAGTGGATCTGTCTTGATGGTGGGACAGGACATACCCAGGGATGGTGATGGAGATGTCTGGGACATTGGGTGTAAGATATGATTTGATGACTATATCAGGCTGTTGCTTGACTCCCAATTTTGACACAAGTCCCAGATGTTAGTTAGGGGAACTCTTCAGGGTTGACTGGGCTAGGTGTGCCATTTGTCGTTTCTGGTGGCTAGATCGATGCCAGCTGGTCCATTCGGTTGTATTCTTTTTTGACTTTTCTGTAGTGGTTTGGTACAACTAATTGGCTTGCTATGCTATTTCAGAGGGCGGATAAGAATCAACCACATTGTGGGGTCTGGAGTCACATGTAGGGCAGACCAGGTGTGGACACCAGTCTTCCTTCCTTAAAGTATGTGCGTGAACCAGATGGTTTTTTAACGACAAGCCTCTAGCTATTCATAGGTCACCATTACTGAGACTAGCTTTGAATTCCAGATTTATTTAATTGAATTTAAGTTCCCCCAACTTCTGGATGTGTGTGAACCCATGTCCCCAGAACAGCCTGCACCTCTGGATTACTAGTCCATTAACATTACCACTATGCTACCTTTAAATGCATCTACACTTTTCGCCCGAACTACTCCTTGTGGTAGGGAGTTTCTCATTAGCACCACTCTCTGGGTAAAGAGGTTTCTTCTGAATTTCCTATTTGATTTCTTGGTGACTATCTTATATTGTTAACCTGTAGTTTTGCACTTCCCCAAAAGTGAAACACACTCTCTGTGACTAAGCAATCAAAACCTCTCAATTTTAAAGATCTCTTCTTAGGTCATCCCTCAAGGTTCTCTTTTCAAGAAAAAAGAGATCCACCCTGTTCATCCTTTCCTGACAGGTATAGTTCATAGTTCTGATATCAACCTTGTGAATCTTTTTTGCACCTGCTATGTCTTTTTACAATATAGCAACCACAACAGAAGTGTGGTTGAACCAAGGTTTGATACAAGTTTAGTACAACTTCTCTGCTTCTCAATTCAAACCTTCAAGAAATAAACTCTAGTGCTTAGTTTACTTTGTTATGGCCTTATTGACCTGCATCTCAACTTTTAGTGATTTGTGTATTTGTATTCCTAAATCCTTTGGTCCTCTACCTGTTGATGAAACATTTATTTTAGAAGTCCAATTCAATAGAATTTTGTAAAAATTTTACTACTTATCCTCTACAAGTTTATTTAATTTGTGTTTTTCTTTCCTTGCTAGATGATCGCACTGATCAGCGAACCTGCCTTATCTGTGGAGACAGAGCTACGGGTCTGCACTATGGTATTATTTCATGTGAGGGATGCAAAGGCTTTTTCAAACGTAGTATTTGCAACAAGCGGGTTTACAGATGCAGTCGAGACAAGAATTGTGTCATGTCACGCAAGCAACGAAACAGATGTCAATATTGCCGGCTCCTTAAGTGTCTCCAAATGGGCATGAACCGTAAAGGTACGTTAGTTTTCACTATCCTTGATATCATTGACTTTATGCATTAACCAAAAAAGTTTGTCTATGATTGTCTTATTTTGATAAAATTGATCTGAAGGTGGCTAGAGTTCTGTTGGGCAGTCTCATGCTCGATACTTATCTTATTTTGGGCTTATTTGATTTTCTTTCTCTAAAGGTTAACGGTGAAATTTACGACACAAATAGAATGAGTATTTGTGCAATACACTATTGGAGAGATTTTAGTGGTTAAGTTTAAATTTGACCTTAAATGAATGTTGGAGTAAAGGACATAAGAATTTTTATCATTTGATAGAATATATATAATAGATATAACTGAGATAACAATGAAGCAATATTCTCTTTGCGATGCTTCAATTACACTCTAGTTTTCATCAAAGATGGGCACCAATATGTGACATTTAAAAATGAACTTCAATGCAATTAAGATAATTCATTAGAAAGCAGTTGAAACAAACTGATAGGAAAACAATGTGATCAGAGTCTAGCCAGTAACCCTGAAAAACGATATGGATGTGTCACAAAGGACTGGCAAGATACAAGACTAGCAAAACCATGGTAACCGTCGTTGCGATGGTGTCCTAGCACATAACAATGGTTATCGGGATCAGTTAGAAGTGAAAATAAATTCCCGAGTGTTCCTGTTTTTATTCCCTTTTGAAGTGATATGTCTGGCCATCCTTGTGATAGCATTTCCATTCAGATGATTACAATAGATTATGATTGAAGTTTACTTCAATTCATATTTTTTGCATTGTATCCTGAGTGTCACAAATGTTTCTGTGATGAATGTTACATGCACAGTTTGAAGTTTGAATTAGGAGGCATTTTAAGAGATGGGAATGCTAATCTTTATATAATCTGTGATAAAGAAAGCTGTTTGAAAGGTGAAGCATAATGATTCCCAACTAATGACTACAAAATAGGTAGATAATTGATGTCTCCATCACTGGAGTAATATGCGTTGTGTTCTTTTTTTAGATGTTCATTATCAATGATAAGATTATATGCAAGTAAGTTTGGTTATACAATTCATTTTAGGATTCTGAGGGATTTTCTATCAGCATGGAGGGTTTTTAGAAAAAGTGATCATTTGAATGCTTGTAATGTCACTGGAGGATACCAAGTGATGAATGTTACATAACACAGGGTGTGTGTTACAATGCAGTTTTTGTAAACCTGCCATTGAAAAATATCTTTTCCTGTTTCCTGCTATTATGAGGTTGTTGAAGAATTAAATAAAGTTCTTGCCTGTTTGTTTTGATGAATTTGAATTTTGATCTTTTGTTTCATAATACAGGTATCCAATAATGTAAGTTCTCATATGCAAGTTCCATCTGATGAATTATTTAAATTAATCCTCATGTATAGCTGGTGCTGGAGTTATGCCTCTAACTGTCTAGACATTTAACTAGTCATTTCAGTGCCTGTAAAAAGTGAGGGGGATAGGAGGACTGGATCTGGTTTTGTAATTCCAGATCCCTATTGTGAGATTAGGATTTCACCTAAGAAATATTGGATGGGTATTGGAATTATTTATATATTAAGGCAGAGGTTCTCAAAAAAGGGAGCATGATGAGGTTATTGGGGGCTGCTGGAAGAATGGGCTGGTCTAAACTTAGAGCTGTGTCTCAAGTGCACCATTGCGAGTGATCACTCATGTACTCTCACTGCAGGGATCAACCAAAATCATAAGGGAAGCCGGAGATCGACAAGCAAATGATTCACATGAAGGAGGTACAGTGAGGGGCCCAGCATTTGATGGAGGGGCTGGTATGGGTACTGCAGAGAAAGGGCCAAGCCAGTGCAGTCCTGCTGAACAATCAATCTCCTGTTTGGTTTGTCAGGACATCATTGCTCAGTGCTGACCCCAAACGGAGGTGAAATTCGAGCACTCATTTGAGATTTGACGATTGATTAGCCTTAATCTATTTAAGAGTGGTTGCAATATGTTTGATTGTTACTTCATTTATATTCAACATTTTCAAAATAGTTGCAACCACATTTTTTTAAAATCTCAATGTTTCTTCCCCTTGCGAGCTGTGGTTCTATGGATAATGAAAGATCTGCTGCTGTATTTTGTTCAGTGACCATTCACGGTGTGTGAGGCAGGTAGTGAATAAGATGCATAATATTGTTGAAGGAAAATCCTGAAGCTCCGGAACAAAATTGTATTTTCAAGCCCACATGTCCTTATGGCTTAATCACTCATTGCTCCATCTTTGGCAATAAAGCAAAAGCATTCATTTGTTTTTCATTATTCATTTAACCAATCTCCGTTGTATATTTCAGCATTCCCAAATATTGTTTGGGGCACAAAAAAGTGCTGGCAATATGAATCTTGAGGCAAGAAACTGAAAGTTTTGTTATTGTTAGTCCAGCAATGTCAGTTGTATCTCTAGTGTGCTGGCTGTACGTATCTTTGAAGCAGATCTACAACAAGCTCAGTATAATGGAGTCATTTCCTGCATTGCCAGCTAGATAAAGCTATGGCTGGCGAATATGGTTAGTACCATAACAGCATGTGGAGAAAAACTCTCTCTGTGCCTAACCATCTTTCTAGCAAGTTTTTACTTTGTATCACTTTACCCATTTGGGAAGCATCCAAACTATCCCACATTGTTAACTTCGGGCTGAATTTTCAACTCAAGAGGTGGGTTTGTTTACAGATCAGGAACCTGTCTCTGGTGAAAAACTGATTAAAGTCCCAATTTTCATGAGGGAGGGGGAGGTGGGGTTGGGGTAAATTATTAATTGGTATGGAGAGAGGTTCTCTGCCCATTTAGAACTGGATGGGGAGTTTAGGAAAGGAGGAAGGGTTCAGATGAAGTGAGGACTGATTTAGACTCTCCACAGCAGCCATCAGGCAAGCTGCCAGATGTTCTATGTGAGAGATCTGTTTGTGCCAAAGCCTTGTATAGCAACCGAGGGAAGCAAGATGCGATAGGAGTGCTGGAGGCCTTGCACCCAGGGCATGACTGCCCCTCGCATTATCGATGCCCAACTGGATGTAATATTGTTAGGCTTGAGGGAGGAGGGTGTCCTCTTCCTCGAGGATGACAGGAGGAGGCCACAAGGTCATGTGGAGCACTTAAGGGGTCACTGTGGTGTGTTCTTACAGTCTCTGTTTTGCTCCCTTTGCACTGTATAAATGATGACACTTTAAGCCCGGTGTCTGGGACCCCTTTTATTGCTTCCATGACAGGAAAAGTGGTATGAAGTCATAGAGTTATACAGCACAGAAACAGGCCCTTCAGCCCATTGTGTCCATGCCAGCCACCAAGCACCTTCTAATCCCATTTTCCAGCACTTGGCCCAGCAGGTGGTGTGAGAGGTAATAGGATCCAGCAGGTAGTGGGAGAGGTAACAGGATCCTCCAAAGTGAGGGCAAAGCCTCTAGGCAGATATGCTTCCTTCATTGGTGGTAAGTGATTAGATGTTCTAGGCTACATTTTCCATGTAAGTGTAAGCACAGGCATCTTAAACTCCTTTCCATGCTATACCCTCAACCTGGGTCAGAGGAGCTCAGTTTGAACATTCCTGAATCAAGAGATCCCTGATATGGCATCCTCAAGCCCCACACACCCCAAGCCATGCCCAGTCACCTTGTTGTGCAACCGGGGGATATCCCTTTATTCAGCATCATTTCCCTCCGTCTCCAAATCCCCCCCCAATTTTCTCACCTCCTGCTCCTTCCCCGATGAATTGTCTCCTTCCAGAGCCTCACCATCTTCAATGTCCATACCTTGTGTTATGCTGAGTGTAGCACAATGACAGGGACCCTTGCAGGATGGTCCAGCAATCAGAAGCGCATCTTCAGAAGCTCGATCGTCTGCTCAATGGTTGTCCTACTGAGAAGATGGCATTGGTTGTATCATCTCTGTCTGGAGCTGCTGCAGAGGGGTGAATAGCTACTGCTTCGAAGGATATTCCTTGTTCTCTAGGATTCATCCATGCACTTTGAGGCTAGGAGTGAAGATCTGAGGCAGCCTGGATTATCAGAAGATGAGGAAGTCATGGCAGCTGCCAGAAAAGTGAGTGCGCGCACAGAAGAATCTCTGTTGTGGTCACAAACCAGCTGAACGTTGAGGGTGTGGAAGCCCTTTTGATGAATCTGAGTGGGTGGCCACTAGGTGCAACCGGTGGGGCACTGCACTTGGTGGAATCTAGTGATGATGGTGAAACCCAATGTCTTTTGTCTCTGCAAGGCTGCACCTTTTGTAAAATGAATGTACTATCCTGTTTTGGCAAAGAGGGTATCAGTGACCTGCAAGATACAGTAGTCTGTGGTTTGCAAGATGTGACCAAGGTCTGCAGCTGATCCTTCGATGGAATCAGAGGCAAAGACATTCACAGTGATTTTGATGAATACTGGCAGAATTTGGCAAGCAGTGCTGCGAGGTCTTTGGCAATGCGGGCACAAATTTCCGTGAACAACTGCCTGGAGAGTCACAGTATCCTCCGGCACAGGGTCTCAGTCAGCTCCAGATAATTCTGTCTTCGGCAATAGATCTTGTAGTGAGGGTTTGACCTCCCTTGCCTACCTGGCCCTCTTTCTTCTCCTGTGCTCTCCTGCTGCTTGGGTTCCAGCTTTCCTGTTGAGGGTGTTGCTCCTCATCACCACTGGGGCCAAAATCTGACCGTTGTGCTCCCATTACTATTACCTTCCTTTTGGACAGCTGACTATCCTATTGTGACTGGCAACCTTGCCCCATTTTTCTGCCCCTATGATCCCACGCGCTAAGTCCCCACTCTCCCTGACGCCCTAATTGTCCTTAATCCAAGTGGCTTACTAGGCCATTTCAGAGGGCAGTTAAAAGTCAACCACATTGTTGTGGATCATGTAGGCCAGACCAGGTAAAGATGGCAGATCATTAGTGAACCAGATAGGATTTTAAGGCAATCAATGATAGTTTCATGGCATCAAGACTAGCTTTCAATTCCAGATTTTATTAATTGAATTTAAATTCCACCAGTTGCCATGGTGGGATTTGAACCGTTGTCCTCAGAGCATTAGCCTGAGCCTCTGGATTACTAGCCAAGTGACATAACCACTACCCCACCATCTTCCCCCTGTCAGCTTTTCCCCATTGACCTTTTGGGGCTGGTTAATTCCTTGAAGCAACCATGACTGGCTCCACACTCTACCCATCTCCCTTCAGCTGATAGATGATGAACCGTTCCTCAAATCCATGTGCCCCCTTTAAAATTTGAACGACGCTTGTCTAACAGGTTCTCAACATGCTTCTTAAGCCCTTTAATTGGCCTCGATCAAGGTGAGCAACATCGCTTTCCTACCCTCATCCCAGCCTGGAGAACATTGCTGGCACCAGGAACACTTCTCGAACTTGACACCAGCCGGTGGCTGTATTTTCGCCCCCTCCCCAGCTCCGTTCCTGCCCCTGGGGGTGCCTGAAAATTAAGCCCTTTTTTCTTTACTTGCAGCCATCCTACTCTGCAGGTTTCATCTGGATGCTTTGTGACCTCCTGAGTTCCTATGGAAGCTAGTATTGGTAGTACTGCATTTTGCATGCTTTCCGTCCCCCCAGCCCCCCAATCTGTTCCTGTTCTGCTGAAGGTCCTAAAATTTCATTATACTATTCCAAAAACACTGTTTATATATACTTGCATCTGCATGCATTTCCTCTTTCCAAAATTTTACTTCTTGTTGCCACTTTTTTCATCACACTTTTGAATATTTTCCCATTAAGGCTGGTGTTCAAAATTATGATAAAAATTGCCTCTGCAGCCTGCCACCCTTTTAATTGCATAATCCTTCCCCAGGGATTACTCAAAATGTTCTCTCTCAATTTTTAATGTGAGCATTTCTGACTGCCACTTTTTTCTAAATAACTGAAACTTATGTCTAAAGGATAGTTTTTACATAATCATACAGGACATCAGGAGGCCTTTCAGTCCAACATTTCTGTGCAGGACCTTTGGAATTCCACCTCCAGACTCTTCCCCATAGCCCTGCGAAGCTTTTTCCTTTTCAACAACTGTATATATTCAATTACCCTCTGAAAGTTTCTATTGAATCTACTTCTTCCATGCTTTCAAGTAATGGATTCCAGATCACTTTAAGTGACAACATTAAAAAAGTCTCTTTCCACCCCCGTCCATCCCCCCCCCCCCCCCCCCCCCCCCCCCCACCCCTACCTTTGTTCTCTTGCACATTATTTTAGATCTTTATCCTTTGGTTACTGATCCTGTTGCCCATGGAAACAGTTTCTACTGTACCTACTCTATTAAACCTCATAATTTTGAACACTTCTTTAAACCACCCCTTAATCTTCTCTACTCTATTGAGAACAATCCTTTTCTGGTCTTTACACATAATTGAAGTCCCTCATTCCTGGTACCATTCTGAATTTCCTCGGCAACCTTTCCAAGGCTTTGGTATTCTTCTTAAATTTTGGTGCACAGAATTGGATGCAGTACACCAGCTGAGTCTTAATCAGTGATTTAAACCTTCCTTGCTTTCTGTGTCTCTATTTATAGAGCCAAGAAACCCGTATGATTTTTTCTCCCAAACGGCCATATCAACTTGCCCTGCCACCATCAACGATCTGTGTATGTGAAACCTCAGGTCCCTCTGTTTCTGCACCCCTTAAATTATATCATTTAGTTTACATTGCATCATCTCAAAAATGCTTGAAAGGGCCTTATTTACATACACTTCATCCTTTACCTCAAAGTTGATTGCAATTGCTATGCAGGCATATTTTTCTGTGGTCACTAATATAAGCAGATATGTCAATACAAATATGGGACAGGTTTTCATGGTTCACCAATACTCTGACTTATGTTGGTATTTTTAGTGTTCAGATGGTAACAATCTGTAATTTTAAAATATTGTTAAAGTCTGTAACAGAGATGTGGTTTTTTTAAATTTGAGTCTCCGATATTTTAATCTGTCTATATCTTAACTGGCTGAAAACTAGCATTTGCGAGGGTGGGAACCTCAGAAGGAGGCTGAGAGGAATCATTTTTAATTTAAAAAAAAATCTGAATTCAAATGCTCAAGTTGCCATGCCTGGATTATTAGGCCAGTGATAACTACAATACTGCTGTACATATATAATGTGGACCTTTTAGGTAATATGTTGGGAACCTAATTGATTAGAGCCGAAGATTGTGTTTGGTTTCACAGAAATACAAGAGTAGAGGCTCTGGTATGCCTGTTTTATTCAGTAAAGTTTTTAATTAAGATTCAGCAACAGGATTGTAAGTTTGTTTACACACAAATACACCACCTATCAGCTGAAATATTTAGATCTCCATTGCATACCACAATTTTTGAAAAATGTGTGCTTTTGGAAGGTGCTTATGGCCTTAAAATGTTTGATAATCTCAAAAAATGTTGTAAGATGGATAATTGTACTATTGTTTCTAATGGCAGCCAATTCTTGTACTTTAAAAAAAATGTATTGCCTTTTTTAGTCAATTTATCAAATCAATATTATTAAAGATTAGTTCATTTGCTCTGAAGCTTATTAGAAACAGAGATGTACTGCAAGTATGAATATTCATAAAGGGCAACAATATATTGTTTTAAACTGTACTATGTGAATGGAAGAAAGTTTTCAAACTTATTAATGCTGGAGACTTTTAAAATGACTGCCAGTATCACAATAATTGCTTGTATCCCTGTCATGCTACAAGCAGGAATAAACTGCGTCAAGAGCAATATGTAAGACAGTTTTATCAAGGAGCATTCTGTCATGAAACATGACAGCATTGTGTTTTAGGAAGGGTGATCACCAATATTCTTGCTGCTGGTCATTTTGAGAAGCAAGATACCTATCAGTTATTTGAGATGCATTTGTTTCCTTTCAAAATGAGGATGTGTTTGTTTCCTTTCAAAACAAGGCTACATAAAAACATGGCAATTGTTTAACACTAGTTCAGAACTGTTAATCTTTATGCACCAATTTTCTATTTAACTCAACAAAACAAGTTGACTTATGAAACAATTTTCAGCTTAGGTTGGACAAGGGCAAATTTCATGGCAGTTTATTTGTATGGTTCCTTTTATTTAAAGTTGTTATGCTGCACATGAGACTAACATTATATACTGTGTGCTGCATCTGTCAGTTTCATAGATTGTATGGAAAGCAAGACGTAAAGAAGCTGTTTAAAATGGTTACCATGGGCCCATAACTTGCGTGGAGTGGCAATCACTGTCGGATTGCCTCTCCTCTCCTTTTTAGTTACCCAGGTCAGGAGCTGCACATTTCTCACCCAATCTTCTGTCCCCTGCCTGCTGAGAAATGTGCAGCGCAACAGATCCAGAGTCCTTGCAATGCAGGGCAGCAGTGTCGGGGGAAGTGAAACCCACCCCCTTTTCACGGCACAATCTGCCGTAAACCAGATATATTGGTGGTCAGGAGGTCCAGTGGGTGGTTGTGGGGGCCACTAGTAGAGTTACCCAGAAGTGGTTTTAATCCTTCTAACTTTTCTTGGGTAACTATTCTGCTAAGAGAGTCAGAACCATCCGAAGTCTCTGATTTAAGTCAGAGTATTGACTACTTCCACGTGCAGGGTAATTGTTGGAAGTTTAAACTTCCTGGGCAACTCCTGTGCAGTCCTTGCCTGGGGAAATCGAGGGAGCCTCCAGCGCATCTTTTGAGGTATCTCCCGGGTATGACACCACCCCCCCCCCACCCCCACCCCCAACCACCCCACCCTGGGAGACTGAAATTCTGGGCCCATGTTCTGTATTTAAGAAATGGCATCATTTGGGGGCTACACAAACAAATAAGCAGCAGTCAAGCACATTCAAATCTCAGGTCTAAGATAGGACACATTTAAAATTCTTGCAACATGCTGAGATTGTTTCTTTCAAAAATCAATCCTTAAGCAGGCTTTTGTTAGAAGCTTGATTTGGATTCTGAAGTAGTAGCTTAACAGCATTTTGATCTGCAAGTTAAACAAGTTACTATTTCTTTGCAATAAGAAATTAAGCTGAATGTAACATTTTGAGCGATATTTTCCATCTTCTATACAGTAAATTATTTTGCACATCGAGTACTTAGTTCATTTTGAAAAGAACAGCTATATGTTATGTTACAATGATAAAATAAATGAATGAAAATAATGCTGAATTAAAGCCCTTTCATAGTTTTTGAGAGATAATAGCATTCTTTTTTACAATCAGCTAGAAGCTGGGCCAGGTATGGAGCAGTGACTGTAACATTTGGTAACTTGCAACAGGACCAATCTTTTGGGATTTTGTATGATTAGCTCCAAGTATTCAAACATTATTGGGCCTGTCATTGGGAGCTTCCTAAAGAGAAGCACAGGAAATTGCATACGTAATGAGCCTTTAAGGGGTCCATACAAAATAGAGGGCTGCATCCACTTAACAAATGGGATCAAATTGCTCCAATCTTTCTTAGGCTGTGCACCTTTTCTAATTACCTTACAGCCTTTGGAAAGGCTGTATGAGTTTATGGAATGATTGGAAAAACCATGGGAATTCAAAATAAATTGGAAGGCAGGAAACAGTCTGTGGGCAAGTGACCTATGCCATGTGAAATGAAGTGCTGCTACTGCAGGGACTGGGTGGGTTTCCTTTTTTTCTACTCCAGAGCATTATTCAGTATTGTATTCATGGTGCTTTGAAGCCAACCCCAAGCCTAATTTTAACTTGATTTGCTGGAATCTTCACACTTCAAGTTCCCAGATATGCTTGTATTACAGAAACTCTTTCTTGCTTCCCATTTTTCAGTTGTTCTGCTAGCTAATGTCCTGTCAGTTACAGTTGGTTTTCCATAAAATAGCCAACAATATTTGATTCAGGAGCCCCAACCTTCTCAAAAAGGAGAGACAGAGTAATCAAATCTCAATTGAAGTTGAACGACTGACTTTATGACATATTAGGTTTATAGCAAATGAAGATTGAAAGAGCACTATTTGAAATGGTTTAAGTTGAAGCTTAAATAGTGCTAGGATATTTAAGACATAGTCTAGATATCAGTATGGCCTGAGGTGGTTAGATACTGCTTCGTTCCAAATAGGTTGTCTTCATGCTTTGCTAAGTACAACTAATTGCAGCTAATTCTGAGATACACTGGTAAATTTTCTGATTGCATTTTAGTTGGGTGGTATATAATTTGTACTCACCTGACCAGTACTGTGCTGACACCACCTGATTTTTGTGCAACAGCTTTGTTTGTACCATGTGGGTGAGTTCATGGCACATTCTTGACCTACCATTGAGAGCTTGCTTTGGAGGGAAAGGGTTGGGGGGGTTGGAACAGCTGTTATAAAGAGTGGTGGGAAAATGTAGAGGAATGTGGCCACTTACAAATAAGTAGAAAAATGTTGCTCTTATTTACAAAAGTTGTTCATTTAAGTTACAGCTTTTGTGAATGTTATTTGGATAGCAAAAACTGGCACCTGGCATAATAAGCGTGGAGGCAGGAAGCCAAGTCTGTAGGGAAATAATAGAATGGTCCCCTGTTTGGTAATCTTTGAATTTGAGGTGGCGAAGAATTAAGTGCTTTATGTTCAGGACAACATTGCGTACCAATTCTGGAAGAAGGTGGAGGAAGAGTCCCCAAGAGTCCAGCTAAGTTTTAATGACACTGGCAAGGACAGCCCTGGTATGTAAGAACTACAACTGTCTTTGCAGCTTTGGCACCGCTTTGCACCTGGGTGTCTGCTGATCTAAATCCTGTGTTGCTTAGTCTTTTTGTTCACAGGTGGTTGCATTTCTGTCTGCATATGTGAATAGCAAGGGTGTAGTCTATCTCTGATTTGGATGGCAATCCTCCATTGCTCCTCCTCTTCCTCCAAAAATGTACATAAAGGGGTAATCACTTGGGAAAAGTATACATCAATGTTGTGGACACACCAAAAACATTGCAGTGCCAGAACACTTTATATAAGATTCCCTGCCCGATTAGTGGAAAAAGGAGAGAAATAACAGTATCGTGAAGTTCTTTCTTTTTCTGTTAATCTTATTGTAGGCTTTTTAAAAGAGCTGCTGTGAACAGTGCATCCAAACAGCCCTGGATGCGCATTTTATATGAGTGAGTGGATGACCAAGTGCTTTAAAAGCGTAAACACTAGGAAAGTGCATTGATGTCTCAATAATTGAGGCCAAATTTTAATATAATTAACTGAAAATGGTAAATCCAAATCAAAAAATTGGATGGAATGCAAAATTGGCAGAAATCTGTTGCAACCAATTTAGAATTGGTTAGCCCTCTAACCCATTAATCAGGCTAACCAATTATAAGATCTAGCTAATTGTGAACTTGGGTATTTGTAATAGTAAACAGAAAAAAGCTAGCAGACATAGGCACATGAGCTACCTGGGAAGGCATTTTGTATGTAAATCTAAATGAGGAAAGTACATCATCCAATGTACTACTTGTCATTTGTGCCATGGCAACATTGAACACCAGGGTTGCCTTTATGTCCCTGGCATCCAGTGCTGCTGTAGTGTCGGGGATTAATTTCTACTGGTGGAAAGCCTCACTGTGAATCATCAGTAACAAAGTTTTTTTTTACAAGTTTTACTGTTGTACATAGGCTGTCAGCATTGGTACAGGTACCCTATAAAGCTTTCTGCTGCTAATCTGCATTCTGACTCTTGCTAGGAAACTTGTCTGCAATCACTTAATCACCCCAAGACTGGAAGAGGTGCCAGGAATAGGGGTGCAGCTTTGCATTAGGAAGTAGTCCCACTATGCCAGAGATGTGTTCCAAATCTATAAACGAGAAAAATCCAAGCCACTAAGTTTCAAAGTAGGACCTAAAACCATGTTGGAGAGAGAAGTTTAGAAGGTTTTTTGAAGGAAGGCAGACAAACAGCTAGCAAAGCAAATAGTTATGAGAGAAAGCACCAGAGAACATTAGGCAGATAGGGGGCTTTAATCTTGTTTCAAGTGAAATCTGAAGAAATTCACCTCTTTTGCTAGAATGGTTAAATGTGTTTCAGCCATAACATCACACGGACACAAACAAAAGGTTGTGAAATGTTATATAGCTGCAACTATTGCATTTGTTTGTGTTTCTTTAAGTTGCATCCTGGCATGGACCCTTTACAAAACTGAAAAAAGAAAATGGATTAATAGTGAAGTGATATGGATACTGATATGATTGACCAGCATGGACTGAAAAACAAGTTAGCAATATTGCTTTCATCCACTCCAAAAAAGGAGAAACTTTCTGTAGTGAGGTATTTCGTTTGGTGGCTTGAGTAAGTAATGGTAGAGATCATTGTTAGCAAGCTGTAATTCCAGATGCACTTGCTACCTGTCTGGAACTCTGGCACTTTACTTGCTATACTAATGAAAGGCTTAAAAAAAAAACCCTTCTTTCATATTTGTGTTTTAAACTTTTTTCCTGATGGAGTTGGAACATGAAATCTATTTTACCTATATGGATTATTTTAAATTAAGATATCTTCATTTGAAAATCAGCCTGCATAATGGAATTATTCAGAACTCATAATGGAACTAGGAGCTCATTTCAAACAGAACAACTTAATTTTCTTACTGTTATGCTACAGGTTCAACTCCTTGTTAAGCGTTCCATGGGAGAACATTATACAATGTATACATTTGATTAACACATTTTGTTGCAAGTCAAATATGTAGCAAACTGCTAAATACAATCTTCTGCAAATGAGTAAGGTACAAATTTGTCAACAAGCACACAAGCAACTGAATATCTTGGTATTTCAGTGTAACAATCTTAAACACATTATCAAATCATATCATTGATATTCTAGGACAGAACACAATTTGATATTGTTGCATCAGATCAAGTAAAGATCCAAAAATAATTTTTTCTGAAAATTTAGCATCTCATATCTTGACCATCTCCTCACTCCCTATGACCTGCCCAAGACTGAGGCAATTCTTTAAGTCTAGAGACTGAACAGTCAACCTCTTCATTGTATCTCAGCTTAGAGGTTACATTTTGTTCTCATGGGATCAAATATGGCATGGTGCCTGATAAATGAGCCCACATGAGATTACAAAAATCTTAAATGATTCAACTGGTACAATCAAGCCAATACAGGCATGAGCTGTAGTTCCTGTTTCAATACACCTTTAAGGGATAGCAGCGTGCAATCACTAGAGGGAAAGTGTGACTTGTGATCCAATCTCAGTTTCACTTCTGTTTGTGAGCGGAACACAGCACGGTTCTGATGCCTTCAAGTTTCCTATCCATGTATATATGTTCTTGTGCCTAGTTTAATAAATGACTGTACACCAAAGGACATGAAAGGAGCTGATACAGTGGACCCTTATGTCGAGTGGTATCTGAGGCTTGATGTCAAGTATGGTTGACACTGTTGATCATAGGTTGGGCCTTAGCAGCTGAGTGCTTATGATCTGTCTTGAATTTCTTGAGTGACAACGTGTTTACCCAATTTGGTATGAGTGATTGGTGTTTTTATGTCATTATAAAAACATGACAGTTCCTACCTGACCAACACTAGATGCTTGATATGAACCATAAAGGTCTAATAAAAAGATGCAACATTGATCTTTTTGTCACTCAAGAAATTCAGGACAGATTATAAGCACTCAGCTGCTAAGGCCCAACTTATGGTCAACAATGTCAACCATACTTGATATCAAGCCTCAGATACCGCTCGATATAAGGGTCCATTGTGTCAGCTTCCTTAGGTCTTTTCGTGTACAGTCTCCAGTGACTTGACACCAGCCAAATGTCAGCTTGATGCAAGTAGACATATTCTTTAAGCTTTTGCCCTGATCTTATTAATGTGAATTAGGGCAAATTGTCTGAAGCCTTTTGTGAACAGTTTTTATCATGGCATTTAGTAGCAATGGGTGGCACACCTGTACTAGCTGCATCCACAGCACTTCCGACAAAAGGGAATATTGTTGTCTGACACCATTGGCCTATTGAGCATCGTTGACATGAATCTCTTTCTGCCCTGACATGGTCCCTCATCTTTGCTCTCGTTAGAATTGACAGAAACCTGGGATGTTGATATCTAGCCTTCTGGGTGTACAACTTGAAATGTGACTTCATCTGTTCTCGGATACTGACTGACCTGTTGGGTGTTTCCAGCAAATTGTTTGTTTTCATTGTGATGGATGCCTACATTTCTGTTTACTTGTCACACAATTTTTTAAAAACACACTTGATAAAGAGTTATTAATGGATATTTAGTAAATGTCACAGAAATGTGCCTAGTTATCAAGGACAGACAGTTCATTAGGAGATGAAAAGAAAATTGGAAACACAAAATAACAACTGAAGCTACATATTTCCCCAGCACCTAAGAGATCATTTTTGCATTTTCAGTTTATATTATGAACTGATTATTTCCAGACATTGAAAGGCCTACTGAAGCATGCAGCACTTTGTGTTTTTATTTAAGATTCTTGGGCATTGTTGAAAATTGTTGGGAATATTCAGGGCTTCTGAAATGTTCAATTTCAGCAGCCAAAACTCATTTCAATAATATAGAACCGGAAACTATCAATAATTTCAAAAGAAAATTGGATGGGCACTTGAAAGAAATAAACTTGCAGGGCTATAGGAATCAAATCCTTCTGTGCCTTAAATGATACCACTCTATCATCTGGATTGCTTCTTTACATGAATAGGAAACATGGAAAGATCCTTTACTGTCCAAGGAATTGCCAACTATAAGATGTGTATCAATCCCTTCCTTTGGGGAAAAAAAATACAGATTTTCCAGTTTAAACCTCTTTTCCAAACTCCATAGCTCACCAGAGTACAATCTAATTTTTTTCCTCAGTTAAAAGTATGGACTATCCAGTAATTTGAATTGAACTGAAAAAAGACGAAATGTGATTTCCATTCAAATTAACAGATCATTTGAATTGGACAATTTTTAATTAAAAATAAATTGTAGGCGGGTGTATGTTTCCTAAAAGATCATACACAGACCTGCATTGCCTCTTGTTGACTAGATTACTAAAGTATCGTGTATTTCAACATGAACATCTTTTAATACAATGCCTTTAAGAGTCCACTGGCACAGACGCAAGAATGCATTGTACAAATGCAGTGGCATTTTTAATAAGAAGCAGCAGCCATTTTGTAACTAAGTAATTCAAATTTTGCCAAATTTAAACAGTAAAATTGTAGAATTGAATTCTATGTTCAAGATCACTGAGGCACCCAGAATTATCCTTCAGTGCATGGGAAGTCTATGAACAATCCCTGCCACTAGGTGGTACTGCAAACAGTATAGTATCTCAGTTCCAGCAGCATCATCTGGTATTTGGTTTTATGCCATTGCAGCCACCATTAAAGCAGTGAAAAAAAAAAATACTGCACGTAACCGTGCAACAGACTTGTGAGAAAAGTTATAGCTCATGGAATAAAAAGGACAGTTGCAACGTGGATACAAAATTGGCTGAATAATAGGAAAAAGCGAGTAATGGTTAATGGGTATTTTTTTGGGCTAGAGGAAGATGTATAGTGGAGTTCCCCAGGGGTCCAGTATTGGGACCCTTGCTTTTCCTGATATATATTAATGATCTAGATCTTGGTGTGCAGGAGACAACTTCAAAGTTTGCGGATGAAAAAAAACTTGGAAGCATTGTAAACTGTGAGGAGAACAGTGTAGAACTTCAAATGGACATAGACGAGTTGGTGGAGTTGAAGTTCAATGCAGAGAAGTGAGAGGTGATTCATTTTGGTAGGAAAAACATGGAGAGACAATATGAAATAAGGGAGACAACTCTAAAAGATGTGCAGGAGCAGAGGGACCTGGATGTATATGTGCATAAATCATTAAAGGTGACAGGATAGGGTAGTATCCTAGGCTTTAGAGTTCTTTTTTATACATTCATGGGATGGGAGCATTGCTGGCTACGCCAGCATTTATTACCCATCCCTGATTGTCCTTGAGAACTGAGTGGCTTGCTAGACCATTTCAGAGGACATTTGAGAGTCAACCATACTGCTGTGTGGAGTCACAGGTAGGCCAGACCAGGTAAAGGAGGGCAGATTTCCTTCCCTAAAGGGCATTAGTTAACCAGGTGGGTTTTTACAACAATCACCAATGATTTCATGGTCATCATTAGGCTTTTAATTCCAGATTTTTTATTGAATTCAAATTTCATCATCTGCTGTGTGGAAATTCAGCTCTGGGACCCAGATTATTACCCTGGTTCTCTGGATTATTAATCACTACGCCGCCACCCCCCCCCCCCACCCCCCCCCAAAAAAAGTACAAGAGCAAGGGGGTTATGCTGAACTTGTATAGGACACAATGTAGACCTCAGCTGGAGTACTGTGTATCATTCTGGGCACCACACTTTAGGACGGAGGTGAACGCATTGGAGAGAGTGCAGAAGAGGTTTAATAAATGGTTCCAGGGATGAGAAACTTCAGTTATGAAGATAGATTGGAGAAGTTGGGGCTGTTCTCCTTGGAGAGGAGAAGGCTAAGAGGAGATTTGATAGAGGTGTTCAAAATCATGAGGGGGATGGACAGGGTAGAACTGTTCCCGCTCATAAAAAGATCGAGAACGAGAGGGCATAGATTTAAAGTTATTTGCAAAAGAAGCAAGTGTGATGTGAGAATTTTTTTTCAAACGGCGAGTGGCTCAGGTCTGGAATGCACTGCCTGGAAATGTGGTGGAGGCAGGTTCAATCGAGGCATTCAAGAAGGCATTAGATGATTATTTAAATAGAAACAATGTGCAAGGTAATGGGGAAAGGGAGAATGGCACTGAGACACGATAGGCCAAATGGCCTCCTTCTGCACCGTAACAATTCTGTGACACCAACAAAATGTTAACTTGTAAAAATTCTTAATTTATGTCAATGGATCAAAACACATGATTTAATAATAAAGGCACCACTGTACATTATTTTTAGCCTAATTAGACAAAAGTTGACATTGATCTAAAGAAAAGATGTTATGAGGGGCGATTAAAACTTGGTCAAAGAGTAATGGTTTCAAAGGGTCTGAAGGAAAAAGTGGAGTTAGAGAAATGGGAGAGGTTTAGGAAGGGGATTCCAGAGCCTAGATGGCTGAAGACATAGCCTCCTTCAAATAGTGCAATGAATGGAATGAGGATCACACAAGACTAGAAGGTTATAGTGCTGGAGAGGGTAACGCAGTATCGAGTGGTGAGACAATGGAGGGATTTAAACACGAATAATTACAGAAAAAGTTTAAGTGAACTGATTTATGGCTTTGAAAACTGATGGGTGTGAAAACAGAGGAAAACCAATTTTGGAAATATAGATGCAATAGAAGAAATAATACAAACCTAAAGCATGAAATAGAGAATATGATAGAACAAGGAAGCAACCGGGGACATAAAAGGGATCAGAACACAATAATGCACATGATTTTGTGGTCGGTGACAAAAGAACAGCCCTCACCATTCATTTTGCACTTGCACAGACTGCCTGTGGACAATTGTACTGGAACCTGCAGCAATTAGACATCTATTTTGTTGCAATGCCCTCTACATAGGATCTGAGAAGTAAGTGAAGAGGGCAAACAACTGTGTATCTCCTTGACCTACCAGATTGAAGAATTCTTAATGAGCACGCAGAGCCTGAACCACAAGTGTCAGAGAGAATAGTTGATTCAATGCCAAATCATGTACAGAAAGTGGAATAAAGAGAGGGATTGAATGATGGGGGAAAGTTTTAAAATGTATTACATTTTAGTAATTTTTAAAAATAATCTCCAACAATAGTTAAAATCTAATGGTATGAGACTCCACACTTAAGTTCATTTTCAGTGCCAACAGGTTGTTTTAGAGTAAGTAAAGACTTGCCATGTGGATAAAAAAATTACTTGCACTGGAATAAACAAAACTTTTTCTGCCATGTTTAATGGTATCTATTACAAAAGTACAATTTCACACTTTTCCATATATTTCAATAGTGAGTCTCTCAGTTTGAAACAGCAACTTCCGCATTTAACCACAATGTGCAATCCTCAGAAGTTACCACCCAATTTACTTTTGAATGTTAATAGCCTCACTTGATGGGACCAGAAAATGTGTCTTTTCCCTCCATTTTCAGGGCACTACCAGGCCCTTTCCACCAGGTAGAAGACCTCAAAATATAAGAGAGTTCTACCACAAATCCAAGGCTGACAACCTCTTTAAGAGATTTGCAAAACTCTTATACCACAACACTAAAGCTACTCATTGCATCTCAGTGACATTGTTACTCCTAATGTGTAAGCAGCTGTTTTTGTGAAAAACAGCAGACCAGGAGATACCTGGTTCTAATGCAGGAAGGGTTAATAAAGGTTGCTTTTTAGCTGATATAGCTGTTAGTTTTTTCATGTGTTAACTTGTAGCTATTATATTATCTTCCTGATCTTTAACTGACTTTTTCAAAATTAAATAACAGCAATAGTTAAGAAAACCGCATTTATATTTTAACACTTACATTGACAATAGCTCAAAAGTTTTTATCTTATCAAAGAACCTGGCTGAATAAACATAAAGTAAATAATTTATTAATTTAATCTACATATATTATCAGATATGAAATCCTATTTCACAATGTGTATGGATACAAACGTTTGAATGTTTTGTTTTTTAGAATCTGTTAATATTGACTCAAGTATTGACAAGTGCTACTTTCCATCTGCTTGGGATATAGTTCACACAAGTTATGATCCCAGCTGATGTTACTACTGGACAAGTCGGATCCCAGAGTGGAACCTGGCTTGATAGATCCTAACTTTTATTTTCTGTTTAGAGTCACAGGAGTCAGCTGATGAACTTTTAACAAAATAATAAAAACATTTATTAAACAAGAAAAGATGAACTATATTGCAATTCTACTTCACCCACAAGCATACCTTTCACAAATATATACAGATTCGTAAGGGTAACACAATTTACAAAAGCTATCTTATACTCTCATGTTCACAGTAAGTGCACAGTCCATGTAAACCAGTAGGTGACCTGTGGCCAGGCACACCACTCTGAAACCAAGTGACAGATGCCACCCCAGACAGATGTATGAATCTCTTTTCAACTCCCCCCATTCACTGTGAGCCAACCAGTCTTGCTGAACTCTGACTTTCACACAAGGGTTTCCAATCTCCTCTCTCGAAGAACCTGCTTTGGAATCTTCTCCCAAATGATGCTTTCTCTTGGACACCTTCCACAGGGGTCCACCTCCAGGATTTCGAACTCTCCTTCAGTTGTTCTTCTCCCCTGGATCGCCACGTGCATTCAAGCTTTGACTTCTATGCACTCTCTCTCAGCTACTCAGCCATGCCAACAGAACCACTGCTTCACATGCCCTTAGTAAGGAGTCACCAACCTTTGGCTGTCTCCTTGAATCTTCTGGCTTCTCGCAAGCCTATTTTGCTTTAAGTCTGCATCCTACAGCTTTCTCCCTTTAAGCTTGGAGTCTTCCTCTGCTCCTCACTCTTAACTTCACTTAACAGGACCTTTTCCAGGTTCTTGTTCTTTTCCTTTGACCAGCAGGTTTTCTTGGGACTTCTTGTTTCCCGCTCCCTGGTTTCTGCGACCTTCTCCCGTTCTTATGGGAAATCTGCTTTCTGCAGGCAACGCAGAGTTTTTTTTTCTATCTTGTGTTTGTTTTAACTCCCTTTGAGTCATAAAACCTCAATAAAATGCAGGCATCTTTTAAAGTGAAACCAAAACTCAAGTGTCTCCCCCCCCCCCCACTTTCTTAACACGCAAATACAGAAATACAAATTAAACTTAAACTTAAAAAGCTAAAACTCATTCCTAACACCCACAAATACAAATATTACTTGCTCAAACTATCTTTAGTTCCTAACAAAGTCCAATAAAAGTTAAAAACAAAGGGCGTAATCTTTAAACAAGTGAGAACAAGTCAGTAGCCCAATATACGTCTATCCAAATTTTTATTTCCAGCTAAGTAATTGCAACCAAAAAGATGCATTTTTGTCCATTAGTGGCTTCTTTCTTCTGGTTAACATATATTTGGGATTAAAACCATTTTTATTCAAAAAAATGACCCAGTCTCATGATGGATACTAATTTAAGAAGAGGAATGATAGAATGTAAGAGAAAATGCTTTTACTGTGCTGTAGTCTGTTGAGTAAAAAGCCATTATTCTTCATCTGTCCAGAATTTTCCCGATATCTTTCTGTATAGGTGTTGAGGTCCAGAATTAGATAGGCTACTATAAATGAGTTGGATAGTGATCTAACCTGGGCTTTTTGATTTGATTTATGTATATTTCTGATGAGCAGTTTTGATGATATATAAAGTTAGCTTCTGAGTTGTCATCTTGGAGACGGTTTCTAGGAAGCTCAGTTTTTGTCTAAGACATTCTTGTAAGTGCTTGGTAGCTGAATGCAATTGGTAGTGACACATAGTTGATTTTCTTTGTTCACTCGCTGCCTTTCGAAGGAGATAGAAAGAGGTTTCCCAGTTGTGTGCTTGCCTGCACTCGATTCCTCCACATTCTTTTTAATGGGCTAGAAAATTGCACACTGATGAGTGCACAAGCAAAAAATTCTAGCCTCTATTTTGAACAGGCTTCCCCTAATCAAGCAGTCATTCTGGTCATGAAAAAAGAGAGACCAGGACTTCTGCAATGTTAACCACAAGCCACCAGAGAGCATAATTGCAATTTGGGGGCAACTGGGGATGGGCAATAATGCTGGCCTAGCCAGCAGCGCTCACATCCTGTAAAATAATAAAAGGGAGGATCCCTTTCCACCAGCAGGCATGGATGGAACAGGGCCAAACAATGCTGGTTTTTATATTCTGAATTGAGGGGGCCGAGATCATCAGCATACATCGCTGTTGTAAGTGTGCATAAGCGGCATCTGCCCCAATGAAGATGTGGGGGAAGCTGTGTGCTGTTCCAATGCAGTACAAAGGCCTGCAACCCTCCCAAAAATAATGCAGCAGCATTGTTCAATTCAATTCCTAAAGAAGTGAACAGCCTGTGCCTTTGACAGTCAATCTTCCTGTAGGATCAGTTATCTTTCACCTTATGCATTTTGGGGCCATTATGAGGTCCATAATGGAATATGCACTCATTCTGAGTCAGTTGGACCTATCAGATCTTCTTGTCGGTGGAAATTCTTGGAAGTATTTAGCTTGCTCCAGACACACTCCCTGCACATGTGGTGAATGTAGGAGGGAAGGTGGGGTAAGAGCCACCATCTTAACTTTCGTTGAAATTTCTCAAATTGTTTGTCACGGGGCAGATTTCCTAGCCGTGCTGTGAGTGTACCTACACCAGAAGGACGGCAGTTCAAGAAGGTGGCTCACCGCCACCGACTTGAGGGCAGTTAGGGATGGGCAATAAATGCTGCCCTTGCCAGCATGCTCATACCCCATGAAAAAATTTAAGAGGCTTGCCAGAGCTGGGTTCTACTCCATTTCACAAACCTCCTCCAGCAGTAATGCAAGAGGTGAGCCCTTGGCAGAGGGTAAAATTTTTGCCTCCAAGTACTGTTATGATCACCTTGCTTCAGGTCAACATTTTGTACAGGAAATATTCTGGGGGAGAATATCTGTTACTGTAAATTTACTGGTTGTCTTTACTATTTTTGCTATCTATTTTCTACCAATAAGTAGCTTATAGTCTGAAGCATTCTGATGAAATGTAGTACACCATGCCTGAAGACAATGAAATCACAGAAGGCATGTGATATAGCCAGTTGTATAGGCACAGCCGATGGCAAATGCTGAACTGTTCAAATTATAAACGGAAACTTGAAACAACTGTTTTGCAATTTGTATAAATTTTGAGATGCGTGCCTTGAATTCAGTAGTAGTAAGACCACTGAGTCTTATAGGTTTCTTACAAAACTAAATTAAACCTTTATTGATAGAAGAAATCATTTTATATACACATACCGATCTTACAAATTACTACTATAATAACTTCTAAATCCCCTAGTTAATCTAACTCCCAGTTACACTTTCATTGAGGCAACAGTAAACACACAGATTTTCAAAGACCCAGGCAAAGAAACACAATACCCTGAACAATCCGATTCAAAGTGAGTTTTCTTAACTTCAGTTCTTTGTAGACAGCAGCTTGAGGCGTAGATACTGAAAGCTTTTCACACTTGTTAGATCTTAGAATATCTACCCCTACTCACAGCCTTCTCTCCTTTATATATATTTTCCCCTTTGAATGCAAATTCCCATTGTTTCACCTATGTCTTTGGACTTTACCTTCCTAATAATAAAACTCTCTTATAGTACCAATTTTACCAGTAATCTTTGGGAGAAAGAAAGACATTGTTTCTTAACTTCCCCTGGCTGGGGGTAATATTTCACTCCCTCTTTTGAAATCAATCTAGTCTGGTTTATTTAAAAATGTAAATGTTCCCATGACACTTATGTTTACCTACTTAACATTTCAAACCTAGCTTATCTTCTATTACATCAAAGCCTTCAGACCAGCTGCCTTTAATTCAATTAAGTCTCTCTGTCACTCATTCTCTCACTCTCTCACTCACTCACACGTATACACAGACCAAAGACACAGACCCCACTATTACTTTATAATAAATTTCAATTACATTTTGAAAATTATTATATCTTCCTGACAGTGAACCAGTTTCAATGACCAGGGTTTCAGTTCAGTTCTGTGTTTCTTTTAATAACCTAGATTGGTCCGATAAAGCATTCATTGCTTATTGGACTAACCTCTGATGCTGAACATCGCTAAGGTATCACAGGCAAATGTTCAATGATTTAATAGAGCTGTTGTCAACTCCATGTCTTTTTATAATATGAAGAGCTGCTGCATTTCTTTTTAGTGAGCGCCTTCTGATTTATCTTGTAATCCAGAATTCTTCAATAATTTAGTGATGTAATTACTAGGTGTTTTAACAGAAAGTGCACTGATGCTCCTTAGTTTCCTTGGAAATTCTGCCAGACTCCCAGTGGAACCCACCAAAAAACAGCAGGAACAAGGTTGCACATGGATGGTTCTGTTCCTAGCATTTTCTAGCTTTCCTTGTAAGAAGTGGAACATCTGCCCATCCCTTTGAAAACAAAATTTGTCAGGGGCTGAGTTGGGTTGGGGTTGGGACAGCCTCTCCTCAAACTCTTCTGCCTGATCCACAGTCCTGTTTGATCATCACTCATGCTTTAGCTGAGCAATACTAGTTCCTGGACCTTCATTGTCTCCAATTTAAAGTTCCTATCCTTGTGAGTAGATCATCTTATGATGGCCTTACCCAACCCCTCTGTGACTTCCTCCAGTTGTACAAGTCAGCTCTGACAACATACCCCACCCCCTCTACTCACCAGAACACAATGTTCCTTTGACTTTGCCCTCTTGTGCATGCTTCCCTCCCTTTACCTCACTGTTGATGATCACAGGCCATGCCTTCAGCTGCCCAGGCCCTAATTTCTGAAATTCAAAACCCTGCACCTGTCAATCTCCCTTTCCTCTTTTAAGACGTTCCTTACAACACACCTCTTAGACTAAGTTTTTGGTCACTCCTAATATTTCCTTCTTTGGCTCATCCTCCATCTTTGTCTGGTTACGTTTATGTAAAGTGCCTTGGGATGTTATTCTACATTAAAGGAGCATAAATAAATACAAGTAGTTATAGGCCCACTTTGAAGGAGAGGTAAAGCACTTCATACCAACATGCTCACAACTGATTCACTCTCTTTTATTACATGTGTTGGCTAGTAAATTTAGAGCAACAATTGTATATCAACTTTTGTGGATGGATAAGTAAGTAAGAGTTTATAGAAGAGAGAGGGATACATTTCCCATTATGTTCTGAATAGAAAATCAACATTGGAGGGGAAAAAGTGTTAAGTTTCCAGAATGGCATATTTGAAAAATTCTTATCAGCAGCGCTTGTGAAGTTGTTGATGTTTTATTCCTTCAGAATTGTACTATCAGTATCTAATGCTTAGGAACATCTTGTAGCCTCATCCAACTCTGATCAGCTGTTTTACAACACTTTGTGTGGTCTCAGAACATTATTAATTCAAAAAATCTGAAATCCACACATTATAATGGTGAAATACATTAGGGATCAAAAGTCTCAGCACACAAGCATTGAGGCCACTGTTCTTTGGGCAGCAAGTATGTCTATAGCATAGAGAATTAATCTCATGCTATAACGCAAAGTCAGCTCATTTATATGTTATAGTATGCCCAGAGAAAAGTGTGTGGCACACTGAGAGTGTACCTCAATCTTACGACCACTAAATTAGCTGTATGCATTGAGTAGTTAATGGTGCATGATGAACATTGATACTTGTATATCAGGGTGGTATTCTTTCCCTCTCTAAACCCCTGTACCTCTTCACAACTTCTTCCTCCTTTTAGGCCCTCCTAAAAATCCACATCTCTGATGAGCTTTTGGTCAACGTTCCAATATTTCCTCCTCTGGCTTGGCATTCAGTTTTCTGTTTGTCTCTTTAAGATGCCTTGGCATTTTTAAAAATTCTGTTAAAGACGCTATATTAACACAAGCTGTTGTTATTGTATTAATAAGTTTGGAAGCTAGAAACATGCATCATGCAGGTGCTATATGTGGAAGGATGTGGCACAGAATTGTAGGGTTAAGATTGCTACTAAAAGAGGTGGTACCAGGAAGTGTGTAATATTGCAGAAAAAAGAGACATGCTGTCAAACCTTTTCGTCTTGCACTCCTCAGGACTGAATTTGCAAGAATACCAATTGTAAAAGAAACAACAATTTATATTGTGTGAGAAGAGTGCTAATTGGTTGGCAAATGGATCCAGATTGGTAAAGGCATTGCCATGGAGAATGCACCAGAGAACAGTTAACTGCCAAGCTTTTATTAAATTCAAACCAGGCAGGTTGGCTCTGGTCAAGGCTTTGCTGTGGGGAATGACCTGCCTGGTTTGAATTTAAACAAAAGCTTGGCAGTTAACTGCTCTCTGGTGCATTCTCCATGACAACGCCTCTGCCAATCAGAATCCACTTGCCAAACAGTCAGTGCACTCTTCTCATGCAGTATACATTGTTGTTCCCTTTACAGTTGTTATTCTTGTGAATTTTGCCCTGATGAATGCAAAATGAAAAGCTTTGACACAATGGGGAGAATTTTCTCCCCATCGGGTGGGCTGGGTGGGAGCGGGCGCAGGTGGGCGTGCAGCCGAGCACTACCCGTGATCGGCTGCACACCACCATTTTATGTGGGTGGGCCAAATAAGGCCCACCTAGCGTGACAAACCCGGAAGTGCTCAGAGCTACCTGTGCGAGTGGGGGGAGGAGGGAGAGTCGGGGCCTACTCTCTTTTGCGCACTTGTGCGAAAGAGTGCAGAAAACTCCCTGAGGCATGGAGCTGCCTCAGGGAGATTACCTTGATTATGAAAAATTAACATGTCCCCTCATGTGACAGACACTGTCAATGAATTTTAATAAAACTTTTTATTAAAGTTATAAACCCTTCATGAAACTTCATCCTGCCCGTGGATGAGGTTGCATGAAAAATGCGAAGGCTGCCTGGGCTCTTCGCCTGCCCGCCAACCTTAAGGTTGGGCAGGTAGCCCTGACAACTACTTCAATGAGTTGATTAATGGTCTTAATAGGCCTTTGACAGTTCGACGGGCGCGCAGCTGACCCTGAACGTGCACGCCCGCTGAACTGAAGATTGGAATGACACGCTGTGATGTCAGGACGCATGTCTGATGTCGCCGCGCATCATTTTACGCGTTTAGCGTGCGGGGCCCGCCCCTGCATGCTGACCAGAAGATTCTGCCCCATGTCTCTCTTTCCAGCAATACTCAAGTTCTGATAAACCAAACGCAGTGTATAGTGTTGATTAATAAGCAATCATGCCCAACTGGTTAAATGCGGTAGTGGGCAATGATGGGAAGCTAAACAAATAGTGAAAGAATGAGTGGGTAGGAGGGAATAGTTTACGCTAGCAATTGTTACTGAATTACATTCATATGAAATCGCAGTGTGTTCTCACATCTACCACTCCTGGTGAACTTTGTTCGACATTGAATTTTGGTCCACCTGATCAATGATTACATTCTATCTGGCCTGATTAGCCTTTTGATTGACCTGTTGAATGTCAAGGAAGGGGTGGAGGTGAACAAGATATCCTTCACCAGTGGCACATGCTGCAGCTGCTCCTCAAGTTGTGGACCCTGCTATTGTCACAGCTGCTTGGCAACATTTTCCTGTGTTTTTGGAACTTTGTCAAACTTATAAGCTGCTGTTGGCCTTTAAAAACACCTTCAGTGGTTTAGTAATTTCTGCAACCTAATAGGAATTGTGAATCATATCCAACACTTATCCATGTTAGGGAATGAACTGTACACAAGTATATCCAAGTTTAGCAATATTTGGCAAATGTCTGTTTAAAAATTCGTTCACAAGATGTGGGCATCACTGGCTAGGCCAGCATTTATTGCCCATCCCTAATTGCCCTTGAGAAAGTGATGGTGAGTGTCTCTTGAACTGCCGCAGTCCATGTGCTGTAGGTACACCCACAGTGCTGATAGGAACAAAGTTATAGGATTTTGACCCAGCGATATTTAAGGAATGGCAATATATTCCAAGTCAGGATGGTATGTGGCTTAGATGATGGTGTTTCCATGCCCTTGTCCTTCTAGCTGGCAGAGGTTTCTGGTTTGGAAGGTGCTGTTGAAGGGGCCTTGGTGAGGTGCTGCATTTCATCTGTAGATGAACAGCTCCACTCCTGACTATATGATGCAGGAAAGGTTATTAGTGAAGCAACTGAAGATGGTTGGGCCTAGCACACTACCTGGAGGAACTCCTGCAGTGATGTCCTGGGATTGAGATGATTGACCTCCAACAAGCACATGCATTTTCTTTGTGCTAGGTATGAGTCCAGCCTGTGGAGAGTTTACTTCCCGATTCCCAAGGCTGAATGAGGTCAGGAGTTGAGTGGTCCTGCCAGAGCCAAACCGAGCATCAGTGAACAGGCTAATGCTGAGTAAGTGCCGCTTGATAGCACTGTTGACCATCTCTTCCATCACATTTTGCTGAAGATCGAGTGTAGATTGATGAGGTGGTAATTGACCAGACTGGATTTGTCCTGCCTTTTGAGGACAGGATATACCTGTGCAATTTTCCACACTGCTGGGTAAATACCAGCTTTGTAGCTGTACAGGGACAGCTTAGCCAGGGGCGCAGCTTATTCTGGAGGTTAAGTCTTAAGATACTATTGCTGGAATGTTACCCAGGCCTATTGTCTCTGCAGCACCCAGGGCCTTCAGCAGTTTCCTGATAACATGTGGAGTAAATCAAATTGGCTGAGACCAGCATCTCTGATTCCTCCTCTCAGGAGGAGGCCAAGATGGAACATCCACTCAGCACTTCTGGCTGAAGATGGTTGCAAATGTTTCAGCCTCGTCTTTTGCACTGGTGTGCTGGGTTTCCCCATCATTGAGAATAGGGATATATGAAGAGCCTCCTTCTGCTGTTAATTGTTTAATTGTCCACCATCATTCATGACTGGAATGGCAGGACTGCTGAGCTTAGACATGACTCGTTGGTTGTGGGATTGCTTAGCTCAGTCTATCGCATGCTGCTTCTACTGTTTAGCATGCAAGTGTTCCTGTGTTATAGCTTCACTAGGTTGGCACCTCATTTTTAGCTATGCATGGTGATGCTCCTGGCATGCCTCTTACACTCTTCATTGAACCAGGTTGTTCACCCTGGCTTGATGGTAATGGGGGATATGGCAGGCCATGAGTTTACAGATTGTGGTTGAATATAACCCTGCTGCTGATGGCCCTCAGCGCCTCATGAATGCCTAGTTTTGAATTGCTAGATCCGTTCGAAATCTATCCCATTTGGCATGGTGGTAGTGCCACACAACACGATGAAGGGTATCCTCAAAGTGAAGACAGGCCTTGGTCTCCACAAGCGCTCTGCGGTGGTTATGCCTACCGATGCCATCATGGACAGGTGCATCTGCGATAGGTAGATTAGTGAGGACAAAGTTGTACAAGTTTTCCCTCTTGTTGGTTCCCTCACCACCTATCACAGATCTAGTCTAACAGCAATGCCCTTTGGGACTCAGGCAGCTCAGTCAGTAGTGGTGCTACTGAGCCACTCTTGGGTGATGGGCATTCATGTCCCCCACCCAGAGTACCTTCTGTGCCCTTGCCCTCAATGCTGCTTCCAAGTGGTGTTCAATATGGAGTACTGATTCATCAGGTTGGGGGGAGGGGGTGCAGTCTATGGCAATCAGAGGTTTCCTTGCCCAGGTTTGACTTGATGCCATGGGAGTTCATGGGGTCTGGAGTCAATGTTTAGAATTGCCAGGGTGATTACCGGGGAAATTCCCAGGGCTACTCCCCCCAACTGTATACCACTGTGCCACCACCTCTCGCGGGTCTGTTCTGCAGGACATACCAAAGGATGTTGATGGTCGGGTTTTGGGTTATTGTCTGTAAGGTATGACAAGGTGAGCATGACTATATCAGGCTGTTGCTTGACTAGTCTGTGGGACAGCTCTCCGAATTTTGTCACAAGCCCCCAGATGTTAGTAAGGAGGACTTTGCAGAGTCGACGGGGTCTGGTTTGCCGTTGTCATTTCTGGTGCCTAGGTCAATGCCTGGTCTGTCTGGTTTCATTCCTTGTAGACTTGTACCGGTTTGATACAAGTGGCTTGCTAGGCCATTTCAGAGGGCATTTAAGAGTCAACCACATCACTGTATGGATGGCAGATTTCCTTCGCTAAAGGACATTTGTGAACCTGTGATGACCAGCTTTATGGTTCAACCAGTGTAATTGAATTCAAATCCATGATGGGATTTGAACTCGTGTCCCCAAATCATTAGCTTGGACCTCTGGGTTACTAGTGCAGTGACATTACCACTATGCCACTGCTTCCTCTTATCCTGGTGTACTGTGCTAACATGAAAATCAGCCCCATGCTTTTGTATTTCTGGGTGTGGCTGTGGGCAGCCTTGATGATGGTTTAGTTAATCAAGTAACTGGGTATTAACTTGGAATGTTTTTTTGTCTGTATGGTCACAGACCAACTGCACAGAAATCGAGCATATTTCCTTTCTGTTTTTGAAGCTCCCTCCAATACCAACGTACAGTGGCAGCAGTGTGTACCATAAATAAGATGCACTACATCAACTAGCAAGGACTCCTTCAACAGTACCTGCCAAACCCACAACCTCTACCATCTTGAAGTCAAGGGCAGTAGATGCATGGGAGCACACCACCTGCTCCCAACATCCCCTCCAAGCCACACACCATCTTGACTTGGAACTAAATCGCTGTTCTTTTACTGCCACTGGAACAAAATCCTGGAACTTCCTTCCTAACAGCACTGTGGGTGTACCTGCAACACATGGACTGCAGCGGTTCCAGAAGGTGGCTCATCATCACTTTCTCAAGGGCAATCAGGGATGGTCAACAAATTCTGGCCTAGCCAGTGATATGAACATTCCATGAAAGAATTAATAAAGGCAAATGGTTCTATGGCTAAGGACCCATATAGCAACATGTGCTATCCACAATATCTTGGCGAATTCAGCTAGTTTATAAAAGTGTGGGATTCTTTGAGTTGCCACCTGTTTTCCATGGGGAAATTGATGAATAATGTGGGTTGAAAAAGAAGGTATCTGTGATCAGCGTTATGCAAGCATGCACAGCAGGTTGAGGGAGCTTTGCCATAAATCTCTTACTATTGCTTGGGAGACCGAGCAGCGTAAATTCCAAGTTGCAATCACCTTTTTGGACACTGACAACCTTCTCTATCCTTAAAGTGGTTTATTGGTTTGGCCTCAGGATAATAAAAAAAGTTCTGTCATGTTCTCTTTGGAGATTAGTAGCCTCTTCATGCAGGCTTTCCTGCATCCATGTATGATTACTTTGGCATGTATACAAGTAGCAGTTAAGATTATTTTCTATTTGATCGCTTAAGGTGAAAATTCATCCATCATGCGTGCTTCCTCAACTCCACTTTCTTCTTCCCCAAAACTTGCAAATAATGATCAATATCCATAGTTCCTATTTAGGTAGCAGACTGCTCCTGGGGAAATAGTCGGAGACACTAGATGGAGTGCAGCCAGTCATTACAAATAGAAAAAAGATGAATTCTGTTTAAGAGAGCACATTCACCATGGTAACTCTTGCATTAGGCAATGAGAGGTTGTGGCCTGATCTTGAGCATCAGATTAACGATGGCCTGGATTTTCCGTGCCCAGTGGCGTCAGGCATGTTCAGTGGTGTGAGCGGACAATATGGAGAAGGCCAGAAATCAGTTTCACGACGTCGTGAAACCAGTTTGCAATCGTCCGCTCCGCCCGCCAATGGTGGGCCACATTCCCCGCCATCGGACGTCAGGAACCTCATTGTAATACATCAGCATATCAGAATAAAGCAGGCCCGCCGGATTCATCACCCCCTGCTGGATAGTCCACCAATGTCGGCAGGAAAACGTGCCAGTGCAAAACATGTCTTGACAATTGTGACGTGCATAAGTCAGGATTTACTGCCAGGGCCTTGCTCACATTGTGAGCATCTGAGGAGCAGAAGATGCTGGTGCCCAACAGCAACGGGATCCTTGAGGAGCATCCATGGCATGCTGGGTGGTTTCTTATGGACATGGCTCTGCTGCGAAGCAGCTCACAGAAGTTGTAAAGACACCGTTGATGCTGACAACCGATGATGATCTAAGGGGTGGGAGAGGAAGATCTAGGATCAACTGGGAGAGGAAGAGGTGTTGTGGGGGTCAGATAGCAGGGGGTAATGAAGGGTCGGGGGATGAGGTTGGGAGGGGAAGAATGAAGGTGTCAGGGGAATGAGGTTGGGAGAAGGGAATGAAGGTGTTGGGTTTGAGGTTGGGAGGGGGAATGAAGTTGTCAGGGGATGGGGTTGGGAGGGAAGTGAAGGTGTTGGAGGGTGAGGTTGCGGGGGGAATGAAAATGTCAGGGGCTGAGGTGGAGAGTGGGGAATGAAGGTGTCCGGGGGAGGTGAGATTGGTGGTGAGGTTGGGAGGGGGAGGGTGGAGGGGTGGGGGGGATGAAGGTGTCGGGGGTGAGGTTGAGAGCGGGGAATGAAGGTGATGGGGGTGAGGTTGGGACGGTGGGGAGTACGGGGAGACGAGGGGGTAATGGGGGATAAGATGGCAACTGGGGAGGTAGGCGTAAAGGAAGGAGTGCGGAGGGGGGAGGGAGTCTGGGGAGGAGGAAGGAGTGTGAAGAGGGGAGGGAGTAAGGGTGGATGAAGAAGTTAGAGTGGAGGAAGGAGTCGAGAATGGGAAAGGAGTAAAGCTGGAGGAAAAGTGAGGGTGTCTGAGGGAGTGAGGAATGGGGAAGGAGTAAGGCTGGAGGAAGAAGTGAGACTGAAGGAAGAGGTAAGGCTGGAGGAAGGAGTTGGGAGGGGGAAGGACTAAGGGTGGCAGAAGAAGCAAGGGCACCTGAGGGAGTCGGGAAGGGGGAGGGACTAAGCGGGGATGGGGAATTTGGGTGGGTGGGAGGACTAAGGCAGGGGGAAGGGGTTAGGGGGGTGGAGACAGGGGTTGGGGGGAATGACCTGGTGAATGTGCGAGTGAGGAGTCTGATGCCTCCTGGGGAGCAAACTGAGGGTGGACATGGTATGAAGGAATGGTGAGAATGACCGAGGGCAGAGTGAGGCAGTAGAGTGGGAGGGTGAGGGTTTGACGGTAGTGGTAGAAGGGACGGCGAGGGTCTTTGGTGGGGACTCGGAGGCAGACATGGATCCTGGGGGTGGGAAGAAGGAGGTTGGGGAGGTGAACGTGGATGGTGGTGGGATTTCCGGGAAGGAAGGGCATGTGCACATTCACCTGGACATCCCTGAAAGTAAAGGGTTGAGGCTGGTAGGTCATGGAGAGGAGGTGGAAGGTGATGCTAGGAGGTTCAGCTGTGATGGGGGACAGGAAATGGGTGACTGGGGAGGGGAAAAGATGGGGGAGCGCACGAAAAACTGAATCCAGACCATGCTATCCAAATTGAAAATGAAACAACAGTCATGGTGAGCGAGACCAGGTGATGCATGAGAGTGCGATTACTAGGTGGGTGAAGACGCAGGTCAGCTCAGATGGACAACTGAAAGTGAACCTCAGCAGGCAGCATTCAAAATGCTCAGGATGTTGAGGTGAGTATGATACATGAAGGATCCACGTGCATGGGAGAGTGCTTGCACAAGGCTCTGAAAGGCCCTGCCACACACACACACACACACACACACACACACACACTTCTCCTCCAGTGGCCAGCCACTCCCTCTGCAGTGACAGAGGATGAGGTTAATGGGCTCACAGGCAAATGGGACTTGGAGGGAGAGGACGGCTTTTGAGATTCCTGAGTGGATGACCCAGGAGTGTCCAACTTCCGCTCCTCCTCCCTTGGTGCCCAGGGGCCCCGGCCTGACTCATTGAGGGGAAGGAGCACCTGGAATGATGTCAAGATGCCCTGTTTCCCCCTCGTGTTGCCACTGCAGGAACTCACCCATGGCTCACGCAATGGAGTGCAGGTCTGCACACATCTCCACGTTCTGCTGGGCCAGGATCTCCATGGTGTCCGCCATCCTCCCCAATAAGACCTCCATACATGGCAAAGCTTCATCAGAGAGCAGGCGGACACACTCCTCCGGCTTGCATGCCACTCTGTTGAGGGCGTCGACCAGCTCTGTGTGATGTGTCCCCCCCCCCGCCCTCTGCTGACTCTCCAGGATGAGTTAGATGGCCAAATCTAGAGGCTCGTCATCTGACTGGGACCTCACAGATGCCTGATCCCCAGCAGTCCTCCACGTGCCGGGGAGCTTGCACGAACCTGCATCCTGCTACTGTGGACATATGTCCGTGCAGTGACTAACAGATTGTGAACCCGAGCCTGCTCTAGATCTAAGTTCCACCGAGGCGTGTGTCTCTGTGCTGGTGCAGGGTGTGGGTAAGCGCTGTGACAGGTCTTCCAGGCTGCTTATTTCCAGCTCTTCAATGGAGGAGGTGTCCTTTTGGCTTGTGGTGAGGACATGGATGGAGCTGAGAGAATGACTGGCTGAGGGTGTCAGTCGCTTGGCAGAGCTCCCTGTGAACCAAAATAGAGATAAGTAGTGTATGGCAGCAGAGTCAAAAGCAGGAGAGAGGGCACTCACATTTTCGTTGAGAGAGGGATGATCTGGTGCAGGATCTTGCGAGGGTGTTCGCCACCAACCTCACCATCACTCCAGGCACGGTCCACGTCCTAACCAATCAGTGTGATGGCACACTCCTCAAAGTGTCTGAGGGGCCTAATGTGGGCAACTCCACCCACCAAACCCCCTCCCCCCACCCCCGCCAGGGTCTGGGACCTCTTCCTGCTGAGGTGAGCAAGCTTCTCCTGCATGGAAACAGATGGAGAGAGTGTGAGCAGGACACATGGCACTGTGTGGAATGTTTGTGTGGCGAGTGGAGCCATGGACAGGTTGAGGACGTGAGCTCGATAGGGTATATGAGCCTGATGGAGATGTGAGGGTGTGTGAGAGAGTTGGTGGTGTTGTCCCTTGAGGTGTAAGATACCTGTGGATGTGTGATGGGTTTGTGAGTGTGAGAGTTGAAAGTGATAAGACGAGTGAATTACCTTGGCAGAACAGATGAAACTATTCATCTTTTTTTGGCACTGGGTGGCTGTCCTCTTTTGCAGATTGTTGGCGCTGACCACCGCTGCCACCACCTCCCAAGCTGAATTAGTGAGGTTGCTGCCAATCCTGCGGTCAGAGAGGGGTAGAGGACATCATGGTGAGCCTCCACTGTGCCCTAAAAGCGCTGGAGGGAAGTGTAATTGAACCTGGGGGGTGCAGTCTTTTTGCCTTTCGGGGCTATTCTGTCATCTTTGCAGCAGTCGTGGGCTGGAAGCACTGTGCATGCGGCTGGACTTTAAGTATGGCACCCAGCATGATGAAGCGGCGAGGTAATGGCGTGGTGGTGAATGAGAGCCCGCCTGCCAAGGAAACAGTGTGTTTCCCAGGAATGCATAATTAACGCAGCAGGTTTGGCGTGAAAAGCCGTCATTGTGGCCGGCGGGTAAACCGTCATTTCATCCACACATTACCACAATATTGTAAATCTGGGACAATTCCACCCGATGTGTTTGATGCGTGTTATAGAAGCTGGAGAGCTAACCCTTATGCAAATTGAACCATGGGCCTCATTTTCATAATTGTGCTGTGCTCTGGAGGCCAATCCAATGTCAAGAGGCAGCTTATTATTTCATACCAATTTAACCTAACAGTAGCCCTCAGGTCTAATTGTGGGGTGGGGTAGGAGTGAGGAGCTGAACAAAAGGGACATATGCAGGCTGGCAGTAGCCCACAGCATTGCTGTGGAGCCAGGAGGAAAATTCCTGCTCTTCCTTGCTCCAAATTAAGATAAAGAGAAAAAAACACCATTTTGTGGGTGACCTCTAGCAGAAAAACCTGGAATGACTGCCAAATAATGGTGCAGAATTATGAAATTGGCGTTAGGCCCATCACTTGCAAATGAAAGATCCTTGGCACCTATTTCGGGCAGCTTCAAGGAACACCTCAATATCAACCAAACTAGTATGGCATTGGACATACATCTGGTGCTGTTTGAGCTTAGCATCACAACATTGATAATTTTTAGACCTATTTTGTGCCCTGAAAATGGGTATGATGGAGTCCAATTTTAGTCTTTGGGGTGTCAGTGGGGCACTTTGATCATATTATGTGTTTTTATGTCTAACCATAGTTTGGGCCCTTAATAAGCTTGACACACTTAAGATGCGCCAGCGTTTAATGCTCCAGTCACTTGGATTGCATTGTCGCATGCAATGTGATACAAAGCACGCCTTCGTGCCCAGTATTTCATAGTAATACAATGTGCTGTTGGCCTCTAATATTGTAGTAAAGGACCCCAGGGAATTTCCTTCTGTGTTCCAATCTTAAAACTAAATAATATCTCAGAAATGCTTTTCATAAATATTAGTTAAAATATTGAAAAGTCCACCTGATTTTTCCCTTGATTTTTAAATACTTCATCAAACTGATACTGAGTGGCAGACAACCTTGTAATACCTTGGAAAACTAGTTCACAGCTTTAAAATAACTAATGGTAACCTAGCTTAACTGGTTATTTGGGAAATGGGTTGGCATTGTTGCACCTTTTTGTTACTGGGCATTCAGTTTTGGGACTCGTTGACCATTTACAAGTGTATTTGTTATTGGATCAAGATTTTGATTAAAATAAATTGAAAGGTTTTGCCAGGGTTGAAACACAGCATGACCCAAAGTTTGGTGTCATAGAATACAACATTTTTACATTAGTGGAGTTCAGATTTTTAGGACTATGGGATGAAGGAAATTCTAACCTTGTTTTATGAGATATTATATTGAGCTACTTAATTGGAAAGGAAATTCATGTTCTTAAGATATTGAAGGAATTTATTTTTATATTAAATGCACATGTTAAAACCTGCACAAAGTCTATTTGTCTGAACTTTTGTGGATGCTCAGTAACCCCTATTACATACATTCTTCAAAAACAATATTTTTCAGAATATTTAGTTGCAATAATTTATCTGTGGGGGAAATATTTTAGTAACCATTTTTTAAAACACCATAATTTCCTTTTATTAAAAATTAGGAATTTTAAAACTGAGGTGCAGAGGTATCTAGGTGTTTTAGTGCATGAGCCATAAAAAGTTAGTAAGGATGTTTTGCTTCAGTTATACAGGGCATTGGTGAAACCACATCTTGAATACTGTGTGCAGCTTTGGTCCCCTTATTTAAGGAAGGATGTAAGTGCATTGGAGGCAGCCCTGATGAGGTTTACTAGACTGATATCTGGAATGAGTGGGTTGTCTTATAAGGATAGGTTGGACAGGCTGGGCTTGTTTCCACATGAGTTTAGAAGAGTGAGGGGTGACTTGATTGAAGTATATAAGATCCTGAATGTTCTTGACAAGGTGGACGTGGAAAGGATGGGAAAGGAGTCCAGAACTAGGGGGCACTGTTTTAGGACAGAGATGGAGAAATTTTTTCTCTCAGGGTTGTGTGATTTTGGAACTCCCTGCCTCAGAAGGCGGGGGAAGAAGAGATCATTGAATATTTTTAAGGCAGAGGCAGATAGATTCTTGTTAGGCAAGGGAATCAAAGGTCATTCGGGGTAGAGGGGAATGTAGAATTCGAAACACAAACAGATCAGTCATGATCTTATTGAATAGCAGAGCAGGCTCGAGGGGCCACATGGTCTCCTATTCCGTAACTAGCACATTGAAAAGAACGGTACAGGTTACTGTGATCCGATTCATAATTCCATCAGTATTAAAGGGGGAGGAGGCGAGTCGATGTCAGCTGCTTTCCCACAAGATTTGAAGGAGATTCAACACAAGAATGCCTTAATGTAATTGTTACTTGACTATTAATGGTTAGCCCAGAGTAACATTGGCAGAAACTTGGGGTACATCATCTGCCTTTTTTCTAATTGGTGTGTGACAAGAGCACAAAACTTGCACTCAAATGAAAATGAAAATCAGTCTTGTAAATGCACTAATGGTATTGTTGTTAAGCTGATATGTTTTTATTTTTTTTTGCAGCAATCAGGGAGGATGGAATGCCAGGAGGTAGAAACAAAAGTATTGGTCCTGTTCAGGTATTTTTTACAATCATGGAAATGAAACAATATATAATAAAACAGTTTTAAAAACAACTCTACAGTTCAATTGAACAAATAGCAGTCATTGTTTCAGCAAAATATTGTATGAATATAATGTAATGTTAGCTGTAAAAAGTGTTGAAGAGGCAAATGTTGTTTAATCTTTCTCCTAGATTAATGTGGCTAAACCATGCTCACCTTGATTAATACAGTCATCTACTATTCACTTTTGAAAAAAATGTGTCCAGTCTCAAATTTTTGGTAAAGCAAGGTACTTTGTGCATAATGCTCTTTTGTCATTCTCAAGGGTGAAAGGCAAGTACATGCAAATACTAAATGAATTCACCCCAGTCATTTCAAGTCTGGGTGTGAAATAAACATAAACCTCTGCTGCTCTGACTTCATTGCAATTTTATTATTCCAAAAATATACTTTTACTAAATTGAATTTAGTGGTGTAACTGTGTCAGTAAAAAAGATGATTTCATCTTTCCAAAACACATTTTTCCGTTAAAATTAAATGAAATAAAATCTCTTGCTACTTCTCATGTTGACACAGAATCTTTAAATTTATGTTTCGGATAAACTTATGCTTATCAAATTGAGGGAAAATTGAAAAGCTTTGTAGTATGAGGATAGAACTCTCATAGGTACTACATAATACAGCTGTTTCCCCTGGAAAGGAATGTTTGGGGGCTTGGGCAGTGAGAATGGAGGAAGTGAAAGGGCAGATACTGCAAATCCTCTGTTTGCATGGGGAAATGGAGAGGATTGAGGAGTGGACCAGAATGTCACACGGAATAATCCCTTCTGTATGCTGTATGGGAAAAGGAGAAGATGTGTTTGGTGGTATCATTCTGGAGGTGGCAGAGAATGATCCATTGAATGTGAAGGCTGGTGGGTGGAAGGTGAAAGGAAGAAAGACATGTATTTATTTAGCACTTTCCACCACCATCAGATGTCCCAAAGCGCTTTGCTGCCCATGAAGTTGGGAGAGGTGGTGGTGTAGTGATAATGTCACTGAGCTAGCAACCCAGAAGTGCAAGCTGATGCTCTGGGGACATGGGTTCAATTCCCACCACGGTAGCTGATCGAATTCAAATTCAATTAATAAAATCTAGAATTAAAAGCTAGTCTCACTATTGTCGATTATCATAAACACCTCTCTGGTTCACTAGTGTCCTTCAGGGAAGGAAACCTGCTGTCCTTACCTGGTCTGGCCTACATGTGACTCCAGACCAACAGCAAGGTGGTTGACTTTTAAACACTCTCCGAAATAGCCCTGCAAGCCATTCAGTTGTATGAAACTGCTACAGAAATGTCAATACGGAATGAAACCGGACGGACCACTGGCATCGACCTAGGCACCGGAAATAGCATCAGCACACTGTTGACATTGCAAAGTCCTCCTTGCCAACATCTGGGGATTGTGTCAAAATTGGGAGAAAAACTCTTTATGATGTCATCCTCACCAATCTGCCTGTCACAGATGCATTTCTTCATGGCGGCATCAGTAGGAGTGACCACTTTGTGGAAATGAAGCCCTGTCATCACATTGAGGATACCTTCCACCATGTTGTGCGGTACTACCACCATGCTAAATGGGATAGATTTCAAACACATCTAGCAATGCAAAGCTGGACATCCATGAAACTTTGTGGGCCATCAGAAGCAGCAGAATTGTGTTCAACTACAATCTGTAAACTCATGGCCTGGCAAATCCCCCACTCTACCACTACCGTCAAGCTGGAGAATCAACATTGGTTCAATGAAGAGTGCAGAAGGGCATTCCAGCAGCAGCAGCACCAGGCATACCTAAAAATGATGTGGCAACCCAGTGAAGCTACAACACAGGATCGCTGCATGACAAAAAGCATAAGCAGCATGTGATAGACAGAGCTAAGCAATCCCAGAACCTATGAATCGGATCTAAGCTCTATAGTCCTGCCACATCCAGCTATGAATGGTGATGGATAATTAAACAACTGACTGGAGAAGGAGGCTCCACAAATATCTCCATCATCAATGACGGGGGAAGCCCAGCATATCAGTACAAAAGACGATGCTGAAGCATTTGCAATCATCATCTGGGGAAGTGCCAGGTAGATGATCCATCTCAGCCTCCTCCTGAAGTCCCCAGCATCACAGGTACCAGTCTTCAGCCAGTTTGATTCACTCCATGTGATATCAAGAAATGGCTGAAGGCACTGGATACTGCAAAGGCTATGGACCCTGATAACATTCCCATAGTAGTGCTTAAGACTGGTGCTCCAGAATTAGTGCCCCTGGCCAAGCTTTTCCAGTACAGCTACAACACTGGCATTGTGGAGAATTGTCCAGCTAAGCCCTGTATACCAAAAGCAAGACAAATCCAACTCAGCCAGTTACCACCCCATCAGTCTACTCTCAATCATCAACAAAATTATGAAAGTTGTCGTCGACAGTGCTATCAAGTGGTACTTACTCAGCAATAACATGCTCACTGGTACTCCCTTTGGGTTCTGCCAGGGCCATCTCCTGACCTCATTACAACCTTGGTCCAAAAATGGACAAAAGAGCTGAGCTCAAGAGGTGAGGTGAGCATGATTGCCCTTGACATTTGACATTTGACCGAGTGTGACATCAAGGAGCCCTAGCAAAACTGGAGTCAATGGGAATCGGGGAAAACTCTCCGCTTGTTGGAGTCATACCTAGCACAGAGGAAGATGGTTGTGGCTGTTAGAGGACATTGCTGCAGGAGTTTCTCAAGTTAGTGTCCTAGACCCAATCACCTTCAACTTCATCAATGACCTTTCCTCCATCATAAGGTCAGAAGTGGGGATATTCGCTGATGATTGTACAACATTCAGCAGCATTCAAGATTCCTCAGATATTGAAGCAGTCCGTGTCCATATGTAGCAAGACCTGGACAACATCCAGGCTTTGCCTGATAAAGTGGCAAGTAATATTCGTGCCACACAATACCAGGCAATGAACATCTCCACCAAGAGTTAATCTAATCACTTCCCCTTCACATTCAATGGCATTACCAGTGCTGAATCCCCCACTATCAACATCCTGGGGGTTACTATTGACCAGAAACTGAACTGGACCAGCCATATGAATACTGTGGCTACAAGAGCAGGTCAGAGGCTGGGAATTATGTGGCAAGTAGCTCACCACCTGACTCCCCAAAGCCTGTTCACCATCTACAAGGCACAAGGCAGGAGTGTGATGGAAACTTCTCCACTTGCCTGGATGAGTGCAGCTCCAACAACACTCAAGAAGTTCAACACCATCCAGCACAAAGTTGCCCACTTTATTAGCATCCCATGCACCATCTTAAACATTCACTCCCTCCACCACCAATGCACAGTGGCAGCAACAAGTACCATGTACAAGATTTACTGCAGCAATTTGCTACCAAGGCTCTTTCGACAGCACTTTCCAAACCCATGACCTTCACCACCTTGAAGGACAAGCACAGCAGATGCATGGGAACACCACCACCTGCAAGGACCCCTCCAAGCAACACATCATCCTGATTTAGAACTATTTTGTCATTCCTTCATTGTCGCTGGGTTAAAATCTTGGAACTCGCATCCTAACAGCACTGCGGTTGTACCTATTACACATGAACTGCAACGGTTCAGGAAGGCAGCTCAGCACCATCTTCTCAAGGGAAATTAGGGATGGGCAATAAATGATGGCCTAACCAGTGATGGCCACGTTCCATGAAAGAATAAATTTTAAAAAGTACTTCTGAAATATTGTCGATGTTGTAATGTTGGAAACGCAGCAGCCAACTTCAGCCCACGAATTCCTGCAAACAGCAATGTGATAATAACCAATAATCTGTGATGTTGATTGAGGGATAAATATTGGACCGGGCACCAAAATAACTCCCCTGCTCTCCTTCGAAACAGTGCCATGGGTTCTTTCACATCCAGCTCAGAGGGGAAGTGGAACCTCGGTTTAATGTCTTATCTGAAAGACGGCACCTCCAACAGTGCAGCACTTCCACACTACTGCATTGGAGTGTCAGCCTAGTTCTTTGTGCTCAAGTTTTGGAATGGGACTTGAAACCACAACCTCTGGCTGATTGGTAGGCTACCATCTGACCCAAGGCTAACACAGGTGAAGACCAGGAGAACCCTATCATGGCTCTGGGAGAGAGGGTAAGGGGTGAGAGTAGAAGTGCAGAAGTGGAATGAACTGGAAGGTATACAGAGGTCAGCACTATGACTACTGTTTTTCTTGAGATATATTAATAACTTAAACATAGGTATGCAGAGTACAATTTCAAAGTTTGCAGCTGACATAAAAATTGGAAGTATGCTGAACTTTGAGGAGGATAGTGATAGATTTCAAGAGAACATGTGCTGGTGGAATGGGCAGACACATAGCTGAAATTTAAAGCAGAGAAATGCAAAATGATACATTTTGGTAGTAATAATGAAGAATGAGGAAATAAAAGATACAATCCTAAAGTGAGTGCAGGAACAGAGGAACCTGGGGATTCAAATGCACAAATCGTTGAAGGTGGCAGGATAGATTGAAAAAGTGATTAAAAAGGCATACACAATCCTGGGCTTTATAAAGAGGCATATAGAACAGCAAGGAAGTTACGATGAACTTTATTAAACACTGATTTGGCCTTAACTGGAGTATTGTGTTCAATTATGGGCACTGCACTTTAGGAAGGATGTTAAGACTTTTGAGAGTGCAGAAATGATTTATGAGAATGGTTCTAGGGATGGAAGACTTCAATTAAGTGGATAGATTGGAGAAGTTGGTTTTATTTGCTTTAGAGAAGGTTGAGAGGAGACTTGATAGAGGTGTTCAAAATCATGAGTAAATGGGGCAAAACTATTCCCAGTAGCAGACGAGTCGAGAACCAGAGGACACCAAAAGCGACACAAAGAAAAACACATTGAATGGTTTGGATTTGGAATGCACTGCATGAGAATCTAGTGGAGGCAGGTTCAATTGTGGCTTTTAAAAGGGAATTGGATAAGCACCTGAAAGGAAAGGAATTGCAGGTCACTAGGGGAGTGGGACTAGCCAAACCGCTTTTGCAGTGAGCCACTGTGGGCTTGATGAGCTGTAACTCTATGATTCTATAGTTGAGGCCCTGTAAACCAGGGAGGCAAGTCCTAAGGAGATTTCTAACATCCACTGTATTTGGCTTTTGCATGTCCACAGGTTCAGATTACCCACTTTGGGGTTCTTATGGCCAGCAGAGAGTTTTATTCCATGAGTCTATACTGCATTCAAGCCCAGGCCTTAAAAGTTGAAAGGACAGAGTGTATCTTTTTCCCATTTTCTCCGTCTTTCATTTACTCCGCTAGAGAAGTAGGCCATGCTTGGTGTTTGGTTTTACAGGTAATGGGAGCAGTGTCTTGCTCAACTGCCTACGTTTCAGGTATGAGGCTAGACAGTGAGTTTTAGCAGGTTAATTGACCCAGGGCAACATAATCTGGTTCTGTTTGCTTGATCTGGATGCAGGTGCCCTTTCCAGAAGGGTCACTGGATAACACTCAGAGCTGTGAACTCTGCAATTCTAGTGTCTACCCTATCGAGATCAACTAACTTATCACAGAAAAGCAATTGTATTGAGACATTCCCAGTCCAATGACTAAGTTAGATTATGATATATTCGCCCAAGGCAGAACTTGAATATAGTTGGGTGGGGCTGGGGAGGGGGGGTTGGTGGGGGAGGTTGGCAGGGGGGGGTGAGGAACAAATTCTATTTACATTACACTTAAACAAATGAAGGCTGCTGACCTTGTTCCACTATTAGCTTTAGTTCAAAAATATATTATTAATTTCTTCTTTCGTATTCAAAAGCAACATTCCAGCAACATATGTAAAACTTGCATCTCTTAAGCTCTGCAAGGTTTGAAATAAATGTGCCTTGGTCAGTAAAAGATTTGCAGGTTCTTTCCTTCAAGCCCTTAAGCCTTTTTGAGTGAATTGCTCTTATATTTCATAATGATTCATGGGTGGCTTGTTGGCAGGTGCCTTATAAAAACAAGGGTAACACAAGGTCCTGTGGCTGAAGGTAACGCATTTTAAATGTGTTTGTGTGGAACTGCAGAACAATAAGGCTTCCAAAACTGGAAGGTTACCAGCATTCCACTCACTAGACTTGTCCATTTACCTCATTCTAACTGAAATGCCTCCTCATGTCATTACACAAATGTATGAAATATATGCATCTCAGAAAAAAGTAAATCTGTTCTTGTTACAAAATTGTAGCGCTTTTTAAAAATGGTACAAACATTTTTTTTGAGACAACTGAATTCCAGAGTCTAAATCATTCTTCTTATTCCATTTATTTAGTATAGCTGTTTTTCAGTTTGAACTTTTGACTTATGAACCAATTGTTTTGGAAACTTCTCCATTACCGCCTGTTTTGCTGGAGCCCCAAGTGAGACACTTTACTGGTTGCCATCAAAATAAATAGCTCATGTTTTTGAATGATAGTATGATAAAGGAGGACTATGGCTTGGAATCAAGCTTAGCCCTTTATGCTGTACCCTGCAATCTTTCTAATCTCATCATTGTTTTTTAAACCTTCGTTCTTTACTTTAAAATTACTCTTTTTTTATTTTAGCTTTTTTCCCCTTTTTAGCTTCAATTGCCACAAAATTTGGATGTATAGCACCCATATTTTCAGTACTACCTATGCAGGTTCAGATGTAGAATGGTGTCCACACTTCTGGTGTGGGCACTACTGGATGCCATTTTGGAGAGGTCATTAGTTGGGAGTCTGTGCCAGAGGAATGCAGAGCAGGCAGATGATGACATCAATCATTATGTTGATTTAACTGTAGCAATACTATTTTCAACCTCACCGCCTCTACTGATACCTCATGCGTGTGGTCAGCAACAGGAAGAATCCCCACCTGCACTTTCAGGTTAGTTGCTGATTGACTTTTACTGGCTGTTGCTAAGTTAGTAAAAGTATTTTGTGGTTTGTATGCTACTTAAAGTTGTGATGTCTATAGAGGGCTGTTTTAACAAGTAGATTTCACTTCAAGGGCTCTGCTCAGACCTCTTGCACCTGGTCATGGGTGCTGTAGTTTCCAGCCCCATTTGCTGGCAGCATGATGGGGAGAATGTGGTGAGATGAAGGAGGACAAGCTGATCAGAGGCAGGAGGGCTTTCAGAAGGAGATCATATCCACCCCAGGTCCTTACGGAGGAATTCTCTTTCTTCAACCTCAACCAGGAATTCGCTAAAGAGTTGCTCCTTGAAATCAGCCACATGCTGTAGGTAGATGTGCAACTTAAAAGCAAGGCAAGGAGGTCAATGCCAGTGACTGTGAAGATGACTTTGGCCATGAACTACTTTGTGTCAGGCTCCTTCCAGGTTGGAGCAGGGGTCATCTCCAACATCTCGCAGTTCAGTTCACTGTCCACTGTTCTATAAGAGAGGTGACTGATGCATTGTGTGGGAAGGAAGGATAATACATTGCCTCCTCTCTTTCTGCAGAGAAGCAGGCAGGGTGTGCACATGGCTTTGCCATGATAGGGGGCTTCCCCATGCTCCAGGGATGCCACCGACTACACGGCTTTCCAGAACACTGCATGTAAATTCAGGAATGTACCACAACTGTAAAGCATTCCACTCGCTGTGTGCTTGTGTGTCTCCAAGCTCAACACGTCATGCAGGTGAATGCCCGGTGCCATGGCAGCAGTCGTAATTCCTTTATTCTGAGCCAGTCCTCTGTTCCCTTATTATTGGAGTCACCGCATCAAACTGGATGGTGGCTGCTGGGAAACAGGGACTATCCATTGACCACCTGGCTCATGATTCAGGTATTCAACCCAAGCACACCTGGGCAGCATGCATATAACAAGATCACTGCAGCTACAATCAAGAAGAACATTGGGGTGTTTAAGTAATGCTTGCATTGCCTGGACCACCCTGAAGAAACACTGCTGGACCCTACAGAGCGTGTGTCACGATTCATTGCAGCTTGCTGCACCTTGCACAATCTCGTCACCAAGTGTTTGGAGCCGCTCAGGAGAAGAAGGAGGATGGAAGGAGGCAACCAACACATCCCCTTCGATCGGGCTGTCTGTGATCGGCTTATCTGGCTGCAGTACCAGTAAACACAACCCCAATTCCCCATTCAGACAACAGTCACACATCTTAGCATCCCTCTGTTACAGCCCCTCTCACCATCCTTTTGGCCACGTCTGAGACTTGTAATTCAGAGAAGATTGTGGGATGAGGGGAAAGTAGGATGTGAGAAAGATATTAGGTATGAGCAAACTGCTGCACCAGAATATGCCTTTAAGAAGTGCAGACTGGCATTAAGCAATGCAGGCTAGTTTTAAGTGGTCCTATCCTGCACAAACGTGGACACCCTGTTAAGTTGTGCAGCCATGCAACAGCATGTCCAGTGCTGGGCTGCATGCAGAAATCACTTAATTGAGCAAGTAGCCTGAAGTTTGCACACTTTCTGGATCGGAAGGAACATGGGCAGGTTAATCCTGCATCACGATTCCTAGGCCCATTTTCAGGATTGATCAAATCTTGCCCCCAGTATCTTTCGCATATTCAATATTTTTGCTTTTTCCTAGTGCTTCATTCCTCCTCTCTAATGTCTCCTTGGTGCAGTTTGCTTTGTGCATGTTCAAAGTATTTCTTGCTGTTTTGGTTTTAAGTCTGTCCTTGACCTCTCTCCAGAGTTCTTGTTGAGTATTTTATCAATCCTTCTCTGTCTTTTAGTGCTCATTTCTTTTCGTTTTCTTTGCTTATTTGTCATTTTGTTGCTGCTGCTGTTTCAGCCAATTTGATCCTTTGAGGAATAGTCTCAGCTTTACTACAACCCCCAGAATCCTTTCCTTTTTATTTTTCATTAGTTAAGAGAGAGTTAATTTGATGCTAATCCACGACCCAATAATTCTGTTTGTGTGTGGGAAGTGCTGTGTACTTTTCCTGTGCTTGAATGGTGAGGCCTGAGGATCCTTAGATAGCATGATGGGATACGAATCAGGTTGGGAATTGGAAGGCTGGGCAATGCCGGGTTGGGGATTGGGCACCCAAAAATTGGGGGATAGGCAGTATGAGAATCTGGGGCGAGTTGGGTAAGGGCTGCAGGGAATATGGTGCCAGGGATTGGGGAGGTTAGGAGGGGGAGGATCATCAACCTTAAGGTTGGATGGGCAGCATTTAGAATAACTTTAATTAGATCCTTAATGGCCTTAATAGGCCGTTTACATATTGGTGGGCGCGTGCCCACCAAACAAAACATCGCTACTGAGTGCGATGACGTCAGGACGCATGCCTGACGTCATCGCGCGTCATTTTATGCATCAGCGTGTCGGGCCCGCGCTCGCACGCTGACCAGAAAATTCTGCCTCTGGTTACAGGGTGTTTAGGAGAGATAGAAAGGAGGAAAAGCGAGGGGAGTGGCAGTATTGATTAAAGATGGCATTGCAGTACTGGAGAGAGAGAGTTCTGGGGGTCAAGGACGGAATCTTTCTGGCTGGAGGTAAGGAATGAAAAAGGTGCAATAACATTGTTGTAGTATATAGACCACCAACTAGTGGAAGGGATGTAGAGAAACAAATTAGCAAAGAAGTTACAGAGAGGTGCAAGAATTATAGAGTAATTATAATGGGGGACTTCAATTATCCTAATATAGAGTTGGATAGGAATAGTGCACAGGTACAAGAGGGGTGAGAGTTCCTGGAATGTATTCAAGATAATTATCTGCAGCAGTATGTTTCCAGTCTAATGAGAGGGAAGGCACTTTCGACCTGATTCTGCAGAATGAGTTTGCCCAAGTGGATCAAATGTCAGTGAGAGAGCAATTAGGGGACAGTGACCATGGTATCATAAGGTTTAGGTTGGCCATGGAGAAGGACAAGGAACAATCCAGAGTAGAGATAATTAATTGGGGGAAAGTCAATTTCAATGGGATGAGAATGGATCTGAGTCATGTGAGTTGGAATGAAATGTTGGCAGAAAAGACAGTGACTGAACAATGGGATACCTTCAAAGAAAAAGTATTGCAGGCAATGTCGGAAGGTATATTCCTTTGAAAGGGAAAGGCAGGACAAATAAATCCAGAGCACCCTGGATGACAAGAGAGATAGAGGTGAAGATGAAAAGGAAGAAGTGCGCGTACGACAGATGTCAGGTCAAAATACAATGGAGAATCAGGCTGAATATAGAAGGACCAGAGGAGAAGTGAAAAAAACTAATAAGAAAAGCAAGGAGAGAGCATGAAATGAGACTAGCAGCTAATATAAAAGGGAATCCCAAGGTCGTCTATCAGCATATAAATAATAAAAGGGTGGTAAAAGAAAGAATTGGACTGATTAGGGATAAAAAAAAGGGACTCGCTTGTGGGGGCAGGTGAAATAACGGAGGTATTAAATGAGTACTTTGCATCAGTCTTTACAAAGGAAGAAGGTGCTACCCAGGCTGAGGTGAGAAAGGAGGTAACTGGTACACTAGAAGAGTTTACAATTGAGAAGGAGGCGGCTTTAGAAAGGCTATCTTTACTTAAAATTGATAAGGTATCAAGACCAGATGAGGTGCATCCAAGGGTACTGAGGGAGATGAGAGTGGGAACTGCAGAGGCACTAGTGATAATCTTCCAGTCTTCCTTAGTGGTGCTAGAAGACTGGAGAATTGCGAATGTTACACCCTTGTTCAAAAGAGGTGCAAGGATAAAGCTGGCAACTACAGACCAGTCAGTTTGACTTTAGCGATGAGGAAACTTCTGGAAACAATAGTTCGGGACAAAATCAATAGTCACCAAGACAAGTGCAAGACAATTAATGAAAGCCAGCATGGGTTCATTAAGGGAAAATCATGTTTAATTAGGTTGCTGGAGTTTTTTGAGTAGGTAACAGAGAATGCTGATAAGGGCAACGCTGTTGATGTGGTGTATATGGATTTTCAAAAGGCATTTGATACAGTGCCACACAACAGACTTGTGATCAAAATTCTAGCTCATGGAATAAAGGAGAGAGTAGTCACTTGGATAAGAAATTGGCTGAGGGACAGGAAACAAAGAGTAATAGTTAATGGATATTTTTCAGATTGGAGGAAGGTTTGCAGTGGAGTTCCCCAGGGGTCAGTGTTGGGACTTGCTTTTCCTGATATATATCAATGACCTAGACTGTGTTATTCAGGGCATGATGTCATAATTTGCAGATGATACGAAGATTAGAAATATTGTCAACTGTGATGAGGATAATCTTGAACTTCAAAAGGACATAGACATGTTGGTGGATTGGGCAGGCAAGTAAGTAGCAGATGAAGTTCAATGCAGAGAAGTGTGAGGGAGGGATTCATTGTGGCAGGAAGAATATGGAGAGATGGTATAAAATAAGGGGTGAAACTCTAAAGGAGATGCAGGAACAGAGCGACCTTGGTGTATATGTACATAAGTCATTGAAGATGGCGGGGCATGTTGAGAGAGCAGTTAATAAAGCATATAGTATCTTAGGCTTTATTAATAGAGTCATTAAGTACAAGAGTAAGGAGGTCATGTTGAACTTGTATAAAACATTAGTTAGGCCTCATCTGGAGTACTGTGTCCAGTTCTGGGTGCCATACTTGTGGAAGGATGTGAAGGAATTGGAGAGAGTACAGAGGAGGTTCACAAGAATGATTCCAGGGATGAAGAACTGTAACTATGAGATTAGGTTGGAGAAGCTGGGACTGTTTTCCTTGGAGAAAAGACTGAGAGGAGACTTGATAGAGATATTCAAGAACCTGAGGGTATGGACAAGGTAAACAGTGAGAAACCATTCCCACTCAAGGAACTATCAAGAACTAGAAGGCACAGATTCAAAATAATTGGTAAAAGCAGTAAAAGTGATATGAGGAAAAATTCTTTCACCCAGAGGGTGGTTGGAGTTTGGAACAAACTTCCTGAGAGGGTGGTGGAGGCAGGTTTGATCAAGGTATGCAAAGGAAAATTGGATTGCTATCAGAAAAGAATGAATGTGTAAGGTTATGGGGATAAGGCAGGGGAGTTGGTACTAAGTAAAATGCTTTTTCAGACAGTGCAGACTCAATGGGCTGAATGGCCTCCTTCTGCGTTGTAAAGATCCTGTGACTCTGTAAAATCCTGTTTCTGTTGTGGGCAAAGGTCAGATATTTTCTGTTAACCAATATGGCAGGCAGTGCAGTTATGGCAATAGTATGCACACTTCTTGTTTGGCATATTAGAACTTTAGTAGTCCAATAACGCCCGAGAAACTAATTCTAGGTTTGTGTTCCCTGGCAAAAGTGAAATTTTATCATATTTATAGATTAGCAAGCAATTTCAATCTTGTTAGGTAGTGTGGGTAAAATGCATCTCAAATAGCATGGCGATAACTCCCCTTGAACTTCGAAGGAAGTGAGTGAAAGAAAGGTGATGCATTATGGCAGAGCACTTTATGCCTGAAAAGTAAGCAGAAGTCACACTCAAGTTCTATTCAATTAAATTTCTGGACCACTTCCATGTAAAGGAATTATTTGTTTTTTTCTTAAAAAAACCAAAATCTTCTCAGCTGGAAGCTACATTGTCAGCTACTTCTCATTTGTGTTATAACATGTGGTACATACTTATTTGACAACCTGGTCTGCAATACTTCTACTTTAGTTATGAGGTTATTGTATAAATGTGACTCTTACAGATTATTTAGATTATTATGCATTGATGCTTAATTGTCAAAATGCTTAAAGAATTGGTGATTTTAATTTGCACAAACATCAATTTTCAACAATTCTGGAATGAGAAATTAATTTGATGCAACACCTAACTCTGCAATGTACTTAATGTAAAAAAGTGTGCATGATATAGATGTCTGATTCTACTCCAAAGGGATTCTTGTTTAATTTTGCAGAAGAATGAATTTTCTTTCACAGAAACAAGTTAATTTGTTAAAATCAAGATTCATGAAATTCCTTCCATAAACCTTTAAATGAGAGAGCATAGACATTTTCAAAAATGTTAAGACATACATTTCAACAGAAGGTTGGTTGGGCCCAGGATATCATATCTTAACTTATGTTGGAATGGAGGCGGGTGGGATTTTAAAATGGCTGTCTGATCCGTTTCCGTGATTCCCGCTGTCATTGTGGGATTTTTATTGCTACAGGATAAGGATGCAGGTAGTAAGCCCCCATGCAGCAATCCCGCTTTTGCCTATTCCATTGTGGGGGTGGGCATTTTAGATCCTTCCACTATTTCCATGGATTGAGGCCCATTTTGTTAGGTGACATGATTCACTGCACTTCAGAGGAATCATGAACTATGGAGGAACCCTAGTCTGGAGCCAGGAACCTTTTGACAGGTGAGTTCAAAAGGTGTTGGCAACTTCACATGTCCTAATGTAATGGTGTATGATAAGTTAAATATGTTTTTAAGACAATGATTAATGATAGTACTTTGTTTAGAAAAGGTAAATGACCATTAAATTGACCAGCATTGTGAAAGTGTTCAGCTGCATTAGGACACTTCAAGAGTATAGGGACTAAGAATTTAATTGTCAATTTCCCCCTGTGATTTGATCTTTTCTTTGATTGACAGTTCAGCTACCTGTTCAACCTTTTGAAGCAATGGAGTAGATAGCCATTTTAATGTATCCAGCTCTAGCGGCTTTGTTGACGCAGCTATATTTAGAATCCAATTATGAATGCTTGGTTGAGCTCCAAGCCCTACTAATAGATTCAGCTCAGCAGGGGTAGTTGATAAAGTTGTCGAAGGGACTGTGAGCCTTGTTTGATAGTTTTATAAACAGTTAATAGGATTTAAGTTTTTTGAATGGCTGTTTGTTTATTTTGACAGTTTTGAGTACTTAAGAGGGTTAACGTTTTTCAAGCAAAGTTTGAATGGCTGTTTGACAGTTTTATGAGCTCCTAAGGATTAAACTTTTTGAAGGTTTTTAAATGGCAGTTTGTTCGCCTTGAAAGTTTCATGATTATCTTAAGACTTCCCAGTGCTTCTATCGGACTCGTGAGTTCAGTCCATAGTGGATACAGGGTGAGGGGGCATGGGGAAATGGAGAAGAATTTGAGGAGTTATAGAGGGGGCATGGGGGAGTGGGTGGAGGTGATGAGGGGTGGGTTAGGGTGCCTAATTTTTCACAGAACTGGACCAATATCTCAGTGAATGGAGATGGGTCTTCTAACTTTCTCGCCTCCGTTTCCACCTTGGGCCTGCTTCAGAAGGTGGTGGCCCTGGCTCCAGCCAGTTCCCGCCACCCCACCATGCAAATAGTGTAGGAGAGGAATTGCCAAGCAGCAGGTGGGATCGCTACGTCGGGAAATGGCCTGACTTGCAATTCCTGCCTCAAGGATGAAAATCCAGCCTTGATGTGTAATAGAAGAAAAAAGACAAATAATCTGAAAATTAGCTGTTTTGAATTATTTAATGTACATCTTTAGGTAGTTTAGTAGTTCCTATGTATCATTACTCATGATATCAGTTTTATTATTTAAACAGAATATTAATTAATTGTCATCAGATTTAATTAGTGGAATCAATCACTGTTTTGAGCTTCTTGGCCCAATAAAGCTTAATGTTTTTTTAATATAGTGGCAGCCATGCAACAACAGCTCTGGTCGGTCATCAATGACAATCAATTGATAAAAATATTTCATTTCTCTAAATTTTGTTTTGGGAAGATCTTCTTGCTTAGATAATAAAACTACGCATGATTTACTACTGTCCTTTAGATGAAAGGCTAAATTGAAAATTGGTTCATTATTCAGGCCACACCCGTTTGTCATTCATGTAAAAAAAAAGTAACATTAAAGGAGATTCAGTCTTCACATTGTAAAAAGTCATAAAAGTACAGATTATCTTTAGAAGATATATATATACTATTCTAGTATTTTCATATTCTGAAATCCCCCATTAAGTCATCAAAAAATGTGTACAGAATTATACGACTTTGTCAATGTGTGGCCTCTGATTTAACATCTGCCTTGACTTCCTTAGAATTTGGAAATTATGTTTAATCTCTGGCCAGATGCAAACAGGTGAGTCATTTCTTTTGGTTCTGATTTGTTGCTACAGATTTTTGAACAGCGTTGTCTTATTCCTTACAAATACGCAGCAGTACAGGCTATGTTCTTGTGCTAACCATCTGTTCATGTAATGTTGGGTTAACGTGTCCAACAATTATTGTTGAAACTGAAAATTCAAGTGGGTTTGGCACAGTTTGATTAACGTTTTATGGGCAAGCTCCAGACATGACTTAAACCTCTAATTGGTAGCTTGAGAGTCGAGATCGAGTCCTGCTACAGACCTTAAGCCTGCAGTAACCTAAACAGACATTGCTGTCCATTCCAATTGGAAATAAAGTGTGATTGGGAGCCATGAACCATGTCAGCAAGCAGTCATGGAAGCAGAAGGGTATACCTTGTTTTTCAAATAGGACTGCAGGAATATTATTAAATCAAGTAAGCCAGAGGAGGGAGCTGCTATTTCCATCAGTTGGTTACTTTTTGTTCATGGAATGTGGGCGCCGCTCAGCATTTATTGCCCATCCCTAATTGCCTTTAAGAAGGTAATGGTTTGCTGACTTCTTGAACCGCTGTAGTCCATATGTTGTTAGAACACCCACAGTGCTGTTAGAAAGGGAGTTCCAGGATTTTGACCCAGCGATAGTGAAAGAACATTGATATAGTTCCTAGTCAGGATGGTGTGTGGCTTGGGGGGAACTTGCAGGTGGTGGTGTTCCCATGCATCTGTTGCCCTTGTCCTTCTAGATGGTAGAGGTCGCGGATTTGGAAGATGCTGTTGAAGGAGCCATGGTGTGTTGCTGCAGTACATCTTGAAGATGGTATACACTGCTGTTACTGTGCGTTGGTGGTGCACAATGTTTATTGTAGTGGATGCAGTGCCAGTTAAGCTGACTGCTTTGTCCTGGATGGTGTTGAGCTTCTTAAGTGTTGTTGGAGCTGCACTCATCCAGGCAGGTGGACACCATTCCATCACACTCCTGACTTGTGCCTTGTAGATAGTGGACAGGCTTTGGGGAGTCAGGAGACAAGTTACTCAGCACAGAATTCCTAGCCTCTGACCAGCTCTTGTAGCCACAGTGTTTATATGACTGGTCCAGTTTAGTTTCTGGTCAATGATAACCCCCTGGATGTCGATACTGGGGGATTCAGCAATGATAGTGCCATTGATTGTCATGGGGAGATGGTTAGATTCTCTCTTATTGGACAAAAACAGAAATACCTGGAAAAACTCAGCAGGTCTGGCTGCATCTGCGCAGAGGAGCACAGTTAACGTTTCAAGTCCTAATGACCCTTCAACAGAACTAAGTAAAAATAGAAGAGAGGTGAAATATAAGCTGGTTTAAGGGGGGGTGGGACAAGAAGAGCTGGATAGAGGGCCGTGATCGGTGGAGATAACCAAAAGATGTCACAGACAAAAGAACAAAGAGGTGTTGAAGGTGGTGATATTATCTAAAGGAATGTGCTAATTAAGGGTAGAAAGCAGGACGAGCAAGGTACAGATAGCCCTGGTGGGGTGGGGGGAAGGGATCCAAATAGGCTAAAAGGTAGAGATAAAACAATGGATGGAAATACACTTAAAAATAATGGAAGTAGGTGGGAAAAGAAAAATCTATATAAATTATTCGAAAAAACAAAAAGAAGGGGGAAAATCGGAAAAGGGGTGGGGATGGAGGAGAGAGTTCATGATCTAAAATTGTTGAACTCAATATTCAGTCCAGAAGGCTGTAAAGTGCCTAGTCGGAAGCTGAGGTGCTGTTCCTCCAGTTTGCGTTGAGCTTCACTGGAACAATGCAGCAAGCTAAGGACGGACATGTGGGCATGAGAGCAGGGTGGAGTGTTGAAATGGCAAGCGACAGGGAGGTCTGGGTCATGCTTGCGGACAGACCGAAGGTGTTCTGCAAAGCGGTCACCCAGTTTGCGTTTGGTCTCTCCAATGTAGAGGAAACCGCATTGGGAGCAACGAATGCAGTAGACTAAGTTGAGGGAAGTGCAAGTGAAATGCTGCTTCACTTGAAAGGAGTGTTTGGGCCCTTGGACGGTGAGGAGAGGGGAAGTAAAGGGGCAGGTGCTGCACCTTCAGCGGTTGCATGGGAAGGTGCCGTGGGAGGGGTTTGAAGTGTAGGGGGTGATGGAGAAGTGGACCAGGGTGTCCCGGAGGGTACGATCCCTACGGAATGCCGCCAGGGTGGGGTGAAGGGAAGATGCGTTTGGTGGTGGCATCATGCTGGAGTTGGCGGAAATGGCGGAGGATGATCCTTTGAATGAGAAGGCTGGTGGGGTGATAAGTGAGGACAAGGGGGGCCCTATCATGTTTCTGGGAGGGAGAAAAAGGTGCGAGGGCGGATGCGCGGGAGATGGGCCGGACACGGTTGAGGGCCCTGTCAACCACCGTGGGTGGAAAACCTCGGTTAAGGAAGAAGGAGGACATGTCAGAGGAACTGTTTTTGAAAGTGGCATCATCAGAACAGATGCAACGGAGGCGAAGGAACTGAGAGAATGGGATGGAGTCCTTACAGGAAGCAGGGTGTGAGGAGCTGTAGTCGAGGTAGCCGTGGGAGTCGGTAGGTTTGTAATGGATATTGGTGGACAGTCTATCACCAGAAATTGAGACAGAGAGGTCAAGGAAGGGAAGGGAAGTGTCAGAGATGGACCATGTGAAAATGATGGAGGAGTGGAAATTGGAAGCAAAATTAATAAATTTTTCCAGGTCCAGACGAGAGCATGAAGCAGCACCGAGGTAATCATCGATGTACTGGAGAAAGAGTTGTGGGAGGGGGCAGGTGTAGGACTGGAAGAAGGAATGTTCCACATACCCCATAAAGAGACAGGCATAGCTGCGGCCCATGCGGGTACCCATAGCCACACCTTTTATTTGGAGGAAGTGAGAGGAGTTAAAGGAGAAATTGTTCAGTGTGAGAACAAGTTCAGCCAGACGGAGGAGAGTAGTGGTGGATGGGGATTGTTCGGGCCTCTGTTTGAGGAAGAAGCGGAGAGCCATCAGACCATCCCGGTGAGGGATGGAGGTGTAGAGGGATTGGACGTCCATGGTGAAGAGGAAGCGGTTGGGGCCAGGGAACTGGAAATTATTGATATGATATAGGGTGTCAGAGGAATCACAGATGTAGGTGGGAAGGGACTGGACAAGGGTAGAGAGAATGGAGTCAAGATAGCAAGAAATGAGTTCCTTGGGGCAGGAACAGGCTGACACGATCGGTCTTCCGGGACAGTCCTGTTTGTGGATTTTGGGTAGGAGGTAGAAGCGGGCCGTCCGAGGTTGGGAGACTATGAGGTTGGAAGCTGTGGAAGGAAGATCTCCAGAGGAGATGAGGTCAGTAACAGTCCTGGAAACAATGGCTTGATGTTCAGTGGTGGGGTCATGGTCCAGGGAGAGGTAGGAGGAAGTGTCTGCGAGTTGACGCTCAGCCTCTGTGAGATAGAGGCTAGTGCGCCAGACAACAACAGCACCACCCTTGTCCGTGGGTTTGATGACAATGTCAGGGTTGGACCTGAGAGAACGGAGTGCAGCAAGTTCAGAGAGAGACAGGTTAGAGTGGGTGAGAGGAGCAGAGAAATTGAGACAACTAATGTCACGCCGACAGTTCTCAATGAAAAGACCAAGAGAAGGTAAGAATCCAGAGGGAGGGGTCCAGGCGGAGGGAGAATATTGGAAGTGGGTAAAAGGATCCGTTGAACGGGGAGAGGTCTCCTGCCCAAAGAAGTGAGCATGGAGACGAAAGCGGCGGAAGAAGCGTTCAGCATCGTGCCGAGCCCGAAATTCATTGAGATGAGGGCGTAAGGGTATGAAACTAAGTCCTTTGCTGAGCACTGAACGTTCAGCGTCGGAGAGGGGAAGGTCAGGGGGTATGATGAATACACGGCCGTGACTGGGATTGGAAGACGGGATGGGGACAGAGGGACAGGCAGGGGTGGAGGGTCCTGGATGGGTGTTGGTGTCGATAAGTTGTTGGAGCTTGCGTTCCTTTGCACCTGAAAGAAAGAGACAAAGCTTCTTGTTGAGGCGTTGGATGAGACGAAGAATAAAATGAAACTGGGGGCACGCGCAGCTTTGAAAAAGGGTGTGGCGGTGCTGCTGGAGGGAGAGGTCGAGTGTGTTCATATGGCGGCGCATGGCACTGAGTGTGGATCTCAGAATGCGACGAGAACAGCAGTCGGAGGAGCGCTGTATATCCCAGAGATACCTGTAATCCTGGGTGGGTTCGAAACATGAGGGATGGATGGAACTTCATTTGAAATCCGCATGGGGTAAGTCGGAGACGGAGACAGTCATTGAGGAAGGAAATATGGCTGTGAAAGTGGGTTTTAGTAAACACCTTGTAAAACACTAGGAGAGAAATGGAAAGCAATGAAGGTGAACAAGGCAAAAGAGAGATACGAAAATCCTGACGGAGAGAAGAGCAAAACTTCTTCAAGGTAGGCATTTCTTGAAGAGAAGTGGCAGTCAATTAAAAACTAAGATCTCTCTTGTTGGAGTTGGTCATTGCCTGGCATTGTGTTGCATGAATGTTATTTGTCATTTATCAGTCCAAGCTTGAATATTGTCTAGGTCTTGCTGCATATGAGCACAGACTGCTTCAGTATCTGAGGAGTTGCAAATAATGCTGAACGTTGTGTAATCACCTATGAACATCCCCACTTCTGACCTTATGATGGAGGGGAGGTCATTATGAAATAGCTGATGATGACTGGGCCTAGGACATTACCCTGAGGAATTCCTGCAGCAATGTCCTGGGACTGAGATGATTGACCTCCAATAACTACAACCGTCTTCCTTTGTGCTGGATATGACTCAAACTAGTGGAAAGATTTCCCCTGATTCACATTGACTTCAGTTTTGCTAGGGCTCCTTGACGCCACACTCAGTCAAATGCTGCCTTGATGTCGGGGGCAGTCACTCTCTCCTCCCGTTTTGAGTTTAGTTTTTTTGTCCATGTTTGGACTAAGGCTATGATGTGGTCAGGAGCTTAGTGGCCCTGACGGAACCCAAACCGACCGTCAGTGCGCATGTTATTGCTGAGTAAGTGCCGCTTGATAGCACTGTCGACCACACTTTCCATCGCTGCTGGCCAAAAAAGTGGGGAAGGGTGTCTTACAGGAGGCATCAATGAAGGGAAATGGCAGTCTGTAACAAACTTGGCTGTGTTGCTGTAAAAGTTATGTTAATTTTGTAGTTGCCCCACTGTATATTAAAGGTTTGTATGAGAAACGTGTACCATACATAGCTCCCCCCCCACCAGTGTTGTAGTATTTAAATGAACAATCATGGGAAGCTATTAATGTACTAGGGTGTATTTTGTAGCATTTTTCAGTTCTTGGCAGATCGTTCTATCTACATATTGTGCTGTTTGATACATTTCAGGGCTTCTGTGGGCAGCACTCTTATACAGGGGTACCTTTATATCCTACCAATATCGATCAGTCCCTACTACTGTTTTTGCAGAAGACTGCACATAACGAGAGGGTGATGTGTCACACAGTGGTTGTCCACCTATCCACCAGACTCTAACCTGCTACTGCCTTTGAAAAACTGCTACAGAAAACCAAAGCAGATTGTTGTGGAAATAGGGTGGTGAAATTGGATGCTTTGTGGTTTGTTCCAAACTTGCACCTTTTCTCTGTATCCAATTAATTCATTCCCTTACTTAGCCAAAAGAATACAATAAAGAATAATTTCATAGCACCCATTCACAGAAATCAAGCATCTAATCAGTTGGCACTAAGATGTTATTGTAACACTTTCATTCCTCTTCCCTTGGGGGTGCTACATGAAGTTGTATTGGTGGTCTGTAACCAGGAAGAAATATTGCACTAAGATAAAAGCAAAATACTGCGGACACTGGAAATATGAAATAAATGCAGGAAAAACTCAGCAGGCCTGACAGCATCTGGGGAAAGAGAAACGGAATTAACGTTTCAAGTCCGCGCAACTCTTCTTCAGAGCTCTGAAGAAGAGTCATGCGGACTTGAAACATTAACTCTATTTCTCTCTCCCCCCAGATGCTGCCAGACTTGCTGAGTTTTTCCTGTATTTTCTATATCTATAAGAAATATTACACCTCAGATTTTGCAGCCATTAAACTGTGAGACAGCAGCATCCATGGTCGAGAGATTAAGAAGGGTGCATTAAGTAATACACAAATCACCAGTGAGTAAGAATCTGTGATGGTGACATAGTGGGAGCAAGAACCTCTTAGCAAGTCATGTCCATCCTCATCTAATGACTGCAGGGATCTGAAACTTGTGGACCTGCTTTTAAAAGAAGGATGCTTTCCAAGAATTAAAAATTAATGAAGCTATTAGAAAGTAAGCTAATGCCTTTCTGTAAATGGAAGCTGTAGTGAAGAAGTCCACAACCTGCTTGTTGCGTTGATAACACAAAATAGAAATTTTGGAGCTTACTAGAGAGTGTGTGGAAACTCCAGGGATGCTGGCAGCAGAACATCCAGTGAAAAAGGTGCTAAGGCCAGCCTTTGTACCTCATGAATGTTCGAACTGCTGTTACACTGACCTTGGGCTCCACTTTTTGCTGCTCCTTGCTCATCAAATAGAGAGAGTGATGATACATGCCTAATTTCATTGCTGTCATTAGATCCATTGTCACATTGATCAGTAAGCATGTTGAAATGATGCTTACTGCTGCAGTAGCGAGGCAGGAGTGAATGCCCATGGATGATATTACTGTCTCATAAGATAACAACATACATCATCATTGTTTTTTGTTGCTCCATAATTGCATAATATTTGTTCCTTTCTGCAACACCCTTGTTTGAGAAAGTGAACAGGACCAGGCTGTCTCCTGCTCATAGAAGTTGCCTCAATTTAAAGAACATCTTGCAGACACAGTACAGCCCTCATACATGCCAAGCCCTTGATATTGCACTATTAGGTGGCTAAAAATAGAGTGTTTAAGAGTTCTGTGAGAGCTGGAAGAAATATAGATGCTGTTGAGTTGTGAAGAGTTAGAGACTAGCAGTTTGTGCAGAGGGTCACCTGTGGGTCACCTGCTGAATGGCTCTTGCAGATGCAAAGGTCCTTGCAACAGCCTCCTCATTGTCCAGGAGCCTCAGTGTTCCCCCACTTTTTGTGTTCCTCCACTTTGTGTTCCCTGCTGATCCCTTGTTGTATCACAAATTCTGGAACATGCAACAAGCATTTATACTTAATTTGGCTGTACCACAGGACAGCCTCCCAATCTGCCTCCTGGCATTTTTTTGTGCAGATGGTTTCAGATGAGTTGCGCATTGGTGGAGTGGTATCCCTTTTGATTAAGCAATGCAGTGCTTCTTTGCACACCTAGGATTGTATGAGTGTACTCGGTGACATTGTGGAATTCGTGAATTTTTTGCCCTCTGCTGCTACTACTGGTTGCCATACGGGAAGAGCAGGGCCAGGGTTTCACGCAGAGACAGTGACCACGCAAACTAGCTGGAAAGTCCTGGGCAGGCCCGCCTCCATCAGACCTGGAACCCATGACTAAATTTTACGGCCCTCAGGCAATTAGTTGTCTCAAGTCATGGCTTCCACCCCATGAGGCTTGGTGACTGGTCTCTAAGGGCTGTTGACTAATCAGAGGGTTGTCAGCTTTTCAGTCCCTGCAGCACAATCGGGAGCAGTTCCCACTGCTGGAACTGCAGTAGGGATCGGACAGGAACAGCCCCGGAGGCCTGGAACAGCACTGGAGGCCTGGAGTAAATTTAGGAGGGATGGGCTTACTGGGGTCAGTCAAGCAGGCTGCATGGGGAGAGAGGCGCGATTGAGAAGCCAGGGGTTTCTTTAAGCCGGGGCAGCACTAGGTCACGGGGGTGCCTGAATTGGAGGCCCCCCACCCCACTCCCCGAGCCCAGTCAGGCGGGCTCGCCACGTGGGCCTCAACTGCTGGCAAAATACTAGTGGCTGTTGAGTGAGGTCCTTTATTCATTCAATTGGCCCAAGAGCAGGCTGCTTGCCACCTACTCTGCTGTTGGTGGAGGTGGGTAGGTGATGGGCGTGGCATCCCTCACCCCCCCCCACCCCCCCCCCCCCCCCCCACCCCCCCAAAACCCATCTGCCAACCCACTCCCAAGGTGGGTAAAATTTTGGCTATGAGGGAACATGTCAGTCATCTGTTAAATATGTCAGTAAACTGTACGATTGACTAATATTGCTTATGTCCCCTGTGGCAGCCTGGAATGAGCCTGAGGTGGAAAAAAACAGGATTGTAGTGATCTTGACAGGTCAGGTTTCATTATGCAACACAACTCTGCCACTGCCTTCTTGGTAATTCAAACCCTCTGCACGCATTGTTGCACGTGTCCAGGTAAGTCCTCTGTGTACACATGCAAATAGTGGCAAGCAGTAACAGTCCTCATGTGATGCAGTGCATTGTCCATCTTCCTCTTCATCCAGGCAACACAAATAGATTCCCAGAGCGAAACTAACTGTCGCAAGGAATAAGTTGCTTTCCAAAACAGGTGCTCCAAATACTCTCAAACATCTCTTTCACTTAACCCACAAAGTTGAGCACCAAAAGGCAAAAGGCTCCCCTTTTAGATTCCTAACTAATGAAAGGTGCAGCTAGCCACCCTGGGCTCCCACCTAATATTGACCAAAGTGTAAACCTACATAATGGCAAAAAAATTAGGAAAATAATATGGATGTTTAAATTATGTCACTTGGCTGTGAAACTCCCATCTGTTTCTGGTGGAAACTTTCAACAGCAGGTAAAACCTGACTGTATATACACATCAGATACAAAATAGGCGTAGGTCCGATGGAACAGATTTTCATCCATTGTTGCACTCCATTGTATCCCATGTGCATCCAATTAAGAAGCGTAATGGTGACAAAAATTGGCCCCTTTAGAAATAAAACAATAGACCCTTGGACTAGATTTCCTTTGGTCACCTTGTATGGAATGACATTCTAAACAAATGTGCAATATTTCCTGTAGTTAGTATGTCTTGTAGAATCTTAGTCATGTTCAATCTCAGTCATGTTCATTCCCATTTATTAGGTAGTGTCTAATTTCTGTTTATGCAAGAAATACTCAGAGATGAATATATTATGAAATTGTTTGCTCTTTGCATCTTAATACTACAGTTGGAAAAGGTGGGAAGAAATGGTCCATGAGCTACTTTTCCACAATATGACTTGAAACAAGTGCAACTTCTTATAGTTGACACAAGTATTTTTTTCAAGTATTTGAAAATAATTAATTGTGAAGGAATGTGGGACATTTGCAAAAGATGCAGTGGAGCAATAATGCAACTCTCTCTTGTTCCCACTCTCTCCTCTTCCCACCCATTTATCTACCAATATTTTTCTTTTCAGCATATTGTCAACATAACCTTTTCTATTAATACAGAAGTTTATTTTCTCTTTAAATCGTGACAATTCTACAGACACAAAAACAGAAAATGGTGGAAATATTCAGGCCTGGCAGAATATGTGGAGAAAGTAACAAAGGGAATGTCTCAGGCCGATGATCTTTCACAGGAGCTGGGAAAAGTTAGAAATGTAATGGGTTTTGAGCAAGTGAAAAGGGGGAGGATGGGAAAAAGATCAAAAGGAAGGGTCTTTGATAGGGTAGAGAACAGGAGAGAATAAATGGCAAAAGGGTTGGATGCAAGGTCAAAGGGAGTAGTAATGGAATAAGTAAAGAAACAAAAGATGTGTCTAGAGGAGATGTGAATGGCAGAATGATGAACAGCTGCCAACCAAGGCCCAGTACAGCGCTTCCAGGTGAAACAGCAATTTACATGTATTTCTTCTTCTTTCAATTTACAGTATTCACTGCTCACAACACAGTCTGCTCTAAATTGGGGAGACCAAACACAGATGAGGTCACTATTTTACAGAACACCTCTGTTCAGCCTGCAAGCATGCTTTTCTCAATTTTTTTCTTTCAGATATCCAGCATTCATTGTGTATTGTTTTTGAATTGAACAGGCATTCATTCTTATTAATAAATATTTCAGCAGGCCAAAGAATACTTTATTACATATTTCAGATATCTGAAGAAGAGATTGAAAGAATTATGTCTGGTCAAGAGTTTGAAGAGGAGGCTAATAACTCATGGAGCAACAATGGGGACAGTGATCATAGCTCCCCTGGCAATGGTATCTCCGAGGGAAACCAACCATCACCTGTTTCCACTCCTTCCTCAAGGTGGGAGCTTTTGTGTTAGATATGGAAGCAAAATTGAGTTAAATGTTCAGGATCTTTTAATTCGTATTTTGCACGTTTAATTATTTAATCCAGTATTGTGGATATATTATTCTATTAACCATTAAGCATTAGTATAAAATTGACTTACCAGAAAAATTAAAATGTGCCAAACAAATTCATAAAATGCATATTATTCATTCATACATGATTTATTGCTTTTGGAGATAAATGCGTTCTCACTTGTACTATTTGCATCATTCCACTTTTGAATATCGATCCCCTGACTTTTGTTTCTGTTGAAGTAAAACAAATATGTGCCATGAAATAAAAGCAGAAAATGCTTGAAATACTCATCAGCTTGGTCAATATCTGTCAATGACAAGTTATGGTGTTTTGTAGGTGTACCGTCCATCAGAAACATAGAAAATAGGAGCAGGAGTGGGCCATTCGGCCCTTGGAACCTGCTCTGCCATTCATCATGATCATGGCTGATCATCCAGCTCAATAGCCTGCTCCCGCTTTCTCCCCATATCCTTTGATCCCTTTCATCCCAAGAGATATATCTAACTCCTTCTTGAAAACATACAATGTTTTGGCCTCAACTACTTTCTGTGGTAGCAAATTCCACAGGCTCACCAATCTCTGGGTGAAGAAATTTCTCCTCATCTCAGTCCTAAATGGTCCATCCCATATCCTCAGACTGTAACCCCTGGTTCTGGACTCCCCCACCATCGGGAACATCCTTCCTGCATCTACCCTGTCTAGTCCTGTTAGAATTTTATAAGTTTTTATGAGACCCCCCCCTCATTCTTCTGAACTCCAGCGAATATAATTCTAACCGACTCAATCTCTCCTCATATGTCAGTCCCGCCATCCCAGGAATCAGTCTGGTAAACCTTCGCTGCACTCCCTCTACAACAAGAACATCCTTCCTCAGATAAGGAGACCAAAACTGCGCACATTATTCCAGGTGTGGTCTCACCAAGGCCCTGTATAATTGCAGCAAGACATCCTTGCTCCCGTACTCAAATCCTCTTGCTATGAAGGCCAACATGCGATTTGCCTTCTTTACCACCTGCTGCACCTGCATGCTTACCTTCAGTGACTGGTGTACGAGGACACCCGGGTATCGTTGCACATTCCCCTCTCTCAATTTATAGCCATTCAGATAATAATCTGCCTTCCCGTTTTTGCTACCAAAGTGGATAACCTCACATTTATCCACATTATATTGCATCTGCCATGCATTTGCCCACTCACTCAACTTGTCCAAATCACACTGAAGCATTTCTGCATCCTCCTCTCACCCTTCCACCCAGCTTTGTGTCATCCACAAATTTGGAGATATTATATTTAGTTCGCTCATCTAAATCATTAATATATATTGTGAATAGCTGGGGTCCCAGCACCGATCCCTGCGGTACCCCACTAGTCACTGCCTGCCATTCGGAAAAAGACCCATTTGTTTATTCCTACTCTTTGTTTCCTGTCTGCCAACTAGTTTTCTATCCATCTCAATACACTACTTAATCTCTTATGTAGGACTTTGTCAAAAGCCTTCTTAAAGTCCAAATAAACCCTCCACTGGCTCCCCCTCATCAACTCTACTAGTTACATCCTTCAAAAATTCCAGTAGATTTGTCAAGCATGATTTCCCTTTCGTAAATCCATGCTGACTCTGTCCAATTCTGCCACTGTTTTCCAAGTGCTCAGCTATTAAATCTTTTATAATGAACTCTAGAATTTTCCCCACTACCACTACTTCCCTGTTTTCTCTCTATCTCCCTTTTTAAATAGTGGGGTTACATTAGCTACCCTCCAATCTGTAGGAACTGTTCCATAGTCTATAGAATCTGGGAAGATGACCACCAATGCATCCACTATTTCTAGGCCCTGGGGATCTATCGGCCTTCAACCCATCAATTTCCCCAACACCATTTCCTTACTAATTTCTTTCAGTTCCTCCCTCTCACTAAACCCTGTGTTCCCCAACATTTCTGGTATGTTATTTGTGTCCTCCTTTGTGAAGACAGAACCAAAGTATGTATTTACTTGGTCAGCCATTTCTTTGTTCCCCAATATAAATTCCTCTGTTTCTGACTACATTTGTCTACACCAATCTTTTTCTCTTCACATACCAACAGAAAGTTTTACAGTCAGTTTTTATGTTCCCCGCAAGCTTACTTTCGTACTCTATTTTCCTCTTCTTAATCAACCCCTTGCTCCTCCTTTGCTGAATTCTAAACTGCTCCCGATCCTCAGGTCAGTTGCTTTTTCTGGCCAATTTGTATGCCTCTTCCTTGGATCTAATACTATCTCTAATTTCCCTTGTAAGGCATGGTTTGGCCACTTTCTCTGTTTTACTTCTGGGCCAGACAGGAATAAATTTGTTGCAGTTCACCCATGCGCTCTTTGAATGTTTGCCATTGCCTATCCACCATCATCCCTTTTAAGTAACGTTTCCCAATCCATCATAGCCAATTCACACCTCATACCATTGTAGTTTCCTTTATTAAGATTCAAGACCCTAGTCTCAGAATCAACTACGTCACTCTCCATCTTGATGAAGAGTTCTATCATATTATGGTCGCTCATCCCCAAGGGGCCTCGCACAACTAGATTGCCAATTGTTCCTTTCTCATTACACAATACCCAGTCTAGGATGGCCTGTTCTCTAGTTGGTTCCTCAACGTATTGGTCCAGAAAACCATCCTGTATACACTCCAGGAATTCCTCCTCTACGGTATTGTTACTAATTTGATTGAATACTGAACATTGGCCTAGAAAAATTGGTATTGAACATTGGCCTAGAAAACTATTAGTATCAACCCCACTTTTTAGGCATGAAATGTTTGTTTAACAATATTTGGAGCTGACAGGTGCATGAGTCCTCCACCCAGATCCACTGCGGTATCAAAGGTCTTTGCTGACTTCTCAGCACTCCATTCCAATTATCTGGCCTATAACCCAGGATATGCCTGAGGAACACTGCTGGCAGAATTCTGATTTTTCAAGACGAAAAAATGCTACCTGTCTTTGAGTGGCTATTGTGATGAATATCAAGTTCATGGGATGTGTTAATATTTTAGAGGTAATATTTAGTTCTGGGAAGATTGTTGTTGTGAAGGTAAGGTAACTAAAATGCTGGGCTTTAGAGATTGCCAAAACATCTCAAGAGATGGCAGTTAAGAAGGTTACCCTGTTTACATACACAGAGAATAATTAGGAGCAGGAGTAGGCTGCACGGCTCCTCAAGCCTGCTCCGTCATTCAGTAAGATCATGACTGATCAGATTTTAACCTCAGTTCCACATTTCTGCCTACCCCTGATAATCTTTCACCCCTTGCTTAGCAAGAATCCATCTACCTCTGCCCTAAAAATATTCAAAGATTCTGCCTCCACCGTCTTTTGAGGAAGGGAGTTCCAAAGACTCACGACCGTCTGAGAGAAAAAAATTCTCCTCATCTCTGTCTTAAATGGGCGTCCCCTTATTTTTAAACAGTGATCCCTAGTTCTAGATTCTCCCACAAGAGGAAACATCCTTTCCACACCCACCCTGTCCAGTCCTCTCATGATCTTATATGTTTCAATCAAATCACCTCTTACTCTTCTAAACTCCAGCAGATTCAAGCCTAGCCTGTCTAGCCTTTCCTCATAAGACAGCCTGCTCATTCCTGGTATTAGTCTAGTAAACATTCTCCAACGCAGTTACACCCACCCTTAAATAAGGAGACCAATACTGTACACAGTACTCCAGATGTGGCCTCACCAAATTTCCAAGTTACTCACCATCCTGACTTGGAAATACATAGCCATTCTTTCACTGTTGCTGGGACAAGATTCTGCAACTCCCTTCCTAACAGCACTGTGAGTGTACCTACACCACATGGACTGTAGCGGTTCAAGAAGGCAGCTCACCACAACCTTCTCAAGGGCAACTAGGGATGGGCAATAAATGCTGGCCCAGCCAGTAAAGTCCACATCCTGTTAATGAATAAAAAAAAAACAATATCCTGCATAACTGAAGCATAACCTCCCTACTCTTGCATGCAATTCCCTTTGCAATAAACAATAACATTCTATTTGCTTTCCTAATTATTTGCTGGAACTGCATACTAACCTTTTATGATTCACACACCAGGACACCCAGATCCCCCTGTATCTCCGAGTTCTGAATCTCTCACCATTTAGATAATATGCTTCTTTTTATTTTTCCTGCCAAAATGGACAATTTCACATTTTCCTACATTATACTCCATTTGCCAGATCTCTGCCCACTAACCTAACCAACTCCTTTTGTAGCCTCCTTATTTGCTCTTCACAACTTATTTAAACTTTGTTTAGTAGAGTCAGAGTAGAAGAGAGGGAGCCATAAAACAGCAGGTGGGCTTACTTAGCTGGAGAGCTGGAGATGTGATGCTTACACTGCTTGCAAAGAAGTGCAGCCCAGAGAGAGGTTTTGTTTTGGGAGTTAACACTAAATTAGTTTGAAAGCATTCCATGAACCCTGAAAGGCTAGGTCATCATGGAAATGGGTGGAGCTTAAGAAGGTTCTCTGGTTTCAATTTATCTGAGTGTTCCACAGTAGGGGAAGAGGCTGGATACTGAAAAGCTGCTGCTGTTAGCAGGCTCCATGCAGTAGGGGCTCAGAAGGAACCCCGGGAGCCGTTCAGTTCAGCTGTTGGTTGCAATTTGGACCTTCTGTGGTTTGCAGCTCAAAGAGAAGCCCTGTGAGCTGTTAGCAAGCTCGGGTCATTTATGGCTTGGTACAGCCAGGAGACTGGAGTTTGAAGAAACCCAGGGATAATGCCAGCTTTGAGACTTTTGTGGGGTCCAATGTCAATGTTGAAGACTCCCAGGGTCACTCTCACCTGACCATTAACAACTGTGCCACCACTTCTAGTAACCCTGTCCTGCTGGTGTGACAGGACATACCGAGGGATAGTGATGGAGGACTCTGGGCTAAAAGGTATGATTCTGAGCCTATAGCTGTGTTAAACTATTACCTGGCTAATCTGTAGTACAGCACCTAAATTTTGGCTTAGGTCTCCAGATGTTAGTAAGAAGAATTTTGCATGGCTGACTGAGTTGACTGTATCTTTGTCATTTCTGAATCTGATGCCTAGGTCAGTGCTGGTGGTTCATCCAGATTTATTCTTTATGCTTTATTGGAGTAATTTGCTGCAACTCAGTGACTTGTTAGGCCATTTCAGAGTACAGTTAAGAGTTAAGTACATTGCTATGGTCTGGAGTTACATATAGGTCAGACCAAGTAAGGATGGCAGATTTCCTCTCTTAAAGGGCATCAGTGAACCAGGTGGGTTTTTGCAACAATCCCAGTGATTTACATGATTCACACACCATTACTGACTTGCATTTTATTCCCAATTTATTTAAGTAACTTAATTTAAATTTCCCAGTTGCTGGGCGGTTGGATTTGAACTCATGCCTCTGGATCTTTGATCCAAACTCCTAATCACTGGTCATAACCACAATGCTACCATTGACACAAGGTATATATGCTAGTTATTCTATTTAGTTATGTCGCCAAAATTGTCAGAATTACAGAATTTTTGTTAAGTGAATCACATAACTAAACAGGCACTTGTGCATTAATTCTTGGGACTTCAAATTATTTACAGTATATATGTGCATCAGCGTTTGAGTTCATTCCACCACTATTTTTCTAAAATATAATATTTGAAAATCTTTTCCATTATTAGAACATGAACTAATCTGTTTGTTTGTTCGTCTCTTTCTCCTTCTCTCCTGCCTCCCCCTGTTTTATCAATATAAAGAGTAAACACAAACTTTGTGTCTTTCCTTTCCAGCAGATCAATGGAGCTGAATGGGTACACTGCACTCAGGGATCAGTTCATGGGGACACCAGTCACTGCGCACTATCAGTACCTGCCGCACCTTTTTAGCTATGCTGCTCATTCAGGTCTGTTACCACCACAATCCCGCAACCTGGACCCTCAGTCACATACTCTTGTAAGCCAGCTGGTTGGAGCTGAAGACCTTGAACCTCTAGGAACACCAATGCTTATTGAAGATGGGTGAGTATAGGTTAATGCAACATTGAGACAGTAGATAAGACTGTTATCTCTTCTAGGACTGAAGCACTGTTTCATTAATTAACTAATTTTTATGCTAATTTTCAAATATAGCTAATAGAGAAATTCTGTCACGTTCTTTACTTTTTATTTGGTAACTTTATAAGTCAAACTCTATAGTCAAAAGATTACACAGATTTTGACTGTTTTTAGGGTAGTTCATCTTCTTTAGGAGGGTTATGTTCAATCTTCAACAGGCTGCTGTATGGAAGACTAGTGTGCTTAAATTATTTTTATATTAAGAAAGGAAAGCTTATTTCAAAATAAGATTGTATTTCATTCTATTAACTCAACACTTTTCTCTGGAACAGTTCATCTCAGGTACACACGTGGATGTGTCCATAGGCCAGCCCACCAAACAAATGTCCCTTTCAAATTAGTTGCTTGAATGAATAGAGAAATTTTCCAGCAACAGAAAATATTAGAGTCAATATATTCAAGGAAGTTCCAGTAAAATTAGTACCAGTAGATCCAGTATTGAACTGGTAATTGAAGCCCAGTTTTGAACTGGTAGCCCAGTAGGAAGTGCGAGTAAAACTGTAATTATCAGTAGTACTGGTCAGAGATGGTTATTTTCTCAATTTATCTGAATGTATTTCAGCTCCAGGTACATTTATTGCTGGAGGTGCACTTATATGTTGCAGGCTTGAATGAGGATCAACTGAAAGTATGCAGCCCCTTTCTGAATGAAGGTGCTCTGGACGAATAAGTGTGATTCAGGAGAATTTGAAGTTATATCATCATATGTCCAGATAAAACACTCAGAATAAAAGTTTGAGTACAAGTAAAAAGGTCAAATACACACAATTTAAATACAGACATGATCTACGTCTGCTTCCAATCGACTACAGAAAAAGCACTCAGAATAAAAGTTTTACTAAAAGCCATGCACATTTTATTGTAAGGATCAATACTTCCCCAATTGTACAATTGCTCCACATGTATGCTTTCCTCTCCAACTGTAACAGTCATTCTGGGGGCTGCACTCTGCGTGTGTCTGGACTGCGCTGTCACATTGAGAGGCTGGTGCAGTCGTTTTGCTCCAACTGGAACCAAAGAAAAAGTTTATTAATTTTATGTCAGAGGTTGGGGTATATTTGCACAACCCTAATAAATAAGACCATAAGACATAGGAACAGAAATTAGGTCATTCGGCCCATTGAGTCTGCTCCGCCATTCAATCATGGCTTATAAGTTTTTCAACCCCATTCTCCCGCCTTCTCCCCGTAACCTTTGATCCCCATACCAATCAAGAACCTATCTATCTCGGCCTTAAATACACTCAATGACCTGGCCTCCACAGCCTTCTGTGGCAATGAATTCCATAGATTCACCACTCTCTGGCTAAAGAAGTTTCTCCTCATCTCTGTTCTAAAATGTCTTCCCTTTACTCTGAGGCTGTGCCCTCGGGTCCTAGTCTTTCTTACTAATGGAAACATCTTCCCCACGTCCACTCTATCCAGGCCTTTCAGTATTCTGTAAGTTTCAATCAGATCCCCCCTCATCCTTCTAAACTCCATCGAGTATAGACCCAGAGTCCTCAAACGTTCCTCATATTAAGCCTTTCATTCCGGGGATCGTTCTCGTGAACCTCCTCTGGACCCTCTCCAGGGTCAGCACATCCTTCCTAAGATATGGGGCCCAAAATTGCTGACAATATTCTAAATGTGGTCTGACCAGAGCCTTATAAAGCCTCAGCAGCACATCCCTGCTTTTATATTCTAGTCCTCTCGAAATAAATGCCAACATTGCATTTGCCTTCATAACTACCGACTCAACCTGCAAGTTAACCTTAAGAGAATCCTGGACTAGGACTCCCAAGTCCCTTTGCACTCCAGATTTCTGAATTCTCTCCCCATTTAGAAAATAGTCTATGCCTCTATTCTTCCTACCAAAGTGCATGACCTCACACTTCCCCACGTTGTATTCCATCTCCAAATATATCTTCTTTTTCCGATCAGAGGTATGCTGCATTGAAAGAGATGTGGCAGGTAACTTTAAATTGCAGTTATATAAACAAATATATACCCTGTCTGAAGACTGCAAGAATTTCTTCTTGGGGATGGTCATTAAGCCTGGAAATATCCTCCACCTTTTCCTGAAGGGCGCCTTCCTCTGCTTCCGACCTCCCGATCTTACCCAGCTGCTCTTCCTGGCACTGGACAGGTTCCATCACCTGTGCTCGGGAATGTGAGTTGGGTGGGACTGGGCTGGGCCTGGAGCCAGACTCCATCGATCGCATCGCTAATCAGGGGGGAGCTGTGCAGCCCAATATGCCGCTGACTTGGAGCCACAAAGGGAGGTTCTGGGAATGGCATGGGGATGAGATATCCACTCGTGGTCATCATCTTGCCCTGAGCCTCACATCTAGGCCGATTTTATTGCTGCTCCCAGTCTCTTACTGTCTCTTCGCTGTCTCTGTTGCTGCCGCCTCAGCTGCTGCCGCCACCTCCTCCACCGCCACAGCCACTGTCACCACCTCCACCACTGCCTCAGCTGCCGTCTCCAATTCTGTAGCAGTTGCCTTGGCGGCCTCAGGCATCGCTGCCTCCGCCACTGTTGCCACCTCCTCCACCGCTGTTGTCACTGCCGCCTCTGCTGCTGATGCTGCCACCTCTGTTTCCTCCACCACAGTTGCTGCTGCCGCCACTGCTGTTGCCAGCTCCGGCAGGGTGACCTGGATGCAACCCCTCAAACCTGGGCCTAGTTGCAAGGCCGCCACCGAACCCAACTTCAGAGCACCCCCTCTCCCCCACCCGGGGACTGAATGGGCCTGAATGATGCCACTGGCCCAGATCACCCCCTCCAATACCCAGACTCGCCCAAACCCCAACACTGCTATGCCACTGTTGCTAGTTCTCCTCCGCTGGCCGCTCATGCCATTGAAGCACACCTTGACTGTACTCCGTCACTCTTGGTTCTGGCCTTGCCCCTGCTCCCCCAAAGCCTTGCAGGGAGGAGGAGTGTGCCACAATCCAGGGGAGTTGGAAGGTGCTGCAATCCAAGGTGGGGGTGGTGGGGGTTAGGTGGTGAAATATATGGGCAGGGGAAGGTGCTGCAGTAAGGGATGGGGAAAGCCGGGGCAAGTTGCTGCAATTGTGGTAGGGGAGAGAGAACAGCAGGGGATGTTGCTGCAATATGGCGGAGAGGTGAGAGCTGGGGGGGTTGCTGCAGTTAGGTTGGGGGGAATGGAAGAGCTGGGGCAAGTCCTGCAGTTGGGGTGGTGAGGTGTTGGTGAATCTGTTTGGCTAGGGTGCACAGCCCAGAAAAACCTGCAAAATGTCTGGTGGGTGCAAGGATAATCCAATCCTAACAAATATCAGGAACGTAAGACTTAGCCATTCAGTCTTTTGAGCCATTCAGTAAGGTCATGGCTGATCTGACTGTGTCCCAACTCCATTATGCTGTCTGCAGCCGCCCCCCCGCCCCCCCCCCCCACCACGCCCCCAATAACCCTTGGCTCCTTTGTCTATCAAAAATCTGTCTAACTCTGCCTTGAATAAATTCAATGGCCCAACCTCCACTGCTTTCTGGGGAAGAGAATTCCACAATGACTCTTTGAGAGAAAAAAAAAATTCTCCTCATCTCCATCTTAAAAGACCTCTTATTCTTAAACTGTGTCCCCTGGTTCGAGTTTCTCCCACAAAAGGAAACATTCTTATCTACCTTATCAAATCCCCATAGGATCTTATGTGTTTCAATAAGATCACTTCTCATTCGTCTAAACTCCACTGGGTATAGGCCAAACCTGACCAACCTTTCTTCATAAGATAAGCTTACAGGAATGAGTTGAGTGAACCTTCTCTGAACTGCTTCTAATGCAATCTTTTTTCAACTAAGGAGACCAAAACTGTATACAGTACTCCAGGGGCAACATTTTCCCCCTATTGGGGGGTGCAGTGCCTATTGGGGGGTGCAGTGCAGGAGCAGGCGCCGGCAGGCAGTCTTCCGATCGGCGCCACCGGTCGGGGGGAGCGCAGCCATTTTAAGTGGGCGGGCCAATTATGGCCCGCCCAGCATGATGTCTGCCAGGAAGCACTATGCGCTCCCTGTGTGGGCTGGGGGGCGGTGGATGCCCTCAGCCGGGAGTGCGCTCATTTGCACATGCATGCGAACTGCTGCCTCAGGGAGATCGGCTCCAATTTAAAACATTTAATAAGCAAGTTTAAAATTTTTCCCTGCCATGTCCCCTCATGTGACACTGTCATATGAGTTGGGACATGTCCATAAGTTTTATTGAAACCTTTCTTAAAAATTTAAATACCCTCGTGAAACCTCATCCTGCCTGTGGATGAGCTTTCATGCTTTTTCCGAGACCCGCCTGGGCTCCTGACCTGCCTACCAACTTTAAGGTTGGATGGGCAGGTCCATTAATGAGGTTAATTAGTTTTTTAATGGCCTTAACAGGCCATTGACATTTCGGCGGGCGCGCAGCCAAATCGGCTGCACACCCACTGAACTGAAAATTTAAATGACGCGGGGTGATGTCGGGACACACGCCCGACATCTCCCCGCGTTATTTTATGCGTCGATGAGCAGGGGTGGGGCCCGCTTGCCAACCGGAAAAACCTGCCCCAGATGTGATCTCACCAAAGGCCTGTACAGCTGCAGTCAAACTTCCCTACTTTTACATTCCATTCCCCTTGCAATAAATCCCAACATTCAATTTGTCTTCCTAATCACCTGCTGTACCTGCATACTAACTTTTTGTGATTCATGTACCAGGAAACCCAGATCCCTCTGTACCAACAGGTTCTGCAATCTCTCCATTTAAATAGTATACTGCTTTTCTATTCTTCCTGCCAAAGTGGACGAGCTCACATCTTCTCACATTATACGCCATCTGCCAAATCTTTGCCCACTCACTTAACCTGTCTACATCCCTTTGCAGACTCTCTACCTCCTCTTTACAACTTAACTTTCCTACCTACCTTGGTATCATCAGAAAAGTTAACTCCCATACATTTGGTTCCTTCATCCAAATCACTGACGTAGATTGTAAATAGTTGAGGCTCTAGCATTGATCCCTGTGGCACTCCACTTTGTCACAGTTTGTCAACCGAAGAAAGGCCCATTTATCCCTATTCTCTGCTTCCTGTTAGCCAACCAATCCTTTATCCTTGCCAACATGTTACCCTCTATACCATGTAATCTTATTTTGTGTCATAACCTTTGATGTGGCACCTTATCAAATACCTTCTGTAAATCCAAGTCCACTACATCTACAGGTTCTCCTTTATCCATCTTGCTTATTACTGCTTCAAAAAAACTCTAATAACTTAGTTAAACACGATTCCCCTTTCACAAACCCATTTTGACTCTGCCTGATCAAATTATAATTTATTAAGTATTCTGTTATGACCCCTTTAATAATGGATTCTAGCAATTTCCCTATGACAGATATTAGGCTACCTGGCCTGTAGTTTCCTGCTTTCTGCCTCCTTTTTTGAATAAAGTTGTTACATTAGCTATTTTCCAATCTGCTGGGACCCTTCCATAATCTAAGGAATTTTGGAAGATTATATCCAATGCATCTACTATCTCTGCAACCACTTCTTTTCAGACTCTAGGTTGCAGGCCATTTGATCCTGGGGCCTTGTCAGCCTTCAGATTTAATAGTTTTCCCAGCACCTTTTCCCTAGTGACGGTGATTATTTTAAGTTCCTCCTTCCTGTTTGCCTCTTGATTTTCAAGTATCTATGGGGAGTTTTCTAAGTCTTCTAGCTTGAAGACAGACACAAAATATCTGTTCAATACCTATATCATTTCCTTGTTTTCAATTATCAATTCACCAAACTCACTCTCTAGAGGACCAACACAAGCTTTAGTTACTCTTTTTCTATTTAAATGCTTGTAGAAACATTTACTATCTGTTTTTATATTATTATCTAGCTTTCTCTCATACTCTTATTTCTCCCTCTTTTATTATTTTTTTCGCCATTCTTCACTAATTCTCAAAATTTAACCAATTTTCTGACCTACCACTAATCTTTGCAGATTTGTACAGTGTTTCTTTCAATTTGATATTATCCTTAACTTCCTTACTCAGCCATGGATGATGCATCCTTCTCAAAGAGTCTTTCTTTCGCACTGGGATAAATCTTTGCTGAGAGTTATTTAATATCTCTCAAAGCCTGCCACTGCCAGACCCCAAGTTATTGGTGAGATCCGGTTAGGGACCAATAATGTTTTGTTTAAAGTAGACAAAGTTTGAGATCCAGGACACTTACAAAGTGAAGAAAACCACAAGATTCCAAATTGTTGAACAAACAAAAATAAACTTTACTATACAAGGTCAGAAAGATAAAACAATTTACAGTATTTATCTTATACTCACCCAGAATGTTAGGATGTGAGGTATGTGTGAATTAACAGGCAAATAGTTGTTGAACACACACTACACAGCAAATGATAGATGCGACCAAAACAGATTCCATGGATTTCTCAACAACCCACCCAGATGTCAGTAACACTGAGAGACAGCCAATCTCGCTGAAACCTTGTCTCTCTCACAAGGGTTTCTAATCTTCACCTGTGAAGACTTAGCCTTGGAATTCTCCCCAAAAGTCGCTCCAACTCGGACAGCTTCAATGACGGCCCACCTTGCAGGGTTTCAATCTTACTTTCCGAGATTCCGTTCCCCTGGATTCCCAAGCACACTCAGGCATTAACTTACAAGCGCAATTTCAGCTCTTCAGCTGCGCCAAAGCAAAACACCACTGCCCTAAAGGCATATCTTTACCCTAATGGCCCTGTTTCCTTAAGGTCCGCTCCCCACAGCCCTTTCTCTAACTTGGAATCTGTTTCTCGGTTCTTTTTTTCTTATCTTAACTGGGACCTATTGTTCCCTCTCTTTGTCCCTTACCTGGGACTTCCTTTTGGGATCTCTCCCTATCCCCGCCCCCCTCTCTCTGGGACACTTGTCTTCTGATTAAGACTGACTGGCTGTTCAGTGGCCCTGGTGACCTATCAAAACACTCCGAAAGAATCCTGCCTTTGTTACTAGGCAGAAACAAATGTAGCAAGCATTGAAACATCCTGTATTTTAAATGTTACATATACTGCAAGCTTATATAGCACACAGAGACACAGAATGGATTTCATAACAAGTTTCCCAATTCACTTTTGCTAGATCTGCTTTCACCCTTTTCTAATTACCTTTATTCAGGTTTAAAATGCTAATCTTAGACTCTCACTTCTTCCCTTCAAACTGAACATGAAATTCTATCATGTTATGATTGCTGCCACCTACATGCTCATTTACTATGAGGTTATTGATTAATCCTGTCTGCTTATTCATTACCAGGTCCAGAATAGCCTGCTCCCTGGTTGGCTCTAGAACGTACTGCTCTATGAAATTGCCCTAAATACAATCTATGAACTCATGTTCGTGGCTACCTCTGCCAATCTGAATCACCCAATTTACCTGTAGGTTAAAGTCAGCTATGATTATTGCCGTACCTGCATACCTTTTTACATGCTCTATTTGTTTCTTTCTGTTTTCCCTGTCCTACCATGTAACTACTGTTGGAGTCTATACTCCCGCAAATGACCTCTTGCCTTTATTATTTCTTGGGTGGAATTTTACGGACCCTGCCACTAGCAGGATCTTCCAGTCCCATCAGCGTCAATGGCGTTTTGAACAGCTCACTGCATTTTCCAGTCCCATTCGCACTACGATGGAGCTGTAAAATTCCGCCCCTTATTGCTACCCAAACTGATTTTACATCTTGCTCTTTAGAGTCAAGGTCATCTCTCACTACTGTACTAATGACACCCTTAATTAACAGAGCTACCCCGCCATCATTTCCTAGCTTCCTATCTGTTCGGAAAGTCAAGTACCTTTCAATATTTAGGTCCCACCCTCGGTCACCCAGCAACCATGGCTAGGATTTTCCAGTTGTCGGGTGGGCTCGGCGGCGGCGGAGCCAATCGGCTCCGCACCCTGATTTCACACAGGCGGGCCAATTAAGGCCCACCCTGCATGGATCACGAGCGATAGCGCTACCTGTGCGGGCGGGGGGAGGAGGGAGAGTCGGGTCCAGCGCTCTTTTGTGCATGCGCGCAAAAGAGCGCTTCAATCTCCCTGAGGCACGGAGCTTTTATTCAAATTGTAAAAGTGTTAGGAAACCTCATTCCGCTCGTGGATGAGGCTTCCTAAAAAACACAAAGGCCGCTTGGCCTTTTTGCCTGCCCGCCAACCGTAAGGTTGGACAGGCAGCGTAAAATTCAGGTTAATTATCTGGTTAATGGCCTTAAAAGAACTATCTGTTATCAGCGGGTGCACAGTCAACTCCGGCGTGTGCCCGCCGAACAAATTATCGCGCGACTTCGCGATGATGTTGGGACACGCCCGCCGTCTTCGCGTGTCATTTAACTTTCCGGCGTGTCGGGTGTGCGCCCGTACACCGAATGGAAAATTCTTCTGCATGTCTCTGTAATGGCTATCAGGTCATACATATTTATTTCTGGGCAATTGTGCTAACAATTGATCCATTTTGTTATGAATGCTGCGCACATTTAGATACAGAGACTTTAACTTTGCCATTTTTGCACTCTACGGCCTTATCTGCTGGCCCACTCTTAACTTGTACTCTCTGTCCCTTCCTGCCATACTCTGGTTATCGTTACTCAAATCGCTACTCTGCCTCGTTGTTTCTCTTTAATTTACCACATCTCCTCTCATGTGATCCCTTCCCCCCACTATTTAGTTTAAAGTCCTCTCTACTACCCTAGTTATATGACTCACCAGGACACTGGTCCCAGCATAGTTCAGTTGAAGACCATCCCATCAGTACAGCTCCCAGTTTACCTAGTACTGATGCCAGTGCCCCCATTTCTCCCACACCAGTCTTTGAGCCACACATTCATCTCTTTAATCTTATTTATACTAAGCCAATTTGCTCATGGCTCAGGTAATAATCCAGATATTTACCTTTGAGGCTCTGCTTTTTAATCTGGCCCCTAGCTGCTCATAATCCCTAAGCAGAACCGCTTTCCTAGTCCTATCTGTGTCATTGGTACCAACATGGACCACAACAACTGGATCCTCCCCCTTCTACTACAAGTTCCTCTCCAACCCTGAGAAGACATCCCGAATCCTGGCGCCAGGCAAGCAACACAGCCGTCTGGCCTCAAGCTCTTGGCTGCAGAGAACTGTGTCTATCCCTCTGACAATACTGTCCCCTACTACCACTACATTCCTATTAGCTCCCCTCTGTCCCCCAGCTTGAATGGCTTCCTGTACTATGGTGCTATGGTCAGTTTGCTCATTCACCTTGCAGCTATTGCTTTCATCCATACAGGCTGCAAGAACCTCAAACCTGATGGACAATTGCAAAGGCTGAGGCTCCTCCACTTCTACCTCCTTGATCCCCGTACCTGTGTCTCTGTCTGTCACACCCTCCTATCCCTGACCGCTGACCAAATCAGAAGACCCTATCCTAAGCTCTGTGACTGCCTCCTGTTACATAGTGTCCAGGTAACTTTCTGCCTCCCTGATGTGTCGCAGTGTCCACAGCTCAGCCTCCAGCCCACTGACTGAGTCAAAGCTCCTCAAGCTGCAGACACTTACTGCAGACATGCTTGCCCAGAATTACACGTGTCCAGGAGTGCCCAAATTCTACAGTTGCAATACATCACCTAACCTGTCATTTTTATTAAGTGTTAATTAATTTATAACCTTTCTCAATTAATTTATAATTAATAAACCCTACTACTCTAAATAAGTTTTATTACTGATAGTGAAGTTTACTAATACTAATAAAACCTTACAATTACTAAAAGATTACATAAGTTTTGAAAATAAATTAGCAAAAACTTACCAATCACTTATGTGATGTCACAGAATTTTTTTCTACAACACAGTTAGCTCTTTATGAATTCTCCACTGCTCTCGTGCTGTTTTATGAAATAATGGGAAAAAATAACATTCCTTGATTGAGATCATGAAATAATCATATTGTTTTTGTGATATGGAATATTCAAATATATTAATTCACATAAATATTGAGTTTATTCTCGATAGCCAGTTAAGACCATGTATATGTTTCAACACATGCGAATCTCCATTGAAATTGTCATTTTTGTAATTCTTGCAACTGCACAAAAAATATTAAATGAGACATGAACATGTTCCTCAAATAGATTTTCATTAAGAGAACGCATCCAATTACAAGTAGACATAGTATAAAATAAAGGTTAGGGGTTACAGGAGCAGAGAGGGTGGAGACTGTGGCGGGGGGTGGGGTGGGGATTGAGGGAGAGAGACATAACAGCAAGGAGACACACAACTGGAGAGGACAGTGTGATGAGAGAGGGGTTTTTCACTGGTGTACTGGTTTTAGTAAAATTAACAGCAGGTGAAATGGTTCCAGCTGAAGTTGGCTGAAAAGTACTGGTGTCAATTCAGCAACTGGAAATCCCTACTGGATTTCTGATGAGTCCAGTTGAATTACCAGGTAATCGGTCACCTCTACTCTAATCCAGCTGTGACATGTTCAAACCCAGTTCTCATCAGTTACGACCAGTTCAATCTTGAACTAGTTATAGCTCGCACTTAGAATTCTAAAGCTACACAAAGTGGTCTTAGCAACAGATTAATACATTCTGCGCCACATTGCATCTGTGTTTATCAAATAACATATCATCTGATTTACTGTGAGCAATACCACAAACATTTTTGCTAAATAATAAGAATGGCACATGTGTGTGCATTTCCTGTCCTCCATTCTTCAGGAATTGGGCTTCTCTATCACAGACCAGTATAGGAAAAATTAAGCTAATCTTAAGCAACTCCCTTGCAGTTTATAGGCTCCTTTTAAAAGTTCTTCCAATGACCTTCACAAAAATGGAGAAGTTTAAAAACTGCCTTTGGAAATGTGTATTCATGGATTCCCCAACCAGCACAAAATGCTTAAAATGATACAAAAGTTCCCAGTTCCTAGACTGAAGCTTTAAGAGCAAACAGTTTTAAGATGTTCAATTTTTCTGAGCTGCTGTGAGTCCCACAGGATATTCTGGGCCACACCCATGCCCCAGATTTACCTTGCTGTTTATCAGGTGGTATTTGGCCTGTCGAATATTGCACCATTCTGAATCCAGCAAGCTGCATCAGATGATTTTATTTTGGATGCAATTTTTTGTTATTAGGTGATTTCTGTTAACTATTTCTAGAAAGTCCATAGCAGCAGCAACAAACTTTCAGCAAGCTACTTGTTTTACTAGATTCCTTCTGTTTTCTGCTTCAGTGGTGACATTTGGGGTGGGATGCATTTCAGATGTTTAAAGGTAACCAACATTGATTCCAGTCTTTTTTCTGAGCACTCTGACATCTCACAGAGATGACACTCCTGGTTGATCCTGCGCTACCTTCTGGATTTGAAGTTTTCCTTGTATCTTGATGACCAAACTAGATACTTCAGTATTGCAGAAAAAAGAGACATGTCTAAGCTTTTCATCTTGCACTCATCAGGACACTCACAAGATACCAATATAAGGAGGAAAACAACAGTTTATACTGTATCTGAAGAGAGTGCTGATTGATTGGCAAGCGGCGTTGCCATGGAGAATGCACCACTGATAGTGACTGACAGTTAACTGCCAAGCATTGTTTGAAATTTAAACCAGGCAATGTGCTAAGAATTACAACCAATTTAAGATTCAGTTGGGCTCAATGTGGCGCATTTGCGTACACTGGAAGCTACATATATTAATACACAGGGCCCTGTTCTTTGCAGACAGAAAGAACATGTACACACATTGCGCCTGTTTCAGCTAAGCAAAATAAGTGACAGCCATTTGCTGACTCATTCCTCAGGGCAATGCCTTGACCAATCAGGGTCAAGCTGCCGGGTTTAAATTTCAAACAATGCTTGTCAGTTAACTGTCAGTTACCATCAATGGTGCATTCTCCATGGCAATGCCATTTGCCAACCAATCAGCACTCTCTTCACATATAAAGTATAAATTGATGTTTTCCCCTATATTGGTATCCTTGCGAGTGTCCTGATGAGTGCAAGACAAAAAGCTTAGATATGTCTCTTTTTTTCAGCAATACTCAAGTTCTGTACTACCAAACGACATACTAGATACTAGTATGTTCTGGCCAAAACATGGCAGTTTAAGCACGTTTGCAATGATTTGCATATGACTGTTTTCACTATATACTGCAAAAGTGATTAAACTTCAGTAACACAATTCAATTGATGATAACTCCAAAATAGGGACCAAAGGTCTTTGACCGCAACAACTACTGGCATTTCTATAGTGCTCATTACACACGCACAGGCTTCTCAGAGTGCTTTACAAAGTTGTTGGTAGTGGTTAGACAGGATGGAGAAAAGGAAGGGGATCAAGAGGGGCCAAAAACATAATCAAAGTTAAGGAGCCTTTTAAAGGCTGAGGGGGAAGTGACAGAGTGGAAATAGTGACAAAGGGAGTTGCAGAAAGAGAATATATAGCAATTGTATGAGTAACCACTTATGAAATAGAGGAAGAGGGTAGAAATATAGTAGATTAGTGCCAGGAGAAAAATATGTGCATGTAAAAAAAGAGCAGAGAAGATTGTTGATGTGAAGATGGCAAAGCCCTGGGGAGATTTGAAGATGAGCGTAGCTAATTCCTTTTGGAAAGAATCTTAGACACATACCTTGTTATGAAAATATCATTTCGGGACTAATTGCAAACATAACTGGTGAATTACTCCAAAGAACATTATCGTCTTTTCAATCATTTGGCCAATAATAGGTTTTAACAGTGTAATTTTTAAAATAAAATTAAAATAGAAGGTATTATAAATACTTAGCAAGTCTGGCAGCATCTGTGGAGAAAGAAACAGAGTTAACATTTCAGATTGTGACCTTTCATCAGAACTGGGAAAAGTTAGAAATGTGATAGCTCTTAAGAAGACAAAATGGGGGAGGCTGGGGGGGAAAAAAACAAAAGGGAAGGTCTATGATAGGTCAGAAGACCAGAGACATTAAATGACAAAAGAGTTGGTGCAAATAGACAACGGGTGTGGTGATGGAGCAAGTAAAGAAACAAAAGATGGGTCCAGAGGAGGTGTAAATGGCAGAATAATGAACAACTGCCATCCAAAAGCAAAAACAAGAACGACAAGGTTATGACTTGAAACCTGCAAAGAAAAGGCGACAAAATGGGGGAACGGGGGTGGTGGCAAAGATTATAGTCTGATATTGTTGAACTTAGTGTTGAGTCCAGAAGGGCTATAAAGTGCTTTTGATTTTGTTTTATATATGATGACCTGTTCGTGATAATTTACCTCTCTTAAAAGCTTAAATAAATTATTGAGAATCCAATACGGTGCACATTGTAACTGGCCTCTTAGAAAGTATAGGTATGATTTGCTAAATGTCCTTTTCCTATTTCATGCGTATGTTTTTAATCAAAATTATTTTACTACCATTTCTGCAACCAATCTCTTAAAGATATATTTAAACAAATTCATTTGAACTTGTGTGCTTGCCCGAAGATTGTTATAATATCTGTGTTTTTAACAGGTATAAGGTAACTCAGGCTGAGCTCTTTGCTTTACTTTGCCGGCTGGCAGATGAGTTACTTTTCAGGCAAATTGGCTGGATCAAAAAATTGCCATTCTTCTGTGAATTATCAATCAAAGACTACACCTGCCTGCTAAGCTCCACCTGGCAAGAGCTCATCCTCCTATCTTCCCTCACTGTCTATGATCGACAGATTTTTGGAGATCTTGCTGATGTGACTTCAAAGTATGCACCATCTGATGATGAACTCCAAAGGTGAGACAAATAACATAGAATGCTTATTTTGTACCATTTGATAACTTATTTTAGGCTGCAGTTATGCAGCCACTTTTGTATCCACGTGAACTGATTTTGGCGAACATCAGTGTAAAAGTGGTATTATAATCGAGCTTGGTTACAATTTGTTATCCCAAGCGCGCTAAACCTAAATGGCTCAACACCCAATAGACAGTCACCTCGTAGCACTTGGCTTCACACTGGGTGGTGTGTGACTTAGTATGGAATGAAGCCAGGTTTAAAAATTGTTGGACAGTCAATTAGATGTGCTGGGTGCTTTATAGATTTAATAGGTTTTTCAGTGTTAAGGGAGGGTGCATACTCCTACATGCTCAATCCCAACATTTTTTAAAAAAAAAGGCACTGGGCTTTGCTCAGAGCAATTTAACTTCATTCTTACTGGCCGTACCTTGAAACTCTCCAGCTGGCGGACTATCACTGTCTATCTTAATTTATATCCAACATGTTTATTTTAATGAACTTTTGATTTTTATAAATTCTCAATACTGTGTTTGAAATCTGAAATTTAAAGTATATAGGCACAGCTGATGTGTAAGCATTTGTTGATCAATTATGAATATCTCTTGCTGCCATTCACCTGAAAATGCAACCAACATCCATTATCTTTTGATAGGCTTTATTTTTTCTTCATCAGTTCATATGGTCTCACCAACTATCTTGCAAATGAAATTCCAATATTCACCTCCAATGTAAAAACTGCATTGAAGAATTTTGGTGTTCATTTTTGTGCCAAAGACTGTTGAGTACTGGTACCATATCCCTGGAGGCTCTGTTGGAATTTTAATTTCACTTTTAGACAAGATGCACGAATAAGCTTGTTATTAGATTATTTTACTCTAGTCTATGAGGTCTTTTCTCTTTTAACAGTATTTCTTATTTCTCTCTGTTTTATTGTTAGTTATGGTAATGGCTTCTTTGATACTTTATAAAGTTTGTTGTCACCTAGCCGGTGCTTAGTTTAGACCATCTTCGTTCTTTTTTCAGTGCTTGTTAGTATTCTGCATTATATATCTTGGCCCTTCACCTAGAATGAAGTAGATATCCTTTTTAAAAAAAAAATAGCCATTTGTCCATGACATTAGTTACTTTTTCCATTAAGTATAATAAATATAGCACCAACTATTGCATTAGTGAGATGCTTAAAAAAAAGGACATTATAAATTTATCAAAAAAGTTTGAAGAGAATTTTAGGTTGGTATTGATGCTAAAATCACTGCTAGAAAAACATACAACTAATATAGCTTATATAGGATGATAAAAATTTCTGTTCCTCCATTGTATTGAAGGTTAGAAGTAAATCTACCAAATACATCTTCTTCAGCTTGAAACAATTATGTTACACAATATTGTGGTATTTTTGTAAGATATTCTTCAATTAGGCTACCCTTTGGCACCTAGCACCTGTGGTATTAATGTGGTATTGATTCTTGATTAGGAAAGCTGTTTTTCCAGGTTTTCCCCAACAAAGAGTTCATTTTCTTTTTTAAGGACTAACAAAATTAGTTATTTCTTTGGAGGGAGGGAAATAGAATGGGAAGGATGTAGGGAGGAACTTCCATCTGATTTTAACTGCCTGCCTGCTCCATTTCCGCTACACGGGTAGAATTAAAATTGTCTCTTGTGTTTGAATAGAGAACTTCGATACGTAATGTTTAAAATTACCTGCTCAACTACAAAAGAATGAATGGAGAAAGGTGTGGGGCAGAAGTGAGGAGAACATCAATCAACTGATTTTTAAGCTCACTAGAACCAGAATGAGTTACAAGGGCATACTGTTTTGTTTGGCTTTAGCAAATTTACTGTAAAGTTTATAGAACAAAATGGCATATTCACAATTTATAATTACAACAGAATTGTTTGGTTAAAAGTCATAAAATGCAAGTACAATTGTGAATGGGCTTGTTTAAAAATGTGCACTTTTAAAATTAAGGATCTTTTAACTTAATGTTTTATGCAGTGGCCACAATGTAAAAGAATACTATCTTAGGTAGAGCATCCCACAAGATATACAAGTACAACACTTGCTGCTTCAGTTTCTAGGTTTTGACCTATGCCTTGCATTTATGTATTAAGTAAGGCAAGTACCAACATGCTGAAGAAAAAAATGTCATAGGATCACCCAAACTTTCAACTTTGGCAGTTTGTAAAACACAAGATACTGGATAATTGGCCACCTGCTAAGCACCCTGTCTGACTTTCCTTTCCATTGACTTCAGTTTTACTCTTTCGCTTTGCAAAGGTTCTTCCTCTTGGTTCCACAAGGATACTTTGGGATTCCTTGCCCCAAACGTTCCCTCACTACCGATCATGAACTTGACTGATCCACACAGTTTTACTCATGTACCTTGGTGAGGACTTTCTTCATTGGTCCTTGGTGACGATCTGGTCACCTGCAAATTTCTACCCTTGTCCTCCAGCATTGACGTCATACCTGCAAACTACAGGAAGAAAGAGTCAGCGTTAAGGCGTTCAAATGTTGGGAAGTCCTGGGACTGGCATAAAGGTCCCATGACACGTGGAGCAGATTTTTTTTTCCCCAGCTTGCAGTTCGCTGGGAGGGGAATGAACAAGCTTTGCACAGGCAGCCTTAGTGTCTGCTGTTAGCATGCCTGATTTTTTTTTCTCCCTGGCTTTAAATCTAGTCGACTTCAAAACTCAAGATCACCATTGTAGTATCATGTTCCCATGCATGGGGGCTCTGCTTAAAAACTGCCCATTCTCAGCCTATTCAAAGTGGCTGTTGAAACCTTTCTCAAATCATTAGAAATGTTTCATGTTTCCAGCATCACTTGCTCTTGTTTAATTTTTACCAGCATGTTTTCCAGAAATTGAAATTATTACTTTTTTGTTAGCTTGGGCAGTGTACAGAGTTAATGTACAGAATCTGGAGGCAGACACCCTCATTGTATTTAAAATCTGTTCCCCCAGTGAGTAAGATGACATTTTCACAAAATAGTTTAAATTTCAAAACGTACATTTTTGAATGTTTAATGCTTGTGTGAAAGTTAACTAAATATCGAAGGTTACTATCCTGCTGTTTTGTTTTACTTCAGTGCCACACCCTCTTCATTGAGCAACTGAGGGGGCCACACCCCACCCCACCCCACCCCACGCCTCAACACTCGACAGTTCTCACACACCCCCCCCCCCCCCCCCCCCCCCCCCAAGACATTTACTCCAGGGTCACCAAATCTGAAGAATTAAAATAGGGTCACACCAGGAAAAAGCTTGGGAAGCACTGTTCTAGGTCTCTAGTTTTGGGGTGAGAGTGGTGGGGTGTAAGTCTGACGAATTATGTCTGACAATGCCTGCCCCGAGTTAAAGTAGTTGCATGCCCTTGGGATTATAGTGAAGATGCTGCTACACTCTGTACAGCTTTGTGATATACAGCAAATAAAAGCATAGGCAATTTATGGTACAGAAGGAATCTATTTGCCTAATCGTATCTATGCTGGCTGAAAAAGAGCTATCCAGCCTAATGCTACTTTCTGCACCTCTTGGTCTGTAACCCAGTAGGTTACGGTACTTCAAGTGCACATCCAAGTGCTTTTTTTTAAATACAATGAGGGTGTCTGCCTCCAAGACCAGTTCAGGCAGAGAGTTCCAGACTCCCTGGTTGAAAATATTTCTCCTCAATTCCTCTCTAATCCTTCTGCCACTTGTTTGAAATCTGTTCCCCCATGTTATTGACCCCTTTGTTGAGGGAAATAAGTCCTTCATTTCCACTTTATCTAGGCCCCTCATAATTTTGTACGCCTCAATTAAATTTCCCCTCAGCCTCCTCAGTTCTAAAGAAAACAACCGCAGTCTGTCTTTTCTCATAGCTAAAATTCTCCACTTCTGGCAAAATCCTCATTAATCTCCCCTGCACACTCTCCGGTGAGATCGCATCCTTCCTGTAATGCAGTAACCAGGGGAAGGATTTTCCCAGTGGCGGGGGTGGGGCCTGCTCACCAACGCATCAAATGACCTCGGGCAGAACTCCCGACATCACCGCGCCCCGTTTAAATTTTAGGGTAGGCGGGGGCACAGCAAAATCAGCTGTGTGCCCGCCAACCTGTCAATGGCCAATTGAAGCCATTGACAGAGTCATTTAGCTAATTAATGAACCTGCCCATCCAACCTTAAGGTTGGGGGGGCAGGCCAGGAGCCCCGGCGAGAATTAGAAAAAGCATGAAACCTCATCCGCGGGCGGGATGAGGTTTCATGTTTTAAATTTTATTAAAGTTTTTGTAAAAATTGTGGACATGTCCCAACTCATGTGACAATGTCACATGAGGGGACATGTCAGGATTTTTTTTCTATTTTTAATATTTGTCACAGAACAGCTGATCTCCCTTAGGCAGCACTTGGCCTCAGGGAGATGAGTGCGCTCTTTCGTGCGTATGCGCGAAAGAGCACACTCTCGATTTAGGGATTTACCCCACCCCCGGCCTGCACAGGGAGTGCATAGTGCTTCCGTGCGGACGTCACGCTGGGCGGGCCTTAATTGGCCTGCCCATGTAAAATGGTGCCGTGCCTCTGTTTGGGGGCGCCGATCGGAGGCGCGCAAATTTAACTTTGCCCCCAACAGGGGGAAAATCCTGCCCCAGGAGTGTACAGAGCACTGTAGCAGTTTCCTAACAGGTGTTTTATACGTTCTAGTGTAACCTCCCCACTCTTACATTCAATGCTTCAGCTAATAGGTATCCCCTATGCTTCTTAACCAACTTATCCTTCTACCTCCAGGGATCTGTGAACATGGAATCCAAGGATTCTCTGCTCCTCTACACTTCTCAGTATCCTACTATTTATTGTGTATTACCTTGCCTTGATTGCCTTCCCCAAGTGCATCACCTCACACTTCTCTGGATTGAATTGCATTTGCCACTTTTCTGCTCACCTGGCCAGTACAATGATATCTTAGCCTACAGATTTTTCCTTACAATCAACCACATAGTCAATTTTTGTGTCATCTTAATCATCTCCCTATTAAGTCCAAATAATTGATATATACCATGAGCCCTGTGAAACCCCACTGGAAACAGCCTTCTTGTCACAAAACACCTGCTGACTATCATCTTTTGCTTCCTGGCACTAAGCCAAATTCAGATCCACACTGCCATTTTCCCTATAGCCATATGGTAACATCACTTGGAGAATATCAAATTATCAATGACTATTATGGTATGTTCAGTGCTGGTGTTTAACTGAATGAAAAATTATACAATTGTGAAAATATTGCTATAGACAACCTCGTGGCATTCAAATGCCTTAGTATTGGGATGTTCAACTAGCAACTCTAGGGCCAGTGTGACACTCTATTCTAATTTGTCGCTCAAAATCCAGATTGCTTAGACCTATTTATTCCTAATAGTTGTTATTTGCTGGTTTGTTCTCTTTGAAATTTATGGGCTTTGTGATTTGGAAGAGGCTGTTTTAGCATTGTCTTATTGGTGGATAAATTCCAAATGATAACAGCAAGACCTGTACTATTAGCTGTTTGAAGTAAATGTAAATAATAAAAATTAGTTTAATTGCAATAAGTAAACTATAGCACAAGAATATTTGAAGCTAGAAAGTTGCAAACTTTCTCAAAAATTGTGAAATTAAAAAAAAAAATTAGGACATATTCTAAGCAATCATATTCAAGATTTACAGAATGTAAATTACTATCCTGTAGCTACAATTTATTGTTTTACAACCTAAAGCATATGAAATGTTTTTTTAATTTACCCCAGTATGTCAAATTTATTAAGGATTTTTATCAAGGAGGAATGATTTATTTTTATGTTCTATTCAAAGTTGTGTGTGTTAAGTGGAAATTTCTGCCATTTTAAATTCTGTCTGTCTTCCATCACTAATTTGAACTAGATTTATGTCTTCTGTTATTTTTTTATCAAATTTTGGAAGTTTTTAAAATTTGATTTAAGGTTAGCTGCATTATTCTAACACACAAAATGTGAATTGCTGCTGGATTGGGGGCAGTTGCACCATTCAGTGACAATCTCAAGCTTGGCACTAATGAGTTCTTATTTCAGTCTGCTCGCAAGTAATTTTATACATGAACAACTGCTTGGCATCTTTAATGTGTATTCATGTCCACCTTATTTGCCTCCTACATTGAGGCAAGAATATTTATTGCAGTTAGGCTTGACTTTCTAGCTGATCGGTACCCTGTTGCCTTAGCAAACCACCTGGACTCATATAATTGGCATCCTGTCTTGCAGAATGATGTCATTAAAATGTTGGCTTTGAAACCTTGCAAAAAAACAACTTAGGAAAATCATATTTAAATAGAAAACAAACTTGGTTTAATGACTTAAATGTATTCTGCTAATGAATTCTTAATAGTTTGAGAAAGTAAAAATTGGGAGCTGTGGAGGCCACTACAGTACACTACAGTAAGTTTTGCTCAGCAAGAGAGGCATTCTTTGTGTATTGTAGGGGAGGAATATACACAAAAAGCAAGGAAGTAATAATCATGGAGATTGGCAGGAAGTGATTCTCAATGTTAGAAATTCATAGAAGTGACAAGTCTTCAGCAAAAGCTAACAAATGTTCCAAATTCATTACAAACAATGGGAGGATTTTCAATTCATTCTTTAAAAAGTGCGTGTATGTGCAGCTTTGCACCTGCAGCCTCTATGATATAGAAATAACTCAAAGTACATTTTGGTGATTGTTTTTGTGTTTATGAACACAATTTTCATAAAGTCTAATGCAGTGCCCTTGCAAAGTCAAACGTAATGCAAAAGTCCAATTCTGATTCAGCCACTGCAGACAGCATTAAAAATAAACCCATTGGGTGTTATAGACCTGTTTCGCTATAATAGGCTAAATGTTTAATATATTATCAATGCACATCACAATTCCCATCACTGATATAATGGCCTGTACTAACCCCTCCACGACAGAGAGGTTAAAAATTTTAAAACAGGAAACATGTCCCCAGCCTACTGAATAGGCACCTTTTACTGTTTATATGAAGACAGGTCTTGTGTCAGGCAAATGTATCTCTCTCAAATAAGAGCATTATCTCTATTAAAGTGCATTTGAACAGTAAATTTTGAGAGAAAAGTAACTGGGATGTATAAATGAATATAAGATTTATACTTTATAACATTTGATTTGCTTGTACTAAATCTCAGATATACATTTGTTGTAATAAGTAAGTACGATGTATACCTTAACTGGAATCATGATTTTTCTCTCGTAGATTCAGTGAAGAGGGAATGGAAGTCATGGAACGACTAATCTATCTCTTTAGAAAGTTTCAACAGCTGAAGGTCAGCAATGAGGAGTATGTGTGCATGAAAGCCATCAACTTTCTTAATCAAGGTATAAGAGCTTTATATGATACTATTTTTGGTTACCTTTTACTCTTCCTGTTTCTTTCTAATTCTGAGCTTTTAATTTTTCTTAAGCCTTAAATACAATGGAGTCAATTTTAACCGTTCTAACCAATCTTCAGTGGAAATGAAAATCAAATAGGTTTTGAAACTGGCTGTTTCTCACTCAGCAGGAGCAGTTAAAGTCAACCCCAGTAGTTCTATTTTAAGGTACTAATGTTGGTTGTCCAATCAAGCATTCCTGGTGAGAAACATTGGTCACAAAATCAGGAACAGCGAGCTTGCAATTTCCCAACCAGCACCCCCTTCAAAAACCATTCGGACACTACAAATAATATGCAGGATACACAAAACACAGTTGAGACTATCAGTGAATAGTCATGGCAGTAATACTTGTGCTGGTGCTTCAAAAAAAAAGAGCTCAGTTCTGTTTCTATCCCTATAACCTGATAATTTGAATGCCTCTGCTATTAGGAATGTGGACATCACTCAAAGGAAAACGTGTTTACATGTAATTTGGCTAAGTAACACAACATTATTCTTCATGATTTGAGTCATTGCACATGTGTCATGCATCTAGCTGACCACAAGAAAAAGACTTGTAGCCATTTTAGATTCCAAAAACTCATCAGCAACAGATAAATGCTTTAGTTGACTCCAACCCTTAATGACTTATACAAATGCATTTAATGCTCCTGTTTTAAAGACCTGACCACTAATATCTGAATCTACATTCCATACAAAGGTAATACTAGAAAATGCTGGAAATACTCAGCAGGTCTGTGGAGCATCTGTGGAGAGAGAAGTAGAGTTAACATTTCAATCGTGACTTTTCATCAATTTTTTTTTAGATTTCTGGCATTGCAGTATTTTGCTGGGTCCAGTGGGTCCATCTAATTCTCATTTCTCAGACAGTAGCTATAATTACTCTGTAATTGTTTGGTACTCATGCACAGGAGATCTATTGATGAAGAAGGTGCAATTGGAGCCGTATTATTGGAGTTTATATTGGAGTAGATGATGTGGGTTTTTGATTTGTGTATTCGGGCATATCTGAGGTTGTAATTAAATTAAAATACATCATTCAGAATTTTCATATCCTTACAGATAAACATAATTGTATTACAAATAGAAAGAGTTATGATAAACTTGCCAAAATTTGTGGAGGTAATTCCATCTTAATGCCCCCAGATCTTGAAGAGTTTGAGGGAGGTGAAGGTTGGAGGATTTTCTCCTTAAGGGAATGCTGCTGTTGAATCTACTTTTCCTTCGCATTATCTCAATGTATTTAAAACATTTGTTTACCATACAAAGTTTTTTCAGTGTTGGATCTAGTTTTTAAATAACTAATAATTTCCTTGCTTACTTGTCATCTGTGAGTTATTCTACAACTTCAAAATTGAAAAAACATTCTAACCATTACATTTTCTAACAAAATATTTAGTTCCTTCTCCGTAAACTCAATTTTTGCTTTAGTTTATACATTCTTCTGCCTAAGTTTCTGGCCAAAATTGTTGCATGTGCTCTATGGTGGTAAGGATTATTTTACCTCGTTCATTTCTGATTTTGAGCTGTGATTATTGGTTGGGTTATACATTAGATTCTCCCAATAAAATTGAGTCTGTTGTAAGCAGTTGATGCTGCAAAATAAAATGCAGGATAATTTTGTTTCTGCCATCTGGTAGTGTCTAACATACATCGAACCTGCCCTCTGGAGAATAATCCTTGCATTATGAATTGGCATTCATGAGAAATTCCTATCCATAATCTGTCTATACTAATAGAATAACTGATGGTACACAGTGAAATACATGAAAATAATTTGAGTTGGTTACTTGCATCCTGATGCTGTAATATATTTTTACTGCTTGCAAGTCAGTCATAATTTCATTGGCATGGAAATAAAAAGTACTTCTAAATTACTGGTGATGATCATGACCCGTTGTGAACTGAAGTCCCTATGACAAGCACCACAGTCAAAGCCCAAATCTCAGTAGACCACACATGAGTTATAATCTGGATAAAAGGTCATGGTTGAGGCATTCTAGTCCTCAAAACAGGTGGTTTATGCACAACTTATGGCACTAGTATTACAAAGTTGAGCAATAACAGGAGCAGTTTTTGTGTTCTTGCATATGACTTTAATTTAGAGTGAATTTACGTTATAGGTTATAAGTAATATTTTTATTGCATCTTTTGCATTAGCTTGTGGTGAAAGCATATGGTACTTTAAAAAAAAGTCTTTAGTGTTATATTTTTAAGCCAAAATCAGGATTTCATAATGCACATGAACAGAGCACTAGCAAGTTTTGTTATATGGGTACTCCAAATGACTTCAAAGATAATTATAATTGACTCGGTAGCTATTGGCACTGTGTGATACTGATCAATACATACAAGAAAAGTGCAAGACTTGATTATCTGGGCTGTGCTGAGAAACTAATATTGCTTAGAATAGTGATGGGGACATTAAACTTGGATTCAGAATCTCTGAATTACGGAGAAAAATCTGCCAGATTGCTGCTTTTAGTTTGTTTCCAGTGGGTATAAATGTGTGTCAGTTGGGGGTAGAATCTAGCTTGACTGTGATGCCTCGCAACTGAAGAGCTTGTTCAACACTGATTTTATATAACAAATTTTACATAACAAATGCCTACTTTGGCAAAGTACCAGTTGGTACCTGTAGAATCATAACCCAGAAAGCATACTCTAGAAGTGAGAGGTAAAACTTTGAGGGGGTAAAATAATTGTAATAGTTTAAATTAAGGTCATCAGTACCACAAGTGAAAGGAGATGAAACTTTGTTAAAATCAGTATAAGGAAGAGGAGAGAAAATGCAATACATCCTATTACTGATCTTTCCTTTTGCAAGTCATCCCTCGTGATGCATAAAATTGGGGCTCAACTTTTAACAGTGTGCTGTCGGAGTTTATTCTTAGCATTAGAATACAATATGATTTTTAACCTGGGGCAAGAGTTCAGCATAGTGGGGAGTGAGGCTGGAGACAAGTTGGTACCGCTGCACCAGCAATCGACCTAGGTGATTTTAATTTATGTGCCTCATTTCATTTTTAAATTTGGGTTTCTACCAACCCTGGTGTGCTTGTTGAGATGGTCAGTAAGCACGAGCGGGAAATGTTGCAGCAGCAAGTTCCTGTTGGGACGTGAGGAGATGGCCTTGGCATAAGGTGTATCCCAGGTGATCATAGTCAGTTGAAGGAGAAGAGTAGCTCAGGTAAGAAAATGTCCAAAGAATATTTGTAAGGCTGATAGGAACATTCCTGTTCCTCCTGGCCCATAAGGAAATATTCATAAAAATTAAACATTTTTACTTATCTGGGCCTCTTGTGGCCCTGAACCCCTCGTGACACAGTCTTCAAACACGGTCAGCACTATGCATGACTCACACCCTGGGGTTAAAGTAGAATTAGGGTCCAGTTAATATCTTTAGACCACAACTTTTGAATATGCATGAGGCACAAAACTTCCTGGGACAAGGCCTTCATCACTGCCTAAAATAGGACTGCTGAGAGGTTGGATCAACAGCCCATTTCTCAAGCATTCAGTATCACTCAAACCACTAAAGAAGACGAAAGATTTAGTATGTATGTTACACTTTCACATCCGTAGGATATCCCAGAGTGTTTTTAAAAATTCAGAAATCATAACTATATACTGAGGGAGTTTTCCTTGTGGGTCAGGAGGCACAAGAGTGCTCCTCCAAGCCTTATAAGAAAACCTCTGGCTTTCCTTACCCTCCACTACCCTCTCCATCCTCCTACTATGATCAGCTCCAGACACCACACCACTTAGATTATGCCACGGATCATTCCCCGAGGTCTCTGACAGGGCCCTTCTGGGCTCACGCTTGCTGCCTGGGTAGCAATTGCCACTTAGTTCATGTGGGTGTCTGACCTCACACATGTAAATGATTCCCAGACTTGAAATTTCTCCAGACATCAAACAATGCTGTCATTGCCACCCCCAAATTCCAGACACACCCCATGTTAAAAAATCAGGACTGGAGAGTTTGTTGCTGCCTCAGAGGGTTGGATTTAACTTTGCAACATTTTAGGGAGTGAGGAATCTGGTAGCACATGGAAAACCCATAAGTATGTGCAATGCATCTGTCAGTGACTTTTTAACCTAGCCACTGTGTTACCTACATAATTGCTGGGTTTCCCGACCAATTAGTGTGAGTGGACATGGTTTTAACTTCGATATTTATAGGGTCGTCCCAACCATGCAGTTTGGTGGAGTTTTGAGCTGAGAGCACAATGTAAGGAATTGGCAGAATGGAGTCCAGGTGTTCCAAGTTTGCGCCCCATTTTAGAGATGCATTCGAGGGTATGCTGCTGGTGACTGTAAGGGCCCTGCAGGGTAGTATTCTTCTCTACTGATGGGAGGAAGAAGTCTGCTAGTGAAACACAAAATCTGGAGCTGGAGATTGTCCATGAGGTCAGCAGCAGGAGTGTCGTGCCACAATTATAGATTCAATGCTGAAAACAGTTTAATGACCCATGTAGGGCAGGAAAGGTGAGTACAGTGGCAATTTCACCTACATCCTGATGTGCACATCACCCAACCCCCTCACTCTGCCTCTTGAACCTACTCCAGCACATCACTTCTTACGTCACTGACCCCATCCTTCTCTGTCTATGCACTTTCTCACGTCTGTATCTGACCATCCACCATTAACACTTGCTCTTATTCTTTATGCCAGTGTCATGCCTCTGTCCCAGAATCACCCTCAAAAGGTTCTCCATCTGCTCAACACATACTATTACACTCACTCATAGATCTCTTCTTTCCCTCCTTGCAGGAGAAGAGAGCACAGAATGAGGAAGAGACAGTACTGGAGGTGGCACTTCAGCCATCTCGCAAATGATAGCTGTAAAGAAAGAGACGCTGGACATCAGTGGAGTCTCGGTGTATCTGGCCAGTGGAGATGAGCAGATGAAGGCCTCCAACTACCTAGTGACAGAATTAAATATCAGACAGCCACATGGAATACAAAATTGACTCATGTTGACATGTTGTCAGCAGTGAGTAAAATATGATCATAAGCAAAATTATCACTTCAAACATTGTTACCTTGACAGTTCTAATCTCCCACAGGGCCTTCAAACATCCCACAGGATGTTGTCCAGGAGGATGATGAAGACTCCTTAGAGGAAGTCACTAGACTATGCACCAGCTCAGATATTTACACTTCATTGGGACCAGTAAGGCAAGATAGTGGGTTTTTCACCTGGCGACACACACCACAAGTGAATTGGAAAAGATTATGTATTAGGGAAAGCAGTTGAGAGTCCGCATCTGAGACTGCAGGATGCTGCAAGCTCTGCTCAGCTGGATACAGATGCTGTACCTCGTGTGGGGTATCAATGAACAGAATACTTCTGGAGCAACAGCGAAGAATGTACACCATACTGGTAGGCCTTCTATCCTGACTGTGCACACTTGCAGACAGATGGAAGGGCCTGTCTCAAGCATGACTGGCATGATGTTACAGGTCTTTGTGATGATTCTTCATCCATGGAAAAAATAATGAATGGCATGGAGCATCAAATGAATGCATGCAGGCCTTCATAAATGGCTTGCACACTGAGTGCCACCATTAGTAGGTCGAATTATCCCCTGGCCTTGGCCATTCATTGCTCCACTGATCGGCAGCTAAGTGTTCCTCAGTTCATTTCTAGAAGAGAAGAACAGGTGGGCCATGAGATGGATGATGTTGACCCTCAGGGGTTCTAAAGCCCAGAAGCCATCACCTGAGAGCATCTCAGCAGTCAGAACAAGGATCTGAGCAGCCTGTCTCTACCCCTGATGCCACTGGGGTTGCACCATGTAGAAGTATTAAGAACAGAAAGAGTAAAGATTTGCAGTTGCACAGAGGTGTTCCCAGTGTTGCATCGGCAAGTTTCTATTTTATTTTTGAGCCTCATAAATATTATTTCTTTCTGCTACTTTCTCATCCATTTTTAGTTGCGGACTGGCAAGTGGACTTTTCATTGTGATGAATGGTAAGATATAAATTGATGCTTATCAATAGGGGCTGTGAAAGGGATGTTTGGTTGTTTGTAGGACTGCATTGTGTTAGTGTCATAGGGGAGCATAGTGTTTTTTGCATGTGGTTGTCAGATGAGTGGACTGTTGTAACGTATGTGAGCCTCAGAATAGCGAGGGCACCCTGGGTAGCAGTGAGTGCCGCTGCTGTTGCATTGGCAGCATCTCCTCCTCTTCCTTCTCAGAAGAGGCTCTGTGTTCTGCGCCTTGTTCCTCCTGCAGGTCCAAACCTTGTTGCTGTGCAATGTTGTACAAAGCGCAACATGCCTTGACCATTCTGGAGACCCTGGCTGTTGCATACTGAAGGGTGCTTCTAGATCTGTCCAGGCACCTGAAGTGCATCTTCAGCATGCCGATGGCTTGCTCACGACACATCTAATTTTCACATGGCTTTAACTGTATCACTCCTGGGCCTCATTGGGTTCCTGGTTGGGTTCCTCACGGGTGTCATTAGCTGTATTTTAATTGGGTATCCCAGTCTCCAGGCAGCCAGCCAGTAAGACTGCTTCAGGGTGCAAAGAGATCAAGGAGTGTGGATTGGCACAGAATGAAAACTTGATGGCAGCTGGCTGGAAATCTCACGTGCGCCTGCAAAATGATCTTTGTGGTTGTACGCCAGTGTACATTGATGGAATGGAGGTCCTTGTGATTGATGAGTAGTCATGGATGATCTCGTGATGCCTTAATTTCCAAATATGTGCAGCCAATGATGCACTGCACCTGTGGGAAACCAGCCAGAGCCAGAAACCCAAGCACCCACTCATTCTGACTAATGCCCTCACAGGGAAAGTTGACATAATTGCTCCCCCTGACAATTAATGGGGAGATGGTAGTGTAGTGGTAATGTCACTAGTCTAGTAGTCCAGAGGCCCAGGCTAATGCTCTGGGAACATGGGGTCAAATCCTACTACAGCAGCTGTTGAAATTTAAATTGAATCAATAAACCTGGAATATAAAACTAGCATCAGTAATGGTGACCACGAAACTATATAAATTGGTGTAAAATGGTTCACTCCTTTAAAGAAGGAAATCTGCCATCCTTACCTGGTCTGGACTGCATGTGACTCCAGACCCACAGCAATGTGGTTGAATCTCAACTGCCCTCCGAAATGGTCTAGCTACTCAGTTCAAGGGCATTTAGGGATGAGCAATAAATGCTGGCTTTGCCAATGACACATCCCATTAAAGAATAAGTAAATAAAAAAATTATGTCCCCAACTGCAAGATCCTGCAAATATCTACAGCAAAGCCCGGAGGATCAGAGGCAAAGAAACTGACGACATTGGTGACTTTGACAGTCACTGGTAAAGTATGCCCACTGCGTTCACTTAATGACAGGTCTTGCTCCAGCACACTGCAAATGTCTCCCATCACTCACCTGGCATGATAGCCTGAGACGCTGTTTCAACATGTCAAAGAAACTACCTTTAAATTAAATCCTGTGTGCTGGGAATCACAAATAAAAACAAAAAATGCTGGAAATACCCACAGGTCAGGCAGCATCTATGGCGAGAAACAGAATTAATGTTTCAGGTCAATGACCTTTCATCAGAACAGAAGGAAGATAGAAATGCTCTGAAGAAGAGTCATGCAGACTCAAATGTCAATGTTTCTCCACAGGTGCCGTCAGGCCTGCTGAGTTTTTCCAGCATTTTCTGTTCTTGTTTTAGAAATGCAAGAGGTTTTAAGCCAGTAGAATGGGGTAGGGGCAGGAAGAACAAAAGGAAAGGTCTGTGATAGGGTGCAGGGCAGGAAAGATTAACAAACAAAAGATTTCCTGATGCAAAAGCCAAAGAGAGTTGTTATGGGTATAGTAAAGAAACAAAGCTTTGTCCAGATCAGGTGTGAATGGCTATTTAGCAGCCATTTGAATGCAGCATGAAGGGATAAAGTAAGAAACAAGCCAGCAAAAAAAACCAGAAGATTTTCGAGACAGAGGTTATGATCTAAAGTTGTTGAACTAGAGTCCAGAAGACTGTAGAGTGCTGAGACGAAAGATGAGAAACTTTCTTTGTATTGTGTAGTGGGAATCATGTTATGTGAATTGTGCCTCTCTGCTGATTGCCCCTCTCTCCTATGGAGCTGCAGATCCACTAGCAGCTGGCTGTTGATGCTCCTACTATTGCTTATCATCTTGGTCATTGCCTGAGGTCCAAAGTAACAGCATAAGTAGCATAAGTGAAGGTCAACGCAAACTGGAGGAACAGCACCTCATCTTCCAACTAGGCACTTTACAACCTTCCGGACTGAATATTGAGTTCAACAATTTTAGATCATGAACTCGCTCCTCCATCCCCACCCCCTTTCCGATTCCCCACCCCCTTTCCGATTCCCCCCCTTTTTTTCCAATAATTTATATAGATTTTTCTTTTCCCACCTATTTCCATTATTTTTAAATGTATTTCCATCCATTGTTTTATCTCTACCTTTTAGCCTATTTCGATTCCTTCACCCCACCCCCACTAGGGCTATCTGTACCTTGCTTGTCCTGCTTTCTACCCTTAATTAGCACATTCCTTAGATAATATCACCACCTTCAACACCTCTTTGTCCTTTTGTCTATGACGTCTTTTGGCTATCTCCACCTATCACTGGCCCTCTATCCAGCTCTACTTGTCCCACCCCACCTTAAACCAGCTTATATTTCACCTCTCTTCTATTTTTACTTAGTTCTGTTGAAGAGTCATACGGACTTGAAACATTAACTGTGTTCCTCTCTGCAGATGCTGCCAGACCTGCTGAGTTTTTCCAGGTATTTTTATTTTTGTTATGGATTTCCAGCATCTGCAGTTTTTTGCTTTTAGCATAAGTAGCACCCTTGCTGACCTGACATATCAGAGCTACACAGAGTGCAGATTGGACATTCAAACCTCCAAACTGGTAAAAGTAACTCTCAGTGCAAGTTCTATGAACAAAACCTTTCATGCAAGCAGGCAAGAAAGCAGCTGTGAGATGTCAGTACTTACTGGCATATTTCCCTGTCATGTCTTCAGCGGCCTAAATTGCCAGTGTGTTCTCGCTTTGCTTTCACTGGTGAGTTCCAGGAAGCCCAGAAAACCTATAGACCCACAGTTGAATTGCAAAAGCCATGTTAATATTGCTATACTTGAGCAATTAACATATTGAAGTTCACAGCTGGCCTCTCCCGAGGGTGTGTGCGCATACAGCCTAACTCACTGGAGTTAAATGACGGGTTACAGCCAGCTTCCTGACGCACTTGCATTTTCTAGGACATAACTTCCCACCAGCAACCAAACTCATGTGCTCACCCATGTTAAAATTCCCTCCATAATGTCAGTTTGTACATGATATCACCAGTCATTACGTAAGTATATGCAAGTGTAGTCAGGAAATGGAATGACACAAAAGAATAATATAGTAATTACAGTTAAGGCTCCAGTTTTAATGTTGTATCTTTTTACTTTGAAAGGAATGGTTTTCAGTAACACACCTTATTTAGTTGATGTATTAAAGTTCAACTTGCATGCTAAAACCATACCGATTGGAGATACACATTTGGTTATGTAGTTTCTTGTGAGCGTGTCATTAGTTTCATTTTTGGAAAGTTTAGCTGTATTAGGTATGTGAACACAATTTTCAAGATGTCTTGCCATATGAAAAGCATGGTATGGATTGTAAACCATTCTTAATTTAATGATGATTTTGTTATGACCAGGTGAGAAGGGGTGAACTGGCTTCTCTCTGTTCAACCTCCTCAGTTGACCACAACAAAGGTTTAAGTTTCTTTTTCACGAGGAAATGCCTTTTCCGAATCCAATGTATTTTGCTACTTAAGCTGTCAGCAATAAGGAGCCAATCAAACAAGGTTTTCTTGAGTCAAAGTGCAAATTTATTAACCACTAAACCCAATGGAAAAAAATAATAAAAACAGAACATCACACACACAGGTATCAGAAAGAAAGGAAGTTAGAGTCCAATTAAAAAAAGGTAAAAATAATATATGCTTAAGTATCCTTTGATTGCTCTTGAGGCGTAGTTTTTTAAACTTTGCAGCCGATTTGGATAAGCTGGCTTCATGGATGTGGTCAAATGTATATGTTGTTGCAATTATTACGAGATCTCAGTTCACTGGTAGATTTCCAGTAAAGTTGACTTTCAAACTGGGTGATACATTTGTTCCAAAAGAGAGACAGACAGCTTTCAGCCTGTCTCTTCTGCTGAAGTCTTTCTTATCATCTCTCTGCAGTAGCTACAGCCTGGCCTGAACTACTTCATCCATTGTGTATTTCCAAGGTGTTTTGGGCGGGTCCATCTGTGGCAGCGTTTGTTTCAGTATCCACCACTTTGCATTTTAATGTTTCTTTCTTAGACAGTGACGAGTTTCAATGGGTCTTTGAATTATATGAAATGTTTCTCTCTTCCCTCATCCCCTCAGGGTGATTTGTTTGTTTTTCACCTTCAACTTGGAAGGTGGCCCTGCATTTTAAGTAGTTTGTTCTGTCTCATTGCAACATTTCCAGTCAGTTAAAAGTTGTAAAATCACATTTTCAAAAATAAAGGTGCATAGCCACATGACAACATATTTCTCTTGATTTAAAATCTTGAAGGGATGAATTAATGCTAATTATGCAGTTAGGAACCTCATGGCCAATCAGGTGAGCATCTGCCATAGCTGCTCCGCTTAATAGAAGCTGGAAGACTTCTCTCTTCATTCCTGCATATTAGCCTCTTGAGATTCCATGTTTGATCCTTCCTCCCCTTCATTTACATGCCTCCCCTCCATGCCATTATTATGCTGAGTTCACCTTCCAAATTAATTACATCCAGCCTACCAGTGTCCAACTTTCCCTGACTCTAGAACCACCTTCTTGCCGTCAGACTCCCTAACATTTAAGTTATGAATGAGTGACAATTTTCTTCAGTTTAGCATTGGGAAAATCAAAGTCAATGTTTTTAGCCCCGGCCTTAAACTTCATTCCCTTGCCACAGATTCCAGTAGCCTTTCTAGTTACTAGCTCAGGTTGAATACGGCCACGCAAAACCTTGGCATGCTGTTCAACCCAGGATTGAGTCTGAAGCTCCACATCCTATCCATCACCGAGATTGCTTACTTTCACCTCCATAATATTGACTCCACAATACAGCCCATCTCCCTCCCGGTGTTACCAAACCTTTTGGTGCAAAACATCCAGACTGAATTTCTTAATGCTCTCCTTACCAACCTCCAAACCTCCCTTCATAAACATTCCCAATTCCCTCCATAGGCTTTGATTCACCTACCTTTGCAAACTTCTCCAACCTTATGTTTCCTCCTAATTCTTTAATTCTTCAACTCTGGCTTTTGTGCAATCCCAGCATTGATGGCAGAGCCATTAGCTACCTTGCCAACACTCTCTGGAACTTCTTTCCTAAACTCATCTGCCTTACTTCTGGAGCCAAAACAATAAGGTATCTGAAATCATAAGAATCCTTTTCAGAAGATTTTTAATCAGTTGCTGAAGATCTTAATGTAGGTATTCTTTGCTTTCTGGAATCCTATTTTGCTGTTGCGATGTGGAGTTAGACCTTTGAGACGAGGAAAGTTTAGAATAGCTGCACTTATCCTATCCAAGCAAACTTTGGCACTTCAGATCAATGGAGTTTTCCAACCTGGCCAGGCATTAGTTATGTCAGTTTTCTGTTGTCAAAGATTGTGAATTGTACGTTTCTGATTTTGAGTTTTATGTTTGCTTTTAATACTCACCTTACAAGTCAAATAGTTCAAATCCTTTGTGACTATCTGCAAGCTTCAGGTGCATCCCACATTTTAACACCAAGAGAGAACATTCCTCGAGAAGCCCACTTGGGCTAGAGAACTCTCACACAGAAATGTATATATCCTTATGTATTATTTGTAATTCACTTAAGTTCAGGTCTTTTCACATAGAAAGGCATGTTAACCTACTTAAAATTACATATAAAAAGATGACAGTTTATTGTTCAAAGTAAGATCTACTTCTCTCACAGAGACATTTTTCTTTGTTATAGTTTATCGTAGATGGAGGCTGCAAAAAATACTCGCCTTTATTGCGGCTCATCATGTGCACTTGTTCTCTTGAAACAACACCAGTAAAAAATCTTTTTGTTGGTTTCAAATTGGAGATAATCATTATTGATGAAACATGCATACTTATTTAATCACTTATTTCTTACTGAACAAAATTGTTAGCCTTGTAATGCTATTGTTTTATTGCTTAAAGTTATAAATCTCAGTTAATATTATTCACTTAGAAATTGGTCATTCGTTAGTAATAGCATTGCAGAAGAACTCTAAATTTTGTCTAATAATGAAAAGAGCAGATAATTTACTGGTGCTTTTATTTATAATTGGTGTTTCTCTTTTTATGGGTCTGATAGGGAATACAGTAAGGTTCTTTGACATTGATAGGAATGTTTTCTCTAAATTCAGTGTCACACTGACCCTAATCTGACGTCTAACGTTGGTGCAGCCAGAATTTGTGGTACAAATTATTTGTATCTGTGATGTGTTCGGCAATTTGAGATATTGAGGTGGTGGTTAAATTACTTGTAATTAACAGTCTTCTCATTTTTTTTCACATTTTCGCCTTAATTTTATATCAACTTTTTAATTACGTGACTTAGGCTAGATTTTTTGGACATGGTAGGGATCCTGCACCTCGGGCCAAAAGTGAGGGTGAACCCAGTTCAGTGGATAGCAAAACCAGGGACAGCATTTTATTGACAGCAGCCAATTAAGTGGCTGCTACCCAACCAAGGACCGTGCCCCCCACCCCCACGAACTGCTAGTGCAATCAGAAGGCCAGCAGCACCAGTAGTGGCCACTGTTGGGATTACACATGGAGGAAGAGGACACATCGATGGACGAGGCCCTCAAAGTAAGGTAAGTGGGGCCTGGGGGCATCAAGGCCAATCAGCAGAGGTAAGAAGAGGCCCTCAATTGGCCGCTAAGTGGCTCAACTGGGCACCAAGCAGGCAGGACTTCTGCCAGCTTTCCTGCTGCTGGAAAAATAGCATGGTAGCAGGAAGGTGTCGGGTACACCACTGCTTCCCCAAACCATTTTGCCAGCCGATCCCTGAAGGCCCCATAAAATTCCACCCTGAATTTCATTTGCTAAGTAACGTCCGGTACTCAAAAACACAGAGCTCAAATCTATGTGGGTTTTGAAAACTGCTGTGAAGGCTTTTAAGAATCTCTCTTTTTTCTTTTTTTTTAAATTGGCGTATAGGTTACTACAGGGATGCTTCTATAGATTCTGTTATACCTATATCCAATCTATATTGTATTAGCTGAACTCAATCAGGATAGTAGTTGGGCACTACAGTTATCTTCAGTGATTCCAAATCAGGAAGAGGAATAATTAGGCAGGATTCCTGATCTTAATCACTACCCAGTAGCTCCTGCTGGAAAAATATTCATGTACAGACACTGAGTAAGGACAAGGTCGGACTTGAAAGTGATGCCTCTCATGGTTGACTAGCCTGCCCATCTTATTCATCTGGACTTGTACGTGAAGAATGACCACCTTGATAAGACATGTGGAGGGCTACCAATGACTATGGAACCATACTTAGCAAGAATCAGAGTCTTCAGAAGAGCAAGTGAAAAAGGATTGATTTTCAAAGTAAAGTGCTATGGGATACCCAGGGTACTTTACCTCAAAAAATAAGTTTTTATGTAAAATTCTTGAAAGCTGTAACATAGATTGTGAATAATATGGAGTGAAAAGTACATACAGTTAACTAAGTAATTTGTATTCAAAGTTATTCTTGTTAATCGAAATGCTATTTAAATATTTTTGTGCAGATATAGGGGGTCTGACCAATGTGTCTCAATTGGAGCAATTGAACAAGCGTTACTGGTATGTGTGCCAGGATTACACTGAATTCAAGTACCCACACCAGACCAATCGTTTCCCTGAACTTATGATGTGCCTGCCAGAGATACGCTATATAGCAGGTAATCGAAACCTAAATATTTTAGTCTAAATTAGCTGCACTTGATTTATTATTGTACATAACATTGCCCAATGAAATTCTTTCTGCTTTGATAAAAAGTTGTATACAGAATGAGAATCCCTATTTTCTATTTGTGCTGACTTTCCTGGTAGAAAGGTAGACAGGTAGAGCAGCAATAAACATTTTAATGTACCTGAAGAGCGAGTGGTAAAGAGTTGAGTGTAATAGATAATACGCAAATTGCAGACTTATGCAAAGGGTACTTATTTGTTTTCACAATGGAAGAGGAGAACAAAATACCAGAGGTATAATGGAACCTAGAAATAAGTCAAGGGGAGGAACTTAGTGGATTAAATGTAAGAAGTATTGTGATGGAAAAATAATGTGACTTGGGATAGACAACTTTCCAAGACCTGATGGTCTGCACCCCAGTGTATTAAAAAAAAAGGATTAGGAAATTACAAATGCATTAGTCAGAATTTTCCAAAGCTGTTTAGATTCAGGAATTGTGGCTTTGGACTTGAAAATTGGAAATGTTACACATTATTTAAGTAGGGAAGAAGGGAGACACCAGGTATCTACAGACTTGTCAATTTAAAAGAAATTGTGGGCAAGTTACTGGAATCTGTCATCAGAGAGCAAAGGCACAGTTTTAACAAAACAACAGTATCTGGTGGAACACTGGATTTACACCTTGCCAATATAACACTGCATTGACGACAGTGGAGAGTAAATTTGGGTGGGATGTAAAACCAACACTGTACTCCATCCCACCATTTTCCCAATTGTTGATTTGGTTTGAAATAGCTCCCAACGTGAGTGAAACTTTGACAAGTATCAGCTGAATACAGAGATGTACATATTGGAAATTAATCTCTGTTGCTGTGGCCAAAAGCTGTAAAGCCAATGGTAGCTAATGATAACCTGCTTAATCAGCACAAATTCATTATGAATCAGCATGCAGCACGTGAATTCCCTCGTGGTCTTTGGCCATTATTCTCCTGTAAGCTGATGCTCACAGCCCTGGCTAAGTTTATGCACGGAAATTAGGGAAGGAAACCAATGGCACTAACTGAAATAGTATTTGGCTCCAAGAACCAAATTGGTCAGTGCAAGAAATGTTCTAATTTTTTAGAATGTTACTATTATCACTGAGCCAGCTGGTGTATAATGTTTCATTATGCTAAGGGACTTGGGATATTTTACTATGTTAAAGTGCTATATGAAGCAAGTCGTTTCTTTCTTTATGAATCAAACAATATAGTGTCAGTAAATGTTCCCTCTCTATTGCTGCAGTAAATGGTTTCAGCCATTAAAAAAAGGGGGAGAATTTTCTGCTTGTCAGGCGGGCCGGTTAGGCGCGGGCGGGCATGGAGTTGATTGCCGCCCACGATCGGCTCCGCGCTGCCATTTTATGTGGGTGAGCCAATTAAGGCCCGCAGAGTGTGAAGCGTGCCTGGGAGTGCTCGGTGCTACCTGTGCGGGCGGGGGGAAGAGGGAGAGTCGGAGCCTGCGCTTTTTCGCGCATGCATGCAATAGAGCACAGAAATCTCCCCGAGGCACAGATCTGCCTCAGGGAGATTAGCTTTAGATTTAAATTGGGAAATTTAAAAAAAAAATTATTCAGACATGTCCCCTCATGTGACAGTGTCACATGAGCTGGGACATGTTTATGAATTTTCATTAAAAAATTATTTAATTAATAAAACCTTCATGAAACCTCATCCTTCCCGTGGATGAGGTTTCATGAAAAATGTGAAGGCCGTCTGGGCTCTTCGCCTTCCCCCCCCACCGCCAACCTTAAGGTTGGATGGTCAACTTTCTCAATCGGATTAATTGTTTTATTAATGGCCTTAACAGGCCTTTGACAGTTCAGCAAGCGCGCAGCCGACTCCGTTGCACGCGCCTGCCGAACAGAAGATCAGAATGACATGCGGTGACATCAAGACACAAGCCCGAAATCACCGCACATCATTTTACGTGGGCCCTGCAGGCCGAACAGAAGATTCTGGCCATAATGGCTTTACGGCTCCAGCAAAGTTACTTTTAGAACCATGCATGGCGAAATTGCAATTATTTGCCCACTACAAGTTAAGACAGGTGGCCTGGAGGGGTTTAACATAATATAAATAGCTAATCAAGATTTATTGCTCGTGAGTCATAAAATACCTAAATTCATGTTCAATTGTATCTTTTTTATTACAGGTAAACTGGTCAATATTCCTTTGGAACAGCTGCCTTTGCTTTTCAAAGCAGTCCTGCACTCATGTAAAGCTAGTGCAAGTAAAGAATGAGCCATCAGCCAGTGGCCCTTGAATTTGCCATGCCTTACTTTGGTGCCTCAGGTGGAGAAGGAATTTGGAGGGGGGAAAAAGTTGGCCAAGATTCAGAGAGCAGGGAAAATCCTCAGATTGAGAGTGAAGCCCTGTGAATCTGACAGCAGCTATATTTTACTTTATCTATTTATTTCACGACAGAGTTGAATGTATGATCTTCAACACAGTGCACATGCTTCTGTACAATGCAGTTAATGCATTTTCCTTGCAGTTTACGGTGTGTAGGGTGTTAATGTTACAGTATTGCCATTTTAGGTCTAGTTGAATGTTTTTTATATTTTTGGGTGAGGGGCTGAGCAAAATTTTGTTTTATTAAGACTACCTCAATAATGAGATGACATCAGTTATTTGTCTCTCTTTCCATTTCAAATGCCTTAAGGCTGTCATTAAAGTGGTCCATTCTGGCAAGCTGCTGCCTTGTTGCAACAAATCGGTACTAATTGTAATCTTATCGATTGCAAAAATTATCTGCCTCTTTTTTCCCAATCTTTTCAAGAGGTTTTATTTCTAACAATTTCTATATTTGCTGTGTGGACGTAATTTTGTACACAAACTCAGTGGGGATCCTACAGAAGGATTTAAAAGTGGATGGTGCAATAAGACGCACCCAGGTGCTGTAACCGTGCTACTTCCAAACACAATATTCCTACTGACAAGACTCTGTTACAATTGACTTCTATTGACTTCCAATTCGAAAATGTAATTCATTTTCTTTAAATGTTTTTTTTTTATTAATGTTACATTTGGTACTGATGCAGATGATTTAAAGAAGCTATGCCATCTTGGATATTCTTTACTGTAAACCAAAAAGTCCTGTTAAATATTATTAGAATATTAGTGATGTTATTACATTATTAAGACCGCTTCTCAGAGCGAAGGATTACCAGAGACAACATGAACAGGATGTACAGCTGTATATTTCTAAAATAAGAACCAAAGATTTTGAAAATAGATAATGGTAAATATGTTTCCCATTCACTATACATTGCATTTTTAAAATGTCAACCAATAGTACATTATATGTAAATCCTTGCCTAAGAATAACATTTTAAGGACCTAACATGGGAGTTTTTAAATTTTAATCTCATATGTACCATTTATTTTTAAATTTGTAAGATATTTGACTTTGGAAACTTGATTTTAAATTTTAGAATGTTGAATTACAAGGCAGCATTGCTTTCCAAGGCGCATGCACCTATTTATCTTCCCCGTCAACACTATTTTTTGTGAGGATTGCTATCTTTAAATGACCTACCTCTGCCATGAGAAAGTAAAATTGTATTTTAAATGTGGAAATCCTATTATTGGTCAGATAGACTGCACCCATGTTGTTTTAGAATTAAATAAAATCAAATGTGGCATATTCTGGGTCCATATGAAATGGCACTGTCTTCAGGAAAATCTATGTGGCATACCTTTTAATTTGTTAAAAAAATGGTGCTGTGATGTTAATTGCATTATATTGCATCATTTGTTTATCAATGTGCTGAAATGATGAATGCTGTCTCATTTCATTTCCCAAAGCCAAAAAAGGTTGCTAAACATTCTGTCAGGAAGACAATGCCCTTGTAATTTGGGTAACTTCAGAGGTAACTTCTGCTACATTTTTTTAGATTTAAGAAAATGGATTGGGCTTGTCCAGTGATTCTTGCAACATTATGAAAGTCAAGGCTGCATATTGGCTCGGATTTTGCAGTGGTAATGGCAGCAAAACTGTCTGTGTTTGCTGTTTATACTGCAATAAAACTGGCAGCAAGTTCTGGAACCTACACGTGCGCAGAATAACATGGAAATCCAGAAGTTGCTGTCAGTGATCCTACTCTTCTCCAGAGGGTGCGCTATTGAGGCACCCTCAGACTGCAATCAATGGAAAACAATTGAATTGATGAGAATGTCCACCCTCAGCCGTTAGTCTCACTGTAAAAACCCTTGAAAAAAGTTTCACCTTGTTGAATGAGGTATGATTGAGTTTTTTAATGATACATCATCTTCAATAATTACTGCTAAATTCCCTCACTGACCCTGAAAAGCTGAAAATATCTGTAGAATATCAAATTTCGCAATGGTAAAATTTCCATTTTTTTTAAACAAAATTCTTTAAAAATGTGTTTATCTTTGTTTTAGCTTCTATCTTAATCCAATCATCATAATTTATTTCACTACCTGAAAATTTGAATTAAAAGTGAAGGACATCAAGTGTTTTAACTTCCTGGTTTGCTGTGTGGGAGTACTTCAGTGTGATTAGCTGCTTACCTGCTTGCTGATATCACTGCTGCTGAACACCAAAATATTATCTTGACTTAGAGCCAGATTTAAACTGCCATTTGGAAAGGAGAAAAACTACGCACAAAGATAGCTAGATCTTCGTGGACAGCTTTCTTCACAGAGGCAAGCACTCTTGCTTCTTTGCTGACCACAACATCTAAGCCGTTATCTCTTTCCTGCAAATAAGCTAAGTGTAGCTATTTGTGAAAACTGAAGACTCTCTAAGAATATAGTGTTAATTAGCAAATTGGCTGAAATTCAGTGGCTTGGCTCAATATTATCCCAGCAACCTAGGTATTTAAACTATTACAGAAATAGACATTTAAGTTCAGCATTTGTGTGTGCTTGCTATTCCTCTCATGGTCTTTCTCTCACCCTCTCTTCAGCAATTAAGTTGCTCAGTCTCCCTACTTAAAATTTTGATACATCCTTTGCTGGAGATCTCAACACTACAGCATGCTATACCTATTCTCTACTGCTAACCCCTTTGCGGGCAAGTCAGTGAATTTGATTAGTGTGTAGGCTAAAGCCATGCTCTAATCTGGCCTGTTTTTTTGCAGTAATTCCCAATATCTACCTATATCTCGTTTGAAGGATTCCCTGTGAAGTTAGGTAATTGTTCCTCCCTGTTAACTCACAAAGTAACCAAAAAGTGTCTGAAATTTTGCTGCCTGTTCTGCAAAATAATGACATTTTGTGAGATAGGAGACATTTCTGTACTTTCAAAGGCAATGATAGTGTGAATTAATCAAATTGAACATAGAATTGCATAGTGTTTTTAATATACGTTTACTTGCAGTAGATGGGGATTTTAAGTGTTGGATTAAGTTTTGGATTCTACTAGTGTGTGCAGTGAACTGTTAAAAATAACTAGATAGCTTGCTTATGGAAATCTACACCCTTCTCACCCTCACCCCACTAATACAGATATACAATAAACACACTCCTTATGTGAAATAGATTCTGCATGACATGTCTTACCTCAGATGTTCACAGGGAAGATTTGTAGGTGCCTTTTGTACCTCTAAATTGTTTATTTTTTATTTTTTCCATTAAATCACAAATAAGAAAGCCTTTTTATGTGAGGTCTTCTTTTAGCTCCCTGTCCTTTGTGATCTCATTAATTCAATCATTCCTGCAGTCAGACTCCAGATATGCTCATTTTAAGGCAAAGATTCATTGGTTGATTAATGATGCTTTGTTTAAAATTTCTGGACTAGTTTCTGAGCAGAATATTTAAGATTGTGTAAACTATTGACTTGTTTATAAATTGATATGGAAATGACTAAATCAAAAAAAACTAACAAAATACTCTAAGAATGACTATAATGTTTTTTTGGCATAATGTGCCGAAAATTGGCATACCTGAACTCTTATATGCAGGTGTCCTCATCTTATTCGCCACCAAGTCTTTTGTGACTTGTTTTAAAACAGGGTAAAGTGAATGTGTTGTGTTGCATACGAAAATTACTCAGGTATTATGATGAAAGTAGATGAACTAGTTTTAGAATTAGAAACTTTGAACCACTAAGTATCTTTCTCTTTTAAATTGCAATTGAGGGGAATAATTGAAGGCTGGATTTTTTTCAGGGAATTGAAGGTTTAAATTACATTATTTTATATGTATATAAAAGTGGATGATCCAAAATAAGTGTATTCACACTTCTGTTTATTCACACTTTAAAAAAAATGCAAGAAGAGCCTTGGTATAACATTTCCAATTTCCCAACAATGTGGAAAGCATTTGCCAAGTAAAGTCTCAGGTAAATTGTTTTCTGGTACTTTTCATTCAGCAGAGCAATGGCTCTTGTACCTCAAAAGTAGAATGGCACATCAATTTTGTTAGATTTTGATTCCCAACTACAAAAGAAATAATTGTATGTTCAGTAGTACTATGGAGCAACTGCAGATTGTGGAGATTTCCCCCTGTACAGATGCACAACCTTTTATCATAACCTATTGTCCCATTTAAGTGTACAGCCAAGTTAGCAGTCTGCTGTGTTAATGCAGGTCAAACTAGTCAGACTGATGATCTAATCCACAAACAGTAAATTTGGAACAGTTAGTTAATTTTACTGCCAATCAATGCAGAGAGCAGTGCTGGCATTAAAAACCATAAAGAAAAGTCTATGATCTGTAATTGAACGTGGAGAATCTGATCAACCTGGGGAACAAATAATATTTACAAACAGAATAGAAGCAGAGATGTTGGTTGGTAGCCAGATCATTCAAGGTTTTGAGCTTTTGTTTTACAATCAGAATGCTATAAATTTGAAAATTAATGAGAACTAATTTGTCTTAATTGAGTCACTTTAGCAGTTTTAAAATTGATAATTGTGGAACAAGTTATAATAAGCATATCATCTCCTAAAGTGAAAAAGGGAAAACCTGTCTTATCTGATTTACCATTCCTACATCACATATTCTGATTAATCACAGAATGCAAATAGTCATGGAGCTGTACTTTGCCAAATTGTTCTACCTTCCCTGATAAAATTGTGTTGTGAAAGCAGCTTACAGAAGAGATAATTAATTTATTGCATCGGCACAAATATGTAACCGTTTTATAAAGGGACATGACTGTCAGTTAGTTCTGACCATTCTCAAAACTCTACTTGGTAAATGTTAAACACAATATATAGAAAAATATCAATAACCAACAAATGTGAAGGAACTAAATAAATGCATTCAGTATCAAGTATATGCAACTAAAATAATTTTGCATTACTGTGTAAATGTTTCAGAATGTACACACACAGGCATCACAGCTAATTCCATTTATTCATCAGTTGCTTCAAATATAGTATTAATCCAGACCTTCAGCAGAAGCCCTCTTTAAACTTGAATTTCATTTCTACCTTTGTTTTAATTACCTTTTACAAGTTTTTTGTGAATGTGGATGAAAGTAAACCACAAATTAATTATTTTTTTTTTAATTGAATTAAATTTTCAAGTTAGATGTTTGTGAAAATGTATCTCTTTCTCAGGATGATAAGCGGCAATCAGTCCTGCTATGTATCCGAGAGCAGGAAGGGGGGAAAGTTGGTGTATAGTGAAACTATAGAAACAGTAGTGTTTATAGAAAATGTTTAATCATCATAAGTGACAACTACATTTTACAGCAACATAAAGCCTGGGTTTTTCCAAGGGTCATCACTGCCTTGCATGCAATGCAGTTTGTAGCTCAGGGATCTATATTTAAATATGTGACCCACTGGAAAAAACTAACTTTTTGCTGAAAGCTTCTTTTGTGGACAAATTTAGGGCTAAGAAGTCAAATGCAAGTCCTTAAAAAAAAAATAGCAGCAAAACTCATTTTGTTTGAGCCTAGATGTTTACTGCTTACCATTCTTGGTAATATGAGTCTTGTGTAAATAACATCCAACCTTGGCTGCTAATGGTAAATGCACATTCATTCATATAATTCTTCAGACTTTTGCTTCATATTAAATAGTCATTTACCTTACCACTCCATGCGGTGCTTTGCACCATCGCAACCAATATTCATCAAAGATCTGCCACTTCCATGTAGCTATTGATTTTTGGCAAAATGTTTCTTCAGCATCATCTCAGCTCACAATATAAACTCAAACTATCAAGATTTAGATTATTTTTAAAATTTAACTTTCTCTTTCATTATGCCAAAAATTTATTTAAAGTATCCTAGGTAGTGTACATGACTAGGTATACTTTACTTTTGCACAAGTAATTACTTTAAGTTGATGATTATATCACTGAGAAATGGAAAGTTTTTTTTAAATGACTATTGAAAATGATGCAAATCAACAGTTAACTGGATTTTTAGAAGTTTTATTTTTAAGGGACCATTGTTACAAAAGCTCAGATTTTTTTCTTTTGGATATGGACATGCTAGAAAGGCCAGCATTTATTGTCCATCACTAGTTGCCCTTGAGAAGGTGACTGTGAGCATTCTTGAACCACTGCTGTCCATTTGGTGAAGGTATTCCCACAGTGCTATTAGATCTGTAATTATAAATCCAATGTATAAGTCCAAATAGAAATTCTGCACTATGGCCAAAGCTGCATTTTACTAGTCCTGTTCAGTTCGCTTTAAAGAAAAATTGTGAACCTCAAATTCACATATACTGGTACCATCAAAATATACTGAGCAAAAGTGCATGAGTCTGGAGTAGCAATGGGTCTATGGTCTGGACCTGTACCTGAGATCTGTCTGTGTCCAGTCTGACACATGAATTACCGGCTCCAGTGTTAGTCTTGCAAAATGAAAGAATCTCAATTTATTACAATATTTGTTTAATACAGTTCGCTGGTATGAGAGTTCTTGATAACATGCACATTACTGCTTACGTGCTTAAGGACCCATTTAACCATACATTGTATTTTGACTTCTTTCTAAAAACAACTATTCATCAAACTAGATGATAGATTATGAACAAAATGTAAATGTTACAAAACCAAGAATGGCTTAGCATGAAAAGAATTAAAAATGATTGTGCTACTTAGCAAAACATTTTTGGCATCCAAAACATAATATATAACATGGAGCAACAAACTGAACATTGGATTGTGATGGAATGCTACGTAAGTGTTTTGATGTTTTATTGTTTATAAATAATTTTAACACTAACGTAGAAGAATGTTCTGATATCCCAAATATGTCCATGAGAAAAGCACAATATCTCTGGAAAGCGCCAGTCAATGGCACAAGGTACCAGATTATCTGAGTATCAGCTTCATATTGCCTATTGTGAATTGTGTTTTCTTTGAATTGTGGAATGTGTCTTGTAATAGTTGATGCATAATTTACACAAATGACAGTGTGGAAAAACTACCTCGTGACATCCTGTTGTTTAACGTCATAAAGGGATAATGTGGAAATGTTGAATTTTTTTGCTGTTTACAGGAATTTGAACATCTTAATTAAGCACCCTAGTGTTTGAATGCATCAGCATTTTCTTTGCAAGCACTAGCTACACAGAACTATTATGTTTTAAACTTGCAAAATTATGGTGAAACTTCATTATTTCCATATACCTGTGTGCGCTGGCTGAAGCAGACTGCAGCTCAGTTTACAATGTAAATGCTGTCTTAACATTGATCATGAAAAGGAACTATTGTTGGTGCCATTGTTGTATACTTTGTGCACCTTCATTTATTGCTAGACCATATGAAGATCTTGCCGTGTTGGGTTACGTACATGGTTCAGTAAATGAAAAGAGCAAGTTCAAATGAATTAACTTACAATTTACAAAGTTATGGGCTGTGAAAATCAATTTCATTCATTTGAATTATTGTGTTAATCACCACCGAAAATTAAAAAACTGTTTCTAGAAAATCCGTGAACTCGACTGCTTGTTCACAGGGAGAATCCTCTGCCAAGTGCTAGAACTGTGTTGTTGACAGTTTGACATTTCTGCTTAATTTATCCCAGGTTTGTTAAAGGTGTTCAAGTCAAGGATTGCACAGTTCAAATAAGTTTAGTTTGGCACCATTCTAATTGGAAAATCAGTGCAGTTGACGTTATCTACATCAATTTTATTGTCACCTAATTTGAACTAGTCAATAAAGAGAATTATTACAACTTCATATGAAGTTAACTATTTTTGTTAACACTTTTTTGCTGATACCCTGGACCATATTTACTTGTTTCATGTGTAAATGGCTTTTAAAACAGAAAATGCTAACAGATTAATTGTCTGTGTTTAACACTCTCTGAAAATTGATACCTCATTAAAAATTGGGTTAATGAGCATTAGTAAAAAGAAAAAAAGCGGTTGCTAATTTAGTTATGGTAATTTATAAGGAAATCATGCAGTGTTTTTCAGACCGGAAGTTTGTGAGCTAAATGAATAGGAAGATGTGAAGCTATATTAGCACAGAGTGACAAAAAGTGAATGATATATCGTAGGAGTTTTGCCTGAGAGTATGTTTAAAGAAACTCATTATACGAAAGCTGGTCCACTAAGTTCTGCAACCATATGCATCTGAGGCTGGAGGATGGTCAACCCCATATGTAGTATCTCTGCCCTGAACCAGCTGGCCTCATAAATTTGTAACCCTTCTTCACCAATCCTCAGTATTTACCCTGTTTTCGCTTTAACAATAGTATCAAGTTCTCTGTGCATTTGTACTGGTGTCATTTTCAGGTAGGGCTGATGAGGCCTGGCGCTTTGAATGCTGCTTTTCTGATTCAGTTCATAAATTACTGGGCATGCTTGATCTATGAAGAGTGTAAATTATACAGAATAAAAAAGCACACTTATGAATTTGGGTAATGCATTGTCATAAGTAGATTATTATGAACTTGTGCACAATTACTATGTTATATATTTTGCAAATCATAAAATATTTGCATAATATAATACGTAGCATGAGTTTTACATTGCCTTCCAGTCTGAAAAGGAACTGCATTTTCTAAGCTAATCTCTTCAACAGCTTGGCCATTCTTTTGTCATAAGGAGTGAGCAATTTTATTTCTCAGGCTCCATCAACTGTTAAGCATAGTGACCTCCATTTCATTGGTACAATGTTTAAGCAAAAGTACAGGATAATGTGCTTATTTTGAAATTTCTTGCTGCAGTGCCATTATGGCATATGTAATATAATTTTGCATAACTAGCTGTTACCTTAGTTATTACATCCTTGCACATACTGTTCCTTGTTAGTGCAGTGTTCACACTACAGCACAGCACAGAAGGAAACCACTTGGCCGCAGTTGTGTTGAGTTATTTAATTAGTCCCATCCTCCTGCTCTTCCCTCATAGCTCTGCCAAGTGTACATTCAAGCTACTGTTAAATTAGCTTCCACCACCTTGTTGGCAAAGCACACTTCTAGAATTTGGTGTCAACCTACTTCAAATATAAGTTGAACACTTTGCTGAATAAACACTTTGTAACATTTATACTGGCTCATTAGTTACATGAAGTTTATGGGATCATTTTGGATGTGTGCCACAATTAGTTCTTTTTTAATTCCAAGTAATAAATCACATTAGCAAATATCACACATCCCTAAACTTCTATTCCCTCAGTTTTGTTATTGTGTCATGTATTTAGATAACATATGTCTATTTCCCAATTTTCTTGAATATGAAGAAAATATGGTTTCAAATTACAGAATTTCCTGGTGCCAATTATAATCCCTAAAGCCACAAAACGTATAAACTACCACCTGACACAAAGTATATTTGATGATTAATTTGTGATTGGTTTCCTTGATTTGTGGTATTATGTAAAAACGAATAGCTATTTTCTGTTAACTAATCTAGTTTACCAAATAAACATTGCCCCCAAGCCCCCACAAAATGACATCGCCCTTTGCAGTGATTGAGTTGTTGAGGTGCCAGCAAACTTGTCATTGCACAATGCAGTAACACAGGTAGAATCAATGAAGTAAGCAGAAAGAAGGCAAAATGTTATAAACTCACGCAATGAAACATGTTACTGATTATTTCTCCAAGTTCACTGAGCAGAGGATTCTTTATGTGTTCAAATTTTAATTTTTAAATAGCGGGTTGCGTTTTTCCATGACACAGTTTGCATCAGATAAAGTGCTATTGGTTCTCTCTTTGCTTACTTGAAACAATAAAGCCAATGAGCCTTTTTTCTTTTGTCAGAAAGTGTTACAGGTAAACTGAAGCTAATTGGCTCTTCAAAGCAGTTTTAATAACACAACATATATGGCCAGCATATACAGTTCAAAAAAATTCTAGCTTTTCCCATGATCCCTTGAATATATCAGGGAAACATGATGTCACTTCAGTTTAACCTTTGATAGCTAACATTTCTCTTTCAGCTATGAAAGGATCACTGCTTATTTACATCCAGAGTACAGGGCAACAGAATCAAACTTCAGGGCCTTTTATTGTTTAAAAAAAACGTTGTGCAACATAATGTTTTTTTTCCATGTATTAGAAATTGTGAAATGTTGGCTTCTTTATGGATTTCTGTTTGCTCCGCTCTGTAACTTGACTACCTTTTGAGAAATATGTGACCAATAAGTGTTAAAAAGCATGTTTAGAATGTTAGAAATTTGAAAAATAAATGTGAATCAACTTATTAAAGCCAATCTGTTTTGTGAATTATTGTGTTATTATTTATAATTTGTGTGTTGCATATTGCCTTTCCAGGAACTAAGGCACTTTTATGCCAACAATAGCAACTTTACATACCACCTCAGCATAGCAAAATATCCCAAGGGAAAAATTTTCCCCCTTTTGGGGGGGGAAGTGCATGGAGCGGGCGCACCTCCAATCAGTGCCCCCGATCAGGGGCGCGCTGCCATTTTACGTGGGTGGGCCAATTAAGGCCCGCCCAGCATGACGTCTTCCAGGAAGCGCTATGCGATCCCTATGTGGGCGGGGGGGGGGATTCCCTCAACTGGGTGTGCACTCTTTCGCACATGCACGCGAAAGAGCACACAGATCTCCCTGAGGCTAAGTGCTGCCCCAAGGAGATCGGCTCCAAATTAAAATTTGCAATACAAATGATAGAAAAATTTCCCTGACGTGTCCTCTCATGTGACACTGTCACATGAGTTGAGACATGTCCATAACTCTTATTGAAACCTTTATTAAAAATGTAAATACCCTCATGAAACCTCATCCCACCCATAGATGAGGTTTCATGCTTTTTCTGAAGCCCGCTAGGGCTCCCGGCCTGCCCGCCAACCTTAATGACTTTAATTAGTTTCTCAATGGCTTCAATAGACCGTTGACAGGTCGGCGAGCACTTGGCTGCGCCCCCACTGACCTGAAAATGGAAATGACGCGGGGTGACGTCGGGAGTTCCACCCGACGTCATCCTGCATCATTTTACATGTCGGCGAGTGGGCCCCTCCCCCACTCGCCGACCAGAAGACTCTGCCCCAAAGTACTTCACTGATGCTGCAAGAAAATAAAAGAGATTGGCATGTTGCAAGGCGCTTTATAGGAGCATTATCAAACAAAATTCAACAGTGAGCCACAAAAAGATACTAGGGCAGGTAACCAAAGCTTGGTCAAAGGTAGGTTTTAAGGACATTCTGAAAGAAGGAAAGAGAAAGAGAGACCAAGTAATGTCTTAGGTAAAGATGCGGGTTTTATGGATTACATTACATGAAAATTGGATAAGGTGATTATCACATGAGCATTTAGTAGTATTCAAAACAAATCAGTTTCAAATTTTGCTAAGTATAATATTTTATGACCATCTGTTGGCTGCTTCATACTCAGTGAAGTACTTTTGAAGTGTAGTCACTGTTGTAATGTGGCAAATATAACAGCTAATATGCACATAAAATCTCAAATAGCAATGAGACAGATGGCCAGATCATTTGTTTTAATGGTGCTTATGTGTTGGCCAGCACAACTCCCCAGCTCTTCTTTGAATAGTGCCATGAGATCTTTCACATTTCCCTCGAGTAGATAAACAGAGCCTCAGTTCAACATCTCGCCTGAAAGCAGTATGTCTAACAGTGCAGCAGTCCCTCAGTAACGAACCAACATGTCAGCCTAGATTATTTGCTGAAGGTTTTTGGAATGAAGCTTGAACACACTACCTTGTGAATCAGAAGCAACTGTGTACCAGTGAACTGAGACTGTTGCCCATAAAATCATAAGCCATTACAACACACAAGGCCATTTGGCCCATCAAGTCCATGCAAGCTCTCTGTAGAACAATCCAGTCAGTCCCATTCCCCAGCTTTATTCCAGCAGTCCTGCAAGTTTATTTGCCTCATGTATCTATCCAATTTCCTACTGAAATCATTAATTGTTTCCACCACCCTCATAAATGAGTTCCAGGTCACTACCACTTGCTGCATTAAAAAAAAACAGTTGGCATAGGACAAGTAAGATTAGAGAAATAAATGTGTGGCTCAAAGACTGGCGTGGGAGAAGTGGGTTCGTGTTTGTGGAGCACTGGCACTGGTACTGAAAGTGGAGGTTGTACCACTGGGACGGTCTACACCTGAACCGTGCTGGGACTGATGCTCTGGTGAGCCGCATAACTAGGGAAGTGGAGGGGGCTTTAAACTAAGTAGTAGGGGCAAGGGATCAAATTTGGGAAGATGTGGTAAACCAAAGAGTAAAAGCAAGGCAAGAGAGAAAGGTACTAATATGGGAAATGATAAACAGAACGTGTCAGGGAGTACAAATCTAAGAGGAATTCAGATAAGGCCAGACATCACAAAAATAACAAAAGGACAAAATTAAAGGCTCCGTATCTAAACGCATGTAGCATTCAAAACAAGACAGATGAACTGATAATGCAAATAGAAACAAATAAGTATGATCTGATAACCACTACAGAGACATGGCTGCAGGATGATATAGATTGGGACCTGAGTGTCGAAGGGTATGTGACATTTAGGAAGGACAGGAAGCTAGGAAAAGGCGGAGGGATGGCTCTATTAATAAATGATGGTATTAGTGCATCAGAGAGGATGACCTAAGTTCAGGAAACCAGAATGTAGAAGCAGTTTGGGTTGAGATGAGAAATGATAAAGGCAAAAAGTCACTTGTGGGAGTGGTGTACAGGCCCCCTAATTGTAACTACATGGTAGGACAGAGTATAAAGGAAGAGATAATGGGAGCTTATCAGAAAAGTACAGCAATAATCATGGGGGATTTTAATCTATCGATGGACTGGAATAATCAGAAGAGCAAAGGTGACCTAGATGAGAAGTTCATAGAATGTTTTCAAGATAATTTCTTGGAACAGCATCTTTTGGAGCCAACCAGAAAGCAGGCTATACTAGACCTGGTACTGTGCAACAATATGGGATTAATTAATTGATAACCTCATAATGAAGGCAATCCTAGGTAGCAGCAATCATAATATGGTTGAATTTTACATTCAGTTTGAGGGAGAGAAGAATGGGTCCAAGACGAGTATTTTAAATTGGGGCAGTTATGAGGGCATGAAAGCTTAGGTAGCTAAAGTGAACTGGTAAATGAGGTTAAGGGACAGGTTCATAGGGATGCAGTGGTAGACTTTTACATAGAACAGATACATTCAAATGAGAGAGAAAACTTCTAAGGGAAGGACCCACTATCTGTGGTTAACTAAAAAAGTTAAAGACAGTATCAAACTTAATGAAAAAGCATATAATTGCACAAAGGTGGGTGACAGGTCAGAAGATTGGACAGAATATAAAGAATAGCAAAGAATGACAAAAGGATTAATAAGCAGGTAAAAATTAGAGTACAAGAGAAAGCTAGCTGGAAATGTGGGGCGGAATTTTACCCTTGGCTGGTGGGCTTGATGGGCGAGGGCAGTCGGGAAGCCGCCCGCAATCGGCACCGGATCATAGTTTCATGCTAGCGTGCTAATTAAGGCCCACCCAGCATGAAATGCGAGTGGCAACGCTGAGGCTGCCTATGCAGGGGGGAGGAGGGCAAGCAGGCTGAGCATGAACTTCGCGCATGCACGCGAATGAGCACCTCATAATCTCTCTGAGGCACAGAACTGCCTCGGAGATGAAGAGATATGAAAAAAATTAAAATGTAATGGAACATGTTCCCATTAGGTTGGACGGGCAGTGAAAAATTTAATTTAATTGATTACTTAATGGCCTTAACAGGCCTTTTAATTGTCAGTGGGTGCACTGCTGGCTCCGGCATGTGCCTGCAGACCGAACTATCACGTGACTGTGTTGACATCGGCACGCTCGGCTGACATCAATGAGTGTCATTTCATGCTCAAGTGGGTCGGGCGAGTGCCCGCCCGCACGCCAAGCGAAAATTTCTGCCCATGAAGACTATATTTGAATAAGAAAAGAGTTAAAAAAGTGAGTGTTGGTCCTATAGAAAGTGAGTCTGGGGAATTAGTAATGGAAATTAAGGAGATGGCAGATGAATTGAACAGTTATTTTGCATCGGTTTTCGCTATAGAGGATAAAGTAACATTCCAGAAATAGCTGTAGATCAGGAAATGGAAGGGAGGGAGGAACTCAGGAAAATTACAATCACCAAAGAAGTGGTATTGAGCAAATTGTTGGGGCTGCGGGCTGACAAATCCCCAGGTTCGGATGGACTTCATTCTAGGGTCTTGAAAGAAGTAGCTAGTGAAATAGTTGATGCGTTAGTTTTAATTTTCGAAAATTCCCTAAATTCAGGAAGGTTCCATTAGATTGGAAAATAACAAATGTAACTCCTTTATTCAAAAAGGGAGGGAGGCAAAAAGCAGGAAACTTCAGACCAGTTAGCTTAACATCTATCATAGGGAAAGTGTTAGAAGCTATTATTAAAGATGCTATAGCAGGGCACTTAGAAAAGTTTAAGGCAATCAGGCAGAGTTAACATGGTTTTGTGAAAGGGAAATCATGTCTAACCAATTTATTGGAGCTCTTTGAAGGAGTCACATGTGCTGTAGATAAAGGGGAACCAGTGGATGTACTGTACTTAGGTTTCCAGAAGGCATTTGATAAGGTGCCACACCAAAGGTTATTGTGGAAAATAAAAGCTCATGGAGTAGGGGTAACATATTGACATGGATAGAAGATTGGTTAGCTAACAGGAAACAAAGTAGCCATAAAAGGCATTTTTCTGCTTGGCAAGGTATAACGAGTGGTGTGCCACAGGGATCAGTGCTGGGGCCTTAACTTTTTACAATTTATATAAATGACTTGGATGAAGAGACAGATGGTATGGTTGCTAAATTTGCTGCCGACACAAAGAAAGGTAGGAAAGTAAATTGTGAAGAGGACATCAGGAGGTTACAAAGTGACATAGGTTAAGTGAGTGAGCAAAGATCTGGCAAATGGAGTATAATGTGGGAAAATGTAAAATTGACCATTTTGGCAGGAAAGACAAAAAAGAAACTTACTACCTAAATGGTGAGAGATTGCAGATCTCTGAGATTTAACGGGATCTGGGGGTCCTGGTGCATGAATCACAAAAGGCAGATACAGCAAATAATTAGGAAAACTAATAGAATGTTACTGTTTATTGCGAGGGGAATTGAATACAAAAGTAGGGAGGTTATGCTTCAGTTTATAGGGCACTGGTGAGACCACATCTGGAGTACTGCATACAGTAATGGTCTCCTTATTTAAGGAAAGATGTAAATGCATTGGAAGCAGCAAAGGTTTACTACACTAATACTAGGAATGGGCAGGTTGCCTTATGAGGAAAGATTGGACAGGTTAGGCTTATATCCACTGGAGTTTAGAAGAGTAAGAGGTGACTTGATTGAAACATTTAAGATCCTGAGGAGCCTTGACAGTGTGGGTGTGGAGAGGATGTTTCCTCTTGTGGGAGAATCTAAAACTAGGGGTCATGGTTTGAAAATAAGGGGTCGCTCATTTAGGACAATTTTTTTCTCTCTCAGGCTTAAGAGTCTTTGGAACTTTCTTCCTCAAAAGGCAATGGAAGCAGGGCCTTTGAATATTTTTAAGGCAGAGCTAGACAGATTCTTGATTAACAAGGGGATGAAAGGTTATTGGGGGTAGGCAGCAGGTTACAATCAGATTAACCATGATCTAATTGAATGGGGCACAGCAGGCTCGAAGTGCCAAGTGACCTACTCCTGCTCCATTCTGGTAAATCTCTGTACCGTCTTAAGGACGCTCACATACCGCCTAAAGTGTGGTGACCTGAACCGGGTGCAATACTCTAGTTGTGGCCTAACTAGCGCTTTACAAAGATGTGGTACAACTTCCTTACTTTTGTATTTATTATGTCTATGAAACTGAAGAGCCCATATGCTTTGCTATCTATTCTCTCCACCTGTGCCCTGTCACCTCCAAAGATCTATGCACATGAATTCTCAGATCTCTCTGCCCCTGAACACACATTAGAAGTGTGCCATTAAGTTTATATTGCCTCTCCCTATCCCTTCTGCCAAAATTCCCACCTCACACTTCTCTGTTTTACATTCCACCTCCCACTTGTGATTGTTAGTAAATTCTGTGACTTGTTGAAGTTTTTCTAAATACTAATGCTTCATGTATTACATGTAGTTCTCTATTGGTTTTAAATTCACCACATGAAGCAGAAATATTTTTAAAAGCAAATTTTGATTTTGCAGTACAGCGGCCAGGAACTCCTAGCCATATCAAGCTGGGGGCTGGAAAGGATGGTTTGAGATGCACCCCACTATGACCTTATCTCTCATTTCTTTACCAGTCAGCTCTGGTGGCCTAAAATGCATTCTCCCACAGATGGGCAGGCAATGCAAATTAAATTGAGAGAAGAACAGCCTTTGCCCTGTTTTCTGTCAGATGTCCTGATTGAATACTGGATTGAGGAACTACCGATTATTTACAGGGTTCAGTATTCAAATGTCAGTGATGGGGAACTTGGATGTTTTCCCTATGTGCGTATCAAGTTCTACATCAAGGGACAGATTGTCTGTCACCTTGAACTCAAGGAAGCAGAATTTGATAACCACTTTCATTAGGGTGTGATTTAGTGTGATCAGGGGCAGAGGTGCAACGCCTTGTCCCATGACCACATTTTTCTTGCTTATGGTCAGGGAGAACAAGCTACAGATATGGGAAAGACCGTCAATGAGTCTTTGTCACCGAGCTTCTGTGCGGGCAACTTGTTTGGCATCATCAGCATAGAGGAGCTCTCTGACCAGAATGCAATGTGTTTTTGTCTTCACTTTCAATCTCATTAGATTGTAGAGTTTGACCTAGTGTGCATATCTGCAAAGATCAGGAGCATGGAGAAGACGACACAAGACAAGAGTGGGGAATAGGACACAGCCCCATTTCACTCCATTCTTCACTCTGAAACTTTGAAGTGGAGCCTCAAACTGTGCAGTGCAGTGTATGTTGTCAATGGAAAGAGTAGATAAGACTGAGGAGCTTTAGTGGACAGCCAATTTTCCCTAAAATCTTGTGGCTTCCTACCCCGCTGATAGTGTTGAATGCCTTAGTGAGGTCTTTAAAAGTAAAGTTCCCTACACTTCATTGCAGCTGGTGTATTAAGAAGATCATGGAGTAGATCTGTCGGTAAGGAAACGCACTGTAACTGCACCAGGTACACTCAGTCTGCAAATGGATGGTGTATTTTATGTATGACACTAGCAAAGGCCTTCCCTGTGGTGCTAAGGAGTGGGATGCCCCTCTAATTGTTGCAGTCTTCTTGATGCCTTTGGGGGTTTTGTATAGTGTAAAGATTTTTGCAACAGGTATTTTCTGTGGAATGGAGTATGCTTTCCAGCAGGGAAGGAGAAGGCCATAAAGGTGTGGCAATAAATGAGACTTGGTGTTTGAGCAGTTTGGCTGGAATTCCATCTTTGCCAGGTGGCTCTCTGTTCATTATGCAGCCTGTGGCCTTCTCAAGCTCAAGTAACGAGGGTTCATCATCTAACACATCCATGACAGGAAACATAGAAACTAGGAGCAGGAGTAGGCCATTCAGCCCTTCGAGCCTTCTCCACCATTCATTATGATCATGGCTGATCATCCAACTCAATAGCCTGCTCCCACTTTCTCCCCATATCCTTTGATCCTTTTCGCCCCAAGAGATATATCTAACTCCTTCTCGAAAACATACAATGTTTTGGCTTCAACTACTTTCTGTGGTAGCAAATTCCACAGGTTCACCACTCTCTGGGTGAAGAAATTTCTCCTCAGCTCAGTCCTAAATGGTCCACCCCGTATCCTCAGACTGTGACACCTGGGTCTGCACTCCCCCACCATCGGGAACATCCTTCCTGCATCCATCCTGTCTAGTCCTGTTAGAATTTTATAGGTTTCTATGAGATTCTCTTCATTCTTCTGAACTCCAGTGAATATAATCCTAACTGACTCAATCTCTCCTCATATGTCAGTCCTGCCATCCCAGGAATCAGTCTGGTAAACCTTTGCTGCACTCCCTCTACAACAAGAACATCCTTCCTCAGATAAGGAGACCAAAACTGCACACAATATTCCAAGTGTGGTCTCACCAAGGCCCTGTATAATTGCAGCAAGACATCCCTGCTCCTGTACTCTAATCCTCTCTCTATAAAGGCAAACATACCATTTGCCTTCTTTTGCCTGCTGCACCTGCATGCTTACCTTCAGCGACTGGTGTACGAGGACACCTAGGTCTCGTTGCACATTCCCCTCTCTCAATTTATAGCCATTCAGATAATAATCTGCCTTCCTGTTTTTGCTACCAAAGTGGATAAGCTCACATTTATCCACATTAAACTGCATCTGCCATGCATTTGCCCACTCACTCAACTTGTCCAAATCACACTGAAGCATCTCTGCATCCTTCTCACAGCTCGTCCTCCCACCCAGCTTTGTGTCATCTGCAAATTTGGAGATATTACATTTAGTTCGCTCATCTAAATCATTAATATATATTGTGAATAGCTGGGGTCCCAGCACCGATCCCTGCGATACCCCACTAGTCACTGCCTGCCATTTGGAAAAAGACCCATTTGTTTGTTCCTACTCTTTGTTTTCTGTCTGCCAACCAGTTTTCTATCCATCTCAATACACTACCCCCAATCCCTTGCACTTTAATTTTACACGCTAATCTCTTATGTGGGACTTTGTTGAAAGCCTTCTGAAAGTCCAAATAAACCACATCAATTGGCTCCCCCTCATCAACTCTACTAGTTACATCCTTGAAAAATTGTCAAGCATGATTTCCCTTTCATAAATCCATGCTGACTCTGTCCGATTCTGCCACTGTTTTCCAAGTGCTCAGCTATTAAATCTTTTACAATGGACTCTAGAATTTTCCCCACTACTGACGTCAGGCTGACTGGTCTATAATTCCCTGCTTTCTCTCTACCTTCCTTTTTAAATAGTGGGGTTACACTAGCTACCCTCCAATCTGTAGGAACTGTTCCAGAGTCTATAGAATCTGGGAAGATGACCACCAATGCATCCACTATTTCTAGGGCCACCTCCTTAAGTACTCTGGGATGTAGATTATCAGGCCCCGGGGATTTATCGGCCTTCAATTCCATCAATTTCCCCAACACCATTTTCTTACTAATATTGATTTCTTTCAGTCCCTCCCTCTCACTAAATCCTGTGTTCCCCAACATTTCTGGTATGTTATTTGTGTCCTTCCTTTGTGAAGACAGAACCAAAGTATGTATTTAGTTGGTCAGCCATTTCTTTGTTCCCCATTATAAATTCCCCTGTTTCTGACTGTAAGGGACCTACATTTATCTTCACCAATCTTTTTCTCTTCACATACCTATAGAAACTTTTACAGTCAGTTTTTATGTTCCCCGCAAGCTTACTCTCGTACTCTATTTTCCCTTTCTTAATCAATCCGTTGGTCCTCCTTTGCTGAATTCTAAACTGCTCCCAATCCTCAGGTCTGTTATTTTTTCTGGCCAATTTGTATGCCTCTTCCTTGGGTCTAATACTATCTCTAATTTCCCTTGTAAGGCATGGTTTGGCCTTTCCTGTTTTACTTTTGCGCCAGACAGGAATAAACAATTGTTGCAGTTCACCCATGTGCTCTTTGAGTGTTTGCCATTGCCTATCCACTTTATCCCTTTAAGTAACGTTTCCCAATCCATCATAGCCAACTCGCGCCTCATACCATCAACACCTAGTTTCCTTTATTAAGATTCAGGGCCCTAGTCTCTGAGTCAACTATGTCACTCTCCATCTTGATGAAGAATTCTATGATATTATGGTTGCTCATCCCCAAGGGGCCTCGCACAACTTAATTGCCAATTATTCCTTTCTCATTACACAATACCCAGCCCAGGATGGCCTTTTCTCTAGTTGGCTCCTCAATGTATTGGTCCAAAAAACCATCCCGTATACACTCCATGAATTCCTCCTCTATGGTATTGTTACTAATTTGATTTGCCCAATCTATGTGCAGATTAAAGTCACCCATAATTACAGATGTTCCTTTATTGCATGCGTCTCTAATTTCCTGTTTAATGCCATTCCCAACATCACCACTACAGTTTGGGGATCTATATACAACCCCCACTAACGTTTTTTGCCCCTTGGTTTTCTCAGCTCTACCCATACAGATTCCACATCATCTTTCCTCACTATTGCGTTAATTTCCTCTTTAAGCAGCAATGCAACTCCACCACCTTTTCCTTTTTGTCTGTCCTCCCTAAATACTGAATACCCATGGATGTTCAGTTCCCATCCCTGGTCACCCTGCAGCCATGTCTCCGTAATCCCAACTATATCATACCTGTTTACATCTATTTGCGTGGCCAATTCATCCATTTTATTGCGAATTTTGCAGGAGAGCATAAAGCGCAGATTGGGAGGTGTCCATCTCATAGGAGTACAGCTCATAGTGGTGTTCAGCCCAGCGTGACATCTGTTTACTTCTTCACTATCTGCCAACTTCAAGGGGGGCAACTTGGTGATGGTAGGACCAAGCACCCTCTTGATCCCTTCATAGATGGCTAGTAGAATTCCATTGCCACAGGTAGTTTGGATTTCTTGACTTAAGTTGATCCAATGTTTATTTGTGCAGCATCTCCCTTGCTGTCTTGGCTACTTTCAGGTCATGCAGTGTTTTAGCTGTTGGGTTTATGTTGTAGGTCCTGTAGGCTTTGTTTTTTGCGTCAATGACAGATGTCACCTCAGCTGAGTATGTCTAAAACCAAAACAAAAACAGAATTACCTGGAAAAACTCAGCAGGTCTGGCAGCATCGGCGGAGAAGAAATCAGTCAACGTTTCGAGCCTTCATGGCCCTTCGGCAGAACTGAAGCATAGTTAGAAGAAGGGAGAAATATAAACTGGTTTAAGGTGGGGGGGGGGGGGGGGGGGGGGGGGGGTGGGGTTGGGGGAGAGAGACGTTGAGGGTGTGGTGATTGTGGAGATGAGCAGATAATCAAAAGATGTCACAGACAAAAGGGTCAAAGAGGTGTTGAAGGTGGTGATATTTGTCTAAGAAAAGTGCTAATTAAGAATGGAAGACAGGATATTCAAAGTACAGCTCTAGTGGGGGTGGGGTGGAAAGACTTACAAGGTTTTAGTTTTAGATTTAAAAATAATGGAAATAGGTGGGGAAAGAAGAATCTATATAAATTATTGAAAAAAAAGCAGGGGGGGGAGAAACGGGGTGGGGATGGGGGGAGGGGGAGTTTAAGATCTGTTAGCACTTTTCTCAGACAAATATCACCACCTTCAACACCTCTTTGACCCTTTTGTCTGTGACATCTTTTGATTAACTGCTCATCTCCACAATCACCACACCCTCAACGTCTCTCTCCCCCAACCCCACCCCCCCCTCCCCCCCACCTTAAACCAGTTTATATTTCTCCCTTCTTCTAACTATGCTTCAGTTCTGCCGAAGGGCCATGAAGGCTCGAAACATTGACTGATTTCATCTCCGCCGATGCTGCCAGACCTGCTGAGTTTTTCCAGGTAATTCTGTTTTTGTTTTGGATTTCCAGCATCCGCAGTAGCTTTTAGCTTTTTGTTTTTATCTTTATGTCTAAAACCAATCCTTTTTGCAGGTTCCGCCTTTAGCATGTGAAACTTCTGCTGTTTCATTGATGATTGACCTTAGTGATTTCCGAGCTTCATCACTACCAGCATTGGCGCTTCATGGTAAACCTCTGATGGGTAGCAATAATTCTAGTGACAATGTGAAGTGCTGGCATTTGGCATCATTACTTGTGCCATGACAATGTGACTTGTGCATGTGGGGTATTAATCTTTAATTTCATTGGCTGGTCAAATATATATTGAACTTCTTTAAGAGGACTTTTTAAAGCAAGCAAAGACACTGACTTAAGATGGCTGTCACAGGTCACCTGACACATCTGATATTACAAGTTGGTCAGTTTCTGGAAAGTTCCAATATGGACTACAATTAGGACATGCCAGGGGAAACCTCCTGTGGAATTCCACAATTGCTGATGTAATTGTATCCCACCAATTTTCATTTTGATAAAGCTCCCAGTCAGGCAGAGACAGAAAGCCTACTGGGACAATGGCTATATGGAAGACATTGATATGTTATTCCTAGCTCAACACAGGGAAGAATGGTCTATGCAGAAGTGATGGCTGGGACATTAAATAAATTAATCACCTAGGCCATAACACATCAGTCAAGGTCTGTCCAGACATGAGCTAATCAATTAACTTCTGTGGAATACTCATCATTGAGAAAGAGGTTATGTGACCAGAATCACCATTTTGACTTTTTTAAATGACAAAACCCTAGTTGTGTTTTAGCTGTCTGAAGAAGCCTGTAAATGGAGCAATAACACCATTTCTCTCTCCCTGCTGTTCTCAAGTTTGGAGCCCTATCTCTGTTACAGTTTAGGATACATTACAGAGTTAGAGAATTTCAATCAAGAGGAATCCTATGCCAATATCATACCAGGAGAAGCACCAATGTTTGAAGGGCATTTCAAAATCCCAAAGTAGCATTTCCAAGGGAAAAACCAGGAGCAATGTTAAAAATACTGCCTCAGCCATGAACAACAGCGAAGGAATCAAAACAGTGAACTCTTTGTTTTTTTGCCTTTTATCATTGAACCTGAATTTGGCCAGAAGTTAACCTCCTCTACTATATAACTTGTAATTTTGCATGTTTGTATATAATGTGTGTTGTGAAGGTCAGGATGTCAGTTTACCTTTGTAAATATCTTTATCTATCTTTACACCTTTACCTGGGTGGGCTTTTAAGCACAATAAAAACCAACCCCTTTGCGCTTAAACTCAAGCCTGTTGGAGCAAGTTCTTTACAATCAGCATGTAAATGGTTAGGTACGGACACTGAATTGATACCTTCATCCTTATAAATTAATTAAAAAAAACCCTATTATGATCAATCAAGAAGTGAGAATCCTGACATCCATCCTCCTCAGTTGTAACACCTTATGCAAGGGATGTTGATGTGTGGCGGGCTCTCATGTTTGGAACTGTGAAACTTCTGGGAGTGCACATTCTTCACTCTGTTGCTTACAAGAGAGCGGTCGGTGTCGCAATCTGCACTGTAGTAAGTATGGGTGTGAAGAACATTGGGCGGTTCCTTGTGGTCACTAGGTCTAGTTGGTATCAATATCCATACCTTGGGTGACACCATGGCCAGAATTTTAATTCGATTGGACTGGCACGCGCCCGACCCAAATGCACATGAAATTGTGCGAAATGACATCAGACTTGTGTCCCGATGTCAATGCACACACGAGCAATATTGAGGGCGGCGGGCGTACAGGGGAGTCGGAGTCATGCCTGCCGACAATTAAAGGGCCAATTAAGGCCATTAAAAACACTATTATCCATGATTTTACATTGCCTGCATGATTTTGCACACATCGCACAGGCAAAACGGGCAGGCAGTCTGTTTTGAAAGAAACCTCATCCAAGGGCAGGTTGAAATGTCTGGGGTGAAATATAGTTTAAAAAGATATCTGGGGACTGATGTTTTTTGATTTCTGCTGTCAGGTGTTTGAATGTGTTGCATAGACACAGTTTGGTGCATTTTTTTCTTGTCATTTAATGTGTACAGATCTGCAGCTCCCTGAGGCAGCTCCGCAGCAGCTGTCTGCCTTCAGGAAGCTCGATTGAAGTGCCCACCTGCACCCTCACTTCTGACAGCACCCGCCCTCTTCCCGCCTCCCCTCAGCAGCGCTGAGGCTTTCTCAGTGCATGTTTCACACTGGCTGGCCATTAATTGGCCAGCCAGTGTGAAATTATGTTTGGGGGCCGATCAAGGGCGAGAGCGCACTTTGCGTTCGCTTCCTGGCCCGCTGACTTGGCGCACACGCCAAGCGTGAAATTCAGGCCCATTTCTTTGTGATGATGTCTGCCCTGAAAGAAGGTGTTGTTGATACAGGGTTTACTCAAGGCACAAAACTCCAAGAAGTTGTTGTCCATTATTGTAGATCTTGCCAAGCCCATGATGACTGAGGCATATTGACCATGAATCACTGTCTTTCCCAAAACATGCCTTGAAGCCATTTGGAATATTCCTCGGAACATCACTGAAGGTGTCATAGAAATGCTCTTTGTCTGAGATGCTGGCATACAAAGTTGGTGCGTAGGCGCACATGATGCTGACTGTGTCTCCATCAGATGATAACTGCGGGGAGATGAGACACTCCAAGGTTGTTACTGGGGACTCAATTTTTTGTGTCAGCTGGTTGCTTACTGAGGAGCTTACACCATGCTCATGGTAGTCTTTCCATGCCAGTAGAATGTGTAATTAACCTCACAAACAGACCCTGTGTTGGCTAATCTGGTTTCTTGTAGAGTGACAATGTCAATACCAAGCTAGTGTAGCTCGCGGTCAGTCCAAGCTGCCTTATGTACACTTACTGAAGAATGTGGGTTATTGTTTTTGCCAAGACACATAATCCTCACATTCCAGCTTCCAAGCCGAAAGGTTACCCAACGTTGTTTGTTTGCGTAGCCTAGGCATGATTTTAGAGGGTCCAGACTTGGCTAGCATCTGTGCCTCACCTCTTGACTTTGTAGGTTGGCATCTAGAGGAAAGACAAAGGCTTATATGCCTGGGGCCTAGACAGTTGCAGAGTTCCAGAAGGTGCTAACTTGAGGGAAACACCAACCTAACCTAATGGGATTCTACGCCAGATTTTGTGTTAGATTTACTCCCTTAGCCATTAACTCATGACGTTGTGGTTAATGTGGAAAGGCACCGATTAGCAGCACCCAGATCGCCACAGATGTAGATGTGACCTTGTCCTCCAGGTGTGGCATTCCCTGGCCTCTCTCACAGTAGCCAGCTTTTAGTGCCCACTGGTGAAACCCACTACTAATCCCATCTATAGAGCCCCCACTTTGGCAAATTATGTTAAGCAATGCTAAATTAAACCCCCTCACTAGACCACCATCTCAGCAATTTAACTCCCTCAGTAAAATACCTCTTTAAAAAAACAATCTCAGCAAGCCCTGTCACAGCACAAAAACCCTGCAAAAGGCCCCCACCAGAGCACCAACTCCCCCCAATAGCCCCTTAACATAGCACTAAACCCTCTGACCATGGTACTAAGTCACCGAATAATCCCTCAATAAACTTCTCACCTCTAAATCTCCCAAAAATAACTCCTCACCACAGCTAAATCCCCCCAAAATAAAATGACAGCTCTTCACTTTGACACTAGATAACCCCAATTTGACCTTCAGTCAGCTGAAGCCAGGCCGAAATATGTGGCCTTTGGATAATCAGTTAGGCCTCCTCCAGCCACACGAGTTCTCAGACAGCCCCAGTTGGACTCACAGTGCCAGGAGAGCAGCTCCCTGGATTGTTGAAGTGCTGGAGGGAAGGGTCCTCCTCCCCGATTCCAAAGAGCAGCTCGAAGGGCCAATCCAATCTGCCACTCTCGGTGACTTCTAGCCAACCTCACACTGGGGTTTCACACCCAGGCAGACCCCAGCTCTCCTCCCCACCCTCAAGAAAATCCCTACGTGAAAATGGCCGTCCCTCCTGCTTGTCAACCCTCCTGTTTGTCGACTCTCCCCTGCTCGCAGCCTCTCTCCCACTTGCCATCTCCCTCCTGCTCATCGATCATCCAGCTCACCAGCTCTCTCCTGCTTGCCACTTCCCTCTCTCACTCACTGACCCTCCTGCTCCCTGACCTACACTCACTCTCCTGCTCACCTCCCTCCTGCTCACCGCTTCCCTCCCCGACCCTCCTGGTTGCCACCTTTCTCACCTGCCGACCCTCCCGCTTATGGCCTGCCTCCTACTCGCAGCCTCCCTCCTGCTCACCGACCCTCCTGCTTGGTATCTCTCTCCCACTCACTCACTCGCCGGCTCTCTCCTGCTTGCTGCCTCTCCTGCTGACCAACCCTTAGCCTGTCAATGCCAGGCAAGGCTGCACACCGATGGAGCCATCCACCATGGCTCTTCAGCTGTCTGCCATCTTGACCATAAGGTGGCATCTTGTAATAGTAACTATCACAATATAGTGCCTCACTTGGACAATATTCACAATCAAATGCACTCTTTAAACACAAATAATTGTTAAAATATCAGACTCCACTATTGTTCAAATGCTATTTTCTCATTTAGCATTCTTATCAATGATTTGTTTTCTAATTGCTATGCATTGCTTCTTGGTTATTACACGGTTCAGAAAACTTAGCTATTTTGAATGAATTAAAATAAGTTCTAAATGCCACATTTTATTTAACTCTTCGTGTTTCAACAGATACCCAAAAGGACAATGAAACCTCTTCCAGAAAGAAAAAAGCCGCATAAAAGTATTTTTATGATTTGTAAATTCCTGTTGATTGTAAAGTTAATCCAGTCGACAGACTAAAAGGAAGCAGAGTTTATTAAACAACTCTAGCTTTTCAGTATTGTACAGTGTCTTGTGCGCTAGAATGAACTAATTTCAAAAGATAAGAGGTCAGCATGAAATATTCTGTCCTGGCAAATCCAACAGCTGCATCCTTCAGCCTGTCACAGCATTTCCTTTCTTTGCATAGTACTTTTATAATAAACTAATCTTCTCTGTTCCGCCAGCATCTCGTGTTATCTTCCCTCCCCCAACTCCATATTGTTTCCTGAATTCTGATGACATGAAGCCATTTATGCTGATATGGCACTGTCATAAGATAAATTTTAATTAACATTAGTTAATCCTATAGGTGAACTCAGCCAACGTTAAATTTTTTTTTTTCAGGGCTCTGCAGTTTCCACATTTTTTTCTGTGTGATTTTCATCTTCTAGGCAATCCCAACTTGTTGCTGGCAATGTAAACTAAAGAAATTCCTGAAATTAAGGTCAGTGGTGGGGTCTTCCAGCAGACTATTCCTGGCACTGAGCACCAGGAAGGATCCCCGCACAGATTTTCAGGGCCCTGGCAGACAATTTAAGCCCTGCAAAACAGGTAGATTTGGGTCAAGTTAGTTGTGAAAATTTTTTTAAAATCTGTACTCAACTTGTCTCCAACACTTACCCCACTTTGAGCTTTAACGAGCCGGAACAGGCAACCAACCCGCATTCAGGAGGTGGGTTGGTAATATAAGTATCTTAAGGAAGCTTGTGCCTCACCGGTAACCTGCTCACTGATATTCAGTTTGGGTTACATCAGGGCCATTCGGTTCGAGACTTTGTTTCAAGCCTTGATCCAAACGTGGACAAAAGAGCTAAATTCCAGAGGTGAAGTGAGAGTGACTGCCCTTGTCAACAATGCAACCGAGTGTGGCAACAAGGAGCCTTAACAAAACTGAAGTCAGCGGGAATCAGGGGTAAACTCTCCATTGGTTGAGTTATACCTAGCACAAAGGAAGATGGTTGCAGTTGTAGGAGGCCATTCATCGCAACCCCAGGACATCACTGCAGGAGTTCCTCAGGGTAATGTCCTAGGCCCAACCATCCTCAGTTGCTTCATCAACGACCTTCTCTCCAATGTAAGTTCGGAAGTGGAAATGTTAGATGATGATTGCACAGCTTGTGCATGCCTGCAGCAAGACCTGGACAGTATTCAGGCTTGGGCTAATAAGTGGCAAGTAATATTCACACCACACAAGTACCAGGCAATGACCATCTCCAACAACAGAGAATTCAACCATCTCCCCTTGATGTTCAATGGCATTGCCATCACTGAATCCCCCACCAGCAACCTTAAACCTATTAGACCTCTAAGTCATACAAATTAGGAACAGGAGTAGGCCATTTGGCCCCTCGAGCCTACTCCACCATTCAATAAGATCATGGCTGATCTGGTTGTGGCCTCAACTCCATTTTCCTTCCTGCCCCCTATACCCTTTGACTCCCTTGTCCATCAAGAATCTATCTAACTCAGCCTTAAAAATATTCAATGACCCTGCCTCCACTGCTCTCCAGGGAGGAGAATTCCACAGACTCACGACCCCCTGAGAGAAAAAAATTCCCCTATCTCCATCTTAAATGGGAGACCCTTTATTTTTAAACTGTGTAAATGTGTTGCTGCATGTACCAATGTTTACCTTAGTCTAGTTCTCTGTTAACGTGGGAGCGCATCTTTAAATTCCAGGCAGTCCAGACACATCTGTGGAGAGAAGAAAAATTCTACATGAGTTCTGAGTCAAACCATCTTCACAAACATTATATTATCAGACATATAAATATATTTTTTCACACAAAGTTAAACGTAAACGATTTAATTTGGTATTTATTTTATTTAAATGTTTACACCAATATAATTGTGTACGTGTTCACCAAAGACACTGCTGCTTTGCAAAGGCACTGAAATGAATAGACATGGATTCTATCTCAATGCCTTGAACCCTCACCATTGTTTTTCAGCTGAATTGCTGTGAACATTTTCTTTCTGTTGTTAAAATCCAGTTAGGGACTGTTAACGTTTAAAGAGAAATCCAAACACCCCATGATTAACAGACTATGCCACACGACTTCACAGTTATATACAAAAACAAACTTTATATAAGGATTAAACAAAGCAAGCACTCAATTGGCAGTACCGAACTTGAATATTGCTGAAAAGAGAGACATGTTGCCAAAGCTTTTTGTCTTGCACTCATCAGGACAGAAATAAGAATGGCAATCACAACAATTTGTTATACAGGAGAAAGGGGGTGTTGATTCATTGACAAGTCAACTCTGATTGGCAGAGGCATTGTCATAGGGAAAGCAACAGGAAACTACAGGCTCCCTATGCTTCCAGTAAATTCAAAAAAAGGCACAATGCTTGAACATATTCCTTTTGTTTGCGGAGAATGTGTCCCTCTGTGTGAATCTATGTCGTTGCCAGCAAGCATAAATGAACCACATTACAAGCTCAGCTGATTATCGTAAATTGGTTGTTAGTGTAGCCATCAGCACACTCAAGATTGTTCAGCAAGTGCTGCCCAGTCACAGAATCACATCTCTAACAGTAGACATTTTGTTTTGGGTTTTTCAAGCACGGCTGGTTGAGTACGGTCCATACTCTGCCTGTTATGAACCGCTGGAGAAACATGTTGTTTGATTCAATCGGTGGGATGTATGGCCTAAGTACCTGGCAGCACACTGGCATTGAAATTCATACACACTTTGCTCAATTGTATGGTAGATTAGGTGTGAATCCACAATTCTCCCTTCCTGTTCCAAGTTGACTGGCCGCTTGCTGCTGTGAGCAAAAACACACCTAGGTAAATTAAACATAAGAACTTTTGAACCCCCCACAACCTTTCTCCACAACAGTGTAGCGTGCTTTGGAATGGTCTCAAACAGAAATGCAAACTAATTACTTTACCTTCAACACATCTCTTTGATTCTGTACCCCATACAAATAATTTATATCTCAAATTGAGTTTTAAGATCCTCTTTCCCAGAATTGCTAGTTTTTAGCTTCTTCTATGGCGATAACAATAAATGCCTTCACCCTACCAAAAGATCCAGAAATGGGTCATCTACTGTTTAGTGTTTACACTTCTAACCCTGACCTTGAAGACAAACATAGGTTAGCTTTTAATTATAATTAACTCCAGATTTTTTTGGATGCATTTACATCAGAGTTGTTCTACCAGTTTCTCAACCAGATACTCCCATTTTTCTACAGTCAAAACTTTAATTACTAAAACTAGAAGATATATCCTAATATGAACATATGAATATAAAATATATGAATTATGAACTAGATACTTGCAACACGGTTGAGAAGCACATTATAGTCTGCCTGTGGTGTTCATCCTGTTTCTCAACTAGCTTTGAAGTTGGATAGACTTCTTGATACAATTGATTCTAATGCTTTTTAGTTAGAGACATCACAATCAACTTGTTAACAATGTTTTGCTAATATTTTGACATGACTACATCTGTAGAAAGTGACTTAATTTTCATTCCAAAAACAAACTGAATCATTATTGACATTTTCTCAGGATTTGAGGACATAAATTACCAGAAGCAGAAATCTTTATACACCAAATCGGAAAATAATGCTTTTGGGTTTTTTAAAATTTGTTCACAGGATGTGGGCTTCGCTGGCTAGCCCAGCATTTACTACCCATCCCTATTGCCCTTGAGAAGGTGGTGGTGAGCTGCCTTCTTGAACTGCTACAGTCCATGTGGTGTACGTACACCCACAGTGCTGTTAGGAAGAAAGTTTCAGGATTTTGACACAGTGACAGTGGAGGAATGGCACTGTAGTTCCAAGCCAGAATGGTGTGTGCCTTGGAGGGGAACTTGCAGGTGGTGGTGTTCCCATGCATCTGCTGCCTTTGTCTTCCTAGAAGGTAGAGGTTAAGGGTTTGGTGAGTTCCTGCAATGCATCTTGTAGGTGGTACACACCGCTGCCATTGAGCATCAGTGGTGGAGGGAGTGAATGTTTAACGTGGTGAATGGGATGCCAATTAAGCAGGCTGCTTTGTCCTGGATGTTGTCAAGCTTCTTGGGTGTTGTTGGAGCTGCACTCATCCAGGCAAGTGGAGAGTATTCCATCACATGTCCACAGAATTCCCAGCATCTGACCGGCCTTTGTAGCCACAGTATTTATATGGCTGATCCAGTTCAGTTTCTGGTCAATGGTAACTCCCAGGATGCTGATAGGGAGGGATTCAGCAATGGTAGTGCCATTGAATGTCAGGTGGAAGTGGTTAGATTCTCTCTTGTTGGAGGTGGTCATCGCCTGGCACTAGTGTGTCACAAATATTACTTGCCACTTATTGCCTTAATATTGTTCAGGTCTTGCTGCAATTGCAGCTGGACTACTTAAGTATCTAAGGAGTTGTGAATGGTGCTGAACATTGTGCAATCATCAGCAAACATCCCCACTTCGAACCTTATGATGGAGGGAAGGTCATTGATAAAGCAGCTGAAGATGGTTGGGCCTAGGACACTACCCTGAGGAACTCCTGCAGTGATGCCCTGGGATTGAGATGATTGATCTCCAACAACCACAACTTTGCTGGGTATGACTCCAACGAGATTTCCTCAATTCCAACTGACTTCAGTTTTGCTAGGGCTCCTTGATACCACACTCAGTCAACGGCTGCCTTGACGTCAAGGGCAGTCACTCTCACCTCACCTCTTGAGTTTGGCTCTTTTGTCCATGTTTGGACCAAGACTGTAATAAGATCAGGAGCTGAGTGGCCCAAGCAGAACCCAAACTGAGTGTCCGTATGCAGGTTATTGCTGAGTAAGTGCGGCTTGATAGCACTGTCGACGACACCTTCCGTCACTTTGCTAATGATCAAGGGTAGACTGTTGAGGTAATAATTGACCAGGTTGGATTTGTCCTGCTTTTTGTTAACACAACGTATCTCGGCAGTTTTTCACATTGCTGGGCAGATGGCAGTGTTGTGCCCGTACTGGAAAAGCTTGGCTAGGGGTGCGGCTAGTTCTGGAGCACAAGTCTTCAGTACTATTGCCAGGATATTGTCAGGGCCCATTGCCTTTGCAGTATCCCGTGATTCAGACATTTCTTGATAATCAGGTGGAATGAATCGAATTGGCTGAAGACTGGCATCTGTGATGCTGGGGACCTCCAGAGGAGGCTGAGATGGATCATCCAATCAGCACTTCTGGCTGAAGGTGCTCGCAAATGCTTCGGCCTTATCTTTCGCACTGATGTGTTGGGTTCTGCCATCATTGAGGATGGGGATATTTGTGGCGCCTCCTCCTCCAGTTAGTTGTTTAATTGTCCACCACCATTCCCGACTGGATGTGGCAGGACTACAGAGTTTAGATCTGATTCTTTGGTTGCGGGATTGCTTAGTTCTACAGCATGCTGCTTCCGATGTTTGGCATGCTGTGTTGTAGCTTCACCGGGTTGACACCTCATTTTTAGGTATGCCTGGTGCTGCTCCTGGCATGCCCTCCTACACTCTTCATTGAACCAGGGTTGATCCCCTGGCTTGATGGTAACTGTAGAGTGGAGGATATGCCGGGCCATGAGGTTACAAATTGTGGCTAAATAAATTCTGTTGCTGCTGAAAACCTTCACGGGAGACCCAAAGCAGTGAAGCAATGGGCACAGAAAATGAACCCTGACGGACACTATCGGCTAGATTTTCACCTTTGAGGCAGGAATCAGGGGTCAGGGATTTCATGATGTCACAATCCTGCCTCCTGGGTGGCAGCGCTTGCCGACTCTGTTTTCACGGTAGAAAGTCAGGGATGGGCTGGAGTTTTGAGTTGCTAAACAGTAGGGAAAGTTGCATCGATCCTATATATTTTTAAACAAGCTTTACCATTTAATTTTTTTTTAAGGTAATCTACAAGGAACACAAGAATCTTGACAAAAATTCGGCTGGAAATAAACTTTGTTTCTGAAAGTGGTTTATATTTGTGTATTCTGTTTTCATGGAACCTGCTGGTGATAAGGCAGGAGAAATGTGTGAACAGGACATTTTGGGGACAAGATAATGCTGTGGCTTAGGTAGAGGCCCCTTAGGCCTGCAATACCATTCAATTAGAACATGGCTGACCTGCACCTCATATCCATTTTCCACCCTTTGTTCCATTACTTTACCAACCAGCAATCCATCTATCTCAGTCTTGAAAGCTCGAAATGGCTTAGCATCCACAGCCTTTTGGAAGGGAGTTTCAAATTTCTATCATCTTTTGTGTGTGAAAAAGTACTTTCTGAATGGCCTGGCTTGAATTTTATGTCCCCTTGTTCTTGATTCTCCCACCAGAGGAAACAATTTCCCCACAACCTATTCTCTAAATACATTTTAACATGTTAATCACCTTGATTGGTTGGCCTGACAGCTCAGGTACTTCCTCAGTCCTTTGAAAGGTTTGGCTCGATTGGGTGGGTATGTGGCCATATTAACAGGAAAATATTCATCAGTCCACTCTCTTGCTGAAGGACCATGAGGATCTTCATGAGAACTGTCTGTCAGTTGCCTCTGATAAGGGTGAAACTCGGAGTCACTCCTCTTCCTAGTAATCTTCCAGTCTATCCCAACTGAACGTGACAGACTAGTTAACTGAGTGCCCAAGGTTTCAATGGTACACGTCATAGGTTCAGGTTTTCTCATCCTGACATGGGGTTTTAAAAAGGCAGGTGGGACCCAAACTTGGGATTCCTGCTCTTATTCCCAGAACCGCCAATTTTCAGCAGCAGTGGATAAGTGAGTGGGTTCCAGCCCACATTGATGATGTTCCAACATTGCTGGCACCATTGTGGAATTGGGCTTTTTGAATCTGCAATTTTCATGGTGTTGGGCTGGTCTGGATGGTGACGTGTTGCACACAGGGTGTCACGAACCATGGCAGGAATCATGGTTTGGAGTCAGGAACTGTATGAAAAGTAAGTTCAAAAGCCGTTGTCAGCTTCACATGTCATAATGAAATGCTGCATCATAAGTTATATATGTTTTAATAAAGTGAATAATGATAGGACTTTGTTTCTAAAAGTTAAGTGACCATTAAATAATGTGTTTGCCAAGTTGCCACTTCTGACATCTGGCAAGCTTTGATTTTTTTCCTTGGTGTTCAGTTCAGCCACCTATTTGGCTGTTCGAGAGATAGGTGGTTGGGCTTCTGGCTGTCTTCAAAGTCTTTAATTGATTCAGTACAGGAGGTTTGTTGACATAGTCGTTCAGTAGTATATCATTATGAATGTTTGGCTGATTTTTGAATTACACAGCAGGAGTTGTTGACCCAGCATGTCCAGGGGAATGTGAGGTTGTTTATTTTGACACATTTATGAGTTTCCAAAGATTTCCCAATTTTTTAATAGGGCTTGTGAGTTCTGTTTATAGTGGATACTGGGTGAGTGGGTTGGAGAGGTATGGGGGTGGTGGTTAGGGTTAGGGGTGGCACATTCATCTCCAATGTCTCTGGGCCAATGTCTCAGTAAATGGAGGTGGACCTTTTAACATGCCCATCTCCTCAACAGTCTCCAGCTTGGGACTGCTGCCAGAGACAGCAAGCCAACTCCAGCCCATCCCTGACTTTCTACCAAGAAAACAGAGTCAGCAAGCGCTGCCACTCAGAAGGCAGGATTGTGACATCATGAAATCCCTGACTCCTGATTCCTGCCTCGAAGGTGAAAATCTAGCCGATAGTGTCCGTCAGGGTTCATTTTCTGTGCCCGTTGCTTCACTGCTTTGGGTCTCCCGTGAAGGTTTTCGTGGAGGTGCCACTCAACATGGTACTTCACATTTCTATAAATCCATTCGGTAGCTCTGAGGTGATGGATGTGCAGCTGCCACAGGCTACTCATGGCACATATAAAAATGTAGCAAATGCTTTGTGCTCTGTATCAACTCCTGTCTGAAGACAAGCCTGTAGGATATAAATCCTTTAGCGATTCCCAGTCTTTGGGTTTGCCACTTTCCCCTGTTGCTCCTCCTTGTGATTCACTCAATGCAACTTCCTTAAACTCACTTCCAAGCTTCTTGGTGATGGCACCAACGATAGTGGGAATGCTTTACTGAACATGTCCTGATGGGTGAGAGACAGAATGCAATTTGGACTTTACACCTCATCTTCAAAAGGTGACTTCTAAAGAAAGGCAAGATCATAAGGCACCTTGTGCCTCATTCTACTACTTGTTAAGTGCAAACCCAGTAAGGAGGAGGAAGAAAATGAGTGTGAGTTGGGTCAGAATGGATGGCAGAATATTTGTGGTACCACCCCTCCAGAAATCTCCTGCGGAAAAAGTGAAGACCATCTCCTTAAACTGCAGCACCTGCCTATCGATACCTGGTTCTTTTCCAATGGTTTTGCACAGTCTTGACCTGTATACATTCTAAAAGAATTCCTCCAAGAATCTCAGGGAGCAGTTGTGTGCTTAGAATATCTCTCTCTCGCTGCAAAGATTTGCATGGTGTTTCTGTAAGGAGTACCCTATGGATTGTTCTGGGGAATCTTCAAGATTTTGTTGTGTAAGAGCACAGCAAAAAACAAAGGGAGAGAAGTTCTCAGCAGATCTCTTGCTGAGGGTGCAGAAGAGGAATATCCAAAGAGCCAAACCTTCTATCATATGGAAAGGAAGATATATAAACACCCTCCCATTTCTCCAGACTTCACTAGGCAGCCCCAGGCACGTGTCAATCACCTCCCTCCATGTTCCTTCTCAGGGCAGTCGTTCCCGTGGCACTTGTTGCTCCATTTCTATTGTTGGGGGCCAGTGGACCTCTGGGGATGATGGTCGTTCTGTACTCTGTACAGCTGATGAGATCCCATCTTCCTGACCATCTGCCTACAGTAAAGGACCAGCTTCTCTAGTTGTTCACATGTGCCTGTGGTTGTGCTGGTATATTTGGTCATTCACTGCGTACGATCGAGATGACAATTGCTCTAATCCTGTCCCAAGTTGCCACTTGGGCTGACTCCTGTTGAGGGTGTTGAAGGTTTGTACCCTAACGGGCTCTCCAATGCTCAACTCTGGCAATGGTTTGGCAGTCCTTTCAAAATGAAATTTGGCTTTCTGCAGTTTCACCTTGATTTTTTCACTCATGCCTGTCACTACTTCTGGCTTCAGTAGCTTTTTTGCTATTGGAAGAGTAGTTGGGGTGCGATGTGACATTGCCTTTCGACTGGACTACTTTCCAGCGCTTTTCATGATCACCAGATGTCTCAAAGTGCTTTACAGCCAATTAAGTATTTTTTGGAGTTTAGTTACTGTTGCAAGGTCAGCAGTCAAGATGCACACAATAAGCTCCCTCAAATAGCAATGTGACAATGACCAGATAATCCGTATTTTGTGTTACTGATTGAAGGATAAATATCGGTCAAAACACCGAGGCTAACTCCCTGTTCTTCTTCGAAATAGTGCCATGTGATCTCTTACATCCACCCAAGGAGGCAGGTGGGGACTCGATTTAACATCTCATATGAAAGACGGCACCTCCGGCAGTGCAGCACTCCCTCAGTGCTGTACTAGCTTTGATTTTTTTGTACTCAAGTCCCTGAACCTTCAAAGGCAAGAGTGTTATAAACTTAGCCACAGCTAACACTTTAAAACATCCATTGTAAAGCAGGTGTGAATTTTAATCAGAGGTTCTCTGCAATTGGACATGGTTTTATTTAAATACCAATTGTATTAGTTCAGTCATACGCTATGTAGAAAAAAACTAAGCCACAATAGTAGTTACAGGGGCAATTTAATTTTGAATTATATTAATTTGGGCTTTAAATCAACAATGAAGATTACTGTCCACTATATATTGTTCAAAGCTTGCACACTACAATTCTAAAACAGTAATCGTGACAGAATGTAATAGTTCCATTTCAAGAAGGGTCCAAATCATTTAAGAGTGGCTCTAACTTCTCAAGTTTAAAAAAGTGACACTGGTCTAGTGAACAGTAGATGAATAGTGACTCCGTGAAAATTGCCTAAGAAGTTTGAACTTCTGATGGGCAATTCCCCTGCTCCTCAGGACCCTCTGAAAAGTCTCCAACTATGAGTTAGAGTCAAAGACTTCAGATGGTTCCGACTTACTTATCTGAATAGTTACCCAGGAAATGTTAGACAGAAAAATCTTAGTCTAACTTCTGGGTAACTATATGACTGACCCCCTCAACTCCTCCCCTCGAACTCCCGACTAACTCCCCTGACCCCCCTCCCAACCTGACCTGACTAGCCCCGAACCCCCGACTCCCACCCTCTAACTCCCCGACCTCACCAGCTTACCCCCCTTGTACACCTACACATTCACTCACCTATACACACTCACTCACTGAGAAGCTTGGGGCATTTAAACTCTTACTTACCAGAATACAGCAGCTAGTGCAGTAAAAAGGGACGTGGTTCTGCGCAGATTCTCTCTGCTGCTCCCTCCTAGGTTTCCTGGGCTAACTGGGTTTGGCAGGATCCTCCTACGGAACATTGGCCAGAAAAATCAGAGAACGGTAAGTGGGTAGGGGTTCCGACCCTGATCGGAAGATTTGGGCCGTTGTTTCTGTGAAGGTTCATGAACAGTTATTAACTACACATATACAGGTGTCAAACTAGATGATAAGTTATATTGGAGGGAAACTGTGTACAGATGTGGTGGCCGAGGGACATTCACAATTACACTGCCTCAGAAAATTACAATTCGAGTTGATCCTACCATCATGAAACTCTTCTATTTGGCTGTGGTTGAGAGTGCTATCCTTTCTGGATGTCTTGTCTGGTACTGCTGTCTTAGGAAAGCAGAATCTTTAAGGGTACAGAGATTATTGAACCAGGAGGAAGAGTCTTTGGTGAGCAGATGTTTTTTGACAAAATATGCTCTCAAAGGATTTTAACAAAGGTAAAGAGTGCCATGAACGTTGAGAATCACCCCTGTCTCAGTGTTACTGTTGGATGCATTCAGGGAAAAGGCTACAAAGATCCCTCCTGAACCTGTTTGTGCCCTTCTCTATGAGAATTTTTAACAGGAGTTTGATGTATGCACAAGGATATGCGCTCAGGGGTGCACTGACTGATTATTTTATTGCATTAATACAAATTTTAATTAAGTTAGATCTCTGTGATAGGATAATTTTCTTTAATTGTTAATATTCATTTATATTGTATAATTTGTTCATGGAATGTGGGTGTCGCTGGCTAGGCCAGCATTTATTGTCCACCCCTAATTGCTCTTGTTCAGAGGGCATTGCTGTGGGTCTGGAGTCACATATAGGCCAAGCCAGGTAAGGACATTAGTGAACCAGATGGGTTTTTAATTCCAGAGTTTTACTGAATTCAAATTTCACTATCTGCAGTGGTGAGATTCAAACCCGGGTTCCTGGAGCATTACCCTGTGTCTTTGGAATACTAGTCCAGTGACAATACCACTACGCCATTGCCTCCCCTTTATATGTAGCTTTTAACTTACGAGCAATGTACCTTTACTGTCCATACGAAAATTCATTTAAGTGAGATTGAATTGAATTGAATATCTCCTTCAGCTCAGTGTCAATTTTTGTCTGCTCCTGTGAAGTGCTTTGAGCTGGTTTTCCTGCATTAACCACAGTATATATGAAAGTTATTGTGGTGTTGACTTTTAGATTTTAGCAGTTGCCAAATTACAATTGTCACTCAGTTTGCCTAAGAATAGGAACTATAGATGAACAAAAACAGAATTACCTGGAAAAACTCAGCAGGTCTGGCAGCATCAGTGGAGAAGAAAAGAGTTGACGTTTCGAGTCCACATGACCCTTCAACAGAACTGAGGACTATAGATGAAGTTCAAATCAACATAATGTTTGAGTTCAAACAGTAAATATTCATTAACCTGACAAAGGAAATTGTATTGTCTTTGGAAAAAAAGATAGATTTGCATTTATATATCATCTCAAGATGCTTTACAGGCAATGAAATACTTCTGAAGTGTAGTCAATGTTGCAAAGTGGGAAACACAACAGCTAATTTGTGCACAGCAAACTCCCATAACTAGCAATGTGATAATGACCAGATAACCTGTTTTTCTGTCATGTTGATTGAGGGATAAATATTGGCCAGAACACAGGGGCTAACTCCCTGTTCTTGTTCAAAATAGTACCATGTGGTGCTTTATGCCCACCTGAGAGGGCAGACGGGGCTTCAGTTTAATGTCCCATCCAAATGACAGTGCCTCCAACAGTGCAACATTCCCTTAGTACTACACTGAAATGCCAGCCTAGACTTTAATGCCTGTAATGGGACTTGAACCCATAGCCAAGTAACAGTGCTACTAATTAAGCCACAGCTGCCAAATTTCTTGCTACCTTTAGGAAAAATATTGGGTTTAATGTCTCTTTATAGAATAGTTTCTTTATTACATTGCCTCAGTTCTATAAACGTATATGTTTTGAAATTAAATCTACTTTGCCTATATAAAGAACAATTAAAGCTGACATTTTCTGTAGCAGATGACTCTTGAATAGATGTCGATCGAGATCTATTTCATCTGTAAATTATCGTTTTTGCACTAAGCTTGAGATAGTTACATCCAATCTGAAACCCTCGAGAGTTTAGGTGTTTTGTTTAGGTGTAGAAACTTCAGACACAGAACTTTTTACACGTGGAACATTATTCAGGGAGACCTGACACTGAGGGCGTCTGAAGCCTTTCTATATGCATTTGAAAGTAGTTAACTCTATCAGAGCCTAGATAGAAAGAACGTTTCAATAAAGCTGTTAGGGTCAGAGTATTTTTATTCGCCAATGAAGGTTTGTGATATGGCCACGGCTCTCAGTTTGGATATTTCTGTGCCTCAATTTCCTGTGGCAAAGTGTCCTTATATTTTTTTCGGTGAGTGGTATAAGCAGTGTTTGTAGGAGGTAGCTATTGGGAAAGGATAATTCTATAATTTCCCCTTTAATTTGTATTAACTGTATGTTGTACCATAGCATTCCCAGCCAAGACTATAACTTTTGGCTGGAGTCACATATGCTAATAGGTTGTGCCGCTAACACACATAACTTGATTTGCCATTCACTAACAGCACTGATGGTAGCATAATAGTCAGAACAAACAGTGCTAACTTTGTATATGTTTTATAAATAATCTTTAGCTTAGACTTAGTTTAATAAAACAATTCTATAATTTCCCTCCCAGCACATTCCCAAGCCACTATTACCATTTTTATGCTCAGCACTGGAAGAGAAATGGCCTCCCGCAGTGTAGATAAGTTCAAAGGTCACCCACCCAGTGTTTTAGATATTAAAATACTGATTTTTTTCTCAAAAGAAACAAATACACCCAAATGGCCTCAAGGACTCTTGTTCTGTCAAGGACAAAAGGCATTCCTTTCTCTTCTATGTAAAATTTTGTACAAACTGATTTAGCTATTAATAGCAGCATGTTTAAACCACCATGGTCACTACCATGGTGTATTATCCCTTAATTCTGCCTCTGCTATAGCAGGATAGGGTCCATTTGTGCACAAGTATGGAGAACTATATTATAGAGGTTGTTCACACATGCTCAAAGGCACGTGTAGAGTGTGGTGTGCACTCCCTGCAGGGCTATCTGTCATTTCTTCTCATTAGAAAAAGATGAATGCTATTACCAGAGCCAAAAAAAAAACACTGATGTTAGGGTTAGTCTCGAACTCAGGTAAGCACAGTGGCGCTCAGAGCAGCACCAGCAGACCTGCACTGGCATGAGGAAAATTATTTTGTGGCACTGCCCTTTCTCATGCGCAGGGTAACAGAGAATTAGTGATGCAAGATTTGGCTCCATGGTGCCCCTGGAGCCAGTACTACAAAAGCCACAGGCTCCCAAAATGGTGCACACGTGCTTCCAGCCACTTTTGACATGGTGGGCATGATTTGACGGTCATTCTATAAACTTGGACTGTGCAGGTCCAATGAATGCCCTGTGATTACCATTGACAGCTGAACGTATGTTCAGTGGGACAAGGGACCCCCCACTCCCTATCCCCTGCTGACTAGTGTTATTTAAAGAGCCAGTCATCCAACTTGCACATGGGATGCTTTTGGCCTACTGTTCCTCTGGCAAAGTTTGTGGAGTTTCTGTGGTGTATTTTGGAGGAGTTCTGGTAACTTGCTGGACTTGGATGGGAGTGTTGCATCTTCCTGGCGGGGCGGTCAGAGGAGTATATTGTGACCTCCCTGCAGAAAGGCTACTGCAGTTATGGGGCTGGAGTCGCAGTCCCTGCAGGACCTGCAGCACGACAGGGAAATGGAGTTGGGGCTGCAGAGAGAGCAGGCTCTGCACCCAAGGAAGTGGGAGGAGGGCTCTCCACACTGCAGGTTTTCAGCGAGCGCTTCTCCTACCCCCACCTCAACTATGGTCAATGCCTGGGACACCTGTGATTCACCAGGGAGGTGGTCATTGAACTTAGCTGCTTCCCTGCGATGTCAACTTTGATTTTTTTTCAAAGTAGTCAGTCGACTCTGAACCCACACACCCCTTAACTTCTTTATCCCCCTGCTGGTCTCACTGCGCTCTTATTCTCACTGCTGCTACTGTGCTGTTTTGCCCTCCCCACTGGTTTCACTCACTGTGCTGGTGCTGTCGCTATTTCATTCTTCCACTAGTCTCGTTGTGCTCTCATAAAACCGTGTTGGCTCTGCTTGCTTGTTTTATTATTTTCTAAACGTCTTGCTACTACTTCCTTAATAATTGATTCCAGCCTTTTCTCAATGGCAGATGTTAGGGTAACTGCCCTACAGTTACCTGCTTTCTGAATCCCTTTTCTCTTGAACAGGGGCCATTCCATCTGTAGTTTTCCAATCCACTGGGATTTTTCCAGAATCTAGGGAAATATGTATCCCTCCTTAACTGTACATTTGATTCCATTTACTTACATCAATCTGTGCTGCATGTATCCCCTGATATATTTTACGGCATCTATTCTTTCAAATACAATTCATATGATTAATTTCTGCATATATAGATTTTAAAAAATTATTATATCATTTTAAAGATTAGTATCCCTTAAAGATTTCAACTATTTGAAGCTGTGGCTGTGGATGTGGTGTATTTGGATTTCCAAAAGGCATTCAATAAGGTGCCACATCAAAGGTTATTACACAAATTAAGAGCTCATGGTGTAGGGGGTAAACATTAGCATGGATAGAGGGTTGGTTAGTTTACAGGAAGCAGAGAGTAGGGTGTGTGTGTGTCATTTCGTGTCATTTTTGGATTGGAAATCTGTACTAGTGGAGCGCCACTAAGGATTAGTGCTGGGGCCTCAACCACTTAGAATATATATCAATGACTTGGATGAAGAGGCTGAAGGTATGGTAGCTAAATTTGCTGATAGGTAGGAAAGTAAGTTGTCAAGAGGACATAAAGAGACTACAGAGGAAGTGAGTGAAGGTTAAGTGAGTGGGCAAATAATTTGGCAGATGGAGTATAACGTGGGAAAATGTGAAATTGTCCACCTTGAAGAATAGAAAAGCAGTATATACTTGAATGGAGAGAGATTGCAGAACTCTACAGTACAGGGAGATCTGGGTGTCCTGGTAAATGAATCACAAAAAGTTGGTATGCAGGTGCAGCAAGTGTTTAGGAACTGATTATCAAATGTAGGCATTTATTACAAGAGGAATTGAGTACAAAATTAGAGAAGGCTTGTTGCAGTTGTAGAGGGTGTTGGTGAGACCACATCTGGAGTACTGTGTACAGTTTTGGTCTCCTTACTTAAAAAGTTCCTGATTTGCCTGATTTCCATGCATACACATTGCATCAGAAAGTTCACACCCATATAGCAAGTGGAATATGGAATCACAACAAAGGTTTGGGTTGAAGTTCTTTTTAGGTCAATGCTTGGAGCCCTTCCCGGTACCTAACTTGCACTGTCTGTAACTATATTTGACCAGGAAAATCTGTTACAAGGTACAACAAAGAATAGTGTAATAGAAATCCTATACTTTGTTCAAATAATAGAAAACAGTGGGCCAGCCTGCAGGTATAAACATGCTTTACATCACAATGGCCAAAAGTTTGCCTTTTTAGAGTCCAACTCTTAGCCTCGATAATCGCTATGTCAAGTGAGTTTCATTTCTCAGCCGGACTGCAGGCATTGAGTTCTCAGGACAGGAAGCAGACACTTCCATCTGTGTTTTATGTACCAAATGAGCCACCAACTACCTGAGTCCCAAAATGTCATTACTATCAGAAATGATGTTAAGAGTTTGTAACATCTTCTTTGCTGAAACAGATTATAATATCTTTTCCCCTCCATCCCTCATAGATATGCATCCTCACGAGACACAGCCAGAGTGGATGTGAACATGACAATATCTGTGTTTCACAGGAATTGTGTTTCTCGGCTTAGAAAAGTTCGTTTGGGCTTTACTGACAAGGATCAGCACATCATTTTCAGTTCCTGCCTGGCTTGTCCTTTATTGTTACTGACCCAGAATGCTGCCAAATATTTTCTGTACATGTATGACTGCACAAATTTGTACACATTAGCCATCGCATGATGAGACAACTCCTAGTGTCAGTTTGTTTGGGGTTAGTTCCACACCTGCACAGATGAAATTCCTGCAGAATTGTAGAGTATCCTCAGATCATCATCCAAGCTGTCAGCAAATAATGAGATGCAGATATAATGCAAGAAATATTGTCAATCAGTGTGGAAATGTCAACAATTGACATGCATGTGACTTTTTAGCAAACTGCAACACTAAAATTTCCTTGAGTTTCTTAAGCTCTTTCCCAGGATAAAAATAAAGTTCAAGGAGTCGTGGTAAACTCTAAAATTCTTCATTCTTGTTTGATGATGTGTATTTGTTGAGTTCTGAAGAGAAAGTGGCTAGAGGAGTTTCTGACCCTGACAGTACGCGGTGACCTGGATTAAGTGGCCTCACAGCACAGACTGATTTAAGCATCAGGTCCACAATTTGCTTTTTTTACTTGCTGCTGGGTGCCTGATAACAAACTGACACTAGGAGTTGTCTCATCATGCGATGGCTAATGTGTACAAATTTGTGCAGTCATACATGTACAGAAAATACTTGGCAGCATTCTGGGTCAGTAACAATAAAGGACAAGCCAGGCAGGAACTGAAAATGATGTGCTGATCCTTGTCAGTAAAGCCCAAACGAGCTTTTCTAAGCCGAGAAACACAATTCCTGTGAAACACAGATATTGCCACGTTCACATCCACTCTGGCTGTGTCTCGTGAGGATGCATATCTATGAGGGATGGAGGGGAAAAGATATTATAATCTGTTTCGGCAAAGAAGATTCCAGGCGTGTTACAAACTCTTAACATCATTTCTGATAGTAAAGACATTTTGGGACTCAGGTAGTCGGTGGCTCATTTAGTACATAAAACACAGATGAAAGTGTCTGCTTCCTGTCCTGAGAACTCAATGCCTGCAGTCCGGCTGAGAAATGAATCTCACTTGACATAGCGATTATCGAGGCTAAGAGTTGGACACTAAAAAGGCAAACTTTTGGCCATAGTGATGTAAAGCATGTTTATACCTGCAGGCTGGCCCACTGTTTTCTATTATTTGAACAAAGTATAGGATTACTATTACACTTTTCTTTGTTGCACCTTGTAACAGATTTTCCTGGTCAAATATAGTTACGGACAGTGCAAGTTAGGTACCGGGAAGGGCTCCAAGCATTGACCCAAAAAGTACTTCAACCCAAACCTTTGTTGTGATTCCATATTCTACTTGCTATATGGGTGTGAACTTTCTGATTAAAGTTACCAAATATAGGACAGTTATTTCCACATTCTGATGGTTCTGGGCATCTTTGAGATCTGGATTGAAACTATTCAAATTGATTTTACTTGGCCCTTTTGCCAAAGGAGTTTTTCAAATACTCAGTGGGCTTAAATACAAATAAATGTAAGCTCTAAAGCTTAAACCATTGTAACACATGGTGTCTTCAGAGCTGCCTCATTACTCATTACTTTTAATATGTACAAGAGACAAATGCAAGACCAGATCAATCATCAACTTGAGATAGCAAAGTGGATAGTTACTAAATCACAGTGATTTGTAATGAATCTTTTGGAAAGGCTTGTGTTAGATAAGTGGTAGAAAAATAGCCTGAGAGGGTTAATCTCAAGGGAGGACAATTTGGATGTTTTATGGAGTTTATTCCAAGGAAAACAGCTGGCTTGAACATTATTTTCAGGAAATCCTTCTGTGCTTACTTTTTCCAAGCTTTCAGATGGGCTGTAACTATTTCAGTAAGGATGAGTAATCACTAGGATTGGGGGCTTTGGCTGAAGCCCTCAGGAACTGCTCTTGTTGGCCCTCATCCTTTGTAGTAAGGATGCAGTTGCATCAGTTTCCTTGAGTAAAGTGGCCTGCCAAACAGGAAATACCCTGTTGCACTCAATGTGGCAATTTTTGGATGAGCTGCTGCTTTTAGACAGGGAGGGTTGATCAAAGTTAACGTGGCTGTGGACATGATCATATCTGATTGGCCTACCACAGAATTTTTTTTTAATTCAATGGCATACAGGTCAACCTGGAAAACGAGCAAAAACTAAACAACAACTTATAAAAGCTGCGAACTCAAAAAATGGCCCTGATCTGTGAAAACATGTAATTACGTGGGCTGTGTAAATTGGGCAGTACATATACACATTCCTCCACTTGTATTGGAGGAAATGAAACATGAATACTTGAATGCCTGAAGGAGAGATATTGAAGGCACCAAGTTGGTGGTGCAATTCTTGTATGGGCGGGAGAGTGGAGATAGGAGTGGTGGGGGGATGGTGTATGGCCTGCTCCCCAGGCAAGAAATTAAATTTTGCACCAAAAATGATGGTATTTTGATCATTTAAGATATTTTTCTTCATTGTTGATAGATTTTTTAAAAAAAAGTAAAACAGTGGCATTAGAATTTCAAGTAACTAACACTTACCCAAATTTACTACAACACCCATTGTCTGACATCCAGCACCACATTCCCCACCCCATACCCCCCACGCCAACCCTCCGTCATGCCAGTCCATCATCCAGACTAAATTCATTATTTTTTATTCTTTCATGGGGCGTGGGCATCCCTGTGCTAAACCAAGAGAATAGTTAACATATTTATCTTGTTGTAGGAGATCAGTTGGTGCGGCCTGGTAAAGAGGAGTCTTATTCCATGCTTGAGTTGTAGTTTAGATGAGTTCAAATGGTTGGAGTCGAATATCAGGATTATTTCAGGATTTTCTCAAAGAGGTGGTTTCTCAGCAGATCACGAAGTCGGTTCCTTTTGGTTTCCTTATCAGGAGATCCAATTTCTTTACAGATGGGACTTGGAGTTTTTGGAATCAGGCTGGGAGGCTTTTAAAGACTTTACAGCTTCCTGGTTCTTAAAAGGCAAAGGTAACACTGCCTTTTCTGCAATTGCTGTTTCTTTGGTATTTTTTCTGCAGACTGCCCTGGTCTCTCTCTGAGTCTTTAGATAAAACTCATTAGCTCAAACCAGTTTTGATCACATGACCAATACTGGCACTGTCCATCCAGAATGGTTTGGAAGTCCAAAGCCATCATTGCACAATAGGAGATGGATGGTGATCTTTCATACTTAACTGGTGGATAACTGGTCTGGTCAGATTTCCTTTGTTGAATAGAAAACTTGGTGACATAGGGCGGAATTGTCTGGTCCCACTGGCGGCGGGCGTCATGGCGGGCATGAGCGGACAATATGGCGAGAAGCCAAAAATCAGTTTCACATTGTCGTGAAACCAGTTTGTGATCGTCCACTTCACCCATCAATGATGGACTGTGTTTCCTGCCGCCATATGTTGGGATTCTAATTTCAATACTTTAGCATCTTGTTATAAGTCCTGCTCAGGCCAAGAGAAGAGGCTGCAGGGCAAGGGCTGTACTGGGGAAGGGGAGTATCCCAGGGTGTATGTGGGGGCACATGTTGATCTGTGCAAGTGGTGCCAAGATGGTGAGGGCTGAGGAGGCAGTCTCCAAAGGAGATGAGGCCAGATGGAGATGTGAGGATTTTTTGTGAGAGAGTGAGTGGTGAGCTGGCAGTGAGTGAGATGCCAGTGAATGTGTGACGGCGTTGTGAGTGTATGAGTTTAGAGTGATGAGATAGCTGCGTTACCCTGGCGGCACAGATGAGATCATTCCATAAGACGTAGGAGCAGAAGTAGGCCATTTGGCCCATCGAGGCTGCTCCACCATTAAATGAGATCGTGGCTGACCTGCTAATCCTTAACTCCACTTTCCTGCCTTTTCCCCATAATCCTTGATTCCCTTACTGATTAAAAATCTGTCTATCTCAGCCTTGAATGTACTTAATGACCCAGCCTCTACAGCCCTCTGTGGTAAAGAATTCCACAGATTCACTACCAACTGAGAGAATAAATTCCTCCTCATCTCTGTCTTAAATGGACAACCTTTTACTCTGAGATTATGTCCTGTGGCCCTAGACTCTCCCACAAGGGGAAACAGCCTCTCAGCATCTACCCTGTCAAGCCCCTAAGAATCTTATATGTTTCGATAAGGTTGCCTCTCATTCTTCTAAACTCCAAAGAGTACATACCCAACCTACTCAACCTCTCCTCAGAAGAAAATCCCTCCATATCCAGGATCAACCTAGTGAACCTTCTTTGGACTGCCTCCAATGCCAGTATATCTTTCCTTAGATAAAGGGACCAAAACTGTTTGCAGTCTTCTAGGTGTGGCTTTAGCAAGACTTCCCTATTTTTATATTCCATTCCCTTCAAAATAAAGGCCAACGTTCCATTTGCCTTCCCTATTACCTGTTGAACTTGTATGTTAGCTTTTTGGGATTCATGCATGAGGACTCCCAAATCCCTATCTGCTGCAGCTTTCTGCAGTCTTTCTTCATTTAAATAATATTCAGCTCCTCTATACTTCCTGCCAAAGTGCATAAACTCACATTTTCCCACATTATATTCCATCTGCCAAGTTTTTGCCCACTCACTTAACCTGCCTATATCCCTCTGTAGACTCCTTGTGTCTTCCTCACCACTTGCCTTTCCACCTATTTTTGTGTCATCTGCAAACATGGTGATAGTACATTCACTTCCCTCATCTAAGTTATTAATATATATTGTAAATAATTGTGGCCCTTGGAATGTTGCAGCCAGTGCATCCACTATTTGTATAGCTGCTTCCTTTAATATCCTAGGATGCAACCCATCAGGTCCAGGGGACTTATTGGCCTTTAGCCCCATTAATTTTCCTAGTGCTAGTTATTGTATTTATTTCCTCCCCCCTCCTTTTGCCCCTTGATTACTTAGTATTTTTGAAATGCTATTAGTGTCTTCTACTGTGAAGACTGATGCAAAGTGTTTATTCAACTCCATTCATCCTCTTTCTGCACTGGATAGCCAACCTCTTCTATGCAGCTTTGGCACTGACCACCACTGCCACCACCTCCCAAGCCGGAGTGGTGACATTGCTGGTCTTCCTGCGGTCAGAGCAGGGGTGGAGGATACCACGGCCTAAAAAAGGCATTCCAGTGATAGATCACTGAACTCCTCTTGTCTTTCACTGGAGCAGTTCTGGGCTGCAAGCATTGAGTGCGTGTGCGACTGCAGTTTAGATATGGCACCTGGAGTGAGGAAACGGTGAGGTAATGGTGCAGCGGGCAGTGTTAACTGTCTGGATTGACATCTCTACACCCTAGAGAAGGATTTTCCTGCTTGTGAATGTTCCTGTATTTAATGTACATTGGGCTCTATGCACTGAAATTTGCATGAAATGGAGCAATGAGACCGGTCTGGTGCATTAGCCACAGATTTGGAAGGAATGGGACAGCACTGATTTCTGGTAGCAAGCATTGACAGTCACACGAAACACCAATGATTGGTATGTATGTGCTTGATAAACCAGGGTTATCTATTTGGAGAATATTATTTTCATCTTCGAGCATAAAAGGTTAAGCCATTCACCAGTTTGCAGGTAAAATTCATTCCTTTCCTTTTTCTTCTGATCTTTTGTAGCTCTTAGGAACATGGGTATAGGAGAAGGCCATTTAGCCCCTCAAACCTGCTTCGTCATTCAATGAAATCATGGCTGATTTGTAATCTAACTTTATATATCCATGTTTGTTCATATCTTTTAATAACTTTGGTTAACAAAAATCAATTGATCTCAGATTTAAAACTAACAATTGATCTGACATCAGTTATGGCTTGAGGAAGGGGTCCCAACTCCTACCACGTTTTACATGTAGAAGGTGTTTCTTAATTTCACTCTTAAAATATCTGGCTCTAATTTTTAGACTATGCCCCCTACTCCTAGACTTTCCAATCAGTAAAAATAGTTTCTCTCTATCTACCCTATCTGTTCCCCTTAATATCTTTGTCACACTGATCAACTCCCAACTACATTAATGGCGCATTTCATTATTCACTACAGTTTGTAATCTCCGGTAAGCTTCTGGTGAGTAAAAGGTTGCTTTTGATGAATCTGCTTTATTATGTGACCAATAACTTTTCAAATCATTTTTAAATACCATTACATAATGTACCACTGAGCAGAAATTCAATCGAACCTGCCACATAAATGCACCGGCCACTACCTCGAGTCGGAGACTGAATATTCTGTAGCAAAAGACTCATTCCCTGACTTACCAAAGCTTCTCCACCACTTCAAGCCTAAAGTCAAGACTGTGGTGGAATACTCTCCCTTTGCTTGGATGGGTGCAGCTGCAACAACACTCAAGACGCTCAACACCATTCAGACCAAGCAGTCCGCTTGATTGGCCCCTCACCCGCCAGCCTGAAAAATCACCTCCTCTGATTGCATCTCATGAGTGAGCAATAAAGGCCAGCTTTCCAAGCAATACCTGCGTCCAACAAATTAATTTTTTTTTAAAGTGCCAACAGTAAATTGCACCACATCACATCTCTCTGATTCTGTCTGCGTGTTTATATACAAGCCCAATTACCTTTACAGAGCCAGCAATAAAATCTGTGTTATGAAACAGTGTTTTCTTTGTATTTTCTCTTTCATATAAAAGCTTGGTTTGCCCAGAGAATTTACCTGAGTTTCTTATTTTTTAAATGTAATATTCTAATTCTGCAGACCTGCCTTGCCCGCCAAATATCATGCTGTAACAATAAAGCTGCAATGCAGAAAAGATGTTTTAAAAAATCAAAGTTTAAAAAAAATTAAATTTCAATTAAATTGCAATTCACACAAAATATAAGGCTAGTGATTAGATATCACTAGGTAAATGGTTATAACACCACATTGATTCAACATAATAAATATTAATTAGAACTAAAAAGGTTCAATTATCTACCACCAGCCTTTGCCAACACAAATAATAGATTCTTTTTGGTCCATTAGCACCTATGGCACTGTCACTGAATGGCACAGATGGAGTGTGTTACTTCTTTAGTCGAAAGGTGATATTTGTTATTTTCACATTCAGAAATTAGTGCATTTCTGTTCATGTTTATGTAACAGCATACATATAGCATAAACTGAGTTTACCTTTAAAATTAACAATAAATGTAAGGGTAATTCTGATAGGTATCAAACAGAAATAAGACATTCAGCCTTTAGTTTTTTTTTCTTAAAAGCATTACTCATTGTCAACTGAGCTTGTTTAATTTCCACAATTAAGCTGAATTTTTTTCCTTCAGTTGAAATACTTTCTAGTGAACCAGGATTGATTTGACAGTGTGTGTCATGGTTTATCACCGAAGGCCGACATTCCATGATTTCTGATTGGGATTCGAACAAATAAACATTTTCAGTAACGTCACACTTGTTAACCTGATCTTTGGTGGATCACCAGTGTCATCGTTAGATAGAACATACATTATCAGCCCCAAGGCCCTTGCAAGATGCGTTTGGCAGGTTATTCAGTTCCAGCACTGGATTCCGACCTTCATACAATAAACTCCAAGGCTAAGATGGGTGTCCCTAGTATTGAAATCGTTTTCAGTCAGGAAAAGCAAGACCATTTTTTACTTTGAATGAGTGACAAGCCTGTAAGCCATAAAGTGAACTTGTGTCAGCAAAACGTCTACTTAATCTGAACAACAGCCATCGAGTTCATCTCAAACGTAAATTTTTCATGTAACAGAAAATTGAAAACGTGAACTAGTTCTTTGACCTTTTAGTTTATAACTTTCCATAAGCCAGGAGAAGAATCTGCTTAGTGTGCCTGTTTCAGAAACACAACCTGTAAACATCTAACTTGAAATGAAATAACTGCATCAGTTTAAGACCAGAGATTTTATTTCAGGGAAGCATTAAAATATGTTGTTCGCTCTGTTGAAGAAAGGGTAATGTATTTTTTCCTAAATTAAATTTAAGGGCGTCAGTCAGGGTGCAATTTTCACACAAAGGCTAATGGAAATCTGGAATTCTTTCCATTAAAAGCTGTAAGTTATGAGTCAACTAATATTTTCAAGATTGAGATCGATAGATTTTTGTTTGGCGAGGGTATCAAAGGGTATGGAGCAAATGTGGCTGATTGGAGCTGCAAAACTAATCAGCCATGATCTAACAGAATATTGGGACAGGCTTGAGGAGCTGAATGTCCTGCTCCTGTTCTTATGTTTCTATGTGAGCCTTGGGGAATGAAGCGCTCTACCAGTTTTGGTGTTCAAAGCTTCTAAATTACATTAACATATAAATGCTCAACACAGTCAGTCAGGTCAATATCTCCTCTCAAGTATGTTTATGGAGGTGTTTGCAAGTTTATGTTAAGCATCTTAAAGCTCCCATTTAAAAATTCCTGAAGGAGGAATTTGATGCAACTGTATTAAGCACATTCGTATTGGTAACGCCACTTAGTAATTTCCAAGCTTTAGTTTCAGCTGCATTTACTTTCAAGTCGGTTTTAGCATAAATGTGGTGAACAATAAATACCTAACAACTCCAATCCCAGCCTCAGCCTCAAAACAGCACTGCCTAACAAAACATTTATAGTTTCCAAACCAGCCATCTTTGTGTTTTCTTTGACAGAGACAGTCAATTGTGATAACCAGCACCCGATGGAACCATGGTGCTATGCACCACCCACTCCCTCCTGTATTACAGTTTCCCATTTCCATATGGCCATTTGCCCCAGCGTTACTCCGCTGAACCAAGATTTCCAGTGCTGACCCTGCCGTATATTGCAGGATCTGCTTCGTACTAGTGACTGAATGGAGTTCTGATGCAACGCTGGAGTACCATTCTGGGCAGGGGAAAGGGAGAATTTATAATGCAGTTTTTGTAAAGCCCAGAATGACTAAAGGTTTCAGCAATAGACTAGGGAGCCAAATAGTGAGTAGTAAACAATAATGGTAACTGTAATAGATAGCTCATGTGTGCTTTTGGCCTCGTTTTTAACCCTTCCCCACTTAGCAGGCAGGGTGGAATGCAGTTGAAGTAAGGGCAGTGACTTACCACGATCACACTGCCTGCCCACTATGGCCTGATATTAACCTGCTCATCTGAGCAAGTGAGCAGGCCACATGTGTATGGTCGTTCTTTAAATGGAGATTGGGTTCAATTTCACCATCAGGAGCCTACTGAAATTTTAGTTGGAGGTCTAAGTGGGGAACGGTGCCAAACCATCAGGCCAAAACTGGTATAGATCATGAGTCAGGAGAAGCCCAAACAGGTAGATTAAAAAAAAACGATGTTCCTTTTTTGGCCACTTATAATCTAGATAATGCATGTGTGGTAGTCCCTGCGATTAAGAATGCTGAAAAGCGTGCAATACTGTACGCATGCCATCAATTGCACCCCACATTTTTGGGAAACCCAACAAGGTGATAGAACTGGGTGACTCTATCACACGGCTGCATTGCTGTCATGACAAACTAGATTAATTCCCCAGCTCTCTAAAAAGTGTCAGTTAGCTGACAGATGCATACCCAGTTAGCAGCCCGATTGATATTACACAGATCCCATGTTTGTTTGAAGTGAGCTGGTGGCATCAATATTATGTGCAGTTGTCACTTTCACAGAGGCAGACCGAGCAGTCTGGGCAGATGTCCTTGCCTGCAGGTCTTTGCAGAGAAGCTGGCACAGTTTTCCTACTGCCTCTTTGGTAAAGTTATTCGCATGCAGAGCTCCTTACTGACATGACCATGTGAGATTTGTTACAAACTCTCAGGTCAGTAATCACTGTGCAGCGACACGGTTACCCTGTGGAAGGCTACAACCTCTAAAGTAAAACTGTTTTCATCACACACATCAAACTAAAGTACTTACCATTACTTAAAGGTGGGATTGACCTCACCCAAATAAGTTGTGTTGAGACAATGATCAGGTGCAAAAAGAAATGTGAAAATAAAAGCGCTGAACCCAAATTTGAATGGACAATGGTGAATTCTAGAGTTCAAATCAGCCAGATGCCACTGGTACTCTGTTCCTAAAAGGTTTCTTTCTGTCAAGTGAAAAATCTTTATTGGTCAGAAAGATGGCAAGGAAATTCAAAGAAACACCAGAAATGTGCGCTGCAATTTATTACAACAAGTTCAATCAATGACTAACATCTAATTTAAAATGAGATGTAGATAGTTTCAGTGCTTACTCCTTTACCAACAAAATAAATTCATCAATATTGTGCCTTGAAACTTTTTAAAAGCCAATTTTACATGGAATTTACTTCTTTGTAATAAAGAATAAATGCACTGGAAAAAAAGTCACTAAATTTTGTAAAAGTACCAAATTCTGAAAACAATAGGATTGGAACAGTTCTGAGAGTTGCCAAGATGACTTTTGGTTCTCACCATTACTGTTTTCATTAATAGTTCCGTTATAAATCAGTACTCACTGAACTCAGGGATAATGTGCATATATCATTTTGATATTTTCTGACTCATTTTGAGGACGTGTCATGCAAGTTGCTCCCATCCCATCTACATTGAGACAGGTGCAAATAACTATCGTTATGTGAGAAGAACTCAATGCAAAGTTTTCAGAGCATCAACAGAATGAGAAGCACAAGGTTATACTTGCCTAGTGCAACTGTCAATGAAGCAAGGCTACAGCACATACAATCATAAACAGAGGTTTTGAAAGTCAGGGTCTTCTTGCGGAACAGGAGATAAATGATGAACATACAGTAGTGAGACCACACCTGTTGTAGGCACACTTCATTAATTATGTAGTAAGTAAAATGAATAAACCCAGCCAGTATTAGATAAACTGTAGTAGAAAATGATAAAGATATCATGCAATATGCAATACCAAGGTTACACAAAACCACTTGAGATTTGGAATTTCTGATGAATTTAACCCTCACATTGCTGGCTGCCTTTGTATCCAGTATAATTTTGGGAAGGGGCAGGGGGGCGGGAGGGAAACTAAGACTGTAGCACGTATCCTATGCTGCAGAATCACTAATGCATTACAAATAGGCAACTCCGTAATGTGATGTTGCCCAGATTTTGTGGCGGAATTAATGGTGAAGGTAATAGCACTCTCCATTACTAAAGTGAAAAATTGGACAGCAACTTACGGCAAGGGCACTTGCAAAGTTAAACATGGAAATCAGGGAGTTGCTGTCTGAGTTACCGTATTCCTCAAGAAGCTGAGCAATACCGATATCTCACCGAGTGATTTGGCTGTGAAATACATTAAGGATATCAAGTTGCAGTGACCACATGATATATACTGACCTAACTCACCAGAAAAAGTTAAGATGTGTTCATTTCAATGTAAGTTATTTTTTAATGGTGTGCTAAATCTTAAATACTGCCAAATTCTGGCACTGAAAATTAACTTTTACAAATGTGGAGTCTCATTCCCTCAGCTTTTAATTATCGTTGAAGATTTTTTAAAAATAAAAAAATAAATAATATTTTATTATTCTTTTTCTTTCTGTCTCGATCATCTCTCTCTTAGACCCATTTTTCTTTCCATCTTTTTATTTCGCTTCCTATAAATGATTTGACATTGAATTAAATATCCTTAACTGTCCCTTCCTGGTTCACACTCTGCAACCTCAATAGACATTCTTCAATCTGATCGGTTAAGGAGATATATATTTTCTTGCCCTGTTTAGATTTCAGACCTCCTATAGAGAGCATGTGTCAAAGAGGTTTTGAATCACATGTTCATTTGCTGCTAACCGCAAAATCCAGGCCAAAGGCCATGTTTCTAATGACACCCTGCAAATAGTGACATTAAAATGCACACTGAGCCCATCCTTGCACTGATACATTTTGTTGGATTTGAAAAGCTCAAAATCCTGCCCAAAATAACAAATGCTTGGGAGGAAATTTTAACAGTAGCATAGTCTGATATTTCACATAATCCATACCTTTTACAATTTGTAATTCAGAGGCACAACTATAGATAGGGTTGGAAAGGGTGAATATGAAGTGAAATTCAATAGTGAAGCAGGGTTAAGGAACATTACACATAACAAAGATTAGTTGGGATGGGGCGCACACATGACCCCTGTGGCAGTGCCTATGTTGTAACTCTTTCCAAGGTAGCTTTCAGCCTCTTTCTATACTGCACATTCTGCAGTTGTTCTGTGCAAAAAATACAGGTGATGATCAAATGAATCATCCATCTACTTCCATCCACTGATGATATTCCTTGAGTATGTGGTTTGGGTTAAATGGAACAATATAATAATAATAAGCATTTACTTTGTCTTCTTAAGATCACCTTCTAATACATTTGTGTGAGATTTCAATTCCTCCCATTCTATCCTTGAAACCTTTTCTGAGCCAAAATGTTAAATGTACTGAACTCCACCAAATGTGAGGATACTTTTGTTGAGTTTATGTTGAGCAGGAACTGGTAGACTTCCCAAATATATTTCACTTAGGACCCTCAACAGTCATCAGATAGAAGGAACCTTCATCTCAATTATCTGGGCTGGATTTGAATCAAAGTTGTGGGGATGAAAGATCAGATTTTTAACAAACAATCTATTTTTTATATTTGGTATTTTTTGTAGGGTATTTGACTGCACAGAAGACCTGCTTACAACCCTTACAGATAGAACTTTCCAGCTTTTCAAGAAATAAACCAGATAGGATTCTGATGAAGAGTCATGCGGACATGAAACGCTAACTGTATTCCTCTCCGCAGATGCTGTCAGTTTTTCCAGCTATTTTTGTTTTTGTTTCAGATAGGTAACAATACTGATTATATGATCAATGATTTGCCTGGTAAAATTATTGAAATCTAATTTTTTTACAGTACTTGAGGTTTCTGGTGATTTCATTGCTCCTGGTATTGTGCAGATGATTGACTATCCCCACAAACCCTGTTGGAGAAAGTGACGTATCCAGCCATTGACTCTCTAGTGGGCTTAATCCTACTCTGATGCTCCTCTTCCATTTTAAATGCATTCTATTCCATATAGATACGAGACAATGTTAGATACCTGCTTCCTGGGCAATACCTACTGCAAAGTCATAGTAAATTATTTCATAGCACATAGTATTTGTGTTCTATTAAATAGCTCTTGTTACCCTGCCCATTAAAATTTACACAGATAAAGAAAGTATTAATCTATTGAATCTAAGTCACTCTGTGTGCATAATAGCATTTTGAACATGCAGCAAAGATTGCAGGTTTGGAGAGCTTGGAGATGCCAGCAGACAGTAAGTGAATGAGAATACTTCATACATTCTATAATATTTATTTTTAAACTGTGGGATCATTTTTGCTGTCTTCTTTGACAGTTTAGTGAGACACTTTCCAAGTTTTCTCATTATCTAGTGAGGAAGCAAGCAGTTCTCCGTTGCTATAGATGTGCACATTAACTAGCAGTTTGGGGAGGCCCTTCTTGCTCGTAGCATTCTGATTTTTCTTTCAGCTATCAATACCATGCATCCCAATATCCTTTTTGTTTGGCAGTGCCAGGTCAAGGGTGATTCTGTGTCGATACAATTATCCTATAAATGTTTAATTGTTTGAGCCATTTGCAATGAAGCATAGTTAATTACAGAGAAGAAATCACTTCAGTAAGGTGGTATGTTAGATAGCAATGCCTAGGCTTTATATGTATCTTGGATAGTTCACATTCACTGAGGAACACATGCATCTTCTCAGTTAAAGACCTTTCAATAGTTGTTAAAGATTTTCGGCCATACCACACAATGGAGTTATCAATGTACAAATAGGCTTTAGATTGAGTGCAGGCTTTTATGAGGTCATTAATATCACAAAGGACTTGTAAGGGATCTGGTAGAGAGCTCTGACAAACATAATGCCAATCATATTTATGTTAGTACAGTGATCTACTGTAAGTAAATCTTTGACACCAACCCATTAGATAAGATTGAAGTCATTCACAGGATTATTTGATAAGACAATTTCTTGTCATTTATCACAATATGAGATGTTCTTGACAATGTCAAAACCTTTTTCAGTAAAAAAAACATTGTCTCACGTATGTTATCTTTATCAGTGTTATAAATTTGGCGAATAACTTCAAGTGAGTTGTACAAGTGATATATCTGTTTGAAAACCTGACACTTGGGGCATCATTAAATTTGTGATGTATTTAGTAATGAGGTAGAACACTGTTTACAATGCATTTAATTTAGAGATAATGATTAATTATGGCATTGAATAATATTTACTGAACATGGGGAAACAAATTAATTTCTAATTTGCAGGACATATAGCTTTAGATAAACAGATAGAGAAAGAGGACCCTGATGAAACATGTGTAACTTACCTGGTTTGTTTCAATGGTGTGGTTTTAACTATTTAAGTCCAATTGACAGAGGCCATTATTAATTCTAAACGGAATAAACTGTTTTCTCTCAAATGAAATGGTGAGTTGCGATCACTAAACATTTTGAAAAAAAACTTGAGGTACTATCTTATACAAGGAATATATAAGCAGTCCTAACATTGAAAGAAAACAAAATGGAAAGATAGAAAGAGCGGAGACAGAACTAGAAATGACACTGGGCAAGTTAAAGGTGCTTTGAGAAATGAACCACAATAACAAAGTATACGTGACAACAGTTGGTAGAGCATTTAATTAATGGAGTTTCACTCACTTCCCACTAGAGAAAAGAGAGTATAGATCCTACCTGCTAATAACGGATTTATATTGACTTCCTAGTTAAGTGAAGAGTTAGTTAGACATAATGATGAACTTTTCTCTTATTACAAAAAGAACAATCTTCTCCAAAAGTGAATGTAACAACTAAGTAGCTATAAAATGAGCAACCAAAATACTCAAAGGACACCTTTTAGAGAAATGCATTAGAATTATTTGTCACTGCATTTAAAAGGAAAAAAGTCCATTCACAAATTGGTGGCAAAGTTCTATTTGTCTTATTCTGTACCACTATCAAAATATGTATCCTGTTCTGCATCAAAATACATTGTAACAAAATCAATTTTTAAGTTAATTCTAAGATTTTTTTGGACATAGAATTATTCCGTGATAGTATACATTTTTTCTAATTCTACTTGATTCTATTGTTTATGAAAATGGGATTTCGCTGTCTCCTTCATCATTGAAATGGATTCAATGGAGTGAAGTTGTATTTGCACGGTACATATGAATTAAATTTGCCACACAACATTAAGTCTTGTTCATTTCTTTTTAAGTGCCCCTTTGAAGACATATTAAGTATTAATTACTACCAAACAACCTAACACTTAAAATTAACAATAGTAAGTGGGGGTCTAATTCCTTCAATTTTTGATTGCTATTAGAGATAGTAAAAATGTCAAATGCAAAATTTTAACTTTTTTTTACTTTCCTTTCCTGTTTTTCTCTCTCTTAATCCAAATTTTCTGTCCCTTTATTTCTCTTCCCACATTGAATTCACCCTCTCTAATTTACACTCCTTTCTTGGTCTTGTGCTGTTAATTTCACAATCTATCAATCTGATTGGTTATGGAGGTATACAGCACTTATCTGTTCACTCAGGTGCTAGATGACCAATTTCCATCATTTGCTCACTGATATTAACAACTCACACTTTCAACAACTTGCCCCGCAAAATAGTTTAAAAAAACTAAACGTACAATGGCAAGTACAGCTAAGAGCCGGCGTCATTAGATGCCCTGCTACAAGCAAAATTCAGCCCATTGCCATTGTAGCTCTATTGTCGTTGACTCCTTCGATTCGAGGATGATGTCTACTCAGCGTCATGAGTTTCTGCCATGGGTCTTCATATGACTGAACAGGCTGATTCTCAACCCATAGAACTTTGAGCACATGGGGCAGGATATCCCATGAGGTAGTGGGGTCCAGAGTGCAGGATTTGCTTCCTTTCCTTTCCTTCTCTGCCGCCACTTTGCCTCATCATTAAGATGTTGCAACTCAAAGCGTGATGGAGCATAATGGACAAGTTATCACCATTTTGAATGATAGGCAGTAAAGCCCCTCCAAGTCATTAATGTTAATACTGCCGCACTTCAAGGAGAGCTTCAGAGTATCTTTGAAGTGTTCTATTTGTCCTCCCCTGGAACTCTGACCATTTGAGAGTTCAGTAAACAGGAATTGGCAGGGTAGATGCTTTTCAACCATCTGGACACAGAATAAAGTCCGTTGCAGTTGATCGTGTAGGAGTTTTGCCTGAATGCTTGTGGAACTGGCTTCAAGAAGGACATTAGCATTTGTTCATTGGCCCTCCCATTGAATCTGGAGGATGCGGTGAATTTCTCTGGTGCTCTTATGTGTTGCTGATACACATTCCAGTTCTCACTGCTGTACAGGAGCGTGGTGATGACATCTGCTCTGCACACGGAGACATTTGTGGATTTGCAGAGATATTTGTTGTCAAACACTGCCTTCGTTTGTAGAAGGCTGAGTTGGCGCATCTGATCTGGTGTTGCGTCTTCTCGTCAATGGTGGCCTTTTGAGAGGTGTGGCTGCCAAGGTATGGGAGGTGCTCAATATTCCAGAGTCCTCACGGAAGAACAGGTGAAAGAAGACTGAGTGTCTCACCAGAAGCGAAGGCAGAAGAAGGCTGCAGCGACAAGATTGTCCCGGTCATTGTGGTTCGACACATCACCAAAATCCGACCACCGGCCCATCAAGAGTGTGTGGACAATTACGGCACCCCAAGGTCCCCACATTAAACAAAGTCATGGGCTGGCTTCTACCAGGGTCCACTTGCCAAGTTTTGTGGCGATGGAGAATTGGTGAGTGAACAGACCTGTGAACTAGGGAATCCCTGGTCAAGAATCTGCAGACAGCTCTATTGCAGCATATTATTGATTAACTTTCTAGTTTTTTGAAGAAAATTTTTCTTGTTGTACCTTAAACAGGTGCCATGCTCATGAGCTCCCTTTACTTTGGATAAGCAATGCAATGTAACCTCATGGCCCAGCATATCCCCCACTCTACCATTACCACCAAACCAGTGGTTCAATGAAGAGTGCAGGAGGGCATGCCAGGGACACCTAAATATGGAGTGTCAACCTGGTGAAGCTACAACACAGGACTACTTGTGTGCCAAGCCACATAAGCAGCAAGTGATAGACAGAGCTAAGCGATCCCACAACCAATGAATCATATCTATGTTCTGCAGCCCTGCCACATCCAGTCGTGAATGGTGGTGGACAATTAAACAACTATAGGACGTGCAGGGACGAAGTCAAACAGGAAATAAGGAAATCAAAGAGAGGGCATGATAAAAGATTAGCAAGTAAAGTTAAAGATAACCCAAAGATGTTTTACCAATACATTAATGCTAAAAGGTTAGCTAAGGAAAAAGTGGGACCTATCAGAGATGAAGATGGAAACTTGTGTGTAGATGCAGAGGCTGTGGGAAGGGTTTTGAATGAATATTTTGTCTCTGTGTTTACAAAGGAAAGGGAGTATGTAGATATAGTAGTCCAGGAGGAACACTGCGAGATATTGGACGGGATAGTCATAAAGAGAGAGGAAGTACTAGAAGGGTTGAAATCCTTGAAAGTCACCAGGGCCAGATGGATTGTTTCCGAGGCTGCTGAAGGAAGTCAGGGAGGAGATAGCAGATGCTCTGAGGATGATTTTCCAATCTTCACTAGATACAGGGGAGGTACCAGAGGACTGGAGAAATGCAAACGTAGTTCCATTGTTTAAAAAGGGATCAAAGGAAAAGCCAAACAATTATAGGCCAGTTAGTCTTACATCAGTGGTGAGCAAATTAGTAGAATCAATCCTGAGAGATAGGATTAACTGTCATGTGGAAAGGCATGGACTAGTCAGGGATGGTCAGCATGGATTTGTTAAAGGAAGATCTTGCCTCACAAATTTGATTGAATTCTTTGAGGAAGTGACAAGAAGGGTTGATGAAGGTAGTGCAGTGGATGTTGTGTACATGGATTTTAGCAAGGCATTTGACAAGGTCCCACATGGCAGATTGGTCAGGAAAGTAAAAGCCCATGGGATTCAGGGTAATGTGGCAAACTGGATAAAAGGTTGGCTTTGTAACAGGAAACAAAGGGTAATGGTCGATGGATGCCCTTGCCAATGGAAAGCCATCTCAAGTGGTGTTCCACAGGGCTCAGCGTTGGGACCCTTGCTGTTTGTGTTATATATTAACGATTTGGACGTGAACGTGGGGGGGCACAATTGGGAAATTTGCAGATGACACAAAGATTGGCCAAGTAGTAGATAGTGTAGAGGATAGCTATAATCTCCAAAACGATATAGATGAGTTGGTGGAGTGGGCGGTAAAGTGGCAGATGGATTTTAACATAGAGAAGTGTGAGGTCATACATTTAGGGAGGTCAAAATTTAGGGAGGATTACACAATAAATGGGAATATACTAAGAGGGGTAGATGAAGTGAGAGATCTTGGCGTACAAGTACACAGGTCCCTGAAGGCAGCAGTTCAAGTAGACAAGGTTGTAAAGAAGGCATATGGAATGCTCTCCTTCACTGGCAGAGGTATAGAATATAAAAGTGAGGATATAATGTTGGAATTGTATAAAACATTGGTGAGGCCACAACTGGAGTATTGTGTGCAGTTCTGGTCACCACATTACAGGAAGGACGTAATAGCTCTGGAGAGGGTGCAGAGGAGGTTTACAAGAATGTTGCCAGGGTTAGAAAAGTGTAGCTATGAGGAAAGATTGGATAGGTTGGGGTTATTTTCCTTAGAACAAAGAAGGTTGAGAGGTGACTTGATTGAGGTGTACAAAATTATGAGGGGAATAGATAGAGTGAACAGGATAAAATTGTTTCCCTTGGTGGAGAGTTCTAGAACCAGGGGACATAGATTCAAGATAAGTGGCAGAAGGTGTAGAGGGGACACGTGGAAGAGCTTTTTTACGCAGAGGGTAGTGAGTGTCTGGAATTCGCTGCTCAAGTTGGTGGTAGAGGCAGAAACTCTCTACTCTTTTAAAAAGTACCTGGATCTGCACCTTAAGTGCTGTAAGCTGCAGGGCTATGGGCCGGGTGCAGGAAGGTGGGATTAGAAAGGGCACCTGGGTGTCCTCGGGCTGGCATAAACAAGATGGGCCGAATTGCCTCCTTTTGTGCTGTAACTTTTCTATGGTTCTATGGTTCTAACTCACTGGAGGAGGAGGCTCCACAAATATCCCCATCCTCAATGATGGGGGAGCTCAGCACATCAGTGCAAAAGATAAGGCTGAGGCATTTGCAACAATCTTCAGCCAGAAGTGAATAATCAATCTCGGCCTCCTCCAGAGGTCCCCAGCAACACAGATGCCAGCCTTCAGCCAATTCGATTCACTCCATGTGATGTCAAGAAACAGCTGAAGGCACTGGATACTGCAAAAGCTATGGGCCCTGACAATATTCTGGCAATGGTACTGAAGACTTGTGCTCCAGAACTTGCCGCCGCCCCACCCCACTCCTAGCCAAGCTGTTCCAGCATAGCAACAACACTAATATCTACCCAACAATGTGGAAAAATGGCCAGCTATGTCCTGTACACATAAAGCAGGACAAATCCAACTTGGTCAATTACCGCCCCATCAGTCTTCTCTCGATCATCAGTAAAGTGATGGAAGGGGTCATTAACAGTGCTATCAAGTGGTCCTTGCTTAGCAATAACCTGCTTACTGACACGCAGTTTGGGTTCTGGCAGGGTCACTCAGCTCTTGACCTCATTATGGCCTTGGTTCAAACATGGACAAAAGAACTGAACTCTAGAGGTGAGGTGAGAGTGACTGCCCTTGCCATCAAGGCATCATTTGACCAAGTGTGGCATCAAGGAGCCCTAGCAAAGCTGGAGTCAAGGAGGATCAGGGGGTCATACCTGGCACAAAGGAAGATGGTTGTGGTTGTTGGAGGCCAATCATCTCAGTTCCAGGATATCACTGCAAGTGTTCCTCAGGGTAATGTCCTAGGCCCAACCATCCTCAGTTGCTTCATCAATGACCTTCCTTCCATCATAAGGTTAGAAGTAGGGATGTTCACTGATGATTGCACAATATTCAGCACTATTCGCAACTCCTCAGATACTGAAGCAGTCCATGTGCAAATGCAGCAAGACCTGGACAATATCCAGGCTTGGGCTGACAAGTGGCAAGTAACATCCTTGCAACACAGGTGCCAGGCAATGACCATCTCCAACAAGAGAGAATCAAACCATTGCTTCTTGACATTCAACGGTATTACCATCACTGAATCCCCTATTATCAACATCTTGGGGGTTACCATTAACCAGAAACTGAACTGGACTAGCCATATAAATATTGTAGCTACAAAAGCAAGTCAGTGACTAGGAATCCTGCGGCGAGTAACCTCACCTACTGACTTCTCAAAGCCTGTCTACCATCTACAAGGCACAAGTCAGGAGTGTGATGGAATACTCTCCATTTGCCTGGATAAGTGCTGCTCTAACAACACTCAAGAAGCTTGGCACCAGACAAAGCAAACCACTTGATTGGCACCCAATCCACAAACATTCACTCCCTCCACCACTGATGCACTGTGATAGCAGTGTGTACCATCTTCAAGATGCACTGCAGGAACTCACCAAGGCTCCTTAGACAGCATCTTTCAAACCCTATTTGAAACGACTACTATCATCTAGAAGGACAAGGGCCGCAGACATAGGAGAACACCTAGAAGTTTCCCTCCAACCACTCACCATCATGACTTGGAAATATATCACTGTTCCTTCCCTGTCGCAGGGTCAAAATCCTGGAACTCCCTCCCTAACAGCAGTGTGGATGTAGCTACACTACATGGGACTGTAGCAGTTCAACAAGCCAGCTCACCATCACCTTCTCAAGGGCAACTAAGGATGGGCAATATAAATGCTATAGACAAAAAGCTAAAAGCTACTGCGGATGCTGGAAATCCAAAACAAAAACAGAATTACCTGGAAAAACTCAGCAGGTCTGGCAGCATCGGTGGAGAAGAAATCAGTATAAATGCTAGCCTAGCCAGTGACACCCACATCCCAAGGGGGAATAAAAAAGTATATATTTTATGATAAAGGGGTAAGAGTATCTGCATCATACCACTTCTTTTCCCATTCATATATGGGTCACGGATCTGAATGTTATCAAACTGACAGTGAATATTTCCCTTCTATCGGATATAATAGCCCTTTTTGAAATTAGCTCAGGCAGTCCTGTCATAAATTCAAAAACATATCACTGATCAAAGTTTGGAACTCATTGGCATGAAATTACTGGTCTCAATTCAAGAGATGTCAAAGGATAGATAGCATAGAAAACAGAATATCATGTTGATATTACCTATGAGGTCGGGGTTATTGAAATGAAGCAGAGGAAGCTTTGATCTGAGTTTAACTTGAAGTGTGACTTAGGAGTGCTGACATGGGTACAAAAAATAGATTCCCTAATATCTGTAACAAAATTCACCAAAAAAGTACAAAAATGCATGAAGTAAATAAAAAACTAGCCACAATTTGCTTCAAAATGGTTATAGATATGAAATTAAATGACTATAGCTTGATGTTACATAAATATTAGAGATTGAATTATAACTTCCAAAGCATCTAATTACTGGGTGCAGGTTCAAGTCTTTGGCTAGGTAAATCTGAAGACTAAACTTTGATCACTGATGCAGTAAAATCCCGATAAATTCAAACTACTTCATCAGCATGTAATATGCTGAAATCAGAATTGTGCTTGGATCAGGATTTCTTTAAACTGCACATAAAACTAGCCAATCTGTTAATCTTTGTAACACAACCTTTATTATCATTCATTCAGCAATTTAGTCTAAACAAGAACTGAAAATACCTTAGAAAACCGCGTATTACACATAAAGCAAAAAGCCGTTTTCAGCAATTGAAAACAGTAATGTTTTCAGCAATAAATTGATTTGCGATTCTTTACAATCAGTGTGAATAGCAAGTGGTTCTATTCATCATACTTGGATAGAAATTATGTTTATTTATATAAGGGAATTCAACACTTTTTCTGGTACTTGATGGCTTGGTGGCTGTGAAGACTAAACTTGGGTTGTTTATCAAGGTGAGGAATATTAGTGCTTATAAGGAGCACTTTCCTTTTTAGCAATCAGTATCAGTATGATCAGGTCTGTAGGTTAAAACTCCTTCTGCTCAGAAGAGCACACCCGCTTACGCTAATAGGACATCTTCCTTTTTCCGATACCAATGCATCAGACTTCTTGATCAGTCACTGCCAATTCTTTCAAAGCTCTTAATAGTCTGGTTATGGTTAAGTTCAGCTGGTCCCCAAATTGGTAACGTCACATTGAAATCACTTGATATGCTTTATCGTGTTACTCCTGGCAGTGTGACGGCAGATGGGGAAGCCGTCATCCTCATTGTGCGATAGGTACATGTATGATGTAGCCACTGTGCTCCTGTCAATGAAGAGGTCAACAGATTGGCGTTCTGTGCTGCTATCAGGGTTGCATCTTTGTTTCAGTCAACAAAAAATCATTTGATATACACTCACCCTTCCTCCATTCCTGTTACTGCTTTTCAGTATCCTTCAACTTTAGGTTTGAGGTCCAGAACAGAAGATTCAAGCCAAGTTATCGTAAAATGCTGCCAAATAAGTCCAATTTTGTTGGAACCTGAGTTTTTCAATCTAATGCAAAATACCTCTTGGCCAACGCTTAAATAGTTGCATTGATTGCTGTTGGAATGTGTTAACAGTTTAATTCTATTAGCATATGTTTTTACCCAAATACGTTTTAATTTCATTTGGCGCTAATACAGAAAGATTAGTGTAAAAAGTGGAAGATTTCATAGTTTTACTATAGAGAATGCTGTTCTGAGATTGATCACCTTGTTGAGGCAGGATAGAAGGATCGTTTTTTTTTAATTCTTTCACAGGGCGTGACTAGGCCAGCATTTATTGCCCAAACTTAAATCTAGATTTAGACGTTGATAGGGAATGCCTGATATGGAAAAGGATTCCTTTGCTCAGTACAAACATTTGTGAACATTTGATGGTTATTTTAAAGCATTTCAACGCACACAAATGCCAACATTATACACCTAATCATTTAGACATTTTACTTCACATAGGTCTTCTCACAGCAACTTCATGTTACATGTTTTATTAATTTTCTATATGCAAATTTTCAGCAGGATGCTCCAAACCTCAACCTAAATCAGAGGAGCTCTCCTAAATTTAGCCCAATTTTTCCCAAATGTTTTCAAAGAACAACATTATCCCACTTCGGCTGCTGTGGCTCCATTAATAATATTCCCCTTCTTTTATTGTTTCCCATTGAAACCAAACATTATTTAAAATGATCTTCCTTTAACTCTAAAATTTATCAAATTTCCAGTCTCTCAATTTCTAATATCAATTATTTGGAACCTTCCTACTTTTCCAGTGTGGTAATACAGCACATTTGAAAAGTAATAGCTATCGCCTGAGGCAGTATATAGTACCTCTCCTTTTGCCCTTGTCTTGTGTTGTCTATGTGTTTGGCTATGGAGACGGTCTGATGCCATGTTATCAGTCAACGTTATATTTGGAAATCAATAGTTAAACTACATTGTTTAGAAATGTCTTTTCTCAGTGTAAACTAGGAAACTTGCAGTGGTTAAACCCATGAAGCAGAGTTTCGGGAAATCACAGGTGACAATAAAGTTGGGATTTTACTGTGTAAAAGTGAAATGCCACGATTCCATTGACATAAATAACTGATAAGTCAGTGTTATTGTTGCACAAGCTCAAAAAGAATGTTATTAGTTTACAATTCCCTTACCATTTTTCCTGATTTTACTTTCTCTGCATTATTTTTGATTGTTTTTTGTGCTTATCTTACTCCCTGAGGGTCACTACGATTTAATGGTGGTGCCTCTTTTGTATCTTGGGAATGCATAAGAATGCTTTGTAACAATTTCCTATTTAGACCCAACCTAATATGGAGTTAATTGATATTTTAAAACAGGACATTTGTATCCTCATAAACACAAAGTATTCCTCTGAATAAATATTCAAGGATAGTCATTGCAACGATGAGAAATCAACCTCAAATCCACGTAGGATGACTTTGACTTTAGGCGATAGTGTATACAGGCACTATTTAATTAGCTGCCTTTTATATATCTCTTCCAATTAGCATTTCCACTAAATAAGCATCTAATTCAATATTGCCCCTTTTACACCATCACATGAAGTCAAAATTACCCCCATATTATTATATATGCGTTTGAACCATTGTCTCTTCTAATATAGTGAAAGACTTGCATTTATGTAGCATCTTTTATGAACTCAGGATGGCCTAAAGCACATTACAGCCAATGAAGCACTTTTGAAGTGTATTCACTGTTGTACAGTAGGAAATGCAGCAGCCAATTTGCGCACAGCAAGCTCCCACAAACAGCAATGTGTTGATGTTGATTGAGAGGTAAACATTCACCTGGACAGGGGGATACCTCCCCAGCTCTTCTTGAGGATAATGCCATAGGATCTTTCATATCCACTCGAGAGAGCAGGCAGGGCCCTGGGTCAACATTTCATTTGAAAGATGACACCTCCAACAGTGTGGCACTCCCTCAGTACTGCACTGGAGTATCAGCCTAGATTTTGTGTTCAAGCCCTGGGGTGGCAGTATGGGGAAGTAAAAAGGCAAAGCGCAATCACAAAATTAGATATTTAAACATAATTGCTTTTGAGTTACAAATGATGATTTTGGAATTTTTTTCGTGCAAGAATAAGCACAATTCTGGCTTTAAGAAAAGAAAAAAAAACACAGGAGCTTAAAGTTCCCATTTGAAACAAACCTCAAACCTCCAAACCAAACACTATTGGTTTGGAATAGTTTGGTATAAGATTGAGATAGCAATCGCAGAAGTTAAGAAGATGCGTGAGTTTCATTTGACGTTCAAGGAGATAGTACGGCCAAAAATGTTGGTTTAGACTTGGAGAGACATAAATAAACTGTCTTTAAAGAATTAAAATAAAGATTATTTGTACTTTACACAAATAGATGTTTACCCTACCTCCTCCAAAAAAAAATTCATAGTTCTCAAATCAAACAAATTGGGTTAAAAATTCCTAAAGCTGTTGCCTTGGTTGCGTTTGCTATGTTACGTTGAACCTTTTCAATCATATTTCATGTCATATTTTAAGTGAGTCAATTATTTTCCACTGTCCCTGAAAGTACACAGGCATTGAAACATATAAGATAATTTGTGGATAAATTCAAATCTAGCCACATGTCTGTTGTACAGTGGATAGTTAACATTCTAATTAGACCTCATGAAAAGGATTCAAACTGTCCCGATTAGATTATGGAAATAAAATTTGATGCAGTATTAAGGCTTTGCCACTAGGTGTCACATGCACATTTAATAAACACAAACTCGTACGTTTGCAAAGTATGCTAAAGACATCTTGGTGAAAAATATCACAACAATGCCAACCTGTGCTCTGACTCCTTGCAGTGGAATAAGTAAGGTTGAGCAGTTGGTTTTAGAACTGTAAGTTTTTGTCTTTGGCATCAAAACTGAACTTGGGGCTTTCTTGAATTATTTCGTCGTGTTAAAATGTTAACTGGTGATTTAGCTATAGAATAAATGTATTAATGTAAGATTAGTTCTGATTCCCAAGCAAGGAAACTAATTTTATTACTTTCAATACATAGACATCCTGATCGAAGTACAAAATGTCCTTTCAGCGTTCTCAGTCATTCTTAGTATGTAGCTGTCCTGATTCAAGTAATGAAGCATATTGTCAAAGCCGTTTTGCCTTCATCAGAATTCAGTTGTACAGTAAGAATTCTTGTTACAAGTAACTATTCTGAGAGTATTAAAAAATTAATTTGTACAAAGGCATCCAAAAAGATCTTTTGGCAAATGCTGTGCTGCTAAAATCCACAGTCCAGTGCCGACGCATTGGATCCACTTAAATAATCCAAGAAATGATTGAAAAAGTAGAAGCGAAATATGTTCTGATTGCAGAGCCAAAAGGTTCCAGTGATCTTCCAGTTTATATGGCTTTGCTAAGTATCTTTGGTACCAGAATAGCTCACTGGTTTCACAACACAACCAAGGTGTCTACTCAGGTAAAGATCATTGTAGTGAGATTGTCAATTTGTGTTGGGACAAATTGTTCATTGTTTGGCTGTGCAAAATGTGACAATTCCATAATGAACGATATTTGCATTGTTACCTGTGTTCACAAAAGGAGTGATTTTAACCCCATCCGCCACATGGAAATCTACATTTGAAATCAGCCAGCTAACTTCCCTTTCTGATCTCTCACGCCAGTCCCACTATCTTGTATGTTAACCTGCTCTTCTGAGCAGCTGGCAAGGGGAGCTGCCTGAATCTAGTGGAGTCCTTCTTTAAATGTAAAGATTAGGGTCTGATAATGTAACCGGGGCACGACTCTGATGATAACTGGCAGCCTAGGTGGCGAAGCTATTGTGGTTTTCCCATCAGGTGGAAACAGAGGAAAGAGGGTACAGAGGCCAGAAGAGACCCCCCCAACACGTTAAGTTGTTTAAAACATTTTCCACTGCTGCAGAGCCACAATCAGTAGGAGTGCTTCCCCAGGCCTTACAAAGTACGTTTTGGCCTCCCCTGGCCTCGTTTCTCGGAAAGATTCCCTTCCTGGTGGCTGGCAGCCGACTAATGGCCAGTTCAGGCGGACAACAGAGGCCTGGAGATAAAATTGCCGGAGCTTCATGCCACTGTGGTCAGGGGGATTTAGTGAAGCAATCTGTTTGTGGGGGTAGAACTGCAAGGGCTGCATTCTATGTTGGGCCATCTTCCCCACAGCAGGCCTAGGGTGGCTCTGTTCGCCGCTCTCAGTGCCTCAATCGTGGGTCATCTCATAACGAGTATTCGAGGATTGAAAGTCCAATGGTCAGCGAACAAAACTCTGGCATTTCACCTCTGAGATATTCGCTGGTTGAATCTCTTCCAGTTGACAGCCCTAAGTGTTATTAATTTGTGCAGCTGCAATCGAGTTCCCAGTGACCATGAGAACACAGCACACAAATGACTATAATTCATGAGCAACCTCCTTCATCCTCAATTGGCTATTCAATATCCCAGCCAAGTTTTTTTCACACCAGGCTATAAGTAGGTGCAAGAGAGCAACATACCACATTCATTCTTAAACAGTTATTCCATATTACGTCAGGACTTCCATGGGCCAAGTATACAGCACATTTTACTAATATTGGCTGATGATCCTTTGGATTTCAGCGAGTCAACAACTGCACCTGAGCAGTTTCCCACACATTTTTCAGCTTGATAGGAGCTGCTCCGATTAAAGGCGCAACAGCCTTAATTTAACCTTTCAGGTTTCTGTGCTGCAGAGGCACAGTTGCGCCAAGATGACAGAACATTTAACACAGCTGTTAGAATTTACCCCAAATCGATTTGCACTTCTTCACATTTATTTAATTCTCCATTTGCAATCAGAATTGCAGCAAGATTTTATCTATTTTTAAAGCTGCAAAAGTTTTAACAATTCAAACTGTAGCTACTTTCTGCAGTTATTTTTTAGTTCAGTTTACAACTAATTACATATTATATGACAGCAAGTTTAAGAAGACTATACTAATGGGCGCTGTGTCATGACCTGCTGTAAATATTGTTTTAGGCTCATTTAGAGCAACAGTCAATCATTTGCTGCCACATTTAACGAGACCTAAAAAGGTTAACTTCGGATAATCTATCCAGCCTTTGGTCCACTTTTCACCATAATATCTCTACAGCTTCTATTTTGCCCAATCGCATCCTCACCTCCAGCTTTGATGCTATAATCCCCATCTGCTACTCACCCATGCCTCCATCATCTCTACACTTGACTATTCCAAAACACTCCTGGCCAGCCTCTCACATTCAACCTTCCATAAACTTGAATCCAAATCTCTGCTATCTGCGTCCTCACTCACACGAAGCCCCGCTCGCCTGTCACCCCTGTGCTTGCTGACCTTCATGGCTTAATGGGGAACCAATGCCTTGATCTTTAAAATTTTTATCCTCGTTTTCAAATCACTCCCTATCTCTGTAATCTCCTTCAGGTCTACGCCTTCCAAGATGTCTGTGTTCCCCTAATGCTGGCCTCTTGGGCATCCCTGTTTTTGTCGTTGAAGCACTGGGGGCCATGCCTTCACCTGCCTAGGCCCAAAGCTCTGAAATTCCTTCCCTGAGCGTCTCTGCCTCTCCAACTCTCTTTCCTTCTTTAAGACGTGCCTTAAAACTTACCTCTTTGTTCATCTTTTTGGCTATCTATGCCTTAAACAGCTTGATGTCAAAATGTTACTTTATAACGCCTCTGTTAAGCACCTTGGACATTTTATTATGTTAAAGATGGTATATAAAGACACATTGTTGTTGCAGCTGCTGTATTCCTTCCATCTGTTTATGAATCACTATAAAAGTTGAATTGGATAACTTGCATATTAAGTCAAGATTAAACTTGATGGTTTACCTCAGTGTTCAGTGGACAAAATAAAAGTCTGGTGCATATTTTGACATCTCTCAGTTAATAATGCAATGCATGACTGCATCATACAGACTAGAGGCTTTCACGTTCAATCCCAGGTATCAATTGAACAAGCTGAACACAACCAGGGCAGCAATAGAGTTTCTATAATTGGCCTCAGCGATTCTGGGCTAGGGAAGTGGGTAAAGCTGGCTTTCCCACTCCTGATTGTTTATCGGTGATCCTAACGAAAAGTGCATGCGTATGGACAGCAGACGAGAACAAAATCAGTCTTGGCTGTGATGCTCCCTATGGTTATTAGTCCACCTCGACTCACGGCTTGATCCTCTACTTCCCGCACCTTAATTTCCTGGGTGGTTCGCACATGTGATATTTGCAGTTTGGCATCCCGCTGCACACCGGCCCAATGTAGATGAGGTTGGGCCTCAAAATCAAGGCCAACTCTTCATTGCGGGTACAAGCGTCCAGCCAGTGCACTCCGCTAGTGAGCTGCCCAAAAGTCAAAATCACCCCATATGTTAAATGAGTTTTCTCATGCAAAGCTCAGCTACTCTAAACTTTTACCAGTTCAGCTTTTGCCTGAACTCTGAACATCAATTTTGATCAAATGTACAAAACAATTCTCCTCATGGTTATGGCCATTTTGATGCCAAAATATAAAAAAAATCCTAAATTAGTTAATCAAAGTAGATCTAAATTGAGTGCGGTTTGCATTTTTTAATTAAATGTCATTAAAAAAAAAATTTGGTTGTTTTCTTTCAAGTTTTAAATATTTTTTCGGAAGATTCCAGATTCACTCATGCGAGATAAATGCAAGGAGGCTTCAGGTACGTGTGTTTAAAGATGTCTATGATACTCTTCTACCTTTAGAACTATGGGCAGAATTTTTCGCTTGGCATGCGGGCACACACCCAAGACCCTCGAGTGTAAAATAGCGCGCGATATTTCAGTTGGTTGGCACGCGCTAAAGTTGGAAATGCACCCGCCAACAATTAAGAGAGTTATTAAGCCCATTAACGGCGCAGTTGACTGGGATCTTTCTCTGCCCATCCGACTTTGGCGGGTGGGCAAATCGGTCAAGCGGCCTTTGCATTTTTCAGGCAACCTCATCCAAGGGCGGGATGAGGTTTCCATCATTAAATTAAAAAACAATAAAAATGTTTGGACAGAATTTTCATGATGTATATGTTGAGGTGACTGTTTCTGATGCGTGGGCATTTTTTTCCCGGTTTTTAAAATCTTTATTTTTTTGCATTTAAATTCTTCAGCTCCCTGAGGCAGCTCTCTGCCTGCTGGGTGCTTTCATTCCGCGCTCCTCAGCGCCCCCGCTGACTTCAGTGCTCGCCCTCCTCTCACCCCCAATCCAAGCAGCACTGATCGTATCAGTGCGCACTTCACACTGGCTGGTCGCTAATTGGCCAGCCAGTGTGAAATCGCGGTCAGGGACCAATCGCAATCAGCAGTCCATTTATCGACTGCTCCCGGGCCCGCAGATTGCGCCTACCCACCAAGCTGAAAGTTCAGGCTTATGTTGATCTGACAATCAATAGCCTTAACACGACTTTGTGCTCAAGATCTCAAGTCTTAGATATTTCTTTTGGAACTGTCCTGTATGTTATACTCCTGATAGCCAGCTGGAGAAGGAAGAATCCAAAACCAGTCTTTACTTGGGATGGGTTTATTCACAGAGTGAAATATTACAGGTATATATCTCTGGACCTCGCTCAACTCCTGTGTCATTAAATGTCTCTTTATATGTGCTCAAGTAGCTATCCAATCGATGACCTCCACCTGTATGTACTTAACTTCAGTTGATACTATTAACATTTCACAATTTTCATCGTCAATTTCTAGCACAGTGGTTCTCAATCTGCAGTCCACAGACCCCTGGGGACCGCAGAGACCTTCCAGCTGGTCCACGGTACAAGGCTAACGCATGGGTGGGCAATGTTGGTGACCACCCAGGGTGTCATGGTCAAGATTAAGCAACAGCTCCCCCACTGCTCCTGCTCCCACCCTGCTCCTCTAATGCTCTGTCTGTGACCTTGCTCTCTCTGTAATCTTTCTCTCTGCTCCTCCTCCTCCTCTTCTAGTGCAGTCTCTGTGTGCTTGCTGTCTCTGTGCTACATTGGTGCTTTCTCTGTGCACCTATATAGGAAATAGGAGCAGGAGTGGGCCATACAGCCTGCCAACCCTGTTCCACCATTCAAACAGATCATCGCTGATCATCTGCCTCGATGCCATTTTCCCCCACTATCCCCATATCCCATTAATGTCATTAGTATCCAGAAATCCCCTTGCAATGAAGGCCATCATACCATTTGCCTTCCTAATTACTTGCTGCACCTGCATGCTAGCTTTTAGTGACTCATGAGCAAGGACATCCAGGTTCCTTTGGACGTCAACACTTCCCAACCAGGTTCTTGCCCATTTACTTAGCCAAATCTCCTTGAAGCCTCCTTGAATCCTCCTCATAACTCACATTCCCATCTAGTTTTGTGTCATCACCACATCCAAATCATTTCTATACATTGTGAACAGTTGTGGCCCAAGCACTGATCCTTGTGGTACCCCACTAGTAACAGCTTGCCAACCTGAGAATGACTCGTTTATTCCTACTCTTTAACCAATTTTCAATCCATAGTAGTATATTACCCCCAATCCCATGTGCTCTAATTTTGTTTACCAACCTCCTGTGTGGGACCTTATCGAAAGCCTTCTGAAAATCTGAATACACCACATCGACTGGTTCTCCTTTATCTATGCTTTGAGTAACATCCGCAAAAAACTCCCAACAGGTTTGTCAAACATGATTTCCCTTTCATAAAATCCATATTGACCCTGCCCAATCATATCATCATTTTCTAAATGCCCAGTTATCATATCTTTTATTGTAGATTCTAATATTTTCCCCACTACTGACATCAAACTGACAGGCCTGCAGTCCTCACTCAGTTTTCTTTCTCCCTCCCTTCTTAAATAGTGGCACTACATCTTCTACTTTCCAGTCTGCAGGAACCTTTCCGGAATCTATAGAATTTTGAAAGATAACCACCAAGGCATCCACTATCCGTATAGCCATCTCCTTCAACCCTCTGGGATGTAGCTCATCTGGTCCAGGGGATTTAGCAACCTTCAATCCAATTCATCTTTTGAGTATTTCCTCTTTATTAATACTAATTCCTTCCAGTTCTTCATTTTCATTAGTCCCTTGGTTCCCGAGTATTTCTGGCAGATTTTCTGTATTTACAAAGTATTACACAAGGTAATTGTTTCGTTTTGCCGCCATTTCCCTATTCTCCATTATAAATTCTCCTATTCTCTCCCATGAACCTTCTCTCTCCATGCTCCCCTAGTGCTCTCTCTAGGCTGCTGCTCTCTCCATGCCCCTGTTCTCTCCGTGCTCTTGTTTACTCCGTTGTCTACTCCCTGCATATCTTGGCTCTTATTTACTCCTGTTCTCCTGCTCCTCCTCCAGTGCTTTCTCTGTGCTCTGCTCTCCCTGGGCTCCTGCTCACTCTCATGCCCCTGCCAAGGAGCTCTGGATAGGCTCTGCAGTGAGAAACTCACTTCACTCTTATCTGTAAATAAAGATCTATTATTGTAAAAGCAACATTAAAACACTCTTTACAAGCAGTATTTTCATCTTATGAATATTATATAGCATTATAATTTAGATGGGGCATTGAGGGTGACTGATCCATTCGAAAAGGAGTTCTTCAACCAAGAAGTGTGAGCACCACCGTTCTAGCACACACTCTATCCCAGAGTGTCTTTATTATAACTTGTTTGTATCCATTGTATTTAGGGATGTTTTCCACTTGTTTCTTGCTTTTAGTTTGTTTCAACACCTGAGTTTGTGTTTTAATCAGCTGGCTTTTTTACATTGTAGCCAGTCCTAAGTATCAAGCTGTAAATACAGAACACAATATCCACTCAGCTGCTTTTTGTAGAGGTTATTCCCTGCCAAAAGGATGATGGCTATAAGAGGTGTACGGTCTGTACAGCATGTTTTGTGAGCACCACATCTATAGCAACAAAACTGAGTGCAAACAATAGAGGCAGTAGATGGGAAGCAGTCACAATCTGTAATTATAGAAGCAGCTACAATTTATAATGATGTACTATCTTAACCCCATACCCACCACACAAACAGCCTTGAGTCCACAAAGATTTATTTGAGCTTGGCATGGGAATCTAAACATCTGGTACTCCTGATATCTGTGCAGGATTTCAGGAAACTAGCCTTTCCAAAACCCTTACCCTTCACTTACAGGGACTGTTCAATGTGCAGTTCATAAATTAAGACTTTCAATTGGATAAAATTAGATTAAATCAAACAGAAATAGTCAATCCTTGGATTGGCTATTATTAAAGTGAAAGATCTTTGTCCGTTTATGGAAAGCTGCTAAAGAAATGTGCTTAGTCTTTCGATTTCTGTTTTATAATATTGTGTCTTTAGCTCTTTCACTGAGATAAACCTACAGACAAAATGATCCCCAGTAGCAGAAGCCGTTTGATGTTTGCATTTCCATTTTATTTTTTGCAAAGTCAATGCAAAATGTTCATTTAAGTTTATTTTTTTCATTATTATTACCACACCACCTCCGCCTCCCCACCCCCACCCCTCCCACCGACCCCCACCACCAACCCCTCCCACCCCCACCCGCTCTTAAGCCATGCAATATGTTGTTCGGTCTCCCTTTGCTGCTTGATAACTGGCTCCTAGATGCTTCTCCTGGCTCTGGTTACGTAGGACTGTGCAGTCCTGCTGGCCAGTTTCAAACACTAATACCTTTACGCCACCTACCCTTGCCAACATCTGTTCCAATCTCTTTTTTTTTTAACCACACTGTCTCCACTGCCTCCCTGGGTAGCCCTTCCCACATATTCAACACATTCTCTAAATATATTAAATATAAACTATCTGTGAACGTTTCTCTAAAGTTAAGCTTGTATTCCCTAGTTCTAGGATTTGTGGAAATATCAGATGTACTTTTGAGGTTCAATTTATGTTTACTTAAATATGTTGCACTTTATCTTCTGTAGACTAAATAATCCTAGAATCTAATACCACTTCTCACAGGTCAGGGAACTTAAACTGGTTTAGCATTTTGGTTGCCCTTTGCTGTTGTGGATAAGGTCCATCATTTTCTTAAAGAACTGTAGTTTATGTGCTGGTCAATGTCAATCTAACTATACAATATCAGGGGTTGAAATTTTCCAGCCCCATTGGCGTCAGGCATCATGGTGGGTGGGGGGACGATGACAATATGCCACGAAGGCCAAAAAATGTGGAACCAGTTTGTGATCATCCGCTCCGTCCGTCAATGGCGGGCCGCATTCCCTGTCACCGCACGTTGGGAATCCTCGTTTCGATACTTTAGCATCTCATTATAAGCCCAGCTCACCGGGATCAGCCCCCCCACGCGGGATCATCTGGGCTCCAATCATGCCAACACATTTCACAACTGTGCATAAGCGACGTGCATCTGGTGTGTTGCTCTTCACTTGGGACTTTGAGGTTTGTTCGCCTACCTTGCTCCGGGCAGCATTCGCTGTCATCAGCGCCAGGCTTCACAGGCTGCACCACATCACTTTCAGCAGGATCACGGCCGATGTGGTACTGCCTACCAGACCCGCCGTAATGGCTGTAGAGCTAGGTCTTGCTTGGGGAAGAGGGAGAAGTGGCCTCAGGCAATTGAAGAGGCTGCAGAGCGAGGGCTGTGTTGGGGGAAGGGGGGGTATCCCAGGGTGTGTGTGGGGGGGCTCATGTTGATCTGTTCAAGTGGCTTTAAGATGGTGAGGGCTGAGGATGCAGCCTCCAGAGGAGATGAGGCCAGATGAGGGTGTGTGAGAGAGAGTGAGTGGTGATGTCCCTTGAGCTGGCAATGAGCGAGATGCCAGTGAATGTGTGATGGGCTTGTGAGTGGGTGAGTTTAGAGTGATGAGATGGTTGCCTCACCCTGGCGGCATAGATGAGATCACTTATCCATTTTCTGCACTGGATGGCCGACCTCTTGTGTGCAGCATTGGCACTGACCAACTCTGTCCCCACCTCCCAAGCTGGAGTGGTGAGGCTGATGGGCCTCCTGCAGCCAGAGTTGGGGGGTGCGGTGGGGTGGGGGGGGGGGCGTAGAGGACATCACGGCGAGTCTCCACAGTGTCCAGAAGGTGTCCCAGGGATGTATCAGTGAATCGGGGGGACTGCACTCTTCTTGGCTTTTGGCGCCATGTCTTCACCTGCGCCCTCCTGGGCTGCAAGTATTGAGAAGTGTGCACGCGGCTGCAGTTTAAATATGGCACCCCGAGTGAGGAAGCGGCGAGGCAATGGTATGGCAGGCAAATCGGAGGTCACCCGCCAGTGAGATGGTGTGTTTCAGTGGCTGCATAATTAACAAAGTGGGAATGGGATGATACAGTGCGAAAACCCACCATTGCGGCAGGCGGGCAAAACGACATTTTCGCGCCCGCTACCACACTTTGTACAAATCTGGGACAGTTCGACCCAGGGGGTCTCATTATGGCCTCTTACAGGTTGCCTTCTAATACTTCATCCACTACAGCTGTTAGTGTTATCAAATCCACAGTTTCCTGGATCATCCTTACGCCTCTTGAAGATTGGAAAGTAGCAAACATAAAACCAACCATCAGACAGTGTTCACATTTTAAAAACAGAATTACCTGGAAAAACTCAGCAAGTCTGGCAGCATCGGCGGAGAAGAAATCAGTCAACGTTTCGAGCCCTCATGGCCCTTCAGCAGAACTGAAGCATAGTTTCAACAAGGGAGAAATATATTTCTCCCTTGTTGAAACTATGCTTCAGTTCTGCTGAAGGGCCATGAGGGCTCGAAACGTTGACTGATTTCTTCTCCGCCGATGCTGCCAGACTTGCTGAGTTTTTCCAGGTAATTCTGTTTTTATTTTGTTTTGGATTTCCAGCATCCGCAGTAGCTTTTAGCTTTTTGTGTTCACATTTTCACTGGTTCCCTGGGGATAGCATCCGTGCCTTCTTTTCATTTAAATTTCTCAGTGGCCACTGCATCTAATTTCTATTTCCTTTAATAATTTCACCATTGCGTCTGAAAGTGCAACTTCTGTGCAGGGTAAGGTGTAGTCCCAGGGACAACAGAAGAAATACTAAAGACCAGAGTCTACTTCATCAGCACAGATTAAAAGTATATTTGCTACCCTTTGGTTATTTGATGTTAACTCACCTTTGACATCTTCCAATTGCCCACCACTTCCTTTTCTAAATGTTCACTGCAAATATATTTATAGAGGTGTTTGATATTTTAGATTCCCCGCTTTCCTAACCAATTTTTATATCTTAGGTCTTCTAACTATTTTTTATCTTTGTTTTATTTTTATATTTGTTTCATTTCTCCATAAAATTTGTAGCATTATACTTTATGTCATGATCTTTATTTTTTCCCCTACTTCCCACGTTAGTCCATTGTTGCCCACATGGGGCACCATTTTGAGTTCGGCGTGTGGGTGCAGTCGGTGGGCCCAGGAGCGGCCGGGAAGTGGGCTGCCACTCGTGATCAGACCCCAACCGCAATTCCACGCTAGGCGGGTCAAGTAAGGCCCACCCAGCGTGAAAGGAAGCTCCTTAGTGGTCAGGAAGGGGGTGGGCGGGAGCGGGAGCGGGGGCCTGTTGGCTGCCAGGTCCAATGGAGACCCGGCGGCCAGTTTAAAACCAGCACAGTCAGGTCCCGGAAGGCTGCCGGCGACTAAGACATCTTTGGTGCTGTCAGCAGGAGATTAAAACTTATGGATTCAAATGCAGCCGCCGACGCCAAGTGGGAGGGCAGGTCGGGTGGTCATTCGGCTCCCCGGTTTTCTGATGAGTGCCTCGCGGTCCTCCTGGAGGAGGTGGCTGCCAGGAGGGACCCCACCTTGTCCCCAGGGATGGAAGGAGGAGGCTACCGCACGCTACAAAGAGAACTTGGGGGCAGGTGGTAGCGCTGGTCAGCAGCCATGATGTTATGCGGTGCACCCGGGTCCACAAGAGGTTTAACCACCTGTGCACTCAGGAAGGGTGAGCACCATGTTGACATGGGTCAGTGGGTTGAAGCGTTCAGGTCTGGCCGTCCCCCCGTGAACCTCAGGGGTGCTAGAGTCTGAGTGCCAACTGCCAATGACACCGGAGCTGGCCAAGGGGGTGAGACCTGGCTGCTTGGACTGAGTGCCTTGCAGCTCGAGGGCCACGACTCGAATGTGCCCTGCGAGGTGCTCCTCAGCTGGGGTTGGCCAGGCTGCAATGGCGCTGCAGGTAGAGAGGGGACTAATCAATGCTCCTCTGTCCTTTCAGGAGAAGACGGCCCATAACAAGATTGAAAGGTTACAGACTGGCGGAGACCACGGGCTAACCTCCTCATCCTAACCAGATACGAGCAGGACCTCGGTCAACCAGCCACGGAGAGGCTGGGGTGTCAGACGAAGGTAAGAGAACAGTGCACAGAGGTGAGAGTTTCAGATGGTGCAAACAGTCTTGTTTAGTCTCATCATTGATGGCAGCCTCAAAACTGGAATCCCCATGGATCATTGAAAGACGGTGGCACCATGATGAAGATCTCCATGGTCTCGGCAGGATGCCTGGCATGCACAGTGACAGCGTGATGACTTAAATTAATGACATGTCATTGTTCTCTCTTAGGTTCGCCACCACGCACCCAATCGCAGGACCCCAAAGAGCCACCCATGACACCAGAGGACCACCAGGCTCCACATGCACCTGTGTCACACCCACTCTCTGAACCAGACACCAGCGGAGATACCAGCACCTTGGTGGGCTTCAGATCTTCGGCTAGAGTGTTGGTGCACGGCCTTGAGGGCACTTCACACTCGCTTGAGGTGTAGGTGGAGGCAGAGCGCGCCCAGGACTGCTGGAGGCCAGGACGATGCTCAGTCAAAGGCAGATAATGAACCTCTGGAGTCATCAATTAGGTGGCAAATGCTGGATGTCCAGCAAGCTGTGCGGGAGGATCTGGCAGGAGATCCATGAGGGTCTGCATACCATGGTCTCCATTATGGAAGAATCCATGTGAAGCATCAGCACTGTGTTCACACTCATGGCCGAGCGCACTGCCTCCTGCATTGAGAGAGTGGCGACTCTCATGGTGAGACAGCTCCAGGGACAGAATCAGGGGTTCCTGGGGTTGCGCTCGGACCTGCAAGCCCTCACACAGGCACTGACCTCAGGTGGTCAGTGTCAGTGTGGGACATGGATGAGGCATCCAGCTAGGTGCCCGTCCATCAATGATGAGCAGGGAGGTCCACAGCGGCCTCACGTTGGTGCACAAGCTGCCTGCCGTCTCTGCGGGCTCCTCTCAGGGCGCTCTGGATGACGGCAGCAGCTCCTCTGCCCCCCTGCCAGTGACCATGGCATCTGATGAGGTTGTGGCGACTGGGGAGATGCCAGCAGTGGCACTGGCTGCTTCCTCCCAGGCGGGGCCACACAGGCTCCACTGGCCAGAGGAGAACTGCCAAGGCCAACAAGACAGCAGAGTCAGAAGGCTATCTCCAATGCCGGTGCCATTGAGGGAGGAGCACCAGGAGGTTTCACTCACAAATGTAAGTTTAAGACAGCATGAGTACAAGAGGGACAGGTCACGGGTGATCTTCTGCTGTGCAATGTCTTGTTTATTTTAACTGGCCTGGTGTTAAAGACCAGAGAAGGTTCTGTTAATTTGTTTTGACTGTCAACATGAGAAAAGTTTTCTTTTGTCATAATGGCCTGAGTGTGCTTCACCTTTTTTAATTTAATGTAGTGCAGGGTACGCTGGTATGTAATGCTGGATAAGGGTGGCTCAAAACTTTATTACACAGGCACTGAGTGGACTTTGGAGTCAAATGAAAGGGTCATTTCAGACATCTGGGATGGAGACAGCAGCCCTGGCATGAGGTTAGTTGGCACTTATTTGGCAGCCTCGCTGAAGGAGCGTTGGATTAAGACGTCCCTGGTGTCCCTGCCTCCCTGCAGGTTACCGAGGTCTGGCTCCACGCCCTCAGTGTTCTCCTCACCGTGCTCCTCTTCTAACTCACTACTGGGCTCATCATCTGTGGCCTGTGGAGCTGCGTCAAGATCATCTTCCTCCAGTGGGTCCCCCCTTGCCAGTGCCAGATTGTGGAGATTGCAGCATGCAACCACGATCAATGGCACCTGCTCTGGGGGTATTGTAGTGCACCCCCTGAATGGTCCAGGCGTCAGAAGCAAATCTTCAGAAGACCTATGCTTTTCTCTATCACTGCCTTTGTGGAGCCGTGGCTCCTGTTATACTGCTGCTCTGCCTCTGTTCTTGGTGGAGAGGCGTCATGTGCCACCTTTTCACGGGATAGCCCTTGTCACCCAGCAGCCATCCATCCAGTCGGGCTGGAGCACTGAAGAGTCTCGGCATCTGGGAGTGTCTCAGGATGTACACGTCATGGGAGCTGCCAGGGTACCTTGCACAGACCTGAGAATCTGCATCCTATGGCCACACACTATCTGCAGGTTCATGGAGTGGAATCCCTTCTTGTTAATGAAGGCATCTGACTGACCCTTGCTGGTCACTTGTGTGCAGTGCATTGCACCCTGATGCGGGGGGAACCCAGCAATCACTGCAAAGCCTCTGGGTCGCTCAGCCTGGCTGGCCTCGTCCATACGGAAGTGAATGAAAGTCAATACCCACCTGAACAGAGCTTCTGTCACCAGCCTGACACAGCTGTGGACAGCTGATTAGGAGACTCCACACAGATCCCCCACTGACCCCTGGAAAGAGCCGGATGCATAGAATTTGAAGGCCACTGTGACCTTCAGAGCCACTGGCATGGGGTGTCCACCCACGCAGTTGGAGGCAACCTCAGGCTCAATCATCTGACAGAAGGAGGTCACGGTCTCCCTGGAGAGATGGAGCCTCCTTTGGCATTGCACCTCAGACATATTGAGGTAGCTGCATCGCTGCCTGTAAACCCTGGCAGCAGGATAGTGGCATCTTCTGTGGCCCCTTCCATCTTTTGGCCTTCCTGCTGGCCCTGCGTCCCTTGTGCCTGCGCCTGTCCTCCCACAGGTCCCTCCCCTGGGAGCTGCATAGGGACACCTGGCCTCTGCTCCCTTCTGCCCCTCTCTTCCTCCTCAGAGGAGGTGCCTCCAGCGGAGACCACAATCCCCGTTACCAGGGTAACAGAAGGTTGTCTGATACCTGGAAGGGTCCACATGGTCTGACTTCTCCGGGGTCCTTGGAGACACCAAGGAGACCTGAAATGAAGCTTGGAAATGCTAAGAATGAAGCCCCAAACAGAGATGAAGCTGCCATATACCAATAAATCACCAGCAGCAAACTATCTACCAAACTCCTCATTACGCACACTGGCAATGCTGCTGACCCTTTTTATCCCGCCCGTGGGTGAGGTTTTTGAAATTGTCAGTAGGCCGCCTGCCCATTTTGCCCGCGCGACGAACGCGAAATTGGATTGGGCAACGAAAAACCGGCGTCAATTGGCCTTAATTGGCCTCTTAATTAATGGCGGGCACAGATCCGGCACCCGCGCGTGTCTGCTGACCGAAATATCGCGAGTGCGTGATGACATCAGGACGCTTGCCCAACATCAACACGCGCTATTTTACGCTCGAGCATGTCGGGCTCGTGTCCGCAAGCGGGCGAAAAATTCTGCCCATGATCTTTTCCTTCTTTTATCCTTTCTCCCTCTGGTCTTCACCAGTTCTGTACTCTGCCCATTGTATATCTAAACGTGGTCTACTTCTCTTTTCTGTTTTTCCCATACGCTTCTGCTTTGGTTGGTGTGGCATCACAGACTAATATCCATATTCTGTCAGCATTTTTTTATGAATGTGGTTAATAATTTAATAACAACCAGATCATCTGTTTTTGTTTTAGTGATGTTGATTGAGGGATAGATATTGGCCAGGACACCGGAGATAACTCCCCTGCTCTTCTTCGAAATAGTGCCCTGGGATTTTTTTACATCCGCCTGAGCTGGCAGGTGGGACCTTGGTTTAACACCTCATCCGACAGATGGCACCTCTGACAGCGCAGTGCTCCCTCTGTATTGCACTGGAGTCAGCCTTGATTTTCTGTGCTCAAGCCCTGGAGTGTGACTTTAACCCAGGGCCTTGTGGTTCACAGGCAAAGGGTACTACCAGCTGAGCCACAGCTAATATAACAGAGCTGTCCGACCCAGTTTAATTAGCTCGCCCCTCATCACCTCAAAATGTGCCTTTCTAAAGTCGAATGTTTCTGTTGTACTCCTCTCTTTCATCTTAAACTGGCAAGCTATAATATGTTGTGGTCAGTATTGACAAGATGTTCTCTGACCTGCTCTACCATCCAGTGGTTGCCGCTATCAGGTCCATTAGCACCCTTGCTGAAGTGAGTTTCTTGGCCAATTGCTCCATGTAACAATCAGTCTGTGACCAGGATTATGGTTTCACTCTTAATGCACCTTTTATAGATTCCCCAATCATCCCTGGCAAATTGAAGTCACTCAAAACCAACTGCATCTGTTGTTGTGCATTCTTTCTTTATTTAACTGCAGAAGTCTTGGGCCAATCCCCTTGCTTTCCATGTGGTCCCACAGCTCATTTCCTTCCCCTGATTTATTTCATCCATATCCACAGGGCTTTTACCTATTTCACATATAGACTAGATAAATTCACCTCCACTCTAATCAAGTTCACTTTCACATAAAAGGAAATGGTCCCTCCCAAGTGTCTTTTCTATGTCAAAAAAAGGTAATCTTTATCCCTGTGCGTTGGCCCAGTCCATGTCATTGTTGAACCGCACTTGTGCTGATGATATCAAAGGCTCCAACAAATAACTCCAAGTCTCCCATTGTGTCCCTAAAATATCTAGGTAAATTTTCACCTTCACCAAAGGATTGGTAAATCCAGCAGAGGAGAAACTTCAGTCACTGCCTTGCCCAGCCCCATTTTAGAAGCTTGATTTTCATTTCATCGATTTGAAGAATTAAAAACCAGATGAGTTCTATTTCTATAAAGGGCGTGTGATCTGCTCCACCAGGTTAACACCCTGACACCAAAGACAAAAATGTGCTCCTAATTTTCCTGAATAGAAGTAACAATTTCTTTCAATCCCTAGGTTGATATCTTTGTTTATTTTATCATTAACTTCCCAAGTGGTCACGTGTTCGTACTTTTACACATTTATCTGTCTCACCAGTGTTTGCAGTATTCATGGTAAACAAATCTTTACATTTAAAAGCAATGAAAATGTATGGGTGAAGTCTGTCCACATTGTTATGATTTAGAAGGTGACCATGGATATTGATACAATAATGAGGTTTATAAGATTACCATATTTTGGGACTATATCTTTAAATCTGGGGTGAATGAAGGTGGGGGGGGGTCATGTGATCTGTTCTGCAGTCTGCCTGACAGTAAGCGTGGGTGGTTTGATTGTTAGTCACCAAAGGAGGGCTCAGGTTGTTTCATTGAGAAGAAGGTGCAAGATATTTAAGCTTGGAGACAATGGCAGCAGTTTCTGATTATACCATGAGTAGATCCTGAGTCTCCCAAAGTCCCAGAAAGGTGTTATTGGTTTTAGGTTGTAAACGGCTCTGCTGTCAACTATCAAGTTGAAAGGAAGTTGGGATCAAAAATAGATAATTAGTATGCCGACCTAGGTTATTGTGTTTCATGTTGTCATGGGTAGAAGGCAGAGGAAGCCATTTTTGAGATCAAGTTACAGGCTCCCCTACCAATCCATGAAAATCACAGACAGAAAGCAGTTGGTTTGGGGTGGTATGCAGCCATCTGAGAGGCAGGGAGCAGGAGACAGAAGCAGCCAGTCCTGCACCTGAAGCAAAGAAAATGCTGACTCTATTGTTCACCATGCAGAACTTGCACTCAGATTGAAGAGACTGAGTTTGTGAGGATTTAAAGGAGGCTGGGAGATATGCCTAGCTTGGGTTAGAGGGAAAGAATCTACAGTGTAATCCTCACAGTGAAAGATAGAAGTTATTCAGCTGGGAAAGTAAAAAGGAAACAAGTCACCAGGAGCTGAGAATAATTTTGGACTGGTTCCTGGAAGGTGAAATGTTCACTTAAGGGACAGTGTAACGTATTACTGTAGCAGGAGATTTTACAGTAAAAGTAAAATGGGGCATCCCATTTCTGTTTGTTTAATGTATACGTTGCCTACAAAAAAGTGTTTAGTCAATCGTTATTTTTAGTTATTTGTTACAGTAAAAGTTTAAAAACATGAAAACTTGTCGGGTCATTCTTTCAGCTAATAACTGGAAGTTCAAATCTCTTTTATAAAATGTTATCAGTCTCTGCAGAGATCATAACAATATGTTACTACAAAAGAGATTGTTCAAGAAATGGAAGGCACAGCAGCTACTAAATTTCCACTTGGAAGTTTCAAAAAAATGTGTCAGAAGAGCAGAGTTAATGTTTCACGATGTAAGTACTACTGACATTTCACAAGAATAACCCCCACAACAATTTTATTTACTCATTTGTGTAAGCAATTCTAATACACGAACATACACCTCAGTTCAACTCCGCATACAGCTCCGAAACAGACTACCTGCCAATTTACACTTCGAGAATCTCACTTACAATCCTGTATTATCATTTACACATCACTGGCAATTACAGGTTCAAACATAAGAAGGCGTTTTCAGCTATTTCTTCACTCGCAGAGGTTTACACTGGGTGGGATTCCCCCCCCTTCCCCCCCCTTCCCCCCCCCCCAAAGCCGCTGGAATCATCTGGTCCTACCCAGTCCCGCTGCAAGTCAATGGTCTTTTGGCTGGGCTGCCAAATCTCCGGCTGTGGATCCCACCACAACGGGGCCGGAAAATCCCGGCCAGTGTTTTCTCCATCTCTTTAAGTGTTGGTACTCATCGTTTTGGTACGTTTCCAAGACTCTATCAATGTTCTTCAGAACTGTTGATCCAAGCAGAAGAGAAGGCCTGGTTGACTCATCCTCCAATAGCCCACCTTTGTTGTTGGGAAGTACCAAATCTCTACATTGTTCACCCTTCCCATGATATAACTGAGATTTGAAAATTAGTGGGAGCTCCTGGTTTACTATTCTGTGGTACAACACCTTGTTGTGCTAAGGTAATCTCTTCACCATCTAGTGTCAGATCACCAATTTTAAATTGTAAGGTTCCTTCCAATCACATTTTAGATGCTTCAGGTGTAAATAGTATGTTTAGTTAGGTTGCACTGGTTTTGTTCCCTGAATATTGGTAAAGACCATTAAAGAATGAAAGGACAAGTGTTTACATAGCACATTATCATGTTCCTCAGCACGTCTCAAAGCACTTCACATACTATCAATTACTTTGAAATACAGTCAATGTAATTATATCGGTGAAAGTTGCAGCCATCTTGCAAACAGCAAAATCCCACATACAGCAAAGAAATTAAAGTCCAGATAACCTGTTTTCAATGAGGAAGGAATGTTGGCTGAGATACCAGTAGAGTTCTCTGTTCTTCGTTCGATAGTGTCATGAGATCTTCAGCTTTCAGTTGCAGAAGCCACTGTGGGGGCTTGGTTTAATAATCCTTTATCTGCTGAATGGCATCCCCTAATGCTGCATGAAACAGACAAATCAGCTCTCCCTCACTGCAGCATCAGTCAAGTTTATGTTCTTCATTCTGAGGTTGGAGTTGAGCCTGCAACCTTCTGACTCTGAAGTGAAACGTTACTCAGTGGCTAACGCTCAACCAGGCGACATCAATTCTCATTGGTGGTGGTGCAGTGAAATCAGGTCCCTTGCCCACCCAATTTGCAGCATCTGAATGTTGTACGGTGTGATTTTTGAGGATCAGTGGAAGTATTAATGCTGACAAAAGGAACCCTAATTTCAAATAAGGTCAGATTCTAAGTTTCTAGTAGAAGGATGCATCGTCTGTGACTACTGAAGGAAGTTAAGGATAGCATCAAATTGAAAGAAACAATGTAAAATCGGTGAAGATTAACGGTAGGTCAGGCATTTGGACAATTTTGAGAGCCAGCAAAGAGTGACTAAAAAAATAATGGGCAGAATTTTCCATTTGACATGCAGGGGGTGGGCCCCACACGTCCGTGCGTAAAATGAGACACGGTGACATCGGGTGAGAGCCCCGATGTCACCGCGCGCCATCGCGATATTTCCCTGGGCAGGTGCGCAATGAAGTCCAACGTGCGCCCACCATTAATTAACGGGCCACTTAAGGCCCTTTGGTTTTCAATCGATGCCGATTTTTCGGCGCCCATGTGATCTTCGGGTCGGCGCATGGGCGCAACAGGCAGGCGGGTAGGAGACATTTGTATTAACCTCACCCACGGGCGGGATAGGAGGGCTCAGTGGGGTCATGAATCTGCTCTGTGAAGTATTTATTGGTGAAAGTTTTTCAAACTTGCCTGTGTGATCTGCAGTACTTCAGAACTCCTCCCAGCAGCTTTTTCTGGACTCTTAACCTTCAGGTCAGCACTCTGCAGTGAGGAATCTTTTCCAGGCCTGCAGGTTTCAGGAAGCCTTCCCTTAGCCTGGGAATGGGAGCTGATCTGTCCACTGGAGGCACCTCCTCTGAGGAGGAAGGGAGGGCTAGAAGTGGGAGGAGGCCAGGAGTGTACATTCAGCCTCCAGGGGAGCCATCTTTGGGAGGACAGGTACAGGCATCTTGTTAAACAATTTGCGCATGATCCTAGCCCACTTTAGTCTCATCCACAGTTGTTTGAGTTAGTGGTGAACTGCAGTTTTTGGGCAGTGGAGATATGAATATCATTTCACCGGAAGACTACAGTTGGCCTCAACTCCATGTAAAATGTCCGTTATATTATTAAAGACCTATGTAAATGTGTACTTCCAGTCTCCAAACTTTACTTCTCAATGTCATCATTATTGGTCACTTTTCAGGCACTGTTTAACTTTGAATTCACTTGTGCCTTTGTCACAATTCGGAGATGGAGTTACACCCTCCTGCCAGTAGTGGTGCTGTAGCACCTCTATCTCACTTCTTCTGAGCCTTTGCTCCATAAATGAAAGATTTCACTTCGTCTGTTCCAGCCTCTTGCTTGTTCTGCTTTACAAATTGCTTGAAGCTTGAGAATTAATTATTATTTTTTTTTAATGGTCCATTTTCTTCCTGGGCCCTTCTAATTTTAATTTTAGCCAGTCCTCCATTGGCCCTGGGCTTTGAAAGGTACTCTGGAGGCCAGATTAAAGAATCCATGTTAATGTATTCATGTGCTATTGATATTTATCTGTGGTTTAGTTAGCTGACCTCTGTGATGGTAGGGGCTAGTACAATTGGCTTTGGACCTCCAATGGGAAAATTGATTGAGGTTCAAGGTCAAGATTGTAAACCAGCACCCCCTGCTGGAAGTGTAAGGACATGATCAGTCTTGACTATGATGGTCCTCAGGGTCAAATAGTCTATAGTCATCATCAAGGTGCCTGCTCGCATAATGGCCATCCATTGCATAATGGGGGAGGTATCAAAGGCACCCGGCTCCCGAGTCCTGGAACTATATTCCATTAAAGAGCCCCTGGTGAGGAAGCAGAATAACTGAGGAGGAAGATGGCAAGGAAGAAAAGATAAAGAAAGGATTACAGATTTAACCCTAATTTACGTTTCAGTATCTTAGCAATGCCAGTATTTTACAATGTCCTGCAAAATCAAAGGGTGTCAATTGGGCTGTATAAGTACACGGGACCTGAGCAAACCCATTCATGGTTTTATTTACATTTTGTGAGACAGTCCTGTCTTTTAGCCACAATGACTATGGTAAATAAATTAAAGCAAATAAGCTCACAGGCAAAGCCTATATTTTCTCAAATTTATTGACTAGGAAAATATATTATTGACAAGGATAATACTTTCTGACTATATGTCTCTTGGTTTGGTTTATCAAAGCTGTCAACAGGGTATTTGTTTTCCGTGATAGAATCTGTTAAGTGGCTGCGTGACATACACTGATTTAGATTTGGGCTGAGATGAGCATTTCCTCTCAGTGAGTACATTGTTACAGCAGGTTAAAGGTTACTGAACTGTGCTTGTAGGCTGTATTTTAAGATTGGTAAGGTAGTCAGTAGGTGTCAGTGGTCATGACTAGGTAATGAAAATTCCTGGTGACAGAAATGCTTTCACTGAGAGGTCATTGCAAAGCTCGTCTTTGCCATTTTTTTTTACACTCCAAATTCTACATTTGAATAGACTAGTGTGTGTTTTGTGTGGGAAGGCTAGAATTAATTTATTGGGTAACATAGCCGTCCAACTTAATAGATTTCAAAACGAAAAAGAGAACAGGAACGTCTTTGCCACTTGCTCAAAGTTATATTTTAATATATGCAGTTATATTTCTGTTCTAGCTCAATTCCCTTCCCTAAGCTAATTACTAAAATACAGGATAAAATGATAAATCATGAATGTTAAAATTCTAGAGTAAAATCAGAAAATGTCTTAAATCGCACCACAAATTTACATATCCAAGATCCTGACTGATTTCCTGTATGTTTCCAGCACTTTCTCCATTTATTAAAATTAAAACTGTTGTTGAAACTATTTCTGGATGAGTGTTTAAGAACTTAATATTAAATTCCACTGCTTGCTACTTTAATAGAGGCATTATCCTGTTTACTTTAAATACGTTAGAGCCTCCATTAGATTACCAGAGGAGAAGGCCTTTGTGTTAAGCATTTATCCTCAAACATAACCAATAGCGATTTCTAACCCATAAGGCTGATAACAGTCTCACAAACCAGCAAGCCACGCTGGCCTAGAAATTATTTAGTGCTGAGCAACCAGCGTGTGCCTGAACCAAGTGGCCCAAGGAAATTAGAGCTTAAGCCTCTTCAACACACTCAACATGAGCTAGGGTACTGGTCGCACCTCTGCAGGCACCAAAGCATTCCTGCTCCTCTTTGCTCCACAAAAAGGGATTTAAAAAAAATAAAATCGCTTATCTTTCATCGGTGGTCAAGGGGCTGCTGAAGATTCCTGATTTGCGCAGGCCCAATACTTGCCTCATTCTTCATCAACACAGTTTAAAAAGAGATCCTTTAACAGGTTTTAGGACTATCATTTATATATCCAAAGGACTTAACGCGTGTTTTGAGCATCCATCAGGCTTGCCCAGAAAAAGACACCCTACAATTTTAGCAGTGGGGCCGATACCTGTGCAGATTAGCTGCAGACCATACCACTGTTTCACCCTGCACTATTTGTTAGTGAACTATTTCCTTCCTTTCAGATGATAACCATCTCGAAAGGTTCATCTTATAAATGAGCACTCCTTGCAGGGAGCCTCACCTGCCCAGGACCACATGTCAGAAATTGTAGGTGTGTTCTTTACAATTTTTCATCCATGGATATTCCTTTGATGTTCTTCTTGTACTTCAGTAACCAGAACAGACCATAGTTTACGAGTTGTAGCCTAACCAGACCACAATGGCCTCAGATTTATCTTCCGCTAATACAGCACAATGTTTATACTATCACTGCCAGATCCTTTTCAATCTTTCTCTGCAAATCAATTCAACACCATTCATTAGTGAGCAAGTAGAAGGAGCTTGGAACTTCTTTGTCACTGGGATTGCAACCATCTGGTCAATTGCCTTTATTGCTTCCCATTGCTCATCAAACACCACCGCCTGCCCACCCCCGCCACCCCCATCTGGCCTAGCAATGAACCCATACCTTCTCCAGCATCTTCTCCATACCCTCTGAACTCATGTTGTCTATTGGGCCCAACTCCTACTTGGTTCCCTCTTCTTCCCCATTTACATGTTGTCCCTGTTGACATCATCTCCAGGCACTGAATCACCATCCGTATGTATACTGATGACAGCCAACTCTACTTCTCCACTATCCCTCTCAACCACTCCACAATCCCTCTCAACCTCTCCACTATCTCTGCATTGTTAGACCATTTTCCTGACATCCTGTCTTGATTTTGCAATGTCTCTCAGTCAAATATTGGGAAGTCTGAAACCGTGGTTTTCAGCCCACCACAAACTTGATGTTCTTGCCTTGATTCCATACCCCAGTCAGGCTGAACCAGACAGATTACACCCCAGTCACCTTCTTAAATATTCACTCCTTCCCTCAACAGTGCACCATGGTAGCAATACATACCATCTTCGAGATGCACTGCAGCAACTTGTCAAGCTTTCTTTGACAGCACCTTCCAAAGCTGCAACTTCTACCACTTAAAAGGACAAGAGCAGCAGGCACATGGGGAGGCCACCACCTTTAAGTTTCCCTCCAAGTCATACAATAAATATCTGACTTGGAACTATATTGCATCCCTTCACTATTGCTGCGTCAAAATCCTGGAACTCTCTCTCACACAGCACTGTAATGTGTATCTACGCCAGATCGACTGCTACCAGCACCTTTTCAAAGGCAATTAATGCTGGCCTTGCCAATGATGCTCACATCCAATGAACTAATATAGAAAAAAAGACAACCAGCATCCTATTTGACCTCGGGTTGAACTTTTAACTCCATTTCCTCTCCATCAGAAAGATCGCATACTCCCATCTCTGTAACATTGCCAACATCCATACCTGGAATTTTGGCCACCTCTGTCCCTACCTCAGCTCTTCTGCTGTTGAAAACCTCATCCGTGCACTTGTCATCTTCAAACCTGATTGTTCCTCTGCCGTTCTGACCTGCTCCATCGTAAACATAAACTCATCGAAAACTCTGCTGCTGTGTCCTATCCTGCATCATCCCACTAACCCATCACCCTGTTCCGACCTAATGGTTCTTGATTATCCAACATATGAAATTTAAAAGTCTCGTGTTTAATGTTAAAGTGTAATAGTAATGTTAATATGTTGTTTAGGTCCCTCCATGTCCTTGCCCTTCCCTATCTCTGTAATCTCTTATAGCTCAACACCCAGCCTGACGAACCCTGACTTTGACCTTTTATCCCACATTCCTTCAGCCATCATTTGCAGCTATCTATTGCTAAGTCTAAGGCATTGGCATTCCTTCCCTACACTCTTCTGCCTACCTACCCTTATGACCCATGTTAGAACCCAGCAATTTCAAGAAGCTTTTGGCCATCCTTCTTTGTATCTCATTCTTTAACTCAGCATCCATTCTGACTTTGTCCCTGTGCAATACTTTGTGACATTTATTTATGTTAAAGGGGTTATATAAATACAAATTGTTGTTGGTCTTCTCAAAAACATGTCTCTATTTTAACTTGCAATGTGCTGCTTCTTGTACTTACACAAAACAAATTTCAACGGCTATAATTTTGCCCACTTGCAATTTTGTTCTGTATTCTTGTAGTTCATCAGATATTGCATTAGACTTGTTTGCCCTATCCCTAGACTGGTTATCTTTCATGAACCTGATCAATTTGCATTGTATTACTGAATCTAGGTAAGTAGAAGTAGCAGGCACCCCACAACTCATCGCTGGGGCACCCTGTTTAACGTGTCTTCCAATCGACCATTGCTCTGCTACCGAGGACCTGCTGAAATTTGGATGTTCGTAACAATGATACTTTCTCAAACGGCAAACACTACAAGTGTGTTATAACCTTGAACATCCTGCCAACCATCTGCTATTCTCTGCCCATCCAGGGAAACCTACTGAATTGATACATCTCCTATCATTTCGGGTACTTCCACCAAAAATATTGTCACCCAGCGGTACAATATGTACTTCTTTCTGATTCAAACTGAACAAAATATTCAAAGCCTATACTGTATGCACATACTAAAAAAAATAATTTCATAATTAGCGTGCTCCAAAAAAAACCCAAAAGCCCCGGAGTCTTCTTCGCCCCATACGCAGTAGCATCCTATAATGAAATTCCACGCTCACCTTGATTTTGAATCAGCAGTCGCGGTTGGGGAACTACAGTTCCCGCTGGCTTCGGGACGTCTGCGCATGTGCCGGCCAGGAAAGGGGCCGCAGGTGGGCAGTTAGTGGTTTTTATGTTCTTTAGGCTGGGAACCAGCCTGTGCTCCTGCGCAGAAGGAAAAGAAGTGAAACGGCCTGAAACTGCAAGTGGGGTGACCTGAACCGGAGCACCATTCCAGAGGAGGGTTCCCAGGGAGCAGGACATGGGGAGGGGGGGGCAGGGCAAGGGTCCCAAATAAAGAAGAAGGCCCCAAACCAGGGAGTGGGACCAGAAAGAGGTCCAGGAAGAAAGTCCCAGGCAGGGACAAAGACAGTGATCAGAGATAGATCCCATCGAGTCAAGATAAATGATCGGAGCAGAGAAAAAGGCTCCGAGTTAAAGAAAGTGCTGGGGGGGCAGCGGGCTTGAAGAGAAGTGGGCTCACAAGAGAAACTCTGAAGATCCGAGAGGGCAGCCTAAGGTCGGTGGCTCCAAGCTGCGGGCAGTAGGGGCAAAGGTACCCCTTTGGAGCACTGGTGTTCTGCTTGGCACAGCCGAAGATCTGAAAGTGTGCTTGGAAGGTGAAGCATGAGTGTACTCAGAAACCAAGGGGAAAGGAATCTCAGAAGGCAAGATTGAAACCCTGGAGGTGGATCCTTGTTGAAGCCGTCCGAGTGGAAGTGAATGTTTGGCGAAAATTCCAAGGCCAGTCCTTCAAATGTGGAGATTGGAAACCCTCGTGAGAAAGACAAAGTTTCCAAGGGACTGGTTGGCTCACAGTGTGATAAACGTCAGGGTGGATTGTCCAGAAATCCATGGAATTGACTTTGTTCATATCTGTCATTTACTTTGGAGTGTGGTGTGTCTAACCGTTCGCCTGTTAATTCACATGTACCTTGAATATTGGTGTACAAGATAAATATTGTAAATTGTTTTATCTTTCTGAATTTATATGTGCCTGTAGAGATATTGCTGGGGTAAAGGAATAGTGAATATTTGAATCATCTTCTTGTGTTTGTATTGAGATTTTTTCCAACATTTTTGTCTGGTGTAATATAGTTAATTTCTCTTGTTTAATAAGTGATTTATTCTCTGTGTTAAAAGTTCACCAGCAGACTCCTGTGAATTTGTTCAGTAGCTTTCCTCCATGGTTTCTAAAAAAAACAATAGGATCTATCAAGCCAGGTTTCACCCTGGGATCTGACTTGTCCAGTATTAACATCAGCTGGGATCATAACAATCCCCTGAAGGATCCCAAGATGAAATGTAATATTTTCATGTGGCACATGTTCTGTTACTTCTCTTCAGTTACAAGCACATTTTATAACTTGTCACATTACTATCCTTTGTGCAGCAATTCTCTTAAAATGAGGGCACATTAAGCATGAGAAAAGGCTATTTGTCCCAGCCAGACTGCTTCATTTTAGTTGAATACAACTGCACTTTCCTGCAACTATGAATTATACAAAGATGTTTCCTGCACCAATAATCTCATCAAGGTCTTCGTCCAAAATAACCATGCCTTGGTCACCCTCAGGCTTGACTTCCCAACATCTTGATGGATGGCCTACTGTCTTCAAACACCAAACACTGAAAATCCACTGTCCGTGTACTATCCAATATGAGGTACTTGTCTGATAGTATCTGAGTCCTTGCTGCTTTCCATTTGTTTCCTACTGCCAAAATAATGATTTCAAAGTCCTCATTCTCATTTACAAACCCTTCCATGGCTTCACTGCAATCTACCTTTGCAGCCTTCTCCAACCCAATGTTTCAGCTCATAACTGCTGCTCTTCAGGAGGTTAGACTGCAATGTATTTCACCCCATTAACCGGCACTCTGTCATTGATGGAAAAGCCTTTAACCATTATGGCAGAGCATAATTCTGTCGTTCCCTTCCTAAGCTTTCTGCCTTGCTCAACCTCCCAGATCTTAAAAAGCTTCAACATTTTATTTTCAATCACATCTTTGGTCACCTCTCCTAAAATCATCTTGGTAGTCAATCCACCCCCTTTGTGAAGTGTTTTAGGACACTTCATAAGTTTAAGTTCTTATTACTGTTCCTTTAATATTGTTTGAGTTGACTAATGCTGTGGTGAAGCACTGTATATGTGTATATATATATATATATATATTCAAAATAATTAACCACCTCCCAGTTTCTATAAGCTACAGCAAAAATATTGCAAACGTTTTGCAGTTTCAACATAACTTTATTTGCCTTCATAGTACAGGTCACAAATGCCAGTTCCTAAATAAGTTTATTAATTAGCTCAAATAAATTCACACCTCCTGCTACCCACACAACTTTTCAAGTTTAGAGTGAGTTGTGCATTTTATATTTCAATGGGAAATCCTTTTGGCATTCATTATTCATCATGCAAAAAAACTGAAGCTAGTTTGAAGCCATGGATCTATGCTGAAAATAGACAATTAACCATTTAAGGAAGTGAAATCAGTAAATCCTTCCTACAGACTTTCTTTTCATTTTATGATGAAAAATTCTTCCATTCATTCCCAATCCACTAGACTTGGTTAATTATTTCTTTTGCATTATCAGTGTTAAAAAAAAAACCTTATCTGCCATTCTGTCAGTTTGTAACTAGGATTTCTTATCATCTTCTGTGAGGTCACCTGACCAAAAGAGCCAATCAAGTATCTAGAACAGACCCTTATTCCTCTGATTAGCCCCCATCATGATCTGGCCTGTGTAGTTTACTGCAGCACTGACACACATCCTGATCAGAGTTCAGTAACAAACATACCATCTTAGTTTTCTAACTCATTTGATTTTTTTTTAAATTGGAAGATATTTTTAACTAGGCCAGAGGTAAAGCTGTTTGGAGCGGATTCTCTTAAAGGAGTAATGTCTGGTAGTCCTTCTTTGGTCGCTCCCTGCAGTTCCATCAAACAAACTACTCCAGATACATGTAAGTATTTTCAAACATTTATAAAGGTTTGATCTGTTACAAAGAGGACTTGAAAAACACTCGAGAGTTCTGGTTATATAAACAAGTTCACGATACTGCACTATGAGATTATAAAACCGTGTTTCGGTAGCAGACTATCTTTGAATTACAGAGCATTTTACATTCAAGTATGTCAAAGTTTATTGAAAGTGCCATTGAATTTTGGAATAATAGCTGAGTCTGGGATGGTGACAAACATATAGAGTTATTCATTTCTAAGCCATTATCATAATAGTAATTACATTTTATAAAGATACTCCAGAAATATTGCCAGTCTAATTCTAAACAAAAATAAATAAAACTAAACCTGGATGATTTACATCAGTCTTACCTGGCAAGACGAACAATGGCAAAATGTAAGATACTTCATTTCTGAAAGTGAACTTTAAAAAAAAAAGGATCAAAAAATGTCATTAAGGGAAAGATTGATAGAACCAGCCATGTTTTGGGGAGCATACATTATGTTGTCAAAATGTTCGGTTTGAGAACTGTGGCACGTAATATGTAACAGCCTCTCAAATTCATACTGTACAAAGCATGTAATTTATTAGCACTCCTCTTACAAAGCAGAATCGTAGTTGTCACTGTTTTATAGTTTAGGTTGGCACTTGGAACGTTAAGTCTTTGCTTTACATGTATTTGAAAGTGCTCCGAAAAGTTTTTTTAAATTAATGTTGTCCTTATAAAAAATATATAGTTATGCAGACATAAACAATGCCAAGGATGTTTTAATAGGACTTTGGGCAAAAGTTTTAAATATCTTTTAAAATAATACACCAACCTTTTAGAATACTCATTAATAAGCAAATTGTACATGTTTGCCACTTGCTTGTTCTGTTAAGAAGAAAAATTACATTCTGATAGCAGTAGCAAAAATGAATCAATAGCAAACACATTATATTCTAGAAAAAAGGATTAACAGTGTACATGTTAGAGAACTACATGTACAGCACCAAGAAATTACACATTTTAAACAAAGTTGTCATAAAAGTCCAATTATATTGTTTAATAAGCATTTTGTTACAAATATTCTGCTTCAAAAGAATACTTATAATTATATTAAATTCTAAATAGGTAAGCAGGTAATCAAATACTTTTAACGTGCTGCAGATGTTCAATAACTAAAAAAGCTGGAATACAAGTGATCACCATTCATTTTCTATGAGCTCAGAAACTGATTAAATTGATGCTATATTATTGTCAAATTACTTCACTGTGGAGCTCTAAGCAGTTTGTACTTGTGGAACTCCTGTGTTTTTTCAGAAAATGTTTCTACTTATTTCAAAGAAATTATTTACAATGTTGATTTGAGAGATTCTGTCATTTGTCATATACAACCAGTTAAAGCAGAATTAACAGTTCAAGAAAATTGTTTAAAAAACATTAAGCCCAGTATGCTTCGTATATAGTTTATTGTTTCCAAGGATTTCTTGAAGTAGAAATGCTTGGTCTAGTTTCATGGAACTGCAATGATCTAACTGTGTATTTACATTTGAAATAAAGTATTTTTTAAGTAAATTGCTAAGAAAATTACAACATTTCAAAGATATTGGGTGGCTATGATTAAATTTTAACTCCCAAAGGGTATAATTTACATTGAATCATTTGATTGAAGAGGGTGGGGGTGTTATTTGTTGTGCATGTTCAACATTCTTATTTACATAACACATCGTATACCATAAATTGTAGTTGGAAATAACAAATCGTAGATTTTATCAAAATGCATTTCCTTATTGTGAGATTGAATATCTTTATGATTCATGTATAATCAGTAGAGGAGGACAAATTTTATTCATTAGATGCCTCACATTCTAACCAAACTTTATATCTTTATTCAAACACATATGTTCAATACTGAAGAAAATGTCAGCACTTAATTTTTCAGCACATATTTTGAAAATACAGTTTTATTGATTGATCTCAAATTATTATAAACATTTACATGCATATTCATGCTTATTTAAATTTTAATTTTGTGATAGACCAACATAGAGAGGAGCGAACAGCATCTTCCTCACATATCAGAAAACTCACAGTGGAATACTGTTGTAAGAACTGTACTAAAAATATTAGCAGTAATTGTGCAATGAGATTCTGTTAGAGACTGGGCCTAGGCAAAGTTCTCACATCTGTATTAGGAGCTTTGTAAAAAAATGATTTCAAATATATTTTGACAAACAATAGTCAACTTTTAAATGGAACTGGAAAGGTAACTGCATAAAACTTACTGACAAGACTTTGTATTCCCTAAGGGATGTAATTTAACTACAATTTGTGACTAAGTTAGCATTGAGCCACACTGACATGAAAACGTTGCATTTAATGTACTGAAACAACTGACAATTGATTAGCATTTCAGAGTTCACCAGGATAAGAGATTTTTGGTTTCCCAGTTGCACCTACAGTAGTAACCCTTATGTATCTTGTTTATAAAAATTACTACAAATTACATCAGTAAAGGAATTTTCAATGAAGGAAAGTATGTTTATTTATAAGTTAACACTAGTAGTTACATTTCAAGAAATTAGTAAGCTAAAAGTCTTATGATTTTTTAAAAAATGTATACATATTATTCTATTGCTATTACGTAAATACAGCATAACTACATTTCCTACTCAGATCTGTGTGCCAATTGTTGTGTAATGCAAGTTGGCCATATTTTTCCCTCTTTAAAAGGTTTGTTGTATGAAGAGTTTTGTGGTTTAATTGAAATGTGATTATTTTTGTTTCCATTACGTTTTTCTATATGCATGAGAGTTTGAAATGTGAAGGATTCCCTGCTTACATACATATCATTGCCTTTTCAACCACCCTCCACTACCAACATGTATTACGTGATGATTTTACAAAAAGATTTAACTAAGATTATTAGAAAATTTTCTGATAAATCCCCTTTACCTGTTTGAAACAGCAGATTATGTGTGTTTCAAGAATATTTGAAAACATTTTGTAATGAGCTGTCCCTTCTCTTCTAATGATGCACCCATAGTAATTACTGATCGTGTACATATTATCAAAAATGGGTTTGAAATCACCTTGTTGAAGATTATGTCCTATATAATGCTGATTCTGGCTCTTCTCGTTCTTTCAAAAATATCTAAAATAACTAGTAACTTTTAATATATTTATAAAAGATAATGCATTGGGGATGAGAACAACAACAGCTGTTGGAATGTTGCAGTGGCAACATTCATGTTTCTGTGTTGGTGGACTGTAGTTCTTGAGGGCAGAGATGGGAGGCAAAGGCAGACAGAAGAAAAGAGGCCACTGGGACAGAACCAGAAGTGAAACAAAAACAGCATCCAGACACTTCAGGAATAAAGCCAAAAGATAGAGCAGGACAAAGCTCAGGAGATTACAGAATCAGCAAAATAGAAAAAAAAATGTAAATAAAGACACATAGATGACTGAAAGAAAGTCAAAAATAAAGAAGAAAAAGAATGAAACAAAGAGAAGGAAATAAAAGTCATGGTAAAACAGGTAAAGAATTAAAAAGCATAGAAGCAACAAAAGAACAGAATCAAAAAAGAAATAAAAATGTAGAGAATGATGGCTTGAATAAAGTGTAAGCAAAGGGAGAAATAAAAGAGTCGCTGTCAGAAAGAAAGCAGATTGATGAGGAGAAAGGAGAAAAACGAGAGAGGGAGGGGAAATAAAAAAGAATTATCATCACAGAAAAGGATACATTGATTCGACAGCCACAGACCTTGTTAAGGACAGGCCAGATTATTAAATATATTAAGAATTTTAAAATTTGCCTTACTACCCTCCTTTATTAATCATAAGCCTATTAATACAGTATTTAATAAATAGTAGATGACTACCCAACTTACAGTTCCGTGGACTTTTTACATTTAAACTTTGACAATTTTCATGAACTATCAGTGAAAGTTAGAAGCATGTGAAAAATTCCTTTACAAAGAGCTGTGTTTATTGGGTATCAAGAAAAAGGCCAAACCACAATTGAAAGTGTAAAATAGAAATTATAATTTTACATTTAAATTGAAATATCTCCTGATTGTGATCAATCTTGTGAATTAGCAGCACATTCAGGATCAGTGGCATTCTTTTATCAATATCAAAAGACATTATTTGTACCATGTTGTAAATGTCATCACAAATCATTGGCAATGTCAAAGACAGGACTCAGAGGTCAAACCATCCACACACAAAAAAATTCTTCCTTAAGAAAACACCAAGGAAAGAAAGCAATTTTAAAACTTAATTTAAATGTTGGTAGGTGTTATGGTCTGGATAATTAGTTTAGAAACTACTAGCCTTATTGCTGCCATCCCATGTGCTCTATCAGTCCATAGCACCCTCGCCTTTGAATCAGAGGGTTGTGGGTTCATGTCCCACTCCTGGAAACCAAGAACTGTGATTGTACTCGAAAGAGTTGCAATCTGTGACTGTTGATAACTCGAAAGAGTATCAATGCACCACCCTCACCTCAATATGAAATGAAGCCCTGCTCGCTTTTTTTATTTCCAGGCTACTCTTGAATCCAGGTTTCAAAAAATAATCAGGAAATAAAAAGGTATCAGTAAAAGTGGCTGTGAAACTGTCAGATTATCATAAAAATTCAACCACGTTATGTGTCCATTAGGAAAGCAAAACTGCTGTCCTTATCCATCCTGGGCGATATGTGAGATTAGATTCACACCAATCTCCTAACCACCTTCTAATGTGGCATCCTAAAACACTCCACATCACCACTTTCGCAGACAACTGCTGGCGATGGGTGCCCCCATCCCAAGAACCAAACCCCTTGGCGTGATTTTATTTTGTTTTTTTTTAATTTTGTGTTTTAATGGTAGCAAAACAAAACAAAAAATGTCACAGTGACAATAATATCATCATGCCCGCCCGAGTCCAAGGTACAAGGCACCAAGAAGCAAATATTGCTCGAGAATCACCTCCTTTCGTTAATCCCAGTCACTGTCAACCCAGCCCAGTGAGAGAGTTCAAAAGGGTTCAGACTAACCTCCGGGCCCCGTCAGCGCAGCTGGGAAAATTGAGCGCTTAATCGGACCCAGCTGGCGGGCAGCGCGCGCTGCCTTCGCCCACCCCGCCCCGCGCTGATTGGTCCCTCGGTTGTATCAAGCGGAGCGCGGGCCGGGGGAAGCGGCTCGGCGCCTGATTGGCCAGGGGCGCTGTCGGTCAAGGCCGCCATCCAATAAAGGTGCAAAGGCACCTTGTTGGGGGAGAGAGGAAGGGACCCGCCTCTCCGGCTGTCCCTTCCTTACCTGTGGGAGTCTGAGCAGGTTCTGGTGATTGAGCGGCAGCGTCAGCGCCTGGTTTAATCTCAAGTCACATTTAGGACTGGGGGGGGTGAGGGGTGAGGGGTGGACTGTAACCAGCCCGGTGGCTGTGGTATCCCCGAGTCTCAAGGAGTTGGGATTGGTCAGTGTGGGGTTTGCAGAACATTTCAGGGGTAACTTAGATCAAAGAGAGAATCTTCCTTGTTAAACGCGGTCAAAAAGACCCATCTTGTCTTTGAAAAGTGAAAAAAAAAAATACCTGCTAACTGCAGACACGGTTTAAACCAACCCCCGGAAATGTTTTAGTTTATTACCAGAGGCGTCAAGTTACTGTGAGGGACTTGGAGAGGAGAGAAAGAGAGAGGGGGGGGGCTACATTAGTGGGTCCTGCTGAAATATCACAACATAATCTCCAGGCAAAATGACCACAATTAATAGCCGCCAGGTTTTCCCTATTTCCTCGTAAAAATCCAAATAAGGTTTCCAGAGAATTCTGTGCTCAGGGGCGCTTCTCGCCTCTAGAATGGAGAGAGACCCCCTTCCACATGTTATTCTCTGGGAATAATGATATTGTTTGAAAGCTGATCACTTAAATCATAGCTGATGTCAGTGCGGTTACACAGATGCCTCGCTGGGGTGACTGCCCTGATGCACGGAACACTTTTTTGGACAGGTTGTAAAATCGACGCGATTGTGGGTCTGAGATGCCATTAGACTGTTTAATATGAGCACAGAAACTGCACCACATACAGTAAGATGGTTAGTGAAGTTTTCTATACGGGGTTTTCGTCCAGATTGTGGAGCTGATCCTGGATTAATAAATTAGCTTTTGAATTCAGGCAGTTCTTTATTGACGGCCAAATGCACACGCCCAGGGTGCTGACTTCAGGGAGTGTGGTGTTGTGCTCGGATTTCTGAACTGTTCCAAGTGTCAAGAGGACAGGTGTCTGTCGCTGCTACATAAAATGCATCAGCTTTATTTATTTTTTTTTTTCTAATTCATTGCTTGAGACAGAAGGATTATCGCGCACGGAGCTAGCAGCAAATTGACGAATTAAACTCCGACAGTGCTCTTTTCGAAAAAAAAAATATTTTTACACGTCTGTTCAATAATTTGGGATTCAGTCACGGCATTTACCAACTTTCTGCCTAGAAGTGTCCTGCAATTGTAAAGTGCACAGAAGGATTTTGAGTTAATGAAATGCCGTCAGATTAAAATAGGAACAAATATCTGTCCAGCTCCCCGTCTCCACAAAATGTTGAATTACCCCTGTAAATGACTTTACTTGCGAATGGATCTGGGAATGAGGAATGTTTCTGTTCAGCGGCCTGTGCAACGGGAACTCATTCCTCCTTTAGTGTCAAGACTACTACTTGCTTTAGCTTTCTGATCCATTTCCACCTCCGTATTTTAATCTGTTGCAATAAATTCTAGCTATAACCTGCTTTTTTGGTCTCGATTTACTTTCTTTGCCTGCTCTGATCCATCGACGCTGTTGCCTGTCTCGCTTCGCTCTAACCATCTTCCTTCTTACTGAGCTACAATAATTCCTATTCGTAAACAGCGCGGGGGCTCCGTTTCACGTTAAAATCCCAAGTCACCAACCCCTATGAATGACGGGCCGCACAACTCCATCCCAATTACACTGCATCCCAATTACTCTTGTCTTTTCAGAGGGTCGGGAGCTCCCGCCCTTTTGCTGAGTTATTGCAACTTTCACGTGTAAATTTGCAATCAATAGAATATTCGAAATAAAGTTCCGTTTCAGTTTTTTTTCTCTCAAGCCTATCGATGAATAAGTTAATTCGACGAAAGGTTCCACGTGCAACAAAATTGTAGGTAAATCGTCCTTTGGTTTTAAAAAGAATTGTTGATTCCAATGGGCCGGACTGATTGAAGTTAATATCACACCGTCTTAAAAAAAAGACAAATAAGAAAACCACAAATTAACAACTTAGACTTGTCCTTAACGTTTGTCTTGAACTTCGCGACGCTTCACTTAACATTGCCTTCATTGCCAGTGGTGAAATGATTAAGTATTGATATTTCGGAAGAGAATTGATTTTTACAACTCTTAGCATGTTCAAAAGGTTGAAGTCATGGAATCTCCGCGATCTTATTTTACCTGTAGTATTAGCAAGTGGAGCGACCTGGTTTATTTAGCATTGGATGTACTATTTTTTTTCGGGGATCCGCCAAACATTAAAGGGTCAATGTTAAACGAATACCATTCCAACACTGAACTTTGGTTATTTTCGTTAAATATGTGGTATTAGGCCAGGTTTAACCCTGACTCTAATTGTTAGTCGATCATTTGAGATTTGACACAGACTTTCAGAAATACATTTTCAATGGGGTTCATTGTGGAATAGGTATATGGTGCTTAATGCTTCTTGCGGGACTCGCGGCCCATTATTAATTATAGGAGAAACATGCATGGCTCATTAGCCGAATATTGCCTGACACGGACGATTACTTTTCTTGATAACTGGAGGGAGGATATAATTCAACTTTTTTTTTTCCCCCCCAGAGAAGTGTTTAGTTCGTAAAGGAAAAAAAAATCTACTCTTAAGTTTATAAAAAAACACACAATTTGGAGGAGGTCTTACCCCTCTTTGTGGCTTTCTACCGTTCTTAATTTCGGGTTGTTTCGTGTGAGTTTGACTTTGTTGGTCTCCCTGATCAATCCATCGAATTCCAGTCTGTATTTTAGTGCGAGTCTTTGAGAGCCACCGCTCTCTCTCTCTCTCTCTTCATCCAGTGCATTCTCTCCTCCTTCACTCCAGGATAAGCAGAAGATCAACATTTTACAGGTTTTGGCATCTACTATTGTCAGTTGATAACGTCGCTGGACAGAACAGTTTTTATTAACGATTTTATTGAGTGGTTACAGAATTAATTAATGTGTATCACATTAAGAACGTATTGAATCTAAGTGCTACCATCGAGGCATCGATCCAGTAACAGTTTGTGGAAAACGAGGGGAAGAGGGCGCGATTCTTATCACAATATTTATTGATGTTAAAGACACTTTTACTAACAATGTTGTGGAACGCACAGGTTTTTTAAATTTTTTTTTAAATTAAATTAAGAGTGCTCATTTGCTTAATAGCTAAAATATTTGAATTTCGGTCTGTGTTATTGCTTTGTAAATGTGAGATGCAAATACACCAGTGGAAATGTACACAACCCCCAAATAATCATTTGTTATCGATGCTTCGATAGGAGCATTTCTCAGTTACGTCTGTGGGCTGGTCATCGTCTCCATGGTAAACTGATGTGTGATTTGTGTGCTTTCTATAAATTACTGTCTCCGGAGAACGTCAGAAGCGAAAGGCATTTCTTAATATCCAGTTACCTCTGAACTTCAGGGACCACCCGGCTCGAAACCTCTTGTGTGTGTGTGTGAAAATTATAGTAAAAATTTCACTGCCGACCTAATTTTTATTTCTTCTGTTCAGCCCGTCAGTTCAAGGTGATGGACTACGCTTATGATGATGACCTGGATGAACTGTGTCCAGTTTGTGGAGATAAAGTATCCGGTTATCATTATGGTCTCCTGACCTGTGAAAGTTGCAAGGTGAGTTGAAACGTGCAACGCTGTTCGAATTCGGAAGGGGTCTTTTTTTTCCCCCCAATCGTGGTTTTTGGCTGTTTGAGACCTATTTACTCAATTATAACGTCATTTTCAAAACGACTGAATCAAAATTGAACTGGACCGAAAACATCGAGCGAACGGCTCGAGTAACGAGGGGACCCTATTAATAAAGTTAACATTAAAAATAATATGCAATAAATAGTAGAATAATACATTAATAAAAGAATAAACAAAGGTGCGAAAGGGACTGTTATTGGCGGGGATTTCTTTGTGGGGGAAATTGCCTGAAATGTAGGTGATCGATTTGTGTTCAGTTTTGCTTCATGGCTCTATCGGGATTCATTCCTGTGCGTTAAATAAGTTTCAAACTTCCCCCCCTTAGGGATTTTTCAAGAGGACGGTTCAGAACAGCAAGCGCTACACTTGCACTGAGAATCAGAATTGCAAAATAGACAAAACCCAAAGGAAGAGATGTCCATATTGCCGTTTTCAGAAATGCCTGACAGTGGGGATGAGGTTAGAAGGTAAGGTGTGCGTTTATTTCTGCTCTTTGGAATGGTTTCATTTAGATACCGAAATGCACGAGGACCAGATTTTCACCAATGGATCATGTTTGGACGCGTATTTGAAAAGAGGTTTAAGTTAAGCTGACAGTTATAAACGGGGCCTTTGCCAGCGGCGCTCATAGAAGGTTTTTTTTCTCAATGACACATATGGAAAGGTGCATTCACAGAAACAAGTGTTTTGTTTTAAATCTTAAATGCCTCTAGTGAGATTAGATCGCATCCATATTAGCCGAAATGATATGGGGCATAAATATATTCAGGTCAAGATCACCAGATACCTCAATACTCACCGGTCCGAGGCTGGAGTGTCCCGCGGATTCATCGATTTTACTGAGTTGGAGATCTAATGAATTTGTTCGTGTGTACTGGATTGGTAAATTCTATTAGCGAGGCTTATTGGTAATGGAATATTTAGAATGGAAACTTCTGGCCAGATCGAGTAGGCCTTTTAGAGAGTATACATGGAAAATGATGAGCAACGTGTCGCAGATGTTCAATTTAGGCATCCAGAGATAAGCTCCAGTATTTATATCGTGTTGCAAAATGGACATTTTATATGAGCTAGAAATGTACATCATGGTTGGAGTTGTCCAACTGGGCTGAGTTAGGATTAACGTTTAATTTACTTATGTACTTTCCAGGAAGTTTCTCTTCAAAATGTATCATTAATTGTTTGCATGCAATTCGGGGATAATTGTAACAATTGCCTTTTTACAAATGTGAGGGAAAATGTGAGACTGTGTGGATGGACAGCCAACTGAACAAATTAGCAATAATCTCCAGATCATCAGAATTTTGGCATTAATGCATACCAGACTTAAGCATTACCATTAATTTAAAATATGAAAGGAGCTTTGGCAAAGTTACATGCCACTGTGAGGGCTGACTCTGCTTTTAAGGTACAAAATTATTGTGGTATTACTGTTGGAAAACAATTGTAAAATGAAAAGGTAAGTTATCAATACATGCAATTAAAACTATATTACACTATACTTATAATGCATTATGATTTACTAGTGAAACATGAGAAATGTATAACTATGGAATATATAAATCTACTGTATTGCCTAGATTAAACATGCAAAGCATTGACAAATTGTATAAAGGCTACACATTGTGCTTTCATAATGTACCATAATAAACATTTTGTACAGCTGATCAAATTCTGTTACACTGTACAAGTATGTATAACATTACACATAAACCCAGACTGCTGTTTAGGCCAACAGTAATTTTAATATTAGTTTTAGTCTTGTTTCTGGACCTCGTATATTAACATCATTTTATTATGAGCCCACCCGTGACGCTCACTGCTGACCCTGTTAAATATTTGCTGCTGATAAGATATGACAGGCATCTGAGAGCAAGGGATGTAGGAACTCCTGACATTAGAAGTCTATGGCTGGTCATCCCTTCTCCTTTACCACTAGCCAGGCAGAGCCTCCCTCTGCCTCTTACAAAGACCTGCAAAATCCCTGATGTGCCTGAGCAGGAATGCACCGATGTTTGGCTCCATAATCTTAAGAAATTTTGGACTAATGCTATTCTAGATGTACGTTCCCAAACATTAGGCATATTTTAGTCTGGGGAAAACTTTTAAACAAACATTTAGTTTTCATTTTGTTTGTATTCTAATCTTTATAAGATTAGCTTCCAAAATGTGTACTTCAAATATAAGTATATTTGTAAGAGCGTTTATAAGTGTATAAGAAAGAATAGTAGTTAATGTTGGTCCCTTAGAAACAGAGACAGGAAGAATTATTATGAGAACTGAGGAAATGGCCGAGGCATTGAACAAATATTTTGTGCCTGTCTTCACAGTAGAGGGCACGTTTATTACCAGAAATAGAACGTAAACTAGTGAATAAAAAGAGTGAGGAAATTAAGGTAATTAATATCAGCAGAGAAAAAGTATTGGAGAAACTTGTACTGAAATCCAGCAAATCCCTAGGACCTGATGAATTACACCCAAGGGTTCAGGAAAAGATAGCTGCAGTGATAGTGGATGTGCTAGCTATGATTTTCCAAAATTCCTAAGATTTGGGAATGTTCCCATCAGATTGGAAGTTGGCAAATGTAACACCATTTCTCAAGAAAGGAGGGAGAAAGAGAACAGGGAACTACAGGCCAGTTAGCCTAACATCTTTAAGGATAGTTTCCAGCATTTTCCCAATAATCAAAGTCTTAACATTGATCCTAGAAGTGCATAGTATGTTTAGAACAAGTCAACATGGTTTTACAAAAGGGAAATCCTGTTTGATATATTTATTAGAATTTTTTGAGGATATAACCAGTAAGGTAGATAAAGGAGAACCAGTAGATGTAGTATACCTGGATTTCTAAAAGGCATTCAATTTTTTTTATTCTTTCATAGGATGTGGGCATCACTGGCTAGACCAGCATTTCCTGTCCATCCCTAATTGTCCTTGAGAAGGTGGTCGTGTACCACCACCTCGAACTGCTGCAGTCCATGTGGTGTAGGTACACCCACAGTGCTGTTAGGGAGGGAGTTTCAGGATTTTGAAATGCTGCCCACGTCTTTTTAGGATAAGATGCCACACAAAAGGTTAATAGGCAAGATAAGAGCTAATGGAGTTGGGGGTAAAATATTAGCATGGATAGAGGATTGGTTACTGGACTGGAGGCAAAGAGTGAGCATAAACCAGGCATTTTCAAGTTGGCAGGCTGTGACTAATGGAGTGCCACAAGGATTAGTGCTGGGGCCTCAGCTACTTGTGATCTATATTAATGACTTAGACGAAGAGACAGAGAGTAATGTATCTACATTTGCTGATGATACACAACTAGGTGGAAAGGGAAGCTGTGGGGAGGAAACAAAGAGGCTGCAAAGAGATATAGACAACAAGTGGGCAACAAGATGGCAGATGGAGTATAATGTGGGAAATTGTGATGTTATTTACTTTGGCTGTAAGAATAGAAAAGTAGAATATTTCTTAAAAGGTGCGAAACTTATAAACGTTGATGTTTGGAGAGACTTGGGGTGGAATTTTCCGTGCCCACTGGCGTTGGGCGTGTTCAGTGGCGTGAGTGGACAATATGGTGAGAAGGCCAAAAATCTGTCTCACAACCTAGTGAAACCAGTTTGCGATCATCTGCTCAGCTTGTCGATGGCAGGGCCGCATTTCCCGCCATCGGACGTCGGGAACCTCATTGTAATACATCTGCATATCATTAATACCATTATAAGATCGGCCCGCCAGAATCATACCCCTGCCTCACCTCCCCCCCCACCCCCCACCCCCCACCCCCACCCCCCACGGCCACCCTTGCTGGATGTGTGCCGACATGTTTCACAACAGCATATTTAAGGCGTGCACTTGGCGGGCTGCACTTTGAGGGCAACTCGGACGTGAGTGCACAGTAATGTTGTGCAGCGCTTGTGAGGGTCACCTGTTGGATTTCAGGGTTGAGGAGACTTGGGGTGGTGGGGGTGGGGGTGGGTGGCAAGCACTGCCCTGCGGTTGAGGTGACTTGCCGAGGGGGGCAAGGGCTGCCCTGTGGTTGAAGGCCGTGGACAAGCACGTGCGGGGTGACGGGGAGGGAAGTGGCCATGCATCGGGAAACTTTGTATAAAGTGACCATTCCTGTACAGCTGAGACAGTTCAGGCGCAGCCACGTTGACATGCGTGGAGCCGGGTCTCTAGCTTACCTGCCCACTCAAGCAATGCAGAGGCATGAAAGTGTCACCAAGTGCTCCAGAGCTTTTCACCCCTCAGGTGCAGACTGCAAACTAATGAGTGTTTTAGTGGACTGCAGAACAGTTGGATGACTGGGCACGTTGTACAATCTCCTCGTTAAAGCTGGGCCATGGAGCAGTCACTGGTAGAGGCGCTCACACTCCCTTGCAATGTCAGCATTCTGGTTTGGACCCATCTTCCCCATGGTTCAAGCTAACAGTGCAGCCTTGCAGTGCAGGTTAGGAGAATGCCTGTGCCTGAGCTAAGAGCCCAGCCTGTAGTCCAATGGGCAAGGCTGCCACTAATTGGCCAGGTGAGTGGGGCGGAGGTGGGTGGGGTTTCGGGTGGCCATGCAGCGCACTAATCTCTAGCCATTCAAGTGGTGGCCAGCATTCTCTGGGATGCGTTAAGGGGCCTTCAGACTTAACCAAGACGGTTTCTTAGAACACCCAAGCTAACCCACACGTCTCTCTTTCATCCTGCAGGAGGAGTACACCAGGAACTTGGAGCCTGGTGAACTAGCTGTGTGCCTTGTGGCTTACAGAGAGCAAAGACGACAGAGAAGAGATTGACAGAGGCACCTGGCTGCGCAGAGGGAGATGCAGCACCCTCAGGAAGAATGGGTGGCTGGGGCTCCTGCACACAACACTGAAGAGCCACAGCGAGCCATCGCTGGTCAGTGCCTAGCTAGACCCAGGTGCCTTTCATTCCTGCAGCTGACCGACGACCAGAGTCGCTGAAGACTGCGCATGTCTAGGGAACTGGTCGGTCACACCTGCCAGCTACTGCAGGATTTGGCGCCACAGGGACATGGAGGGCATCTACTGCCAGTGGCCGTGAAAGTGACCATGGCACTCAATTTTTATGCCAGTGGGGTTCCTTTCAGGGCTCCACAGGTGACCTCTGTGGGATATTGCAAGCCCCGCCCACAAATGCATCCATCAGGTCATGGACACCAGCTTCGCAAAGGCACACAACTTTGTGCATTTCGCCTGGGACCAGGAGAGCCAGGATTCAAGGGTGATTGGATTTGCTCAGATCTCAGGTTTCCCACAGGTGCAGGGTGCAAATCGACTGCACTCACATGGCGCTCAGATCTCCATCACACAAGCGGTCAACTATGTCAACTGCGAATGTGCACAAACACATCCTGCAGGTCTGTGCATGGGTTTCAGGGAGTGTCCATGACTCCTACATTCTCAGTCGGTCACAGATCCCTGATGTCTTCCATGGTCCACAGAAGCTGCAGGGATGGCTCCTCGGGGACAAGGGCTACCCACAGAGGATGTAGCTGATGACATCTGTGTGGTGGCCTCAGACTGCAGCAGAGAGAAGGTATAATGAGGCTCCTGCTGCAAATCTCAACTTGGTGGATCAAACCATTGGGATGCTAAAAATGAGGTTCCAGTGCCTGGACCGGTCTGGTGGAGCCCTGCAATATAGTCCACAGAGGGTGTCATGAATTGTCGTCGCTCCTGTGTCCTTTAAAACCTGGCGCTACAACGGGGAGAGGAGCTGGCTGAGGAGGAGATGCAGGAGCTGGATGTCTCCTCCGATGAGGAGGACTTCAATGAGGATGAGGGTGAGGAGGTCCTCGAAGACAACAATGATGGAGATGAGGTCCTCGCACAAGCCAGATGAGGCAGGCATACTTGGGTGGCCTTCATAGGTGCTAGATTTGTGGAGGATGATGAAGACATGCATGAGGAGTCATCACAAGATCCTCACATTGCAAGTATGACTCCAGTCTGGCTTATGGCAGCGCGAATACCCTCTTAGATAATGCTCCCATCATAGAGATGCAGTGGAGGCCCTAATAGTCATTTGATTGTAGGAGGATGATGATGACATGCAGTGAGGACACTGCATAGATTTTCACATAGCCTCTGTGAATGTCTGACTCCTGTTTGGCCGAGGTTAGCTCACTTGTGCTCTGTGATCAGGATAATATCATAGAGATGCAGCCATGAAACTTTAAAAGCATCTGTTCCATTGTCCACCTTCAGCACCTGACCCCTTCAGGAGCACAGCATCACTGATCACAGATTCAGTACAGATATGGGTCAGCCCCACCTTAAAGGTGCTGAGAACACACAGAGAGAATGACAGAACTCTGTGGCGCTTGCCCTCTACATTCTGGCAGCAATGATAAGCACTGTCGAGGTGCAGGCATCAGTAATGTGTCCGGGGAGTGTGAGGCTGGACCATCACTTTGGTCTGAAGGCTGCAGAGTACAGGGAAGAGACTCTGGACTAAGACATCTGCCTTTATCTTGTGCAGAAAGGTTTCACATCTGAGCGACACAAACATTTCTCATCAGAACAAGGAGCCATAGGCAAGGAGACAAGTGATTAACTCCTGTGCCCAGGTGTGCAACTACATCTTCTTAACCTTCCTAACCCTGCCACTAAGTCTTGGTGCTCCCCAGACATCCACAGCGGAGGTGGAGGCAGTCTGCTGACTGCTATGCCCTGTCTGTGATGACCTTGATGGGCGTCCTCTGGAGGGCCGAGACCTGGAGGGCCCTGGCCTACTTTTGGGGTCCTACTGTGCGGCAGTGGCACCCTCCTCGACCTGTGAAGTTGCTGGGGTTACAGGAAGAGGGGATTCAGATGGGCCAGACACTCCCGGAGTGTGCACCTGCTAATTCTCCTACCTATGGGTGCCCAAGGGCCCCTGGCTGACTCCTTGAGGAGGAGGGGTAGCTGGAGTGAGATCAAGCTGCCCCGCACCCCTCTCATGTACACACTGTTAGAGGCTAACTATGGTGCTGGCGATGGAGTTCAGCCTGCGCAACAGTTCAGGAGTTACGTCCTGGGCCAAGGTCTTCATGGCGGCTGCCATCCTACCGGTGTTGACCTCAGTGCATTGGAATGCCGGCGCTATCACCTCAGACTGAAGGCGGACGGACTCCTCTATCGTGCCTTCCAATCTGAGGAGTGCAGCGGACATCCTTTCCTGATGGTCCCGATCTTGCCTTTGCAGCTTCAGCAACTGTGACATGACCGAATCCAGAGGCTCATCATCTGATTCGGACTCAGCAAATTTCTGGCCTCCAGCGGTCCTCCGAGTGCCGGACACCTGGGAAGTCCCTGCCTCCGCCTGCTGTGGATCAGACAGTGCGATGTGCTCACCAGAGTGTGATCCTGAGGCTACTCTAAAGATAGGTCCCACCGAGGTGTGTGTCTCTGCGCTGATGGAGGGTGTGGGTGAGGACTCTGACGGGACATTAAGGAGGGTGCCTTCAGATTCCTCTTCAGAGGTTTCTTTGGGGCTTGATTGGAGGCCCTGGGTCATGGACTTCATTGGCTGTTTGGCAGATGTGCCTGTGAAAGCGGGGAGAGGTGTCACATCACTCACAGAATGGTTGTCTGATGGATGTTGCACTGCTGGATCCTCACTTGGTAGAGCACCACTGACCTCACCATCAGCACAAGAATGGTCCAGATCATCACCAGCCAGCTGGATGGCTCTGTTTTCAAAGTCTGTGAGGACCTTGATTTCAGGCATTCCCCCACCAGTCTGTGACCTCTCCCTCTTGTGTGCCAGCTTGTCCTGCATGAATAGAGATGGAGAGAGTGTAAGCAGGATGCTTGCCAGGCCAGAGGATAAGCCTGGCATGTGTGGGTGGTAAGTGCTCCCATGGACAGGATGAGGACAATGAAGCTGTGTGTGAGAAAGTGTATGGTGATGTCCCTTGAACTGGCAGTGACTGAGGGCCCTGTGGATATGTGATGGGTTTGTGCGTGTGTGAGTTGAGAGTGATGAGAAGAGTGAATTACCCTAGTGGAACAGAGGAGTTCATTCATCCTCTTGCTACACTGGGTGGCTGTCCTCTTTTTCAGGGCGTTGGCACTGACCACCGCTGCCATCGCCTCCCAAGCTGGATTGGTGAGTTGCTGCTCATCCTGTGGCCAGAGCGGGGGTAGAGAACATCACGGCGGGACTCCACTACATCTAAAAAGCACCCAAGGGACATGTCATTGAACCTGGGGATAGCCGTCTTTTTGACTTTCGGGGCCATGTCTTCTGTGCTGGACAGTCCTGGGCTGGAAGCACTGAGGGGTGTGCGTGTGGCTGCACTTTAAATATGGCGCCCAGCATAAATGAAGTGGTGAGGTGATGGCGTGGTGGGCAAATGAGAGCCCGCCCACCATCGAAACAGCGTGTTTCCCGGGAATACATGATTAATGAGGCAGGATTGGGAATACACGGCATGTGAAGTCGCCATTGTGGCCGGCTGGTAAAACGTCGTTTTTCCCGCCCACTAGTGCACTTAGTCCAAACCTGGGACAATTCCACCCTAGGGTTTGCTCATTTAAGGAAGGATATAATCGCATCGGAGGCAGTACAACAAAGGTTCACTGAATTGGTCCCTGGGATTAGGGGCTTGTCCTATGATGAGAGGCCCTCGGGAGTTTAGAAGAATGAGAGACGAGCTTGTTGAAACAGACAATATTCTGAAGGGGTTTGATAGGGAACTGCTGAGAGATGGTTTCCTCTGGTCATGGAAATCTAAATCACGGGGGAACAGTCCAGGATAAGGGGCCGATCGTTTCGGACTGAGATGAAAAGAAATGACTTCACTCAAAGGCAGCCTTTACTTGGCTACTCCAAAATCTGGGCATAACCTCCACAATTCACTTTTAATGAGACAACAGCTTGGAGGGAGGGAGATAGGGTAAATAACCTGGGATTTGAGCATTGAACCACTGTCTTGACAGCATCATATTTTCATCGTTATCCTGAAGGCTATCATTCAATTTCCAACAATTGGAATCTTAAATTGCATCCAATCAGAGGTGCTACTGCTTAAAATAACTGTTCCTATAAAGTACTTCACAAGTACATGTTAGAAAATGAATGAGACACCATATGACGGTGAGTAATGCCACAAAGTAGAGTCTAGGAGATAACGGTGACCAGGGGCAGAAGTTTTAGGTTGGCGTGCGGGCGCATGCCCGACCCAATCTGACGCAAAATCACGCGTGATGACGTTGGGCGAGCATCCTGGCGTCATCCCGCGCTTAGGGGTATTTCAGCCAGCGGGTGCGTGGGAGTGTTGGAAGTGCACCCGCCGAGAATTAAGAAGACAATTAAAGTTGTTAAGGTTCCAGCTGACCCCGATTTTTCGTGACCCATCCAACCTTCCGGTGGGCGGAAGGACGAATCTGCCAGGCGGACTTTGCATTTGTGATGAAACCTCATCCAAGGTGCTGGATGAGGTTTCCGTTATTAAATAAAAAATGTATGGGTAGAATTTTCATCACGTCTATGTTCAGGTGACTGATTCTGATGTGTGGACATTTTTTTCCGGATTTTTAAACCTTTATTTAGTTGTTTTGAAGTCTTCAGCTCCTCAGAGAGGCAACTCTCTGCCTTCAGGGAGCTTTCATTCAAGCACTTGCCCGCACTTCTGTCAGTGCCCGCCCTCCTCCTCCTGCCCCCACCCTGGCAGCGTTGAGCATCTCAGTGCGCGCTTCACACTGGCTAGCCATTAATTGGCCATCCATCATGAAATCGCAGTCGCGGGCCGATTGCAGGCAGCAGTCCATTTCCCGACCGCTCCCGGGCCCGTCGATCGCGCCCACGTATGCCAACCCAAAAATCCTGCCCCATATTTCTCCCCTTTGCTCTTTTTAAGCAAATGTCAAACATGAGAGGCCCTATCCCAGGAGCAGCTACATCAACTATCAACAGCCATAAGTTGGAAAACAGAGGAGGTCGCCAAGCTTTGTCAAACTACATCACTTGTTTCACAATCTGTAATCTAAGCAAGATTTGTTAGAAGACAAGTACAATTAGGTCAGAGCAATAGATTTTGAGAATCTTCAAAATTGCACCTGGTGTTGAAAGGCCTGTTCCACAGCTCCAGATGTTTGGTAAGTTTATATTCTAGTCTCCTCTTCCATGCAATCTACCAGCACCATAAAACAAAATGAAAAAGTGCTGCACATAAATGACATTTGCAGAAAGCCCAAACTATTTCAAAAGTCTAACATTCATATAAACAATACAGCAGCCACAGCTATACTGCAAATCTTTTTTTTCTTCCCAAAATGGCATCTACAACTATTTGTCTTCATTTCCAGACCATGTGTGATCATATAACTAACAGTTTGTGCATTGGTCCTTTTACTGCTTCCCACAGGTGTGTCATTGTTTTCTAGTTCCATAGTCCTTAACATTTTAGAGGCTCCGATAAGATTCCAGTGGAATCTCTGAATTCTCTGATAAGGTGCAATCGTTGTATTGCCACTGTGAGAAAGCATCTCCCAGAAAGCAGAGTCCACATTCTCTAAATGAAGGGAAGGCTTTTCACACGTCACAATGTCCGAAACAAGGTTTGCCTGGAGTTACTTCATATTTTTGGGAGGTTCCCCGCTGGCAAACAGGGAATACTCTAACCACAGCCAGCAGGTCCCAGCCTTCTTAAGATCATAACCCCAAATACCCACAAGCTGTGTCGAGGATGTTATGTACCAGTGAAGCAGTTCATGGATGATGTTCATCCCATCGTGTGATTTTATTGCAATGAGATACGTGTTGACTTGTTTTTTCATACTTGTATGATATAGTGGGCAGAGCAAGGATAACAGAACAGATGTGCTCCCTCATCAAGCTACTCACAGCATATTTTCATAGCCAGTAACCCCTCTCCACGCAGCTCTGGACTGTAGCCATTCAGAGCTATATTGAGGCATCTGAGCACCTTTCTAGTTGGAACTAGAAAGTTCCACATCCCTGACATGACCTTTTTTCTCCAGGTGACACCAAGTGAAATATTATTCAATAGTGCTCTCAAATCTGAAAATATGTAAGGGAAAACTCAGTGTTGGTGTTTTCCTCACATGTGATTATTAGTGTTTAAGTAACATGATTTAGTTATTTTGTGCAGAATATTAATTTAAATGTTTAAATATGTGCATAATGAAACTTATTCAGGCAAACAAACTGTTGTGAGGATAAGTACATGTGTCTTAATTTCCTGCAGAGTAAGATTATTTTATATACCTTTATAATGTATATGTAAATATACAGGTCAAGTATCCTTTATGTGTAAATCTGAAAACTGTACACATCCAAAAACTGTACTTTTTTTGAACCTCATCAACTTTTAGCGAGAAGTCTACTTGTTTGTCTGCACTGTTTACCTTGCGATTTTTGTGGTGAACATGTTAAAAAGAAACTTATAACAGGTACTCTGCATTTATTATTCAATTATACATCTTACTTTTTTTAGCCATTTTATTTACTGTAGACTATAGCTTGCCTAAACTTCGGCTATTTTAATGTAAGTTCATATACAGTATCAAAAAACTGAAATTATCTGAAATCCAAAATGCAATCGGCCTCAAGGGTGTTGGATAAAGGGTACTTGACCTGTATATGTATGTATGTATGTGTGTGTGTGTGCATTATATATATTCTCACATATGGCTGCAGTGTCATCTTATGCTCTCCTAACCCATGTTAATAAGGTGTACTCTTACTGTTTCTGTAAACCCCAGCGGGCTGAGCACTGAAAGGTGCCATTAAGCGCAATCCCTGTAACAATGGTAGCATTGCCACTCCAGGAATCTTTGGGGCCAGGACCAAGGCTGCACATGGTATTTCAAATGTGGCCTCACATAGTATCTGCACAACGTTCTACCAGGCCAAGTTATGGCTCTCTGGCGTCTAGTTCCAAGTGATCAGCCTAGGTTGTGAGTGTCAGCAGCCTATTTGCCAATGAAGGCATTATAATTAGCTTTATCTTTGCTCAACTTTAACAGTTAAGCACCTTCCAACAGTAGTCCCTGGGTAGTCATCAGGAACATCGTCAGCCTTGCAGAGCTTGGGTACGTAAGGGCCACTTGTGGCAACCTGTTATTGTTGGCTAGGATTAGCAAACTGGTGATCAAACTTTGGAATGGCTTCGATGACTCAGTCCCACGGCAGAAAGTCATCTTTACCCACTAAACCATTGGGAGATCTGGTACAATAATTAATGTTGATTGAAACCTCAAGGGCTCACCATGCATGGTACTTGGTTAACCTTATTGGTGTTGAGTAGACTGTGCAGGTTCAGATTAAGACCCAGATCTTTTTCCACTTCAAAGCAATATTCCTTCAAAATAGCAGTAACAGATGTCAGAGGCATCAGAATGCAGTTACAGAACGTTATGCCAGTCACATGATCTGCTTTCTACCATGAACGCACAATGTAAAACTCATTTTATTACATTAAGAGTAACATAATTTAAAGATCCTCAGCTTGTTCATATCATTTTATTTTGCGTTACCCTTATAATGTCGTTCCTTGTGCATTGTTCCATACTTCTAACATTTTTAAAATTCGGATATGTATACATTTATGTAACTCATTAGAAGTCATCGAAAGTAATTGAAAGTTGAAAAGAGTTTTCAAATCCAAAATTGTATTATTAGATGACCTCTGTATGTTGCAATTAGGAAAAGGACAAAGATTCATTCACTTTTGTTAGTGAATTCATGTACATTTAATGTCTAAGCTTCTTACTCCTCAGCTCCCACCATTGTTGAACATTAAATAAAAGAATACATTTCTAGCAATCATTAGGTTCAATAATCATGACTGTAGTAACCTATGAATTGGGGTCTTTGTCATGTTCTGTTGAATATACTATGCAACACCAAGCAAATTCTGGAGGCCATTACTACATCTAGTGATTTGCAATCTTTATGTAACACCCAGGCGTAATTTATTGCCAAGTCCTTTTGGGGGTTCCTATTTACTTGTATTAGGTTACTAACACTGTTTATCAATTAAATAACCTCTGGTCACACAATTCAATCGCTGTTTTATGACAGGTCATAAACATATCAAACAATATAACTCTAAGCAGTTGCCAGCTCAGCATTTTGCTGCAAATTACATATGAAAAAATCTAAAGAGAAAAAGAACCAAAATAAGAAGGTTTAGAAGCTTTGCCAAAAAAAGTTGAAAGGTTGAAAAAATCAGTTTATCTTAGTTTTTTGGGGAAAACAGTGATATTTTTCTCTTTTTGATGCTAATTTTCCTTCATCCCTATTCAGAGATTAGCTGATGAATTTAGTAATAAATATTTGCATGTCAAACAACCTCATAAAGTTTTGTTGACTCCATGAACTTGTGAATCTTTGAAGACTCATGCCCGGTATACTCCTAATATCATGTGTTTGAAATAGTGTGATATCTTAACTCTTTCTGCCCAGGTTGAGTTGATGAGTATTCTTTTTGCTTTCTTAACTAGCTGTCCGTGCAGACAGAATGAGAGGAGGAAGAAACAAATTTGGGCCAATGTACAAGCGAGACCGAGCCTTAAAACAGCAAAAGAAAGCCCTGATACGAGCAAATGGCTTTAAGCTCGAGACTGTGCCTCAAATGGTGCCATCGGGGCAGACTGACTACTCACTCTCAACTGCCATCCATACTATACATTCTGTATCCAAAGGCATGGCGCCTAACCCAGCCACTTTACCAGCTACAGATTATGATAGAAACCTATATGGAGCGCCATCAATCGGCATGTCTGTGCCAAACCATGGAGCACTGCCAAACTATCAGTACACATCATTTCATAACCGGACAATCAAGTCTGAGTACCCAGACCACTACGCAAGTTCACCAGAATCTCTGGCTGGCTACCCTTATCCAGACACCTATCAATCCAATTCTCCTCCTACAGTCCCACAGCTGATTCTAGAGCTCTTGCGGTGTGAACCTGATGAACTTCAAGTCCAAACTAAGATTTTGACGTATCTACAACAGGAACAGGCCAATAGGGGAAAACATGAAAAACTTAGCACCTTTGGTCTTATGTGCAAAATGGCTGACCAAACCCTCTTTTCCATAGTTGAATGGGCACGCAGTTGTATATTCTTCAGAGAACTTAAGGTAAGACGATCTTCAACTTGATTCATAAATATTGTTGCTGAGGATATAATCAATTTACTACCTGACTAATTATGCTGAGTGCTGTTTCTCACTCCTTCTACGTTTCATTGATTCTTCTACCAGCAAACATTGCACAACTGGTTCCAGTTGGGAGGGCTGTATCACCCGTGGATCCATGACTTTTGTTCACAATTCTCCAACACTTGCCAGCAGAAGGCGTGATATGATTGGAGTCAGACTGTGTCAGATTTCCTGTCACAGATATGAAAAGTTTTACTTCCTGCGGTCTCATTCCACCTTTACAGAAGTTAGGCTAGTAGCCATTTGGAATAAAGGTTTCAACCTGCAGGTGCCTGGGTAAAGGTCAGGTGCTGAACCACCTAAGCTGCTGGGCCACCTGCAAGTGTAAAGTTTTATAGTACATGATGCTGTTTAGATGTTCTGCAACTGGAAAGTTTTTGGTGCTTCATTTGAGGTAATGACTTGACTAGTTTTGAGTGTTTGCTTTCTCTTTCATTTCATTTAGGAAATGATTTTAATTGAACTCTAAATGTCCTCTAAAGTTCCATTTGGCCTTATGGAAAAATAAGTAATTTTAAAACCATTGAGGCACACCAATGTAAAATACACAAGCAGGCGAATGTTAAAAGCCATGTGAGTTTTCAGCATCAATATTTAAGAGAGCTTGCATTGAAATAAGTACTTTATATTCTTGGAAAATATGCTGCAAAATGAAAATGTTTTAGTTATTCTGATGCCCTTTTATTGATTGAAGAGACCTTCGTCATAGAAAATTGGAGAGTGGAATCTTCACTTTCGTTTAATGAGTTAATCAGGTCAGCCAGAAACTACTAATGATTCCATTCTCGATCATTTCTTTTATTTTTTTAGATGACTATTTGAAAAGTTATTTCAGGTTACTTTTTGCGAAACTTTGAAGTGAGTTGCCAAGCTGCCAAGAGGCATGGAAATGAAGACATTAGCTGATATTTCTTTACACAAGTGAAGAATCAGACTTAGAGATCATCATTGTGGCAGTATAATAAAAGATACAAATCGATATCTCAAAACAAATATCTGGCATTTCCAAAAAGGTAGTGTCATTATTTCAATTAGTTCCAGTATTAAGACACTTTGAACGCATACATTTTGGCCACTTGGTACATGCTGTATAAAAACTGATTTTGGCATAGTTTTTTAGAAATTCAAACTGGAAGCTGTTATTCAGAGATAAAGTATAGTCGTGTAGTGGTTGCTGCTCTACAGTTTATTTACTTTTCTCTGAATCCACACCCAAGCTTAACTAATCAAGCACAGTGAGCATCCATAGTAAACAGACTCACATAATCAAATACAGAAAAACTGAACACTACAGTGGTTATGTTACTGGATTACTTTCCAGGGGCTCGAACAAATAAACTGGAGAGTCAAATACCATCACACAAATTTGAATTTAGTTGTAAAAATCTGAAATTTTGTTTAAAGTTAGTAAAAATGATGACATGGACATGATGGCCACAGAGCTTCCCTTTGTGCTGTAAATTTTTCTATGTTTTTCTATGAAGCTGTCAGGTTGTATTATAAACACAAATGGTTCACTAATGATCCTTAGGGAAGGAAACCTGTCACCCTTAACTGGTAACTCCAGTCCCTTACCAAAGTGGTTGACTTATATCTGCCCCCCTCAGGACTGATTTAAGATGAATAACAAAAGAGCCAAGGGTGACAGAGGAAAAACGTTTTAACACAGCGAGTGGTTAGGATCTCAAATGCAGTGCTTGACATAGTGGTGGAGACAGATTCAACCATGACTTTCAAAAGGGAATTGGATAATTATCTGAAGAGAAAAAAAAAATTGCAAGGCTACAGGGCAACAGTGGGGGAGTGGCCTGAGTTTCTCTTGCAGATAGCAGGTATGGACCTGATGGACTGATTGGCCTCCTTCTATGTTCCAACTTCTCTATGATTCATATGGTTCCATGATAGGTGGCATAATCAAACCACTCAGATGTATCAGCAACAGCAACAACTCACGTTTATATAATGTCCCAAGGTGCTTCGCAGAATCATTGTCAAACAAGATTTGACATTAAGCCACATGAGGAGATGTTAGAACAGATGACCAAAACTTGTTCGGCGATGTAGGAGGTTACAGAGGTAGGGAGGGATGAGGCCATGGAAGGATATGGAAGCAAGGATGATAACTATGAAATTGAGGCACTGCCAGAGAGGGGTCCACTCCAAGTTAGTGAATGGGACTTGATGCAAGATAGGATACAGGCAGCAGCGTTTTAGAAGATAGAGTTTATGGGGGTGGGGTGGAAGGTGAGAGGCCAGCCAGGAGAGCATTGGAATTGTCAAGTCTGCAGACGACAAAGGCGTGCATGAGAATTTTAGTAGCAGATGAGCTGAGGCAAGGTGAAGACAGATAGTGTTGTGGAAATGGACATAAAGAAGCTACTGTTGCAGTTCAAGAAGACTACCACTACTTTCTTTAAGCAACCAGGCTCAGGCAATAAGTGCACATTTTGCATTGATGCCACATCTCAAGAATAAAAATTTTACAAAGGAATGAGCTCAACTAATTTAGCAGGCAGATGGGATTTTCAAAGATTCAGTTTGTGATTTAAATTGATTAAAGTAAGACCAAACCGAACATTTTAAAACATACAATCCATTTGTTCAAAACTGACTAAAACGCCTATCTCTCTTCCTAATATCAAGACATGTGACCTTATTTTACGTTATATGTAAAAGTTAACTATAACAGGTGAAACAGTCAGGCTTCCTACCCTTTTCTAATTCCCAAATGATGACTTCCTTCTTACAGCCAGCTTTAATGTTACCTTTATAACTTTATAACTTTATATCTTTATAGCATTAAAGCTGGCTGTAAGGCCTTTGATACGGTGCCGCACAAAAGATTAATACATACGATAAGATCAAATGAAGTTAAGGGTAATATATTAGCTTGGATAGAGGATTGGCTAACCAACAGAAAGCAGAGAGTCGGGATAAATGGGTCTTTTTCTAGATGGCAAGCTGTAACTAGTGGGGTGCCACAGGGTTCGGTCCTTGGGCCCCAACTATTTACAATCTATATTAATGACTTGGATTCGGGGATAGAAGGTACTATAGCTAAATTTGCAGATGACACCAAAATAGGTGGGAAAGTAAGTTGCAATGAAGAAATAAGAAATTTACAAATGGATGTGGACAGGTTAGGTGAATGGGCCAAAATTTGGCAGATGGAGTTTAACGTGGATATGTGTGAGGTTATCCATTTTGGTTGGAATAATAAGGTGACTTATTATTTAAAGGGAGAGAAACTTCAGAATGCTTCAGTGCAGAGGGATCTGGGTGTCCTCATGCATGAATCACTGAAAGCTAGTATGCAGGTACAGCAGGTAATAAGGAAGGCAAATGGAATTTTGGCATTTATTGCTAAAGGAATAGAGTATAAAAATAGGGAAGTGTTGTTGCAACTGTACAAGGCATTGGTGAGACCGCGCCTGGAGTACTGTGCACAGTTTTGGTCCCCTTACTTGAGGAAGGATGTAGTTGCATTGGAGGTGGCTCAGAGGAGGTTCGCTAGATTGATTCCAGAGATGTTGAGCTTGTCTTATGAGGAGAGATTGAGCAGTTTAGGCCTATACTCGCTAGAGTTTAGAAGGATGAGAGGAGATCTAATTGAGGTATATAAGATGCTAAAGGGGATAGACAAAGTTGATGTGGAGCAGATGTTCCCCCTTGTGGGGCATTCTAGAATGAGAGGCCATAGTTTTAGGCTAAGGGGTGGTAGATTTAAATCAGAGATGAGGAGTAATTACTTTTCTCAAAGGGTCGTGAATCTGTGGAATTCACTACCTCAGAGTGCAGTGGATGCCGGGACACTGAACAAATTTAAGGAGGAGATAGACATATTTTTAATTAGTAACGGGTTGAAAGGTTATGGGGAGAGGGCGGGAAATTGGAGTTGAGGCCGAAATAAAATCAGCCATGATCGTATTGAATGGCGAGGCAGGCTTGAGGGGCTGATTTGCCTACTCCTGCTCCTAGTTCTTATGTTCTTTTAGGTCCAAGCGTCAGCCAACACTGCTCCCATCTTCCCCATAGGATGATCTAAAAATCATAATCTGGCACACTATATTTCATTTATGAATGGTGCTCTGATCATGTTGAATCTTCTCTGATGATCATGCCACGGTTTCCTGGTATCTGATATGCTGCTTGTCATTGTTGATGCTTTATATGCCAGATCTTCCAAATTTTCACCACTTGGCATCCCAGATGAACATGTCAGGCTTCCCCGACAGGCTGCTCTACATTGTAGAGCTAACAAATTTAAGAAACATTCCTTCACATTTGTGCTGTGTGGTTCTCTCTGGATTGTCACAGCAAGGTAATAAAAGAAAATTTGACTGAAATTAGATTTCTTTAGAGAAATCACCCCAAATTGTACTTATAATTTTCTTCATTGTTTGTTTTCTGGTTATACTCTGTGTATGTAGTAATTGTTATAGGTAAATTCATTTAACAGCAGCTGGCCAGAAGTTATTGTATTGCTCGAACAAATCACTGAGATTGTTACAAACTCCAAAGTGGAGACAACAAAGCTGAAGAACAATCAAAGTGACAAAATAATCTTACCTATCTCCTTTTGGATAATGATTTAAAATACATCACTTGTCAAAGAATAGGCATCAATGCAATAACTAGTGGTGTGAAGCATGGTGTCAAGTAAAGAACGTAATTGAAAGATGTCATATTGAGAAATTATAGTTGAGAAAATTCTATCTGCGGTCTTTGGGAGAAAATCAATACTGTCATATAAGGGCAACATTAGCAGTGGACAGAGCAGGCAAGGTCACCTCCATGTTTGTCAGATTCCACTTGCAGCTCAAGTTGTTGCCATTCTTCATCAAACCTCTTGATAAAGAACTATAGCTGGAAATTTAATCTTGGCAGCTGTGGAAATTCGCTTTAAAATAAATAACTCCAACATAAACATTGGTGACAGGAAGTAATATTTTCACAATGGACTTTTGTAGAGATGCCCTGTTTAAAAAGCGATATGATTGTGCAAAGTTAATTTTGGTAACTAGGTAAGTGAGATAATCTAAACAATGGCGAAACTAGGCTCTGTACTCCATTTCCCTTATTTTACTTGACTGTTGCACTGTGATAACCATTTTTCTATGCCCCTGTTTCCTGTATTAAAATGAGTACATACTCTTTCAGGGGAATCTCAACTAAAATAAAATACTTAAGTGTATCCTGCGCTTTGTAAAAGATAACTCAGCATCTTATTCTTCCAGTAAGTGGCGAAGTCCAAAGTGATCGGTTGTTACCATGTGCACACACAAGTATACTAAACACCATAAACTTGCTAAATATGTGTATATAATAGGAACAATGAAGGAGCAGGATGTTGTGTGACTTGGAGGAGAACTTGGAGGTGAAGATGGTGCCAGTGTTTGTAAGTGGTATTGCATTCAACAAGGCTTTTAAAGTTAAAAAAATGCTAGCTTTCTCTCTACGTTGTCAGTTTCTTAATTATTTTCTATTTGTTTTTGGGATGTGGGCAAATTTGCAAGGCTGCATCCCTACTGTTGAGAAGATGGTGGTGCATACTGACTTGCTGAGTTGCAGCCTTCTTATGGTGAGAATATTCCCACAATGACGTTATTAGGTATGGACTTCCAGGAACTTGATGCAGCAACAATGAAGAAATGGCAACACACGTTGAGGTCAGGGTGGTGTGTGAGTTGGAGCAGAAGTTGAAGATGTTTATGCTTCCATGATATTGCTGCTTTTGTCCTTTGCGGTGGTAGGTGTCTGGGAAGTGCTGTCAGAGTAAGCTTGATAACATTTCAGGAAAAAAAATGACTACTTCTGGTGTGTCAGTGTTTTTGAAACGAAGCTAAAGATTTTATACTGATACTAATTGTTAAGGAGAGATTTGTTCTGAAAATTTATCATCACCGTAAAGTAGTTTAGCAATGTTAAAATTACAGTATAAATCCAGAGCTAGGGCCCAGCTCCCAGGAAGAGGTTTGACACGGAAAGGAATATGCATGTGACAGTTGGTGTGCGGGGGTGGGCCCGGCATGCAGACGCGTAAACTAACGCAGGATAATGTCGGGCGTGCGTCCTGATGTCATCCCGATGTTTCATTTTGGCACCGGAGTCGGCTGCGCACCCATCTATCTTTAAACGGCCTATTAAGGAAGTGATTAATGTAATAGTTAACACTGCCCAGCCAACCTAACAGCTGCCGGGCAGGCGAAAAGACCAAGCGGCCTTCACGTTTTTTAGGAAACCTCATCCACGAGCGGGACGAAGTTTCCTAAAGCTTTTATTAACAAACGAAAATCTTTTTCCTAACTATAAAAACATGTCCCATGACACAATCACATGAGGGGACATGTTTAAATAAATTTTTAATCCACATATTTAATAATTTCAATAGCGATTCAGTCTCCCTGAGGCAGCGCCGTGCCTCAGGGACATTGAAGCGCTCTTTCGCGCGCATGCACGAAAGAGCGCTGGCCTTGGCTCTCCGTCCTTCCCTTGCCTGCCCAGGTAGCGCTGAGCGCTGCAGCTCGCGTCTTACGTTGGACGGGCATAATTGGCCCGCCCGTGTAAAATGGCAGCACGGAGCTGATCGCGGGCAGCAATCGGCTCCATGACCGTCCCCGCCCACTCCCGCTGAGCTCGCCCACCACCTGAAAAATTCAGGCCCATAAGTCCTGCAGGATTTCTTGGACTCCCTGGATATGTTTTAAATCTGCTCGCAATTAATGTAAATGTTCAAATAGTGCACAAATACTGGTATAACCCTGTTAATGTAAGTATAGGATCTTGAGCTTTAATTTCGTTATATATGACGATGTGTGCCAGGGATGAATATGGTTAATATGGTTACAAAAGATTAGATCCATGAACATGAGCTGAAATAGAAGAATGCTAAAATGTCAGCCGCTGTTAGGGATGGGCATCAAAAGCTTATTTTCAGTGTAGCTTTGATCTTAATTTGTATGATCTAAATCTGAATTCTGATGTAGAATGAGTGTTTTCTTATTGAGTAAGACTCAGTGGTGTTGAGGATTGAATCATCAGAAATCCAAGCTTTCTATAGGTTCCACAACCTGAAATCATAGCTCTACCTACTGGACTGAATTAAGTTTTGTCCAAAATGGTATTTCCAGTTTAGGTAGCTCAAACATAAATTCTACTTTGTTTCAAGAAAAGCAGATTACTCAAGTTTTTAAAAAGAATTTATGGTGAACATATACCAGCTTAACAACCTTAAGTGAATTATTTGTCTGTTTGGCTATGATATTTTTCAATTTAAATTCCACTTTGGTTTCACACACAATTTTTTGCCAAGTATTAGCAATCAAATTGTGGAGAAATTCAGCCTCTAACATTGCACTATTCTTTACCTTTAATCCAAATCCAAAGAAGGGTGAGCAATAGGATACCACCTGCATTGAAAAACATATTTTTACAAACTAGAGTACTCCATACCTTGTAGCACATTGCAAAGCATTTTTCTTTCAATAAAGCACTGATACCTTAAAATTGAAATAGAAAATAGTCCTCCTTTAAGCGGGTCCGATGGTGAAAAAAATGTTGGTCAAACCAATTAAGTGATTTAAGCAAACATTTCAAGATTGCTCTAAATTTTGTAATGTTTCTACAGTAGCATTCTATGATGTTATGGCTCTATTTCAAAGTTGTACGTGGACTTACATGGTGGTTGGCATTCATAATATGTTGTGTCAAGAAAACCCACCCAAAGAGAGTCAGGTGTATCTCCACAAGACAAGTTCATGAACTTGGAAAAGTTATCAGGAGAACTGAGTGGAAAAAGAGCCACTTCGTTTCAGGCAAATCAGAAAAACCAGAGGCCAAGTCAATTCAGAGTACTCTTCATGTACTTCACTTGTGTAGATGTGGGATGGATTATTCTCCCATGGTGTTGAGAATCTCATCTTAAACTAGATGGAGAGTTTTATTTTAGGTTAAACAGCACAAAACGCTTCAAACTTTATTTTGTTACTAAATTGTTAGTCTGTCCAAGAAAGGCCATTGAGGTAGAATGTGAAAAGTGAAAATGACATTATTGAGGCAACATACTTCATCAAGCCTTGAATTCTGCTCCATATTAAGGGGAGGTGGTGGCGTAGGTATTGTCACTGGACTGGTAATCCGGAGACCCAGGGTAATGCTACCATGGCAGATGACAGAATTTGAATTCAATAAAAATCTGGAATTAAAGGTCTAATGATGGCCATGAAACCATTGTCGATTGTCGTAAAAACCCATCTGGTTCACTAATGCCCTTTAGGGAAGGAAATCTGCCATCCTTACCTGGTCTGGCCTACATGTGACTCCAGCGGTTGACTCTTAAATGCCCCCTGAACAAGGGTAATTAGGGATATCCCACAAAAGAACAAAAAAAAAATGTAGACAGGTGAGTGTTTCATTGTTGTTGGGTCAAAACCCTGGAGCTCTCTTCCTTAAAGCAGTGTGGGTGTACCTACACCCACATGGGCTGCAGCGCATGAAGGTAGCATACCACCACCTTCTTATTAGGGATGCACAATAAATGCTGGCCTAGCCAGTGACACCCACACCCCATGAAAGAATTTTTTTTTAAATGAAATGTAATAGTTATCTATCATCAATGAGAATGTGGCTCCCCCTTCCATTCACAATCACTTTTTCTTACCATCTCATTTGCACTGGGATGGTCAGGTGGCTTCTTGGGAGAATACAATCAGTGTGCTAAATCTGCTTTCTACCTCATATATATATTTGTCCTGCACATTTGGCTTTGTTGGAGACTGTGTAATTTTAATAATTCTCACTTTTTTGCATCAGCTAATTTGTGGAAACTCTAACCTCTCGAGGATTGCATTCAGCTTGGGGTTAATCTGACCTGAATGTAACTTGATCTGCATCACTTGAAGCTTGTAAACAGTATTTTGAGACCAGTGCCATGTGATCTGCATCATTACCTGAAGGATAAATCTATTATAATCAAAAGTTAGAACATTTGAAAAGCTTGCACTGAAGGTTCAACCAGCAAACAGTTTTTTTTTGTCTTGATAGCATTTCTGTCTGTCATTTTTACATTGGTGAAAATTAGTGCAGGTATTAAAACATTCTCTGCCCAATGTATCTGTTGTCAGATTGAGAGAGTGTTTTTATTTGCGTGATTCAATATCTCTTAAAAGCTATGACTATATTTTCTAACTGGCAGTGGTAGTAAGTCCCCCATTTTAAAATGTATTGTTTCCAGTCAATTTTTGATGGTTTCTTTCTCAACCCTGTGACCTGTGTTTAAAGATTATCAATCCTGGTTTCATCCTCTATTGACAAGTGAGTGATCAAGCCTTAGGAGCACTTGAGAGCAGTCCAGTTGAACAAATGATCACACAAGGTAATTTTTTTTTAATGGGAACTGAATACAGCTTTACATGGCGTGCAGGGGGAGAATAAAGCCAACTCACTAGCATATTTAAACATAATTCTTATCTAGTGAACCTTGTATGCTAAGGTTGAAAGGATCTTTCCTTATTGTCATTTTACTTAAACATTTTAACGACGTTCAAAAGGTACATAAATTCTGTACGTTGTGATCTTTATTCCACACATAAAGGTGAGGCAGATTGGAGTCTTAAATTATCCTCATGAATGAAGTAGCAAATTGTAATTTTTAAAAATCGTAGGTTCTTTCATCATAGCCTATAGATCACCGAGCTTCAGAGAAAGTAATAGATCATATATTGGGCCCTATCTTGCTGTAAAAATAATGGCACGTTAACAACACACAGGGAAGAATTTTCCCCTTTTGGTGGGGGGGGGGGGGTTCAGGAGCGAGCGCTTGCAGGCGTGACTCCGATTGCCGCCATTTTACGTGGGTGGGCCAATTACGGCCCGCCCAGTGTGACGTCCGCCAGGAAGCGCTGTGTGCTCCCTGTGCGGGTGTGGGGGAGGGGTGGGGGGAATCCCTAAGCCGAAAGAGCACACTCATCTCCCTGAGGCTAAGTGCTGCCTCAGGGAGATCGGCGCCAAATTCAAAAATGGTCAATGCACAAATATAAAATTTCCCTGACATGTCCCCTCATGTGACACTGTCCACATGAGTTGGGACATGTCCATCACTTTTATTCAAACTTTTATTACATTTTTAAAAACCTACATGAAACCTCATCCCGCCCGTGTTTTCATGCTTTTTCTGAAGCCCGCCAGGGCTTCCGGTCTGCCCGCCGACCTTAAGGTTGGACGGGCAGGTCCGTTAACTTGTTGAATTAGTTTTTAAATGGCCTCAATTGGCCGTTGACAGTCGGCGGGCGCACAGCTGATCCGGCTGCGCCCCCACCAACCTGAAAATTGAAATGACGCAGGGTAACGTTGGGAGTTCCGCCCGACATCATCCCGTGTAATTTTACACGTCGGCGAGAGGGCCCCGCTCCCTGCGTCGCCAACCTCAATATCCTGGCCACACTGTATTAGTGCGCAAACCGGGCAGCAGCTCTGTGAGATACAAATCTCCAGAATTTACTCGTTGATGTACTTCTCTCCATTGTTAGCCCAATCTCCCTCTTACCTTTAGGAACTTGCTGAATATATATATTAATTGTCCATTAAATTTGCTGCAGAAAGTTAAGCCTGGTACCCGTCATAAATACTTTTTTAAAAAATGAAATATTGCCAATCAATCTCTTCAGCCCAGAAAGGGAACAATTAAATTCTGGAGTGTCATTCCATCAGGCTAAAAATTGTTCTCGGAGATTGCAAAAAAAAATCTAAATTTTTACATTTTTCCCCTACTTTTTTTAATGAACTTTTTTTCTCTCTCTTAAATCCAAACTTTCCTTTCTTCTCTTTTTGCATCAGATTTAGCATTGAAATCACCTGCTCTAATTCACCCTACTTCTTGGATGTTTCTCTGCTTCTTTCCCAATCCTTGAATCCCATTTATGAAGCAGGTAGAGTATTGGTTCCATCATTGACTGAGGTCACAGCTGCCCCTTACCCTCACCATGCCGTTGTTAAGGCACAGCAGATGGTAAATGCTAAATTGCTCTAATCCCAAAGGGAAACTTGAAACAGCTACCACAATTGTTTTGCAATTTGTATGTTTATTTCAAGATGCGTGCCTTGAATTAAGTAATAAGACCACTGAGTCTTATGGGTTTTTTACAAATCTAAATTAAACATTTATTAATAGAAGAAATTATTTTAAGCACATACATGTGTCTACAAATTACTACTATGATAACTCCTAGCTCCCCTGATTAATCTAACTCCCAGTTACCCTCCGTTAAGGCAACAGTAAAAACAAAGGGCAGAACTTTTCTGTTGGCCTGCGGGGGTGGGCCCCACACGCCGACGCATAAACTGACATGTAATGACGTTGGGCGCGTGTCCTGACATCATCACGCTGACTGGCAATGTTTCGTTTGGTGGGCACGCGCTGGAGTCGGCTGCGCGCCCACGATATGTAAACGGCCAATTAAGGCCATTAAGGATTTAATTAAGGTTATTATAAACGCTGCCCGTCCAACCTTAAGGTTGGGGGGGGCAGGTGAAAAGTCCAAGCGGCTTTCGCGTTTTTTTAGGAAACCTCATCCACGTGCGGGATGTTGTTTCTGAAGACTTCTATTAAATAAATTTTTTAAATTTTCATTAATATAAAAACGTGTCCCATCTCATGTGGCATGAGGTGACATGTTTAAATCAATTTATAAACCTTTTATTTAATTTTTTGAACAGCTCCGTACCTCAGAGAGATTGAGGCGCTCTTTCGCAAGCATGCACGAAAGAGCGCTGGCCCTGACTCTCCCTCCTCCCCTCCCTCCTCCGCCCCCGCTCGCACAGGTAGCATTGAGTGCTCCCGGTTGTGCCTTATGCTGGGCGGGCCTTAATTGGCCCACCCGTGTAAAATGGCAGCACGGAGCCGATTGTGGGCAGTGATTGGCTCCCAACCCGCTCCCGCCCACTCCCACTGACCCCGCCCGCCATATGAAAAATTCTGCCCAAAAGAGATTTTTACAGACCCAGTCAAAGCACATAATATCTTGGACAGGGATATTTACAGTGAGTTTTCTTAACTTCAGTTCTTGTAGACAGCAATTTGGGGCACAGAGGCTGGAGGCTTTTCACACTTGTTAGATCTTAGAATGCCTTCCCTCCTTACACATAACCTCATCTCCTTTATACATGTTTCTCCCTTTATAATGCAAATCCCATTATTTCAATATGTCTTTGGACTTTACCTTTCTAATAATAAAAATCTTTCATAGTACCAATTTTATCAGTAAACTTTAGGAAAAATAAACACACTGTTTGGCTTAGCCTCTGTTTGCTAGGTGTAACACCTTACCTCTTCTTTGAAATTCACTGCTCAGGCTTATCTAAAAATGCAAATTTTCCTTTTACACCTCACATTCCAAAATTTCAACCAGGTTTACTTATTTAGCATTTCAAACCTAGCTTCTCTTCTGACACATCAAAGCCTTCAGACCAGCTGTCTTTCATTCAATTAAGTCTCACACACACACACACATTTTCTCTCTCTCTCTCTCTCTCTAACCAGATGCCCCCCCCCCCACTCCCCCCACTCCCCAACTATTCATACTTTACAATAAATCCCAATTTATTATAAAAATGATTATATTTTCATGACACTGTTAAAACAGGTTTTTGTGCTGGAATGTGCAGAAATAGTCCAATGAAAGGGCCATGCCACAAGATGCCTGTTCCAACAAGATCCAACCCAATATTAAAAAGATAAATCCCAGCAGTTTGCCTGTTTGCCAATTTATGCTCAGTTTGGGAATTCCGATAAAAATCCAGCCATCTCTGTTCACGGATTAATTAGGTTACAATATAGAAAAAAAAAATTCCTAAGTGGTCACAGGAAAACAATGCCGAGATTTCGGCACTTAATCTGTGCGATTCAGCTTAACCCAGAGCTGAATTTCTGATCCCATACACTATCCATTATAAATATCATGCACTTCCGCGTCTGTAACTTTGGCTGGGATTTTCCAGCCCTGTCACGGGTGGGACCCCCCGCGGGTGAGGCGGTGCCCCAGCCAGAAGTCCATTGACTTGCGTCGGGACCAGAAGATTCCGGCGGCGGGCGGGTGCAGAAAACCCCGCCCATTGTCTACCTCTCCCCCAACTACATCTCATCTGCTGCTGAAACTACCATCCATACTTTTGGCATTCAAGACTTGACATGGACCTTTTGACCACCACCCACCTTCTTGAAACTACAGCTCATCCCAAAAGCTGCTGATCATAATTTGTGTTGCGCTAAGTTTCACTTGCCCATCACTCCTGTCCTTGCTGATATATATTGGCTCCTGGAAGTCCAATACCTCAAATTTATGGGGTAATTTTAACCTAATTTTAACGGGAAGCTGATAGGATCAGGATAGGCCACCCGTTTTATACGCATTTGATTTTGCTCTTCATTGACTTTGATGGAAAGTAGCAGTGGCTGGAGTGTAAAATGAGTGGGGTGTAAAAATGGTGTCTGATGCAATCTTGTCAGCTTCCCTTGGGATGGGTTAAGGTTAAAATTACCTGCATCCTCCTTTTTAAATCCTCCCATGGCCTTTTCCATGGCCCATCTCTAAACCTTCTCCTGCCCTAGAACCCCTCTCCCATTCCCACTTCCAACAAACTCTTTGTTCCTCTGACTCTGGTGTCTTAAGTAGCCCTATTTTCACCGTCATGTACGTATGTCTCACTCTGTAGATTGTCCCGCTGTAAACCCCTCCACCTCCTTTAAACCCTTCTGAACATCTAGGTCTTTGACAAACTTTTGGCCGTCCCTCCTAATCTCTCCACTGGCACAGTTTCTTTTCTGTGATGTACCTTAATTCTTTGTTAAAAATGATTTATAAACACAAGCTGTTGTTAAAAAGTCTGCCTTTGGGATGCTCAGACCATATCTATCTGTGATTCCAAGAGGGATGGATACGAGGGGCAATTTTCATTAGCAGGTTTTAATTTCTTTTTCATGTTTGTCTATCAACTGCCTGCCCACAGCCCACCTGACTTAATAGGCGGAATTTTGCAGCCCCTCCTGCTGGCAGGATTTTCCAGTCCCGCTGAAGTCAACGGACTTTTGAATGGCTCACCACATTTTCCGGCCCTGCTTCCGATGTGACAGTGCTGTAAAATTCCGCACTATTTTTCAGCAGGCCCTGAAATAGGCAGCCGACACCTCTACCCGATACAGATAGGAAATAACAAAAGATCCGTATTTATGTCGCCCCTTTTGTGACCTCAGGGCACCACAAAGCATTTTACAGCCAATGAACCACTTCTGCAGTGTTAGCCACACTGTTGTAACGTGGGAAACATAAGCAACCAGTTTGCACACAGCAAGGTCCCACAAACAGCAGTAAGACTGTGACATTGGCTCAGGGTTACAACTGAACCACATCTGACACCTTAAACAATTATTCAGATATTTAAATTGGGGTTGTAGGCTCCTGATACAATTTTCAGATATCATTGGGCAGGGCTTGTCCCATATACACTCTGATCCAGTGATACCAGACGTAGAGCTTCTAGTCATCTTAAAGGGATTGCTGCAGGCCATTCTGAAACTGGGGCAAAAACCCTGGTGCCTCTGATTTCATTGTGAGTTGAGAGCTTGCACTTTGCTGAACAAACCCGCTAACCATGAAAATGGTTTGGGCCTCTTGCTGGTAACGTTGCGCCACTCAGTTAATTTGTGCTGTCATTGGTTCTTACCAAGAGTCCATTGGTGACCTGCTTTCTCATCTGCTGCTTAATGACTGTTTGTTAAAAATGCTGGTATTTAGTGTCTTCCTTGCATGAACATCAATGGTAGGAACTTGCGAAATTCAGAGCAGTAACCATAGAAACCGACCATTTGAGTTTTCCTTTAACCAGCTGCTTATTATCTTTTCTGTGATCATTGACGGTGATACTCAGAGTCTCTCGGATGTTCCATCGTAGTAGAGGTTACTCCAGGATGCCACAGCATTTGCCAGTAGAACCTTCTCTCAAAGAATAGACAAGCCAAAGACATTTGTCACACCCGGAGGCTCTGTGGGAGCTCTTGCAATTTGTAAAGAACACAATTATGTATCAACAAGTTTAAGTTTTATGCATTCTTCCTCGAGCAGAAACACAGACTATTTTTTATGGGTGGGCTGGGGTCTCGTGGGAAGGAAATCAGTTGTGAATTTTCAACCTAGCCCTTGGCAGTAATCCTGACACCACCTTCCTTTTGAATCCTTGTATTACAAGTTGGAGTGAGTAGCATTGTTCCTACTGTTAATGGAGTGACTGGCTAGCCTATTTAACAGTAATGGGCATGTGTTAATGAGCATCAATCACTGTATCAGCACTCCCAAAACCATGTGTTATCCTCTATAGCTACATGAAGCGATATTTTGCCACCATTTTATGTAGTTCACAACAACTAGTACCTTAGCAAACTCCTTTATTACGTTAATCATTTACTACAAAACCTTCAAACCTACCCCAGCTCATTTAACGTGAATTAAAATTATTGTAGGTTCAATGTAAAAATAAATGAAAAAACAAAGAGTTAATTAAAGGCTATAACAATGAAACAACTCTGATGTCAAAAGACAAAGACTTGAAATGACTTTCGAGACGATCTGGGTTTCAAAGAAGTTTTCTGGTCAGGGGACCAACTTCCTAGCATTAATGTAATTGGGCTGCTGCTTTCTGCAGGGTCTTTAGCAGTGCTTCATTGCCCAAGAGATCATTGGCTTTTCTTTGATCCATCATTAAGGCCAGTAAGTAACTGCAGCATTGCTTACCATACAGTCGAATCCTGACATGATCACTCCATTTTGCTAAATGAACACTTTTGAAACGATAACGGGAGATTTGATTTTATGAGCGAGTGTGACTTCATTAAAATAGCAAAACTGAATATTTAGACACCAGTGGAAAGTAACGGTGAACTATTGTTTTGACATTTTAATTCAAACAGGAAAAGATTGGGTCTAACTCTTTTTGAAAGAGGCTAGAGGATTTGAACTCTTTCATCTTCAAAACCTGTCTTCCATTTTCCATCTTCACTCATTCAGACAAGCACCAATATTTTAGTTTTAGTCTTGTCACTTTATCTTGAATTTATAAGAAATTCAGTTGGATTTACTTGTGATAAAATGCAATAGATTTGGTCTTTATCTTCCATCTTATCTTCCAGCACAGTATTTCATCATGTTATTCTGGCAACTCCTTACCTCACTTTCTGTCTATCTGGTGATCTACCAGATAGTTTTAATGACTTATGTAAGATTACATAGAATATGAACACGGAAACAGGTCATTCAGTCCAACCAGTTCATGTCGGCATTTATGTTCCACTTGAGCCTCCTCTTAACTTAATCTGCCTTCATAGCCATCTATTCCCCTGTCCCTCAAATGCTTGCCCAGCTTCTCCTTAAATGCATCTATACTGTTCATTTCAACCACTCCTTGTGGTAGCAAATTCCACGTCCTTACTACAGTATGGGTAAAGTAGTTTCTTCTGAATTCCCTATTGGATTTCTTGGTGACTATCTTATATTGATGGCCTCTGGTTATGTTCTTCCCTAAAAGAGGAAACATTCCCTCTGTATCCGCTCAACAAATCCCTTTATAATTTTAAAGACCTCTATTATATCACCCCTTAACCTTTTTTCAAGAGAAAAGAGACCTAGTTTGTCAATCCTTTCCTGATATGTATACCCATGTATTTCTGGTATCATCCCTGTGAATCTTCTCTGCACCTCTCCAGTGCCCCTCTATCCTTTTTATAATATGGCAAAACTGCACACAGTACTGTTAAGTGTGGTCTAACCAAGGTTTGATACAGATTTAGCATAACGTCCCTACTTTTCAATTCCATCCCTCTAGAAATAAAGCCTACTGCTTGGTTTGCTTCTTTTATAGCCTTGCTAACCTGTGCCACAACTTTTAGTGATATTTGTGTCTGTACTCCGAGGTACCTTTATTCCTCTATCTCACCTAGACTTGCATCTTCTAAGAAATAAATGGCTTCCCCATTCTTCCTAGCAAAATGTAGCAGCCCACATTTGCCTGCGTTGAACTTCATTTGCCAATTATTTTCTCATTCTGAAAGTTTATTAACCTTCTCCTGTAATTTGTTGCAGTCCTCCTTGGTATTGACTATGCCCCCGCCCCCAACTTGGTGTCATCCGCAAATTTAGAAACGGTGGTTTTGATTCCAAAAGTCCAAATCATGAATGTAAATTGTGTGCAGCAGTGGTCCCAGCACTGATCCTTGCAGACCACTACTTCCCACCTTCTGAATGACGACCCTTCCCATCTGCTTTCTATCTTGAAGCCAGCTAGCAATCTATTCTGCCACGTGCCCCTTGACTCCATATTATCTGACCTTATTTATTAATCTATTATAGGGCACCTTACTGAAAGCCTTTGAAAGATCCAGATAAATTCCATTTACTGCATTCCATTGCTACTCTCTCTGTTAATTCCTTGAAAAATTCAATAAGGCTGCTCCAGCAAGATTTTCCCTCTTGAAATCCATGTTGACTATTCATTATTATCTTGCCGTTTCTAGCTGCTCTTCTATTGTCTTCTTTAGTAAGGATTCCATTATTTTTCCTATCACCGATGTTAAGCTGAGTGGTCTATAATTCCCTGGATACATTCTGTCTCCCTTCTTAAATATGGGAATTATATTAGCTATCCACCAGGTCCTCTGGCACTGCACCTTTTTCTAATGAACTTTTAAATATGAGGAGTAATACCTCTGCTATCTTTTCCCTATATTCTTTCAAGATACATAGATGCAATCCATCCGGATCAAGGGCTTTATTTTCTTTGAGTTTGATTAGTTTATTAAATACATCCCCGTTTTTAATTTTAAATGCATTTATCTCATTACTCATCTTATCATTCAATATCATATCTATCTGTTCTAACTCCCTGGTAAATACCAAAGCTAAGTAAAGATTTAACACAGTATTTCTGCCATCTCTCTGTCATTACCTGTGGTGATACCCTGTCTATTCCTTGATGGTTCTATTCCTATCACAGCCTGCCTTTTTTATTGATGTGCCTGCAAAATATTTTGCTATCTCGTTTTATGTGCCTTGGTAATTTAATTTCATAGTTCCTCTTTGCCTTCCTAATTGTTTTTCTTTTACTTCTCTCCTAATCTCTTTGTGTTTTCTTATGTCATGCAGTCTTCCGCTGTCTATGTACTTAACGCCTGCCTCTTTCCTAACCCTCAATTGTTCCCTTATGACATTATTCATCCATGAAGTCCCTCACTGTTAGTTTGTTCTTTCCTTTTAGGGGGATATATTTTTCCTACACTCTGTTAAACGCCATTTTAAATGTTTCCCATTATTGTTCTACATCATTGTTTCCTTAATGTCGTTGCCCATTTTGTTTTCCTAAGTTCTACTCACAGCCCCTCAAATCAACATTCTCCAATCTATTAACTTGTTTTCATCATACTTATGCCCTTCTCTATCATCATCTTAAAGTATTATATTATGATCGCTATTGCATAGTTCCACCCCTTTTACCTCTCTTATCTGCTCTGCTTCACTCCCCCTTACTAGATCCAGCAGTGAATCTTCCCTTCTTCGGCTTTTTACATATTGGGTTAGAAAAGAATAGTTGAAATTCCCCATGATTATTATTCTATGTTTTTTTACTTAATTCTCTAATTTATCTGCATATTTATCCCCCACCATTCTTCTGTGGTCAGTAAACTGCAACTATTAGTATGATTTATTAGCATATTAAACTGTTCTAGTGATGTTTCATAAGCAGCCAGCAGGGTAAACGCATTGCCTCATGTGGTGTACAGACCCTTTCAGGTCACGAAGGTCACAGATTTGATCCCAAGTTGGCTGATCTAGATGGGGCATGGTTTGGGCTTTGAATAAAAGGCAGTCAACCTGCTGTGAGGATGTTGGTTGAGCACAGGTTGGTCCCAGTGATAGCTTTCCCAGGACTGAGCATGGGCTAACTCCCACTATTGGCGCTCACACGTTAAGAATGGAAGAGAGACTGCAGAAAAACTACTCCAGCAGGAGTAATAAACCTGAAGTGGAACTATTCCAGGGGTAACTAACTAGGAATAGAACTACTCCAACAGGAGTAACTAGCCCAGAGTGGAAATACTCCAATTAATCAGGAGTGGGACCACTGCAGCAGAACCAACTAATTTGAAATCAAACTACTCCAGAAGTAACTAACTCAGAGTGGGACAACTCCAGCAGGAGTATCTAACCTGCCCTGAAACTACTCAGGGAGTAACTAACCCAGACTGGAACTACTCCAGGAGTAACTAACCCAGTGTTGAATATTCCATCAAGAGTAATGAATCTGGAGTGGAGAACCTGTAGCAGAAGTAACTCACTGGGTGCGGAGATCCTGCAACATGACCTTCTGCCTTCAGCAGAGGTGGAGAGAAAATTGGATTTAAATTATTGCTTTATCAACCTGGGATAATATCATTGAATTCTCTTTGATGTGTTTTGTTCTGTATTTTTGGTATCAAATTATTAAAATTGCAAGTGGCTTAAACTGACAAGGGTCTGATTCTCATGGGGCCAGAATCTTCCATTCAGCATGTGGGGGTGGGCCGCGCTCGCCGATGTGTAAAATGACACGCGGTGATGTCGGGCGTGCGTCCTGACGTCACCGCGCGTCATTCCAATCTTCAGTTCAGTGGGCGTGTACCAGAGTCGGCTGCGCACCCGCCAAACTGTCAAAGGCCTGTGAAGGCCAGGAATTAACTAATTAAAATGATTGTTAGGGCTGCCCGTCCAACCTTAAGGTTGGTTGTGGGGTGGGGGCAGGTGAAGAGCCCAGGCGGCCTTCGCATTTTTCACGAAACCTCATCCACGGGCGGGACGAGGTTTCATGAAGTGTTTATTAATTAAATAAAATGTCCTATGAAAATTCATGAACATGTCCCAGCTCATGTGACAATGTGACATGAGGGGACATGTCTGAGTAATTTTAATGTTTCTTTTTTCCAATGTTTTATTATTAAATTAATCTCCCTGAGGCAGCTCCGTGCCTCGGGGAGATTTCTGCGCTCTTTCGCGCGCGTGCGTGAGAGAGCGCAGGCCCCGACTCTCCCTCCTCCCCCCCCCCCCCCCCCCCCACCCGCACAGGGAGCGCTGAGCACTTCCGGGTGCGCGTCACGCTGGGCAGGCCTTAATCGACCCGCCCATCTAAAATGGCTGCGCGCAGCCAATCACGGGCGGCGATCGGCTCCGCGCACGCCTGCGCCCGCTCCTGACCGGCCCGCCCGACGGGGGAGAAAATTCTCTCCCTGGGTCTGGGGCACATGATAAAATTATCCAGCTTCGCCATCTGAGAATAACAGTAGTTCAGTGTGGTGGAAATTGACAAATGTACAGCAGCAAGTAGCTCTGTCCTGAAGGACAGAGGAAGTAAGGTGTATGTTAATGGTCCTTTTGACACTAGCTCACAGCCAGCGCTGAGACCAAGACGTACAGTAACCAGATTGGAAACAGATTTAACTTCCTGGGATATATTGTTTCATTTAAGGGACAGTAATTCTGTCACTTTACAACTGACAAATGAGTGAGTAAGACTATCAGCTAACAGCGAGCGCTCACCCAATGTCATGCAGTTGAGAATTACTGACTGTACTGGCCTTCAGCAAGAAGACTAATTTGTGCTGCTGAACATTAGGGGTTTGGGGGCACTTCTGCATTTACTGGATAGGCAAGGGCGAAACTAAACAAGAAAGAGAAATGGGTTAGAGCAGACACTCATAAAGGCAAGTGTGTCATTGTGGGATTTGCAGTGTACACCACTCAACAAAAAAACATAGAATGGCTTTCTCGGGCATCCTGCTGCTAGCTGAAAGAGTAAACCAGTCTGATATTCGTCTCTCGTACCTGATGTACAGAATGGGCCTTCACTTTTTGAGCTGATTGGAGTAACTGCTGTTTCGCAGCTGAGGAATGATTGTTAATGCTAACTATTCTAATGCAAAATTGGATCACCTAGAAAGTGCAGGTTAGCTATGAGTGAGCGGCAAAATTACTCATTCAGTAATCTCAAACTGGGCTTGGAGTTTCCAGTGGGTTACACAGTACCTTTCGGTATGATTTGCCCAATGTTGGTCATTGAGTTTCCACAATCTTTTGCATTGGTTTAAAAAACATTGTGCTGTAAGTTGTCCCTGCCCACAAAACTAACCACGTCCCCAGAATGGAACAATTGCAGTTAAATTTCACTAACTATTGTGCCTGTTCACAGGGCTTTGAGGAAGCTCTGGAAATTAAGCTGATTCTGTTGTGCACAAGGGCACCCATTGGTACATTTTAAAAGCTTTTGATTTTTATGTAGACATATATAATATATATATTTTTTAAATTTACGAAGGGCGGAATCGTCTCAGATTCGCACTAAGTGTGGTAGCGGGCGGGAAAAAGAACGTTTTACTCACTGGCCACAATGGAGAGCTTTTCATGCCGTTTTGTCCCAATCCCACCTCGTTAATCACACATCCCTAAGAAACACGTCCTTTTGATGGTGGGCAGCCTCCGATTCGCCCACCATGTCGTTACCTCGCTGCCTCATCATGCCCGGTGCCACATTTTAAAGTGCAGCCGTGTGCACACATCTCTACTTCCAGCCCAGGACTACTGCAAAGAAGACATGGCCCCGAAAGGCAAGACTGCAGACCCCCCCGCCTCCCGGTTTAGTAATGCGTCCCTTGAACGACTTTTGGATGCCGTGGAGGCCCACCATGATGTCCTCTACCCCTGCTCTGGCCACAGGAGAGGCAGCAACATCGCCAATCCAGCATGAGAGGCAGTGGTAGTGGTGGTCAGTGCCAACGCCCTGCAAAAGAGGACAGCCACCCAGTGCCGAAAGAGGGTGAATGATCTCCTCTGTTCTGCCAGGGTAAGTCACTCTTCTCATCACTCTCAACTCACACACATCACAAATTCACAGGGCCCTCACTCAGTGTCAGTTCAAGGGACATCACCATTCACTCCCTCACTCACACCTTCATTGTCCTCATCCCGTCCATGGGACCACTCACCACCCACACATGCCGGGCATGCTTATCCTCTGGCCTGCCAGGCGTCCTGCATACGCTCTCTCTACCTGTATTCATGCAGGGCAAACTGACACACAACAAGAGGGAGAGGTCGCAGACTGGTGGATGAACACCTGAAATCAAACCCTCATGGACTTTGCAAACAGAGCCATCCAGCTGGCCGGCAGTGACTGGGACCGGTCCTGTGCTGATGGTGAGGTTGGCGCTGCTCTACCAAATGTGGAGCCAGCAGTGCAACATCCATCAGACTACCATCTGTGAGTGATGTGTCCTGTTTCCACTGCCATGCACTAATTATCTCTCCTTGCTTTCGCAGGCACATCTGGGAAACAGCTGAGGGAGTCCATGACCCAGGGCCTCTGATCAAGCCCCAAAGACAAATCGGAAGAAGAATCTGAAGGCACCATCTTTGAAGACAGCATTCACCCACACCCTCCACAGCACAGAGGCACACACCTCGGTAGGACCTAGTTCTAGAGTAGCCTTGGGATCACAACCTAGTGAGCAAATCACACTGTCTGATCCACAGCAGGCGGAGGCAGGGACTCCCCAGCTTTCCGGCACTCGGAAGAGTGCTCGAGACCAGAAATCTGCTGAGTCCGAGTCAGATGATGAGCCTCTGGACTCGGTTATACCCCAGTTACTGGAGCTGCAAAGGCAAGCTCGGGAACATCAGGAAGGGATGTCCACTGCACTCCTCAGATTGCAAGACGTGATGGAGTCCGTCCGCCTTCAGTCTGAGGTGATAGCGCCATCATGCCGACGCAACGAAGTCAACACTGGTAAGATGGCGGCTGCCATGGAGACCGTGATCCAGGACATTGGTCCTGCACTGCTGTGCGGGCTCAACTCCATCGCTGACGCCATAGTTAGCCTCCAGCAGCGTCCATGTGAGAGAGGTGTGGGGCAACTCGATCTTACTCCATCTTCCCCTTCTCCTCAAGGAGTCAGCCAGAGGCCCTTGGGCACTCATAGAGAGGAAGATCAGCAGGTGCACACTCCGGGGCCATCCACCCAGGCGTCTCCAGGAGTGTCTGGTCCATCCGAAACCCCTCTTCCTGTGACCCCAGCAGCTGCAGTTACACAGGCTGAGGAGGGCGCCATTGCCACACAGCAGGACCCCGAAAGCAGGCCGGGGCCCTTCAAGTCTCAGCCCTCCAGAGGACGCCCATCAAGGTCATCACAGACAGGGTGTAGCAGTCAGCAGGCTGCCTCCACCTCCACTGTGGATGTCGGGGGGAGGCACCAAGACGTAGTAGCAGGGTTAGGGAAGGTTAAGAAGATGTAACTCTTTCGAGTTATCAACAGTCACAGATTGTAACTCTTTCGAGTACATTCACAGTTCTTGGTTTCCGGGAGTGGGACATGAACCCACAACCTTCTGATTCAAAGGCGAGGGTGCTATGAACTGAGCCACAGCTGACACCTCGTTAAGAAGATGTAGTTGCACAGCCTGGGCACGGGTGTTGATCACTTGTACATAATGTTCACTATTGTCAATAAACTCCCAAGAATGTCTCCCTGCCTATGGCTCCTTGTTCTGATGAGCAGTGTTCTTGTCACTCCGATGTGAAGCCTTGGTTCCTGCACAAGATAAAGGCAGGTGTCTCAGTCCAGGGCCTCTTCCCTGTGCCGTGTGTAACCTCCAGACCAAAGTGATGGTCCAGCCCCACACTCCCTGGACACATTACTGATGCCTGCACCTCGATGGTGCTGGTTATTGCTGCCAGAATGTTAAGGGCAGGCGTCACAGAGTTCTGCCATTCTCTCTGTGTGTTCTCACCACCTTTAAGGTGGGGTTGGCCCCCATCTCCTCAGCATCTGTGACCGGTGACGCTGTGCTCCTGAAGGGGTCAGGTGCTGAAGGCTGATAATGGATCTGGTGCATTTAAAGTTTTGCGACTGTGTCTCTATGATATGACCCTGATCACAGATCGCAAGCGAGCTACCCTCAGCCTGACAGGAGTTAGACATTCTCAGAGGCTATGTGAAGATCTATGGAGTGTCCTCACTGCATGTTGTCATCATCCTCCTGCAATCAAGCGATTATTAGGGCCTCTGCTGTGTCTCCGTGACAGGAGCCTTATCACAGAGGGTATTCGTGCTGCAATCAGCCAGAATGGAGTCAAACATTCACAGATGCAATGTCAGGATCTCTGGTGTCTCCTCACTGCATGTCGTCATCCTCCTCCATGAATCCAGTAGTTATAAGGGCCACCCAAGCGTGCCTGCCTCGTCTTGCTAGTGCGATGGCCTCAATGCCGCCATCCTTGCCTCCGAGGACCTCTTCACCCTCATCCCTATTTATGTTTTCCTCCATGGAGGAGACCTCCAGCTTCTCCTTCAGGATGAAAGAGGGAGATGAGTGGGTTAGCTTGGGTGTTCTAAGAACCTCTCTTGGTTAAGTCTGAAGGTCCCTTAATGCATCCCAGAGAATGCTGACCAGCACTTGGATGGCCAGAGTTTAATGCACTGTATGGCTGCCCAAGACCTCAGCCAACCCCACCCCACTCCGCCTGACCAATTGGCAGCAGCTTTGCCCACTGGACTGCAGGCTGTGCTCTCAGCTCAGGCACAGGCATTCTCCTAACCCACACTGCAAGGCTGCACTGTTAGCTTGAACCGTGGGGGAGACTGGTCCAAACCTGCATGATGACCTTGCACAGGGGCTGTGAGCACCTCCACCATGCGCTCCATGACCAACTTTAACAAGGAGATTGTACAACATATGCAGTCATCCAATTGTTCTGCAGTCCACTAAAACGCTCAATAGTTTGCAGTCTCTGCCTGAGGGGTGAAAAACTCTGGAGCAGTTGGTGGCACTTTCATGCCTCTGCGTTGCTTGAGTGGGCAGATAAGCTGGAGGCCTGACTGCAAGCATGTCAATGTAGCTGTGTCTGAACTGTCACAGCTGTGGAGGAATGGTCACTTTATACAAGGTTTCCCTAATGCGTGGCTGTTTCCCTCCCCCAAACCCATACGTGCTTGTGCACGACCATCACCTGCAGGGCAGCCCTTGCTAGTGTTGGGGAAGGAAGCAGTTAACTCACAAGGAGTTCAACTGGTAAATATCAGTTAACTAGCTAAGTACCTGTTTGAATGTATAAAAGAGAAAACAGGTGAGACAAGTTCTCTGTACGGTTTTATGGACCAAAAATAAAACTCTGTTGGAAGAAGCCAGTCTTAGTTTTTATCTTCATTTCAAGCAACTATTGTGACGTCATCAGCAGTCCAGCCCTTGCCACCCCACCAACTCACATCAACCACAAGGCAGCCCTTACACATCCCCCAACCCACCCAAGTCACCTCAGCCGCAGGGCAGACCTAGCCCCATCACCGCAGTGTCAGCCAGCCAGGTAAAGGTGACTTGCCTGTACCATCGCATGAATGCGCGACACCTCAACCTCGAAGTCCAACAGGCGAACCCCACGAGCGCTGCACAACATTACTGTGCACTCACCTCCGAGTTCCCCTCCAAGTGCAGCTCGCCAGGCGCACGCCTTATATATGCTGTTGTGAAACTCGAGGGCAGAAAATGTGGCCCGCCGTTGACGGGTTGAGCGGATGATTGCAAACTGGTTTCACGACATGGTGAAACCGATATTCGGCCTTCTCGCCATATTGATGGCTCGTGCCACCAAACACGCCTGCCGCCAACGGGCATGGAAAGTTCTGCCCTAAGAATCTGAATTTTGTACACCCAATATAAGCAGCAGACATTTCTGTAAATTTTTGGAAGTTGTTTTCATGGTAGATTTTACTTTCGGCAATATGCAAATGAGTTTGAATGGAAACTTGAGGAAAAGAGTTTCTCAAAACTTCTAAGGAGGTGGGATGAATGATTTGACTTAAAGTAATATAATCCTACTGGAACTGTGTCTCTTTTTAAAAAATTCTTCCAATGGACGTATGCGTTGCTGGCAAAGCCCATTCCTAGTTGCCCTCGAGAAGGTGGTGGTGAGCTGCCTTCTTGAACTGCTGCAGCCCATGTGCTGTTAGGGAGGGAGTCCCAGGGTTTTGACCCAGCAACAGTGAAGGAACGGTGATATGCTTCCGAGTCCGAGGAGTGTATGTGGTTTGGAGGGGCTCTTACAGGTGGTGGTATCATTTCATGTGGTGGATATAGTACAATGTGTTCTAACAGGGCACCCCTTGGGTGAAGGGTTAGTGCTGAGATGGGAAACCTACTTTACCAAATGCTATTTCTTGGATGAAAGGTCAAACTACTTGAAATGAAAATTTCGGACTCAGCGTTCATTTAACAAAAAAGCTGACATTGCACAGGAATGCAACCTTGTGGGCAAAATAAAATCCATGGGGGGACAGTTATTACCCTCTGAAAATTTCGATAGCTTAGGCTGGATTTTCCAGCACGATCCTGTCCGAGAGCAGGATTGTAGCTGAAAACGCAGCAATAGCAAATGGCCAGGCCTAACACCCCCTCCATACTCTGAGCCCCATTTTCCTCCCCCTCCCCCTTAACTACGGTCAGCCAATCGCTGACCCTCCGGCTGCACGTAAATGCTGATGAGGGTCGAGCCCAATTTCCCAATCTGTTCTCCTCTTTTACTGCTCATTTCCTTGTGGAAGGTGGTGGTGTTTGGATAGCAAGTGTAAAGCCTCAAACCTCGCAGATTTAAAAAAAATTATTTCATGGGATGTGGGTGTCGCTGGCAAGGCCAACATTTGTTCCCCATCCCTAATCACCCTTGAACTGAACGGCTTGTTTGGCCATTTCAGGGGGCAGTTAAGAGTCAATCACATTGCTGTGGGTCTGGAGTCACTCGTAGGCCAGACCAGGTAAGGATGGCAGATTGCCCCCCACCCCTAAAGGACATTAGTAACAGATAGGTTTTACACAATCTATGATAGTTTCATGGTCACCATTACTGAGACTAGCTTTCAATTCCAGATTTATTAATCAAATTTAAATTCCACCAGCAGACATGGTGGGATTTGAACCCACATTCCCAGAGCATTAGGCTGGGCCTCTAAATTAACCTAGTGACATTACCACTATGCCACCATCTCCCCCCGCCCCTCCCCCGGCAGCAGAGGCCTCCTCTCCCTTCTTTTCCACACCAGTTCTAATTCTTCGCCAACACATTGGACTGCACAACCACCTCAATACTGTCAACCTGCCTGTTCAACATCAGGTCATGTATTAGTCACAACGTCCTCTAAATGAACTTTGCAAAGTCGAAAATCTTGTTTTTGACACCTACCATCAGCTCCTCTCCACCACTCACTGAAGTTGAAACAGGCTGGGAGAGGTTTCAGCATCCTGTTCAAGCCAGAGGTGAGCTTCAAACCCCAAATCTCTTCCCAACCCTTAACTCCACCTCTGCATTATCTGCTTTGCATCACCTCCAAAACCTTTGTTCTGGGATCAGGAATTTGGACATGCCTGTCCCTTTGCCTCAGCATTGGTGAGAGATTCTTCAGATGCCTCAGCCTCAGATCTCCCCTGGAACTCACTTCTTAAACTACTTCCCATCTCCACCACCTTTAAAATCCTTCTCCAGCTCCTCTTTACCATTGCTCAATGTTCATTCCCCTACTCTTGACCATTTACTTTCATTAAGAACATATTGTTTTATCATCATCTCCAGCAGCAAGCACGTTGGCCATTTTATGTTCATTATACCCCCGTCAACTTTTGTACATATAAAAAGAAACTATATTTAATGCCAATGCTTACTAACTGAGCTGCAGACTGTAGTAGTTCATATACAACATGTGGTTAGGCTGTACTGGGAATGTGAAGTAGGTGGTGTGCAGGTACAGGTCCAACGGGAGGCAATTGACTCTCCCAGCTCCTTCATGTTAGTTCCAAGTTTTGAAAGGTCTCTTGATATTACTGAGATTCCAGGCTCTGATGGCAAGTCCTAGAGAGGATCAGAATTATTATAACTTGTGTTACGGTTTCGCTCAGTTCCAGTACACTGAACCGTGTGCAGGTACATCAGATTAAGCTATCCTGACAGCAAACTCCACAGCAGGATTTTGAAAGGATTTCAAAGGTTTTTCCCCCCCCCTTTTTCTGCATGTGCTGCTCTACAAGAACAATTTTCACCTTTTGGTCATTAAATTCTAAGCAGTGGCGTCAGGTAGCAACAGCAGTAGGTGAGCAAGACTGAAATGCAGAGCTGGGAAGAGGTACTGCTAGCGATCTCGGTGAGCTAGAAATGAGCCACCAATCCCAAAAGAGGCAAGTGTGGATATTCTCCTCCAGCAGGGTGGCCCAGACATTGGGCAGAAAGTGTAACAAACTTTGACACCAAAGTGCTAAGAGAAAATGAAGTTTGAGAGGGCAGCAACGTTTGGCACTGTGGAATGTAAGTGCGCCCTTCAGTCTGAAAGGTGGTGAATTACTATATTTGCTACGAAGAAAAACATTGTCGCAAGATATTGAGAGTATTTAAATGATGTAGAAAGAGCAGCAAAAGCAAAAAGTGGCCTTCAAAAGATGAATTCAAATTCAAACTAGAGGAAGACCACAGAGCCAGAAGCATTAACAATGGCAAAAGAGAAAGTCATCTAGTTCTTCCCTACTGAACCTCTGCATGAAGTTAGTGACCTTGAGATGTGAATTATACTCCACAAACTGTGGTAAGTTTGGCATCCTGTTTTGTATGTTTGACAATGACACTGTAGAACTATAAATATGTTACTTTTCCAAGCGCAATAAATGTATCGCTTAGTGTAAACTGCTACTTATAACAGAGCAATGTAAAATAGTCTTTATCTGTGAGGAAGTGAAGATTGTGAAAGTAGAGTGATGCACTTCTAACTTCACTATTTTCTTCTTGTCTATAGGTACTCTTAGCCCATTTGTGGTTAAACCACAGTCAAAGGTCAGCTCCACCTCAAGCAGCACCCGCACAGCTAGCAATATCTGCAACAACACAACTCAAGCCACATTGACCAGCACATAATAGCTTCACCAGAAAGACTGTTAGCTCTCCTGCGTGAGGAAAGATTTCAGCATTATTGGCGAGGGAGGTGAAATGGGCTGCCCCATTTCATGCTCAGGTATTGTAAACTGCAGGCGCAAGAGCAGGAGAATGTGGATTTAGACACTGGTTGGCAAACCTACAGGGTAGGACCATCAATACGCCAACAGGATATTCACCAGGCACTTCCACAACTCCATGTAGGAAAGAATAAAATGCATTTCAGAATCCCTCTTTGATCAGCATGGAGTGCCCAGGCCTGAATAGATACAATGCCTAGATACAATAATTGCTACAGCACATTCTTCCTTGGCTCATCTAAAATGTGATATGGAATCAAGTGAGAGGGAAGGACTGACAGACCTCAGAGGGTGAAAAATATGGCTAATGATTTGTTATATTCTCTTCAGTTTATCTCTGAGACCTAAAATTACACCTTGCAGATTATTTGAACATTCTGCTAAAATAACTGACAGGCCAAGGGAATTATTTATATGGACACGCTCTTCCTTTGTGCCTCCTCTGCCCACATCGGATAGGCATGCACCATCACACTACGTTGTTGTCAAACTATATATATATATATATTTAAATGCTTTATACTTATTGATTTATTCCAGATGCTCAATACTTCCGTGGAATGAAAATGGTGTTTATGAAAAATTAACTTGTTCATGATTTGGAGTACACTGTCTATAATATCAACTCCAGAGAAGCAATGAGTTTGTGGGTGAGAATAATAAGTCACCTCTGATCTCAGGAGTACTTATTTGTTCAAAGTGGACAGGCTGTAACACATTTGTCACGATGAAGTTTTTTTTTTAATCCTTAGAGCACTGACATCTTTTGCTCTGTTCAATCACATTTCTGCTCTGCATTATCTGACAAATGTGTTTCCATATACTTCTAATGCTGAGCCTTACAAAGCAGCATTACATAAATGTACAGCTTGCAAAACATAGCTTAATTCACAGGATTCTTCCAGACATTTAACAGAGTTAAATGTCCTTTCATTCCTTTCTCAGTGTGTTAAAATGCTGCTGCAGTCCGGGGTCCAGTCAAGGCCACAACAGCAGAAAAATTATAATAAGTGCCTTTTTCTTTTCCTTTTTCTATTGAGCTGCAGTTTATATTTGTCTTTTTTTCTGGAACATTGTTTGAAAGCGCTGATGAATAGGAAAAATATTTCTATTTAAGGTAGACTTACTGACTCAGTGTCTTATTGAAGCAGTCACAGGTGCAAAAACATAATTGAGAAATAAAAGGAGAATTGCTGCCTGCCACATATTCTGTCTTCTCTGTTGTAAGAGCGAATCCATTATCTGCAGGAATTGTGTAGGTGGAATGTATGGAGGGAAGGAAGGCAACAGACAGAGAAAGCAAGAGAGAAACTGTTGGGAGAAAATAGAAGATAAGCAGAAAAAAAATCCCAAATCAAACTCGCTGTGAACAATACAATATTACAGTTTTCAGTTGTCAACTTGAATCATACTTCATTGGTGTTATTCAATAGGGAAAATTTGAAATTTGAAGCAGCTAGGGTGTTTGTGGAATTGCATGTATTCTTCCATCCTATTGTACCTTTGTCGTTAACCTTGCAACCAAATATACTGACTCTTCAAACTACACCAGCTGCTGCCATTACCCTGATCAGCACCCCAATCTTCTCAATTCACAGAGCCACCCTCCCACTCCTGGTCAATACCCTCCCTATTCACCTTTTACTCCTCCCCCAGTTGCCCCCTTTTTCCTGCTCACCTTCAAAGATTTATTGGAGCGACGCTCTTGGCATCTCAGTAGCCTGATCCACAAGTCCTCTTCTGTCTCAGAATTCCCAATAAGAAGCTGGTGAGTCTGTCTCCAGTGTTTAAATTGCGAGTGGCTGGGAATTCTTCTGCATCCAAGGAGGATCTTTCTGAGGTAGAAGGTCCCTCTCCACTGGAGAGGATCCAATCAAAGTGGGTGGGGAGGTCTAGGTTAGTAACTCAGCCAGGAGAGTCCTCCAAATTATGTTATCAATATTCACTGTAAACAAATTCATTAATAGATAGAATAAACAGGCAGTGCAATAAGTTAGATGCTGGCCTTTCTCCTCTGGGTCATGAGTTTGGATTCAGCCCAGACCAATCGGACAATATGAAGTTAGGTAAGTTAGTGAAATTCAGTCTCTATTGGAAAAGGCCAGCTGCGCAAAACTGGCCTAATTGAATGCTAGGGTGACAGGCTCAGTCAGAGATCCCACAATAGAGGATGGGAAAATGTCATACTGCTGTACTGGGGAGTCCGAACACTCAGGTTAGACACATTGGTAGGAAAAATAGAAGAATTCTTATTGTGCCGCACCTGACCTCGAGGTGATTGACGTGGCTATCTGAAATGGAAAATGTTCTGTTCCCAAGCACTAACACCCTGAAGAGGGCACAACATTCATAACAAAAGGAAAAGAAATAGAACTTCTATAAAATTCTAGCTATTTAATTTGATACGGCCCACTGATGTTGTGCCTGTGCAGAATAAAAGCTTAAACAATGACAATTTTAAGTGATTATTTTTCCCTAAGAAAGCATTGTTTGTCTTTAAGAATTATGTGGAAAACATGTACACAGAATCATAAAATTGTATAGCACGGAAGAAGGCTGTTCGGCCCATCATGGTTGTTGTCAGCTGTCTGAAAGACCTATCGAACTAATTCTACTTCCCTGCTCTTTCCCGGCAGCATTGTAAATATTTTGGGGGCAATTCTTTTGCCAAATAGTTTAGTTGCTAAAGAGGTGAAGAGGGGGCCAAGGTGGAGTCTCAAGCTCAAATGCTGGTTAGCCTACATTTAGCACAACAACCTATCTTGGTAAAGGAATTGAAGCGTACGCCAGGACTAGCAACCCAGAGGCTTGTTAAACAGCTGATTGCTACTTAAAATTCCTGCGAGCACCTTATTAAATAGGCTGCATGGTATTTTGGTGGCTAGTGCTTCAACTAATGCCCCGTCCGAACAGGGACCAGTTGTTTGAGAGTAAATACAGCATTGGTATTGATTTCAAGCATTATTTAAAGAGATATTCACTACTTAAATGAACACTTACAATTTCATGATCATTGTTGCTGGAGCTGTGAAGCAGGAACTCAACAGGAAACTTTCTGTGACAATTTGTCAAGAACTCACCCAGACTCAAACATTTATTCCGAGAAATTCTCTTGAGGTGATTGTCTCAAAAAGAGTAAGTGCTGTTCTAATCACCTCTTGACACCTAATAGGAGTCACCAGGAGAAAGGGAGTACTAGGGCATCTTGCTAGGAGTTCCCCTTAGTGTGAATGAGAATGGGAGGAGGACATGTTGGCAGAGTGGCACCAGCTGCTGAAGGAGAGAAGGACAGGACAGTGAGATGGTACCTTCCACTCCCCTGTCCCCCTCAATCTTGCAGATTCAGGGCATCATTCCTCAGAGTGTCCTTCACCAGGATCTCCAGCATCGCATCTGAGGACCTCTGCATCCTTCCTCTCTCGGTCCCTGAGGCAACCTGAAACCTGCCTCTGGGTGTCAGCCAGCTCACTCCACACCTGCTGTGCATTCTTGCTCCACAAGAACCAACCTGTTTGCTAAACATTCAGGTTTCTGGTGAGGGCATATGGACACATTCAAATCATGATAATCGTCAATTAGCCTGAAAATTGTGCGCTAAATCTGAACTTTCAAAGACAGCATCCATTCGGCACCTGTTCTGACCTTTTGGCTAAATTATCCCCATCCTTTTTAAGTGTATACCCAGTTCTCTTTTGGAAATTATTAATGCGCTTTCACTGCTCTTTCAGGCAGTGCAATCCAGATTGTAACAGGTTGTCCAGTTTAAAAAAAATTCCTCATCCTCCCCCTGGCTTTTTTGCCAATTATTTTAAACCTGTATCCTCTGGGTACTTACCTTGTTGCCACTGGAAGCAGTTTCTCCCAGCTACACTTATCAAAGGCCCTCATAATATTGAAATATTCCATTTGTCTAGTGACATTATTGAATTATATGCAGACATGGTAAATGATAGATCAATGTGTGTATGTTTATGTGGATGAAGATGGGGAAGGGATTTTTTTTTTTAAGAAGAAAATTTTTGTTTTATTCATTCATGGGATGTGGGCATCACTGGCTAGGCCAGCATTTATTGCCCATCCCTAACTGACATTGAGGAGGTGGTGGTGAGCTGCCTTTCTTGAAACTGCTGCACTCCATGTGGTGTAGATGCACCCACAGTGCTGTTAGGGAGGAAGATCCAGGACTTTGACCCAGCGACAGTGAAGGAACAGCGATATAGTTCCAAGTCAGGATGGTATGTGGCTTGGATGGGAGCTTGCAGGCGGTGGTGTTCCCGTGTGTCTGCTGCCTTTGTCTTCTAGATGACTTAATTGGAGTTAACCCATTCCGGTGCATTATCTTGTGCTATATTTCTGTCGTAATTGTAGCTTTTAGGAATGTAGTGACTGTAGCTTTAAGTCTTAGTGTGTTGTATAGTATCATGTGACAGTGTGAATAAATCAGCTCTAAGTGTGGGGAACCTTAGAGTGGGAGTTGTTCTTCTAGTGGTGGAGCTTGATGGAAGCATGTACCTGCTGCTGCAGCCTGTAAATAAAGTAATGAGAAAACTGTCTGGAAAACCAAGCCCTACATTTCAAAATGTAGATTTTATTGTAAACAGCGGGTAGAAACCTGAAGCTTAGTTTTGAGTGCTACTTCCTCAAGTGAATGTACCTATGAACTCGTTAATATTATAGTTGTTTAATATATTGATTTGCAAATAATTTTTGTATCCATTTGAAATTCATTGGATGATTGCATTGCACAGTTTTTAGCTTAGCAGATCTCAAAACTTGTTAAGAAACCATGGGACTGAGAATCCTCGGACCAGCTCCTCCAGCATTAGTGTCAGCTTATCCAGGGTCAGGGCAGGATCGCATGTTAACATATGGGGTGGTCCCTGTGCCCAGAGAAAGGGGGACAGGAAAAGCAGTGCTGATAAGTCAATCAGACAGTTTTACAGTCTGCGCCACCAGTTAAGAAGATTATTTTCAATTCATTCCAAAAGAGGCTGATATAAATAATGGAGTTGGAATTTTTATGGGGTCCAGACCTTTGCCTTCTGCTACAGCAGCACTGGGAGCCTCCCGACATTCTGGGCACTCAGCTGTAGGGAGGCCAAAGCTGAGGAAATTCCTGGTATGGGAATTCACTTAGCACCATGGGCTGGAAGGGTGGAGGTCCATTTGGCCCCAAGTCCCTGCATGAAACCCCACCCCGCCCCCTTGGGCTGCCTCTGCACAAACTGTGCTGCAAGACTGCAGCTGGGGCCTCAGTTCCCCCCCCACCCCCAACCCCCCACTTGTAAGAGAGTGGGTGGGTTAAGCAGAACATTGGAGGGAAGAAATGGAAATGCTGTCTTTTGAAAATGGTTTGCATTACCTTTGGTGCGTTGTGAGTCAGTTGTCTTATCCAGACAAAATGGACAGGTAGCTGACCCCCAGTTGATGTAACAAGAAGTTTCCATGAAAGGTTGGCACTGATAGAGGCCAACCATTTCCTCAACAGATGAAATTGAAGATGCTCTTTCAGGGGCTGTTTTGGTTAAAAAAATATACTGGGACCAGCTCCCCAGGAGTCTTGACCCTTCCCCTTTCCTGGGACGTGATGTAGGGTGCAGGGAGGGAGGGAAGAAAATGGTTAAATTAATACATCCAAGGGCTAAGATTAAAGATAACATCATAATTGAGGCTCCTTCTACTAAAAAAAATAGTATGTTGCAAAGGCAATACCACTCGAGGTATGTACAGAATCATTGAGCATTTTGTAATTGTATTATTTTTGTGAGCAAACTTAAAAAAAAGATAAAATTGTATTGGAGGGGGAGGTTTCTATGGTACAATTAAATGGTTACCATAAGACTACAAGAAGTATTTAAAGAGTTAAGGAACACGAACAGAAGATCTATTTTGTTCTTTGTCTTGGTATGAACTTCAGAGACACAGTGTTACATGCAGGTGGTATGGGGAGAAACTTGGCAAACCCGCATGTCTGTGCGAAAGCATACATGCCACAGGAATGAAAGCTGCTTTCTTCGCCCTCTTTAATTGGATACTGTTCTCTTATCAATATGGCGGCTCCCCTAAAACTCAGCACACACAATTCATACATGCAGCAAACACAGTCCCACAGCATCCCTTCCCAGTTATTATCAGTAAGTGGTGGGAGGTTGATGAAAAAATTGGAAAACCTGTGAAAGGGAATTTTTCTCAGCTGCCAAATGAAAAATAAATACTGTTTGCATGGTTATCACTAACACAATGTATCATTCAGTTGTTGCAATGATAGCTGTGCAGCCGAGAACAGTACAGTTATTAACACAAGTGATAGAGGCACAAAATAAACCTGCTGGTGATTAAAAGAGAACTGCACCTTTGGCAAAGACCAGGACATGTAGGGTAACAATGGTTATTTGACTGTTTTATATATTGGCTTGAAGACATCCTACGACTATTTGCTCTTAAAATTGCAACGACCGTTTGGAATGAATACATTTTTAAATTTGTGTTTAAAAGCCAGTGTCTTGGCACATGTACCTTTGGTTTAAACTTAAGTATGAAAAAAGATTTGCATATCATTTTGGATTAGATTCTAGAGTTTATTTACAAGAACAAGGAAGTGGAGAATAAAGCTCAAATCTCCTTTCTTCACTTGCCAGCATTTTATCAGACGCTATTACAGTTAGGCAGCAGGTAACAGAATAAACCTTTACTGAAATCACTTTTTAATAACGAGACTAGGAAAATACTTCAAAATAATGTGATTTTTAGAGTGCAATTATAAACAAGTATTGGTAAATGATGGCAGAGAACACCCAGTAAAGTGCTTCAATTGGTTCATTGTTTGTAAATTAGATTTTACTTTTGACTAGCTCTAGTAATTAATGGTTTATAGAGATACATTCTGAATGGACTCAAAATAATGCAAAACTTAATTTTAATTCATTAGTTTTGTTTTGGTTGCATAAGTGCAGACACTTTCCCTAACTTTCCCATTTAATCGATCATTCTGAGTTATGAGCAGCTTGTTAGTTACCGTCTTATTTCCACTGCTAAAAGTGTAGAGGATTGTGGCCATTCTTGTAGCAGATCATCCTCAATTCTTAATGCACCTGCAAGTCTGGTGATACCATCTCACAGCCCTGATATTTGCAGGTGAGATAAGTAGCTTGATTCATTCGAGCTTTCCAAAAGAGAGGTCTACTGGATTATAAATAATCACTTACCTAAGAGCTACCCCAGGTACCGGAACATAAACTATGAAACATAATACTGCTATTAAGTGGGTATTGTGTGTGCTGAGAATAAGCAAATCGTAGTGTACAGACACACTAAAATCTTCTTAAAGAGACAGGTGTTTAAAGCCAAATCTCCTGAACTAGGGCAAAAGTCCAATTTTAATGAAGCAATTAAAATCAGCACAGTCCAGATGGACTGACTTGGAAATTCTGGAACTCAAATCTGAACTCCTAAACTCTTTCCTACTTTTACAATGGCTCCTATTACTGCAGTTCCTCAACCTATACCAGTAATTACAAACTAAGAATCGGATTCAACTGGCAGATCTTGTGATCAATGGGCTGAATCTTGACAGGAAAAGGCTGCGAAAGTTGTGGGGTGGCGGGAAGGGGTGGAATTTCTGTTGGGAAACCCAAAGGTTCAGGTTCCCCCTGTGTGTGTAGTTTTGCTGCAACTGTCACTGAGCTACCCTCCCTCACCCAGACACACTGCCACTGAGCTACCTTATCACCTTGATGTCAGACTGATTGACAGGCTTGGCTTCCAGTTGGACGGGGCGCATTCCAGAGCAGACTATCGCCCAGGTGGGTTGCCTGCAATTGGGAGCGTGGACGGGCCCAATTCCCAAGGATGGGATGCACCTGACCCTGATGGACTGGTCTAATCCCTGAACGGAGGGATGTGGATGGAGGGTGTGGTCTGGTGGGAGGAGTGGGCCAGGGTGGGCACTTATTTTCTCTCTTAAGCATTCTATGAGTTTGAGTTGAGTTGTGGGGTTATCCTGAAGTCTTGGAAGCCAGCCTTGTTAAAATATTTAATTGGCCAACCTGCCTCCAGAGTGCGTTTTGGCTGCTCATTCCTTGTCCCACCTCCATTAAACCCAGAAGTGGGTGGCCTGGGAGTCAGGTTTCAGGTTTTTACATTTTTAACATTTCACCCAACGCCAACCCACCTGTTTTTGGGAGTTCAGATTCAGCCCAATATATTAATAACTCAAATCAAACGAACATGTCCACTTCTGTACAACGTTACCAAAGATTTTCTCTGCACCCGATTTCCATTGGCTTTAATGGAAAAGAAAATCAAGGTGGGGGTAAAATGGGTTTCTCCTTCACTATCAGACTGTTTTGTATGATTGGTGTAGACCAATTTAACCTCCCACGTTTCTATTTCATTTGGTGCCAAGATTTTTTCCTCATTTATTATCCTTCAGGAGTTGTTCTATGCCACAAGTGCATTAAACATTAACATGCAACAAAATGACATGTTCATAATCTGCAAAAACTGGACAGACTAGCAAACCACACACGGAGATGCTACCAATTGGGAATTTGAGATATTTAGAAAACTATCTCAAGGGGCCTTTGGATCAAATCAATTTGTAACAAACTACATGGGGATACAGTGCACACCTAAAATTAATTTGTGTGGATTTTCCTTCACTCCATTTTTGATGCTCGCTGCTCTGTTATTCATATTTAGCAAAGAACAAAACAGTAGCCCCGTGATTAATTATTTAGCTTCCCTCATTAAAAATAAATGCAGACAGTCGAGTAACTTAATGATACACTTCAGATTCACATGTGAAAAAGAGTTACTAGTTTAAGATTGGAAGTCTGTTGCCCATACATATGCAATCCTACCTGATTCATGCCTTGTGAAGGAAGGGGCAGGTATAGACAAAACAATTGGTAATGCAGAAGGAAGCAATACAGTAGCAGAGATAAAATATAACTGAGCTAAAATGGCAAATCTTAGCAAATAAAGGCACTACTTCACACTTAGAAAACAATATGGGGGGAAACAATCATGAAATACTTAAATGAACAAGTCAAAAATCATCTATTTGTAACCTTTTGCCCAGTACTTTGTGGTTATTCAATTGTGCTTAATTTTTCTGATTTTGAATATAAAATACTACAAATATATATACATATATATACACATTATATAAGTTTTTCAAAAAGGTGCTTGACCTTCATTGCCCTGTACCATTGATCTGGCAAATTCCACAAAGGTCTGATTCTGTCTTTTCCTCAAGTTTCTAAATGTTTTTTTCCTATAAGCTTCTGGAACTAGCTCATATGCATTAAGCACCACAGTCTTAATTGTGTCATAATCTGCAGACTCCTGTTCATCAGAAAGAGTCGAATAAACCTCCAGTGTTTTTCCTACCAAGACACATTGTAATAGATTGTTCAAATTTCTTACGGCCATTGTACCTTTGTAGCAATTTTCTCAAATAAGACAAAATACATTTCAACTCCTTCCTCACGGAATATTCCTTAGCAAATCAAAATCAGGTGTTAAACCTGGCCTGTCATCAAATCTACCTGCTACTCCTTCTTCATGTGATCAAAGCCTTTCCCTATCTTGTTCAAATTTCCTGGCTTCTCTCTCGCTCTTTGCAATTCAAGGCTTGCTCTTTCTCTTACCCCTTGAAATTCAAGGGCTTCCTTTTCTGGTGCTCGTTAGAGCAGTAATTCAATTTTTCATATTTCCCTTTCTCTTCCTCTTTCTTTTCTCTTTCAAGTTCAAGTTTTTTTTTATTTGTAACTGCACCCTAGCCAACTCAAGTTGTGTTTTATCTAGATTACGTTCTCTTCACCAAGGTTCAAATGTTGAGCCAATATATCAACTATTTCTGCTTTTATAGCACCCACTTTTAACTCTATTTCCAACTTATCTGCCTCTGCTTTTAAATTAATCTTTATCTGTTGCAAAGCACTCAAAGGCAAACCATCTCTTTGGAGGAAAGCTTCAGCAATGGACATAGCCAATTTTTAACTTTTCAATAAATGCATCAAAAGTCACTGTGAAATCTTGTTTGCTTAAACTTTGCCAAAACCCACTCTACTTGTCTCAGCCATTGGATCTGAAAGCCCGGATAAATCCTCAATTTTGTCAGGATCCCTGTAGAGACCAATAACTTTTAAAAAGAAATTTGAACTTCCAGTTAATAACTGAAAGAATGACATGTCAAGATTTCACATTTTAAAAATTTTATTTTAACAAATGACTAAAAAGCACTATTGACTAAACACTGCTTTCTTTTTGTAGACAACTTACACTTTAAACTACAGAAAGGAACTTTGCCCTTTTATGCTTATCTTACAGTGCACCCCCTATGGAATTATAGTCCTTATGGCAAACAGTCCCAGCCTCTAATGGGTTTCAGTGTCCTCATTCCACTGAGTATTAATTTCAAGTGACTGTCTCCAGGGGCTTGCTTCAATTTTCCAAGAGTTCATCAAATCCACTGCCAGCAGTAAAGCCTGTTACAATGATTCTTCTTCCTCTGACAATGTCAGAATCCTTAGATGGCTGCAGGATGCGTCTCTTCGACTAGAGACCGTCTCTCCCCTGCATTGGGCTGTGAAACCGCACAAAGCCAAAGTAGCCTCTTCTCTCTGCTGATCACACGGAACCTCTGCTATCTGTCTGTGACATTCATTGATTTGTAGGGAAGCTTGTAACCTGATCTCAAAAATGGCTTCCTCTGCCCTCTTTCCCCACGGCAATTTAAAACACATTAACCTTGCATCCAGGTAGAAATGCTAATTAGCTATCCTTGATCCCAATTCTCATCCACCTTAGAGGTAAGTGGACAGTTTACAGTACAACAGTTTACAGCCCAATGCTACAAAACCTTTCTGGGACTTTGGGAAATTTAGAGTCTAGATTGCTGCCACTGTCTCCAAGTATAAATACCTTGCACCTTCTGAGTAAAACAATTTAAGCCTTCCTTTGATCTCCAAAATCAAACCACTCAGGCTTACTGTCAGACAGACTGCAGAACAGGTCAAATAACCCTCTTCATTTACCCTAAATTTAAAGCTACAATCCCAAAATATAATAATCTTATGAATGTCGTAATCATAACATTGAAGCCAACAAATGTTTAAACATTTTTCATGCTGGCTAAAACCTTTAAACTGCTGGAGCTGCCTGTTGCCTGAAGCTGTGGCCATTCCCCCCTCTCCCATCCTTTCTGGTGGTAAATTCCCTAATGCTAGGAGCTCACATAAAACTTTAGATAAGGCTGATGCCAGAAATTTGTTGATGTCTTTGCTGGTGATATGAACAGACAGATGTCCCACCTCCGGTTGGAGCAGAAAGTTTTGGCTAGTCTGATCTCTGTTTATCATCAACTTGGATATTGTAAAAGTTTAGTGTGAAAGCGACGTTGCAATTTCTAGCTGAAGTATTTCAGCCAGTGTTTCCATATTAAATAAGGAACAGCATCCCCCTAGTGTTCAGTAATTTTACAATAGTAGAGATCATTCAGAGCCCAGTGTTTTCTTTATCAAATCAGTAACAGACATTATTCATCAGAGCTGAAGTTTGAACTCTTGTGTGAAAACTATTAGTATACCAAACTAGAACTGCACCCTAAACTATTAGCATGCCAAACTATAGCTTCTGTGCAAACAATGGAATACAAGAGAAGGTGCCAAAAATGACGATCTTGCTTTGCATTGAGGGTGGAGCAGTCCAACATTTTCATTTGAGCCATGCCTTCCATGGTGAAATAGTAAGTGCGTATACAAAGATGGATACACTTAACCTTGGCATATCTCCTGAACTTATTCCACATTTGATCCTAAGACCAATGGAACTGGGAGGTTGCAATAAGATGATCACCATGCTCCCAACCACGAAGCTCGAACTCGTGATCTTACAAGAGGGTGTTCTTCTAATTAAAAGAACATACACACAAACGTACAAAATAGGAGTAGAAGTAGGCCATTCGGCCCCTTGAGCCTGCTCCGTCATTCAATAAGATCATGGCTGATCTGTTTGTAATACAAAAAGGACATCTTCCTTTACTGCATCTTCTATAGCAAGACCTTCAAAAACTCCACTGAAAGGGAGCGAGTCTTCACCATTGCCCATATCCACTTTCACCCCGCAATGATTTCCCATAGAGTCTGGCTAATTGCGCTCATTAAAAGCTGATGCCATACTGGATTTTGCAAACCCCAATCAGACCTGCCTCCTGGGATACATTTTTCATGCACCTTGAACTTACTGGGAGGGGTGGGGCCAGATGCCTCTTCTACTGCCTTGGGCCAGTGAAGATATTTTTTCTGCTCTTGCAAGATCCAAAGAGTGTATCCAAACTAGAAAGTCCTTACTTTTTATATAATATAAAATAAGAACTGATCTTGCTGGTAACACTCAGGTCAGACAGCATTTGTGGCAAGAGAAAGAGAGTTAACATTCCAGGTCGATGACCTTTCATCAGAGCTGAAAGATGTTCGAGATTAGCAGTTTTTAAGCAAGTATAGAGGCAGGCAAAGAAATGGGGAAATAACAAAATGGAGAGGTCTATGATAGTGTGGAGGACAGGTGTGATTAAATGCCATTATGGTGCGAGGCAAAATTAGGTAACAATGGGACAAGTATAAAAACAAAAGATGAGTCTAGGGGAGGTTTAAGTGGTTACAGCACAATGGCAGAGAGGAAAATCTGGCAAGTTTACAGGAGCACGGGGCTGGTTAGACTACCATTCCAAGAAGAAATGATCAACAAGTTCTAGTGAGGAATAGAGATTTAGGGAGACTGGATATCCAAGAGTGGCCTCAATATGGCAAAGGCCATCAGAGTAGTCATGTATATATGTGGTTAGAGACTGCTGAAGAGGGAAAAGGAAAGCCAAGATAGAAGGAAGTAAATTTGGTTGGACAGGAGCAAGCAGAAACAATGGGGGATTGTTCCCAGAAGAGAGTCTTTAGTAATATCTTGCTAAATGATAGTTTGGTGTTAAACAGCGGATGTTTGAGAGAGATAGGAGGAGTGGTCAGAGAGTTGGCATTCAACCTCAGTCAAGTAGATATTCCATCATATGGCGATGTCCTCTGCCTTCACTCAGGTCAATATGTACAGCTAAAAATGAAGTTTGTAAAACAACTTCTTTTTAAAAATCACTAAATTTACCCATTAATTAGGTTACTTAATGTTGGAACTAGCAATGAGAAATTTCACCCCAAATTGTCTACTCTTAACTGTGGATCTTGGGGTTTCATCTGTACTTTAGCTTACCTGAAGAATCAGGTATCAGAGAGATGCAACATGGGGGTTTTCATTCTTATCGTAAACTGCAATGAAAAATTTTGAGGAACTGTGTTGGCTGCACTGAGTTTTTTTGAGTCACTGAGGTAGGCTGATGTGTGTGCTGAGGGTAGAGGGGATGACCACTTGTTGATGTAGTGGCCAACTCCATTAGCACACTTATGGACTCGACCATGATGTTGCCTCTGATAGCCAATGTCTCAGCTTCCATTGCAGAACAAACATCTTCCACAGAGGTCTGAGTGCTGAAGTGTAAGCTCAGACTGAGGTCACGTATTAACTCATCTTGCTGCCATGTTGGCTCAGACTGCTGTCATCATGGCTGTGGGTACCAGAGGGCTTGCAGTGTGTCACAGCAGTCCAGCAGTCTGTCCTCCAACATATGACTAGGATTGCAGAAGCGCCACTCAGGGAGTAGCAGTGGCTTCCTGCAACATGAAAACCTCTCAGGTTGGCACTTGCTTCCATCCCTGCCACTCTACCATCATCCTTGCTGTTGCCTGTCAGCCAGCCAGCCCAGACTACTATTGCCCATGCCATGACAGTGTAGTCTGAAGCCCAGCCTTCTCAGCACACTGCTCCTGGAGGTTGTCCTCCAAAGTCATTGGCAGTTATCTCCACCGAAAGTTATCAGCCTTTCACCAATACCGTAGCCATTGGAGTAGCTCTGATTAGAAGCATTAGGAAAAGGTGCAAACTAAGAAGAAGCAAATACACAAGAGTGATTAATTGTTATATGGAATATGGCATGATTTTGTTTAGAAATTGGTATAGAATGCTTGTATTGTTGTGGCTTTTATGTTTACACTGAGCCCAAGAAGGTGATGTGATGATCAGTGATAGAGGGAAGGTAAAGAGTTAGTGAATGGTAAATTATGATTGTGTTAACTGGTATCTCATTCAAAAAAGTTCTTAGTGTATAGCCCAGGCAGAAAGGGGCTATCTAGGTTGCTGCCTCCCTCTTGACCCTCCTCCTCCTCCCTCTTCTAGCAGCTTATTCTGCTCTATGTTACCTCTGTTCATTCTCCCAGTCATGCTCTATTCCAAGGGGACAGCCTACTCATGCACTCATCCCGGACAGTGATTGGCTTATGCAGAAGAAAATCCTTCAGCACTTGCTACACCACTGTCTGTAGACTTCTGCAACTTGAAACAACTATGAAAAGCACCAACCAACTTTAGAATTCTACCAACAGCCAGAAGAAATCAACCAACAACTAACCAATAAGCAGTTGAGGATCCCTCTAAATTGCACTGTTGAGGGTGTGCGGTGTGCGGGGTGGGGGCGCTATGTCTGCTGCTGAATACATGTCTGGTTGTGCGAAGTTAAGTGAGGGTGTCAGCTGGAGCATTGAGCTCCAAAGTGATAATTCTGGTGTCAATCAATGTTGCATACTGCATGATCTGCCTGCATTGCACTGGACTTTGGCTGCATATTTGTACTAAAGCCTTTACCAATATGACATCCGGCACAATTCACATCAAGAGTGTGCGCATGTGCACTTCAGACAGCATTTTGCCCCCCATATAGCACCTCTATCACCAAAAACACTTGTTCTGCTGAGCTCAATTTCACGCCCAAATTGTCTCAATTCAAAGCAACTAAATTTTGAATTATCTGATCATCTTTGTTTTTTTGGAGCTCGATATTCCCATTTTTTTGTGTTACTTACATTGCTCAGTTTGAATAAATAGTTAATTTTTGTCTTCTATGATAAACAACATTGAATTATCAGAGTAGATTATGATTCTGTGGGACATAGAGCAAAAAATAAATATTTTATAAGGTAAAGGTGAGCCATTGTTAAATTCAAAGTTGTTTGATTTACCAATTAATGCGTTTTATTTGTTAATCTAAATGGAAATTCTTCAGAACAAAAGGGATATGGGAAAACAGCGAGTAAATAAAGTAGAGATGCATATTAGGCGTGAACTAATTGAATGGTGGATCTGGCTCGGGGGCTGAGTGGTCTACTCTAGTTTCTACTGTTCATATCAGAAACCACACTGCAGTTCCTGGGCTACCAGTAGGTAACAATGCAGGAGATCTAGTACTTATAAAATGGAGAGGAACTTGCTATGAGACAGGCAGAGAAATGCAAAGAACTACAAACGAATACCCGTGTGGGCAGTAATTGAATAAAAACTCTTAAATTTATATTTAACATTGCGGTGTGGAGATTATGCATAATAAGACTGCATTTGTGCAGCAACTGCATTTCTAACCTGACAATGCAGCATTTTGAATTTTAGGTGGATGATCAAATGAAACTCCTGCAGAACTGCTGGAGCGAGCTGTTGGTACTGGACCATATCTGCAGACAAGTGCACCATGGCAAGGAAAACAGTCTTCTTCTGGTGACCAGCCAAGAGGTAATGAGCTTTCCAATGGTTCTATGGCAAAATGATCTCTGACTCATTATTCGACAGAAATACTACGAATATACATGGCAGCTTTCAGTACTAATAAAGGATTAAATGCATAAAATATTTGGTGCTTTAAAGAGAGAAATACCATTCATGACCTTAGGACATTCCAAAGCGCTTTACAGCCAGTGAAGTATTTCTGAAGCATTTCCCCTGTTGTAGTTTGGAAACACTAAGCCAATTGGTGGCTTTAGTTACAAACCCAAAACTAAAATGTTTTCTACCCTTCTCCTATAGTTACCCAAAGCTTTTCTGTTTCGTCTGTTTTCGGCTAGGGGGACTCAGTTTATGCATCAACAGGAGGGGTAGGTGAGTGATAGCTCCCCCCCACCCCCTCTTCCTCGAGTTGACTAGGCTGAGACTGGGCAAATGTATTCCTGAAGAATGGAATTTGATTCTGAGATCAAAACTCTGGTTTCTTGTTGAATTCAACCATTCTAACCGGTATGATTTTATTAAATAAACAGGAATATAGTTAAATTGCATCATCCAATTATAATAACCATTTTAAAACCATTAGATGCATTCCTGTTTTGATTAAATTAATGGCCAGAATCTTCGGGGGTGGGCCCCGCTCGTTGACGGGTAAAATGACGTTGGGTGTGCATGCCGACATCACCGCCCGTCATTCAGATTTTCAGTTGGCTGTGCGCCCACCGAACTGTCAAAGGCCTGTTAAGGCCATTTAAATATCAATTAAAATAATTAACGGAGCTGCCCATCCAACCTTAAGGTTGGCGGGGGGGCAGGCGAAGAGCCCAGGCGGCCTTCGCATTTATCATGAAACCTCATCCACGGGCGGGATGAGGTTTCATAAAGGCTTTTAAACTTTAATAGAAATTTTTTAATGACATTCATAGACATGTCCCAGCTCATGTGACACTGCCACATGAGTGGACATGTCTTAAATTTTTAAAAAATCTTATTTAAATTTTTCAAAATCAAACTAATGCGAAAAAGCGCAGGCCCCGACTCAGCCTACCCCCCACCACCCCCCCCACCCCAGCCTGCACCGGGAGCGCTCAGCGCTTCCGGGCGCACGTCACGCTGGGTGGGCCTTAAATTGGCCTGCCCATGTAAAATGGTGGCGTGCAGGCGATCACAGGCAGCGATTGGCTGCGTGCCCGTCCGAGCCCACTCCCGCTCAGCGCCCCCCGACGGGGAGAAAATTCTCCCCGATGCATAGGGTGTTGTCCAGGATGGCCTAATACTGAGCCACGCAAAGGAAGTTCTGGTTTGATCATAAGACCATAAGACATAGGAGCAGAAATTAGGCCATTCGGCCCATCGAGTCTGCTCCGCCATTCAATCATGGCTGATAAGTTTCTCAGCCCCATTCTCCCGCCTTCTCCCCGTAACCTTTGATCCCCTTACCAATCAAGAGCCTATCTATCTCGGTCTTAAATACACTCAATGACCTGGCCTCCACAGCCTTCTGTGGCAATGAATTCCATAGATTCACCACTCTCTGGCTAAAGAAGTTTCTCCTCATCTCTGTTCTAAAAGGTCTTCCCTTAACTCTGAGGCTGTGCCCTCGGGTCCTAGTCTCTCCTACTAATGGAAACATCTTCCCCACGTCCACTCTATCCAGGCCTTTCAGTATTCTGTAAGCTTCAATCAGATCCCCCCTCGTCCTTCTAAACTCCATCGAGTATAGACCCAGGGCCCTCAAACGTTCCTCATATGTTAAACCTTTCATTCCTGGAATCATTCTCGTGAACCTACTCTGGACCCTCTCCAGGGCCAGCACATCCTTCCTGAGATACGGGACCCAAAATTGCTCACAATATTCTAAATCCTTGAGGTCCCCACATTTGGGGTGAAAATGGTGGCTAGGGGAGGGGCTGGGAGCAGGCCCCATACTTTGTTTCAATATCCCCAGCCTAGAGTGGATGGAAAAAGTATCAGTGTGGATTTTTCTCCTTGTCTGAGATCCAGTGATTCTCTCACTGTAGACAACAGGATCAGATTGGGCCCCATGGTCAAAGATTTGTCACATGATGAAGTTTTTGACTATTCAGAACCCAAACAAACTGTAGTATACTTCTTTTATAAACAGATCATTACTTTTTAGATTAACTTTGCACGAAGAGCCACTACACTCCTTAATTTTGATTTGCTCGTTCACATATATATACATTTATTAATGTTTCTGTTGCTGTTTTTAATGTGAATACGAATTATTGCATCTCGGACACATTAGCTTGTGAAAACGATGCGATCTTGACAAAATAAAACTAGTTTTTCTCAGGAGCAGAATAGTCAAATAATCCCTTGCAAATGCCACGTGCCTCTCTGTATCAGAGAGAAGCACAGATCTAAAGATACACTGAATGTGTCCACAGATCACAGCCGGGAACATTTGTGTTAGTTTTCCCACAATCCTCAGCATGCTGCAGTGATTTTAGGTCCACAGTTTCCCACATGAAAGTTGGGTTTCATGCTCATGTTTATAGCAGCTGGCTTGAGAAAGTCACCACCATTCACAAAGCAGCAACTGAAACTGCTGTTCATTTTAGTTGGAAATAATTAGCGCTTTGGCTTAAAGGCAAAAGCAACAAAGGCTAAAAGTAACACACGAAGCCAACGAATGGCGTTATCAGACTTTTAGAGCATTTTGTAACTATTTTTGATTTGCAAAGATTATTATGACTGTTTAAAACTCTAAAGACGTTAAAGCTTCGCATTCTCAAAATAAAACACAGACCGATGAACTATTTCCAAATGTCTGACAGTGCTAGTCTTGAGCTGGTCAGCACATGATGAATAAAGGCATCTTAATGTTGTCTTCCTCCTTACTTATGCTTCTTTGCTTGAGCAAACACAAAATGTGACTGAAGATAAATGTCCTCTGTTTTATATACACAATTTTTTTGGGGGTAAAATTAACGAATGGAGAAATATAAAATCCTTAGCTATATACTTAATAATCAGTGGCTTTACAACTAACCTGATTTTTATCTCCATTGAAGTCAAGGGGGGGAGGACGGGGTGGAGTGGGGGGAGTTTTACCAGGCCCTTGGAGGCAGTGTGGGGGAGAGGGCAGGAAAATTTGAAAAATATGTGTTGGGCCAACTTGCCAATGTGTTTTTGCCTTTGGCCACTTTCCCCACGGGCAGGCTGAACGTGATGCCGGCAACCTGGAAGCCATATGGGGTTGCTTAGGAAGCAGTTAAGAGCCATCTTCCCAGGACATTCCCAGGAATTTTACCAGTGGCGCATGGGACCCACGCAGTAACTCGCCAACTCGCAGGAGGGGAGTGTGCCACGCGGGTTGGAATGAAAGTAACATTAAAGCTGAACTCTCACACACACACCCTCACATCGTCATCTGACCTCATCTCCTTTGGAGTCTGCCTCCTCGACCCTCACCATCATGAGGTCACTGGCACAGATCAACGTGTGCCCCCACAAGCCCCCTGGGATACCCCAATTCCCCAGTACAGCCCTCACCCTGCAGCCGCTTCCCTTGCCTGAGGCCACTTCTCCCCCCCACTTTCCCCAAGCAAACCCTAGCCCTGCATCCACTGAAAAGCCCCCCCTGGCCTTGCGGCTGGTCTGGTAGGTAGAGACCTGCCCACAGGCACCCCCTAAAGGTGATGTGGTGCTGCCTGTGAAGCCTGGCGCTGATGACTGCGAGGCAAACAAACCTCGAAGTCGCGAGGGAAGTGCAGATCGCCAGGTGCATGCCGCTCATGTACAGTTGTGAAACACATCGGTGTGCAATCACACCGACGAGCTTGAAGGATCCAGCGTAGGGAGATGGTTCCGCTGAGCTGGGCTTATAATCAGATGCTTAAGTATTGAAATTAGATTCCCAACGTGTGGTGGTGGGAAATGCGGCCCTCCATTGATGGGTGAAGCGGACAATCGCAAACTGGTTTTGTGATGATGTGAAACTGATTTTTGGCCTTCCCGTCACATTGCCTGCTCGAGCTGCCAAACACGCCCACCGCCATTGGGAGCAGAACATTCTGGCCACTGTCTCCTGTTCCTTTTTTATTATCTGGGTGCTTCTATTAAACTGCCATAAAATCCAGCCCAATATTGTGTTTAAGAGCCTGCTGCACTGCAAGATATCATGACTGAGTTCTGATACCAGTGAAATAATGGTCTGGATTTTGAGATAGTAATCGCAGCAAAACTGCCCAGTGTTTGCTGTCATTAGTCCTCTAAAACTGACAGCATCTTAGGGCCTGAATTTTCCAGGTGGCGGGCGGGCTCAGCGGGAGTGGCAGGGGGCGGTTGCAGAGCCGATCGCCGCCCACAATCGGCTCTGTGCCGCCATTTTATGCAGGCGGGCCAATCAAGGCCGGCCCAGCGTATGACATGAGCCATTGCGCTCAGTGCTACCTGTGCATGCGGGGGGTGGGGGGGTGGGGGTCAGGGCCAGCGCTCTTTTGTGCATGTGCGTGAAAGATCGCTTCAATCTCCCTGAGGCACGGAGCTGTCTCAGCGCTATTGTAAATATTAAATAAATGGGTGTAAAATTCAATTAAACATGTCCCCTCACTTGACTGTGCCACATGCAATGGGACATGTTTTGATTTTGCGGAATATTATTTATTTATTTAATAAAAGCTTTAGGAAACCTCATCCCGCTCGTGGATGTGGTTTCCTAAAAACGCGAATGTCGCTTGGCCTTTTCGCCTGCCTCCCAACCTTCAGGTTGGACGGGCAGTGTTAACAATTACATCAATGACTCCCTCAATGGCCTTGCTAGGCCGTTTACATATCGGCAGGCATGCAGCCATCTCCGGCGCGCACCCGCCAAACGAAATATCGTAGGACTGCGCGATGACGTCAGGACGCACGCCCGATGTCATTTTACGCTTCGGCATGTCGGGCCCGCCCTCGCGCACTGACTGAAAAATCCTGCCCCTAGAGTCTGCACGTGTGAGTCAATGGTGAAATCCGTAGGCTGCTGGATTCTATACTTCTCTATAGGGTGCTCTGCTGTGGCCCTTTGAGCCTGTAATCCGGTAAAATCACTGAACTGGCAAAAACTGCCCCTTTACCCTATTAGTCTCATTGTAAAAACCCCTGAAAACCCTGAAAAATGAGGTCGTAACTGGGTTTTCAGTGGCACTACCAAGTTCATAATTACTACCGGACAACCTCTTTGGCTCAGAAAGGGGGCTAGTGATGAAGGGCCCATTTCTCTTTTCCCCCCCGAGGCCCGAGGAAGTAAACCTGCTGGACGTGTCACCCGCCATCCTCAAAATTGAGGGCGAGTGGGATGCAGCCCTTAAATGGCCGCTTCAGGGCCTCAATTGGGGCAGGGGCAGGCTTTCTGCCCTAGGCTTCTCCTGACACCCCCTCCACCCCCCCCTGTAAAATTGTGGACAGGTCGGGATGGGTATGGGAAGGCCACCTGGGGCTTATAAAATTCTGCCTGAGAAGTGGAAATCTAAACCCAAAATATAGTATAGCATCTTGCGGAACACCTTGGAACCAAATATTGTAAGTTGTTGCCTTGCTCCGGCTGTGAAATATAAATGTGCTTGAACATCCAATTTGGAGGCCTACTTCAACCTTCTCTGCTGATGTGCTAGCTGAATGCTTTGGGGATTAGAGAGGGGGGTTAGGGGCAAAAATATCTGAACCCATGGTTTTTGAATCCTAGAGAGATATTAGTGTAATAATTCAGGGAGTAGTCCAAGGCCCTGCGTATTCAGACTCCAAGAGGAAGATATATAAAGACAAACAGCTACCCAAGGGGTGCACACATTCAGCACTGAAACCCCCAGTTTTTGCAAGGGCTTGAACATTCATATAGTTCCATGTACAAAAAAGTCCAAATGGTGACAATGTTTAATCCCTGCAGAGAAATCTGCCTAATATTATTACCCTTTCTCTGGGAAAAGCAGAGTGCTTTTCCAATGCAGGATTTCAGGCAGTGCAGCAGGAATTGTGGTCGTTTCACTCTTGGTAACTCCTCGGCCAAGGAGCGTGTTACTTGATCTCATGTGTGAAAATGTTCAATTCCTCAGGAGTGCAATTCCGTGCACTAACGCATACAGTAAACGACAACAATTTTTCTTTTCCCATTCAGGTTGAGCTGTCTACAATTGCCAACCAAGCTGGAGCAACTCTCATTAATTTGGTATTGAGAGCTCAGGAGCTGGCAGCTAAACTACAATCTTTACAGGTCGACAGAAGGGACATTGTCTGCTTCAAGTTCCTGCTCTTGTTTAGCCCTGGTAAGCAACACACTTTGATCTCATTAATTAGTCGTGAAATGGAACAACAGTTTGAATTGCAGGTTATCTGGTCATTTTGTGTGAAACTATACTTAGGATCACACAGGAGTTCTGCTGAAGGGTCGTGTGGACCCGAAACGTCGACTCTTTTCTTCTCCGCAGTCGCTGCCGGACCTGCTGAGTTTTTCCAGGTAATTCTGTTTTTGTTTTGGATTTCCAGCATCCGCAGTAGTTTTTTTTATTTTTAACCAAATTTGTTCAAAGGGAAAACAACCAGTTCGAGTCGGCCACACCATTTATACCTGGCGTGATTTTCTTTTAACTGAAGTCAGCCGGGACTAAACCTGAGCAGCTGTATAACCGGATATTGTCAGTTCCCCACTGGATAAGTTAGGTTAATATTGCTTCTGTATGTTCTCTGAAATCCTACTGCTTAGTTACACCGTCAACAAAATATCAACAGTTAATACTTACCAGCATGGATAATCTAATAAGTAGGTTTTATCAGTTGCAGAGAACCCTGTTCCATTGACTCAACAGAAGTATTTTGTTACAGATTTGTCCTGAGCCAGTTTGAAATATACATTGATATGCATTAATGTGGTTATGTGGTCCAACCCTGACCTTTGTGGTAGATTAATGCTTAAAACAGCATTAATACAATATTCAATGAATCATATGAAGCTCCTGTGAAATCAGTGGAAATCAAGGGAGAAAATGTTAATTATTTAAACAGATGGTCGTATTTTTAAAAATTATAAAACACCAAAATTTTTTTTTTCGATTTTCGTATTAAATATGAAACCTAAATATTTTATAGCCTCGGTCTGTTGCAAGATGGGTTTATTGCTATAATTCCTGCAAGTAAATTGAAAATTAAACACTGTTTTCTCTTTCAAAGCAGCCTAACAGGCCGTTAAATAAGTAGAAAGTGATATTAAATATGAAACCCAATATTTTATAACTTCAGTCTGTTGCAAGATGGGTTTACTGCTATAATTCTTGCAAGTAAATTGAAAATGAAACACTGTTTTCTCTTTCAAACCAGCCTAACAGGCCGTTGAATAAGTAGAAAGTGATAGTAGAACTGAAACAAATAGCCATGTTACGGCTTAGCACAATCGGGATGATTATCTCTGTTCTAATGTGCGTCAGCTGGATGCCTTTTCCAAACCTTTGGGTTGCAGATGTTAGATGTTTAACTGCCAGAGAGTCTCTGGTAAATCCAGCTTTGTCCTTGTGCACACGTCTATTCTTCTTAGACAAAACAAATAAAACTGCGACTCGATTGCTGAGCTCAAGTTTGGCAATCCTCAGGATGTAAAGGGACAACAATATTAAATAAAGTACGACCTAATTAAAGGTATAGAGTGGAAAATTGTATTTATTCAGATAGGGATGGGGAAAGCAGAAATAGAATAAAGGGTCCCAGAACCTTCCTATTCCGGAATCAGTGGGAGGAATCGTTCCAGATTTGCACTAAGTGCGGTAGTGGGCGGGTAAAAAGACGTTTTACCCGCTGGCTGCAATGGTGGCTTCTCACATTGTATTGTTCAAAACCCGCCGCATTAATTACGCATTCCCGGGAAACACGCAGTTCCCATGGCGGGAGGACTGAGATTCGCCCGCCATGCCATCACCGCGCTGCTTCATCACACCGTGCGCCACATTTAAACTAGAGCCGCGTACACACATCTCAGTGCTTCCAGCCCAGGACTGCTGCAAGAAGACTGCAGCCCTCGAGTGCCTTTTGGATGCCGTGGAGGCCCGTTGTGATGTCCTGTACCCTCGCTCTGGCCGCAGGATGGGGCAGCAATCTCACCACTCCGGCTTGGTAGATGATGGCAATAGTGATCTGTGCCAATGCTGCACAGAAGAGGTTGGCCATCTAATGCAGATAGAGGATGAATGATCTCATCCATGCCGCCAGGGTAAGGCAACCATCTCATCACTCTAAACTCTCACACTCACAAGCCCATCACACATTCACTGGCATCTCACTCACTGCCAGCTCAAGGAACATCACCACTCACTCTCTCACACACACCCTCACATCTCATCTAGCCTCATCTCCTCTGGAGACTGCCCCTCTGCCCTCACCACCTTGAGGCCACTTGCATAGATCAACTTGTGCCCCTGCACTAACTCTGGGACACGCCGTTCCTTCATATAGCCCTCACCCTGCAGCCTCTTCTATTGCCTGAGGCCCCTTCTCCCCTTTCTCCAAGCAAGCCCTGGCCCTGCAGCCGTACAAAGCCACCCCTGCCTAACGGCTGGTCTGGTGGTTAGAGACCTGCCCGTGAGCCTCCCTAAAAATGCTGTGGGGCTGTCTGCAAAGCCTGGTGCTGGTGACTGATAAATCCGGCGGGCTAGCCTTATATAATGGTATGCAAATTGTTATGACGTGGTAGGTGATATGTGCCAGGTGGACCAAACCCACAAGGGAAACTTGGCCACACTATCACAATCATTTTGCAATTTGTGTTTATTACGAGAAGATTTGTGCACTGAATTCAGAAGTAATGAATCCACTAACACCTTTTAAAGCTTTTAAAAACTAAATTAAAACATTTATTAACAAAAGAAAAGATTTCAAGCACGTCATAAAATTACATACACTCAATACTATAACAAATCCCAAAATTCCTAATTAACCTGACTCCCAGCTATACACCCTCTTTAAATCCAAACTAGATTTTAAATTTAGATAGGCAGCTGAGCAAGGTTACCACACGCAGCCACTTGACAGTGGAATTCCAAAGGCTTTTTAACAAGTGGCTAGAGATTTCTTCCAAATCTGTCTCACGGTTTACCTTTCAAGATTTTACATGGCTACCCAACATAGCCTTCCATTCTTCTTTATATATATTTCTCTCCCTTTAATCAGTAAATTCCATTGTCCTACATGTCGTTGAAAATTTACTTTTCCCATAATATAAAATCTTTCATGCTGCCAATATAGTCAGTACCTTTGGGAAAAATAAACATACGGCTTGGCCTTACTTATCTTGTTAGTTGTAAACATCCTATCATCCCTTTGAAACCTAAACAGCCCCTTCACTTATCTAAAAATGCTCATTTCTTTCACACCCCACATGCTGCCCTCATCCATGTTTACTCATTAGCATTTTAAATGCCTTCACCCCTAACTTCTGATCATTTCTGACTCTAATTTAATTAAATCACAGACAGAACCATCTACACAACAAATCACAATAATATTGTGAAAAAATATGTTAGTTACATGACACCTCCATCCTTATGGAAAAATAAACCATCATAATTTTAAAAGACACCTTCATTTTCTCAACCCATATTACATTACTTACTATACTTACCTATATACTCAAACTATTACATTACCAGGTGCATGCATTAACATAACAATATATACAAATCCTTTGTATCAACAGAGGTCATTTCAGTCCAGTGTCCACTTTTAAATGTCCAGTTTGCTTTGAGCTTTAAGTTCTCGATGATGCATCTGCAATTAGATTTTCTCATCCAGCCACATGTATAATCTGTAAATTAAATGGTTACAGTAATAAACTCCATCTGAACAGTCTTGCACTTCAGTCTCGAAATTTGTCCAGAAATTTTCAAGGATTGTTATCTGTATAAACAATTGTTTCTGATGAATTGCTTGCAACATAAACCTCGAAATGCTGCAATGCTAACACCAAGAGAGTCTCCTTTTCGATCGTTGAATATCTTCTCTGATATACATTCAGCTTCTGTGGAAAAATACCCTATTAGTTTCTCAATTGCAGTTTCATCTTCTTGTAACAGTACAGAACCAATACCTACTTCACTTGCGTCAACTGCCAACTTAAAGTGCTCAGCTTAATTAAGTACTGCCAAAACTGGCATCGTAGTCAATATAGTTTTTAAACTGTCAAATGCCTTCTGACACTCCTGTGTCTATTGAAAATTATTGTTCTTTTTTAATAGTTCAGTCAATGGAGTAACCACGCCGCTAAAATTCCAGTAAAACCCACTCATGCCCAGAAATCTCAAAACTTCTCGTTTTGTTGTAGGCATGGGAAAATTCACAATGGCACTTTCTTTCACATCTCTTGGAGCCACCTTACCATGTCCAGTGGTATGGCCTAGATATGTAACTTGTGCTTTTGCAAATTCACTTTTAGCCAAGTTCATCACCAAATTAGCTTCTTACAGTCAAACAGTTCTTTCAGATGTTGCAAATGCTACCCCCATGTTTGACTCAAAACTATCAAGTCATCAATATAAACAGCACAGTTGCTCAGCCCTTCAGTTACTTTGTCAGTCTTTGAAATGTTGCTGGTGCATTTTTCATACCAAATGGCATAACTTTAAACTGATATAGTCCATCTGGTGTCATTAAAGCTGATATCTCCTTTGCTCTCTCTGATAACAGTACTTGCCAATATCCTCTCAGCAAGTCAATCTTTGTGATAAACTTTGACTTTCCCACTTTCTCAATGCAATCTTCCAACTATGGAATCCACTTTCGTCACTGTATTTACTTTTCGATAATCCTTTGTGTTCCATTCGGTTTCGATACCATCACAATAGGCGAACTCCGATTACTGCTACTAGACTCAATGCTGTCACTTTGAAGCATGAATTCATTTATTTCTGTACTTGTGATAATTTTGCTGGATTTAATCTATAGGGATGTTGCCTTATCAAAACTGAATCACTCACATTTACATCATGTGTAGCTAAATTTGTCCTCCCCAGCTTATTCCTACATATAGCTTTGTGTGACTGCAATAGCTTCTCCGAATCACTTTGACACTTGCATGGAAGGTAACTCAATATTACTTAAAAATTTTAAGTACCCCCCTCATTATCCAATTTGATTAGAGGAAAATCAATTTCAGAATCCTTTATTTCTACCTCTTTCTCTTTATCTACCACCACTAATACCTCCTTCAGGTCATCTACCCTGTCAAAGTACTTTTTAAGCACATTTACATGACACGTCCTCTGCTTCTTTCTTCTATCTGGAGTATTTACTAAATAATTTACTTCACTCACTTTCTTTTCAATTCTGTAAGGTCCACTAAACCTTGCCTTTAATGGTTCGCCCAATACTGGTAATAAGACTAACACCTTTTCCCCAGCAAAAAAACTACGAGCTGTGGCTCTCTTATCTGCCTCCACCTTCATGATATCTTTATATGTTCCTTAGCTAACTCACATGCTCTGTTCAATCTTTCTCTGAAGTTTGTCACATAATCCAGCAGAGTAGTTTCTGAATTCTGATCCACTAACTTCTCTTGAATCAACATAAGTGGTCCCCTTACTTTATGATCATAGACTAATTCAAAATGACTAAATCCTGTCGATTCATTAGGAGCATCCCTAATAGCAAATAACAAGAATGGAATTCCCCTATCCCAATCCTCTGGGTAGTCTTGACCATAAGCCCTCGTCATAGTTTTTAAAGTTTGATGCCATCTCTGTAAAGCCCCTAGTGACTCAGGATGATAAGCTGTTGACTTAAACTGTTTTATTCCCAAACTGTTCATTACTCCCTTAAACAGCTGTGACATGAAATTTGAACCCTGATCCAATTGTATTTCTTTTGGCAAACTATATCTTGTGAAGAATTTAGTCAACATTTCCACAATTCTCTTTGTTGTAATATTTCGCAAAGGTATCGCTTCTGGACACCTTGTAGACACATCTATTATTTTCAGCAAGTACTGCTTTCCACTTTTAGTCTTAGGGAGGGGCCCTACACAATCACCCAGGACCCTGATAAAAGGTTCCTGAAATGCTTGAATCAGAATTAAAGGTGCCGGTTTAATCCACTGCTCGAGATTTTTATGTCACCTGACATGTGTGACATGTTTTACAGAATTTGACTTCATCTTTATGCAGTCCAGGCCAATAGAAATGTCTTTGTATTTTCCCGAGTCTTCCTAATTCCTAAATGTCTCCCTATTGGAATTTCATGAGCTACTCTCAATATTTCATTTCTGTAACCAGATGGTACAACTATCTGATGCACTAACATCCATCTTTCATCTGCTGAAACATGAGACAGTCTCCACTTCCTCATTAACACGTTACCTTTAAGGTAATAACATTCTGGAATACACTCTGCCTCTGTTCCTGAGTAAGCTGTCTGACATAACTGCTTTATTCATGGATCCTTCCGCTGTAACTCTACCAATTTAACTGAACTAAACACTTCAGCTTCATTCTCCTCCAATCTCTCTCCCTCAACAATCTTATCAAAGTTGGTATCAGCTAATTGGATATCAGCATCTTTTCCCTGTCTTTTAACCTCCTCCTCTTCCTGTTTTAATCTGAGTTTGTGATCTCGTTACTACACAATCTGGAAACAATCCAGGGTGTTCTTTCTGTAACACCTCTGTTGAATGCACTTCCATGGGCTGCTCGACTACAGTAGGCACCACCAACATCTGCCACCCAGCTATATCATTACCTAAAATAAATCGAACCCTTGTGATGAGCAATTTTCACTACTCCAACAATCATCTCACCTGTTTTCCACTTACGCTTTAAATTTACCTCCCACAATGGAATAGGTTTAGCATTTCCATCAATCCCACTTATTATCATTTTTTTCCTGTAATTCTCCCTCTGAACAACAAATATCACTATCCCATAACATTAAGGATTGACTAGATCCTGTGTCTTTTAAAATTTTAATATCTTTGTCTGCTCCACCCTGTACACATGGACTTTCCCTTCACATACAAAATATTTTACCATTTCTGTAACCTGCCTTTCAGCACTCCCTTGGATAAATTATGGACACATTCCCACTTCTTTACCTATCATTGATTCTTCCTGCTTCACCTAACAAAAATCACTGTTTTTTTCCTGTGCCTGGATCTCAGAGCCCATAGCACTGTAATTTCCAGAACTTTTCTGTATTCCAACCACTGCAACAGGTTTTCCCTGTAACCTCCAATTGACTTTGTTTGCCCTACCTGATTACAATAAAAGCAACTTAGTTTTCGAGTGTCACTTCTACCCTCATCATCTTCCTTTTTGGTCTGAAGGAAAACTCCTGAGAACTTCCAGCTCTCCTTCTCTTCCCTGACTGCCTACCTCCCTTTCACCTTCCCATTTTCTATCCTTCTCTGATTTAAAAGGGTGACACAAAAAATGTTTAGATCGATAGACTAACTCATAATCATCAGCTATCTCTGCTGCTCGCTTAGCCTTTTTAACCCTCTGTTTTCTACATAAGTTCTCACTACTGAAGGAATTAAATCTTTAAATTCTTCCAAAAGAATTACTTCTCTAAGAGCTGAATATGTTGTCTCTACCTTTAATGCCCATATCCACCTCTCAAAATTACTTTGTTTTACTCTCTCAAACTCAGTATAAGTTTGACCAGGCTGTTTCCTTATATTCCTAAATTTCTGTCTGTACACCTCAGGAACCAATTCATTTGCACTCAAAATAGCCCTTTTTACTGCATCATAATCCACCGATACCTCTTCTGACAGTGAAGCATAAACCTCATGAGCTCTACCTACCAACCTAGACTGTAAAAGCAATGTCCAGGTTTCTTGTGGCCATTTCATCTGCTTCTCTATCATCTCAAACTAAATAAAGAACGTCTCTACCTCCCTTTCTTCAAACTTTGGAAGAGCTTGTACAAATTTAAACATCTCCCCTTTAGATTGGAAGTGGTCATTTCATCCTCAGAACCTCCCTCAGCCTCTGAGATCTCTTTTTTAACTTCTAGCTTTTAAAGCTGGTATTCTCTCTCCCTCTCCTCCCTTTCCTCCATTGCTAATTTCCCTAGTGCCAAATCTCTTTCCAGTTTTCTTTCTCCTGTCTTTCTGCTTGTTCCCTTTGAAATGCCCTTTCTCTTTCCTTTTCCTCTGCCTCTAGCCTTTTCAATTCCAATTTCTTTTCATTTCCATTTCTTGTTCACGTTCAAGCTTCTTCATTTGTAACTTAAGTCTCACTACCTCCAGCTGTGACTCACTAGTTTCAGGCATTCCTTCCAATTTCAAATACTGTGCTACTACTTCAATTATTTCTGCTTTCTTTGTCCCTACAGTTGACCTCAACTGCAACTTCTCCGCCAACTCTGTTAACTTAACCGTAGATACTTTTTGTAAAACAATCAGAGTTATATCATCCACCCCCTTCACTACGGATAAAGCCATTTTTGTGGTCTCACCACTTTAAAATCCGACTCCTGATTTCAATGTGCTTCATGCACTCGTCGCTTTAAGATTCCAGCCAATCAAGGAATTTCAAAACCCCGGAAAGAGCCCCCATTTTGTTATGACGTGACAGGTGTTGTGTGCCAGGTGTATCAATGCCGCAAGGGAAACTTGGCCACGCTATCATAATGGTTTTGCAATTTGTATTTATTATGAGAAGATTTGTGCACTGAATTCAGAAGTAATGAGTCCACTAACACTTTGAGAGATTTTAAAAGCTAAATTAAAACATTTATTAACAAAAGAAAAGATTTCAAGCATATATGTAAAATTACAATTACTTAATACTATAACAAATCCAAAAATTCCTAATTAACCTGACTCCCAGCTAGATACCCTCTTTAAGGCAACAGTCCAAAATAGATTTTAAATTTAGATGGGCAGTCCAGCAAGATTACCACATGCACCCACTTGACAGTGGAATTCCAAAGGCTTTTTAACACGACTTTAGTTACTGGACACAGCAGACTTCTGCAAAAGTGGCTAGAGGTTTTCCCCCAAGTCTGTCACATGGTTTTCAGGATTTTACACGGCCAACCAACATATCCTTCAATTCTTCTTTGTGTATGTTTCTCTTGCTTTAATCTGTAAATTTCTTTGTTCTTTGGAAATTTACTTTTCCCATAATATAAAAATATTTCATGCTGCCAATATGGTCAGTACCTTTGGGAAAAATAAACATACTGCTTGGCCTTGCTTATCTTGTTAGTTGTAAACATCCTATCATCCCTTTGAAACCTAAACAACCCCTTCATTTAACTAAAAATTCAAAATTCCTTCATACCCTACATACTGCCCTCACCCATGTTTACTTATTAGCATTTCAAATACCTCGTACCGCTAACTTCTTTTGATAATTTCAAGCTTGCAGTCTATCTGACTCTAATTCAATTATATCACACAGACAGAACCAACTACACCCGCACCCATAAAACTACTTTACAATAGACCACAATAATATAATGAAGAAATATGTTAGTTTCATGACAAGGTGTATTACAATGATGTTCCCGATGTCCAATGGTGGGTAATGCGGCCCACTATCGATGAGCTGAGCAGACGATCTCAAACTAGATTCATAACGTTGTGAAACCAATTTTTGGCCTTCTCGCCATGTTGTCCACTCACTCCACCTGGCACACCCGACGCCAGCAGGCACAGACAATTCCGCCCAGTGTATTACGCAGGTATATTCGACAAGCATTACACTTCCCACCTCACTACCATAATTAGGCAAGCATTAACTTTTTAACCACACATGCTACTTAAGTGCTGCAGGCATTAAATTGTTTGCCCAACCTTTGTCCTTTCATGTCTACGAAGGCTAAATTGTCTGACTGGATCTATAAATATTCGGCTTTGGGCACAAACTTGTCAGCAAATTTATCCCAATTTTTTACTACAGAGGCATCCAAACTCTCATTTTCCGTTGAAATTCAGTGAAATTGGAAATTGTACATGCATCTTTTCCAAGACATTGAACTGACATCTGAATAATTGTGTGTCACATTTTCAACAAACCTGATAAGTAACTTCTCTCAGCAGCCTTTGAGTTTCTGTTAAAAAAATGACTGCCTATATGTGCACTCGTGCATGAAATAGAAGCCTTGATTTTAAAGAATCGGTGCGCTGGACTCTGAGTGATCTGCAGGTTGTCGAATTTTGTTTACTTGGGGAAAGTGACGCAGATTATTGGAGAAAGAATGACTAAAAGTTGTTTAAAAAAAAAAAGTAATAATGACAAGTTATCAGGTAGTAGTGGAGCTACATTCCTAATGACTCTCAGATACTCAGACCGTAAGTGCTGTGATGCTGAAGGTCCAGAATGTTCCAGTCAAGTTATTCTTCTCAAAAGTGGTGCCCACTACGCCACCTTTTACAAGTGCTGCTCCTGCTGGTTAGCCATAGGTTGTGCCAATAGAGAACTTTATAGACAGCCCGATACATCGAGAGCATGTCAGCACTGGGGAATCTTAAAAAAAAAGGACAATGTAAGATAAAGTTAAAGGCAGAGAAGCAGAAGTTTCAGATATCTCTGATCTGCAGGGCCTCCCCCTGCATCGATAACAAATGTAATTAATGTAGAGATTCCACCCGCCGCTCTGTCCCCACCATGACCGTGTCTCAAATCTCAGGGATGGGATCTTTTAACTATTAGGACTAAGTGCCGTATGAGTAGGAACACACTGCAGGCATCAGCCTAGTGGAACTGGTGGGATGTCAGAGGTCCCCGAGCTGCTTCATGGAAGGAGGCCAGTTCTGGCTAAAGTTGGTAAAGAGGAAACTCATCTCTTTAGCCACCTCCTCACGGCAGGCCACAGATTCAAGCGGTATTTAATTGATTGTTACTTGATCCTATGCCTGCTTTTTGGTAGGATTCCCATGGAAGTAGGATGTGTCCCCCAGCCCAACCCCCAAAAGTGACATCGAGGCAGATCACATGAGTACAATGTGAACAGTTTCAGTGTGAGAATGGCAAAGGGAGAAGGTGAAAATCTACATCTGCTCTTCCGCAAACTAAAGTTCCTCCTGTACTTCAAAGGGAACATGCTCCAAATCAGAAAAGAAAACTGCTGGACTGAGTATTAATGACACGTGCATTAAGAATGGCAATCGGTCCTATCATAACTCAACTGGAAGCTGGACCATAACTCATGGGAAATGAATCTCACACAATTCAGTTACAGCCCAACCTAGATGTCCAGATTTATGGAGAGAAATGTGCTGAGTTTATATGCAGATACAACTGTGTGTCTAATCATTGCCTAATGCCCTTTGGGAGAGATGGGCAACTTTTAAGTCTTTGTGCAAAAAGGATGCAGAAGGTGTTAGTCTCCAGAACATTGATCCACTGCAAAACAGAACCATGGCTCAACAAGGAGAGCAAATCTGTATTAGCAGCAACAACCTAACTTTAATAGATAATTTTCACTCTCAAGCATAATGTAGAAGCTTGGACAATCTGATGGTGGAGTAAGTGACGGGGACCAACAATTGACAGTGATCTGCAGGTTGTCGAATTTTGTTTACTTGGGAAAAGTGATACAGATTACGGGAGAAAGAAAGCTTCATTACCACCTGATAACTTGTCATTATTACTTTTTTTTAAAACAACTTTTAGTCATTCTTTCTCCAGTAACCTGCAACACTTTTCCCAAGTAAACAAAACTCGACAACCTGCAGATCACTCAAAGTTAATTGGCCAGCCAGTGTGAAACGCGCGCTGCATCGCTCAGCGTTGCTGAGGTGGGGGTGGCAGGAGTGTGAGGGCTGATGTTTGCGCTAGCGCGTGAGTGCACGCAGTAAAAGGTTCCGGAGGTACAGAGCTGCCTCAGGGAGCTGAAGATTTTTAACAATATAAATAAAGAATTTTAAAATAATGAAAACATGTCCCCTCAGGGATATGTTAAATATGAGAGCAAAAAGTTTTTATTTTTTTTCAATCACTGGACAAAACCTCATCCCACCCGTGGATGAGGTTTCACCAAAATTGCAAAGGCCGCTTGGCCTTTTTGCCCACATGTCAACTGAATGGTTGGATGGGCAGTGAAAAATTCAAGCCAATTAGTTCCTTAAGGGCCTAAAGAGGCCGCTTAGTTGTTGGCGGGCGCGCTGCCGATTCCCACACACGCCCGCCGAACAAAATATTGCGTAAGTGCGTGATGACGTTGGGATGCTCGCCCGACGTCATTTTACCCTCATTCGGATTGGGCGCGCGCCCACCCGACAAATGCAACATTCTGCCCATGAGTATTGGTATCATGTGGCCAACCAGCACACGCTATCTAAGTTACAAGGGGCATTTTGTTTATATACATGGCATACATGTGTGTGTATGTGTGTTTATATGTTTATATATATAAATGGGAACATAAGAATTTATAATGGGAAAAGTAAACAGAAAAAAAATGAGCACATATATTTACATCTTCTTGCACTTGTCTACTTTTCCCAATATAAATTCTTACATCCACATTTTTAATGGAAACTGTCTATGTAAACTTGGATGTGTGTAATTTTTACACCTTATAGTTGAGCTTTTACACATAGCATTCTTCCTTTAGGCCTCAGCTAGATATTGCTTTATTACTGAGTAGCGGCATACCGATTACAGGGAGGGGGGAAGAAGGGGAGTGGCAGTGGTTTAGCTTCATTTAGCAGTTTGACTTGGGGTCTGTTCAGAGCACCACTGTAATATGTACTGAGCCAACAGAGCTGACTGGGGAGTCCAGATGGGGAGCAAGGGCCTTGACCCATTTCAAAACCATTAAATGGGGGAGCCCAGTACATCAGTGCAAAAGATAAGGCTGAAGTATTTGCAACAATCTTCAGCCAAAAGTGCCGACTGATTGGATGATCCATCTCGGCCTCCTCCGGAATCCCCAGCGTCACAGATGCCAGTCTTCAGCCAATTCGATTCATCCGATTCGATTCATAGGAAAAGCTGTGGGCTTTGACAATATTCTGGCAAGACTTGTGCTCCAGAACTTGCCGCACCCCTAGCCAAGCTGTCCCTTTACAGCTACAATACTGGCATCTACCCAGCAATGTGGAAAATTGCCCAGGTGTGTCCTGTCCACAAAAAGCAGGAAAAATCCAACCTGGCCAATTACCGCCTCATCAGTCTTCTCGATCATCAGTGAAGTGATGGAAGGGTCATCAACAGTGCTATCAAGCGGCACTTGCTTAGCAATAATCTGCTCACTGATGCTCAGTTTGTGTTCCAGCAGGATCACTCATCTCCTGACCTCATTACGGCCTTGGTTCAAGCATGGATGAAAGATCTGAACCCTAGAAGTGAGGTGAGAGTGACTGCCCTTGACATCAAGGCAGCACTTGACCGAGTGTGGCATCAAGGAATCCTAGCAAAACTGGAGTCAATGGGAATCATGGGGAAAACTCTCCGCTGGCTGGAGTCATACCTAGCACAAAGGAAGAAGGTTGTGGTTGTTGGTGGTCAGTCATCTCAGCTCCAGGACATCACTGCAGGAGTTCATCAGGGTCCTTGGCCCAACCACCTTCAGCTGCTTCATCAATGACCTTCCTTCCAACATAAGGTCAGAAGTGGGGATATTCGCTGATGATTGCACAATGTTCAGCACCATTTGCAACTCCTCAGATACTGAAGCAGTCCATATCCAAATGCAGCAAGACTTGGATGGTATCCGGGCTTGGGCTGACAAATGACAAGTAACATTCATGCCACACAAGTGCCAGGCAATGACCCTGTCCAACAAGAGAGAATCTAACCATCGCCCCTTGACATTCAGTGGCATTACCATTGCTGAATACCCCACTATCAACATCCTGGGTGTTACCATTGACCAGAAATTGAACTGAATTTGCCATATAAATACTGTGGCTACAAGAACAGGCCAGAGGCTAGGAATCCTGCGGTGAGTAACTCATCTCCTGACTCTCCAAAGCCTGTTCACCATCTACAAAGCACAAGTCAGGAGTGTGATGGAATACTCCCCACTTGCCTGGATGAGTGCAGCTCCAACAATACTCAAGAAATTCGACACCATCCAGGACAAAGCAGCCCACTTGATTGGCATCCCATCCACAAACATTGTCTCCCTTCACCACTAACGCACAGTGGCAGCAGTGTGTACCGTCTGCAAGATGCACTGCAGGAACTCACCATGGCACCTTAGACAGCACCTTCCAAAGCCAGGACTGCTACCATCTAGAACGACAAGGGCAGCAGATAGATGGGAACACCACCACTTGTAAGTTCTCCTCCAAGCCCCACATCATCCTGACTTGGAAATATTTCCTTCACTGTTGCTGGGTCAAAATCCTGGAACTCTCTCCCTTGCAGCATGGTGGGTGTACCTACACCATGTGGATTGCAGCAGTTCAAGATAGCAGCTGTTGTAGGGTGGCTGAGTTGTGCTATTAATGATAGAGATGATCTGCAGACACTTCTTGGGTGGAAACATTAAGTTTATTTACAATATATTCAGCAACAACTACATGTGTGCTTTCAACTCTATCTCTACTGCAGAGGTAGCCCGCGCTGCTCTCCTATTGGTTGCTACAGATCATGTGATCTTCCTAAACAAGTATCATTCTTAAAGGTACATTGCACACTAAATAAAACCATAATTACTACATTCCTCCCCCTTTAACTTGGCTAGGCATATTACATTTACAATACATATTTTTCAAGACAACATAATATTTACACTGGGTAAGGAATTTACACGTTCAGTCTTTCAGGTGGTTTCCTGATACGTGGAACGTTGCAGCTCCACAACTTCAGATTCTTTGTCAGGAACCTCCTTTTCCGGTGTTGCCTGAACATCAGGTGCTTCGGTGGGCACTCGCAGTTCTGTATCCTCAACTCTTACAGGAACATCAGACATGGAAGTCCTGGGTTGAGTATCTTCGACAGGAAAAGCAGACCCAGTCATGGTCACTGGTGGAACCAAATCTTGGTGATTTGTCTCTCTCTTGCTTAAATGGTCCACATGTTTACGGATGACCCGCTCTTCCATCTCCACGTGGTAAGATAGAGGTACAGTCACCGCACTTATTTCACCCGGTAACCACCTGGATCTTTCCTTAAAGTTTTTCATGTATATTGGCTCTCCCATGGTAAATTTCCTCTCATGACTATACCAGTCGTGTCTAGTTTTCTGGCTTCCCTGACTTCTTTCCACCTTCCTCTCTAAATTCGGCATTATTAAGCTCAATCTCGTCCTGAGACGGTGTTTCAACAATAACTCTGCAGGTGTGGCACCTGTTGTTGTGTGAGGGGTAGTCCTGTTTTGAAAAAGGAAGTGTGCTGGCTTGGTTGCTAAGGAATCACCTGTTAGCTTTTTCATGCCTGTCTTGAACATTTAAACCGCCCTTTCGGCCAGTCCGTTTGAGGAAGGGTGGTAGGTACAGTTTTTACATGAGTGACACAAGTTGAGGCTGATAAACCATTGAAACTCAGCACTAGTAAATGCCGTGCCATTATCGGAAATGACTACTTCTGGCAGTCCGTGAATGGCAAAACTCTGACCTAGGTTCTCAATTGTAGTGGCCGACGTTGGTGACTTCACTTCATATACATTCAACCATTTTGAATGGGCATCGACAATGATCAGAAACACTGTTCCCAGGAAAGGTCCAACATAGCCACACCCTGGATCTACCAGGCCACTCCCATGGGTGTAACGGAGCTGTCACTGGCAAATTTTGTAGTTGCTGACATTGCACACAGTGCTTTACTAAACTCTCTATTTCACTATCCATCCCAGGCCACCATAGATAGCTGTGTGCTATGGTCTTCATTCGGGAAATTCCTGGGTGGGCACTGTGTAGTTCAATTAAAAATGGCTCCCTTCCCTTTAGAGGAACTATCACTCGTGCTTCCCACAATAAGATGCCATCCTGGCTGGTTATTTCATGTCTCCTGTTGAGGTACAGATTCATTTTGTTAGATACGGGCTCCTGTGACCAACCATGTAGCACTTGTTCTCGTACCTCAGATAGGACTGGGTCCCGATTTGTCCAGTCTCTGATCTGTCGAGCACAGACCGGCGAGGAATCTAAGAAATTTAACAGTAAAACAAGTCCCTGTGGAACTGGGACGTGCTCATCATTTTCTTGTAAAGGTAAATGACTAGGGATTGGCATTTGTGATTTGATTGCCAGGCCTATGTTCGAGAGTGTATTTGTATGCTGCCAGAATTAAGGCCCATCATTGTATTCTTGCTGAGGCTATGGGTGGTGTAGCCTTGTCCTCACTAAACAATCCTAACAATGGTTTGTGGTCTGAAATGATTGTAAAATGGCGGAAATGTCTTCATACCAAAGATGATGGACAGGCCTTTTTCTATCTGCGAGTATTCCTTTTCTGCGGTGGTGAGCGTTTTTGATGTGTAACCTATTGGCCATTCCATGCCGTCGTCCATTCGGTGACAGAGCACTGATCCCACTCCGTAGGGAGATGTGTCACATTTCAGCACCAATTATTTCATCTGGTCATAATGCACTAATAGATTGGACGAGTGCAACAATTGCTTCACCTTTATGAAAGCTTCTTTTTGGGGCGCCTCCCAAGACCAACGTTGGTTCTTTTTGAGTAGAGAATGCAGGGGGGCAGCACTGTAGACAAATTGGGCAAGAACCGCCCATAATAGTTGATCATTCCTAGGAATGATTTGAACTCTGAGGCGTTCTTTGGCGCAGGTGCCTCTCTTATGGTTCTCGCTTTCTCCTCAACCGGGTGGAGACCCTGTGAATCTAACCGGTGGCCCAAATAGATTACATCCCTCGCTTGGAACGTGCACTTTTCTTCTTTTAACTCCAGCTTGCAAGAGACGTTTTAAGACTTCTTCTAAATTTTCCAAATGCTCTTTTTCAGTGAATCCTGTCACCAATACATTGTCTAAATAGACTACAGCCTGGGGCAGTCCCTGCAGTAAGCTTTCCATTGTTCTCTGAAAGATGGCACAAGCGGAGTAGACACCAAAAGGCAATTGTGCATATCGGTACAACCCTTTGTGGGTATTAATTGTGACAGATTCCCGGGAGGCATGATCTGACTCTAGTTGTTGATAAGCATGACTCATGTCAAGCTTTGTGTACATTGTCCCTTCTGCCAGCTGGGCATACAGGTCTTCGATTTTTGGAATGGGGTGCCTGTCTAGCTTAGTTACTTTATTAACCGTCAGTTTGTAGTCCCCACAAATTTGGACGCTTTGATCGGGTTTAAGGACGGGCACTATAGGGGCTGCCCATTCTGAGAACTGAACAGGTTGTATAACGCCCAGTTTCTCTAGTCTGTTCAGTTCAATGTCGACTTTTTCTCGCAGGGTATATGGCACCGGTCTTGCCTTCATGAAGCGAGGGGTTGCTTCCTGATCCACATGAATCTTGGCCTGCAGGCCCTGGATTCTCCCAAGTTTGTCCTTGAAGACAGTGGCGTACTCTCTAAGTAGCTCTGGTAGCCCACTTACTCTCAATTAGAAAATTTCAGCCCATTTTAACTTAATCTCCTTTAACCAATTTCACCCCAGGAGGTCTGGCTCGTCACCTGCTACCACCATCAAGGGTAGCTTTGCCGATTGGCTTCCATAATGGAAAGTTACTCTGCTTATGCCTTTTACTTAAGTGTCTTCACCCGTGTGTTTTTAGCTTGGTGGCTGTTTCCTCTACACTTAATTGATGCTCACCATTATTCAAATATCTGCAGGTATGTTCCCCAATTGCTGTAGTGGGAGCTCCCGTGTCCACTTCCATTCTAACAGGTTTGACATTTACTTTCACTGTGACAAATATTGGTTCTGTCTTTCCAACTTTCAGATTAAACAACGAGTAAATGTCAGAATTTGTTGTTTCAGGCTCCTCTACATTGTAGATTTCATTGGGCTTCTTCTTTTGTTCACAAGCCTGCTTGAATCTTTCCTTACACTGCCTCATTATATGTCCATTTCTGTGACAATAGGAGCATTCGATTTTTTTAAACAGCCAATTGGTAAAAGACTGATTGTTTCCACCTCTATTAAAATTATCCTTTGATCTTGCTGCTAAGTTATTTTTCTTTATTCTTCAGCTAGCTTCTAGTGAAAGTCATATGAACAAATGGACAAGTTGCAGGAGTAGGCCATTCAGCCCCTCGAGCCTGCTTCGCCATTTAATAAGATCATGGCTGATCTGATAATAACCCGAAATATGCATCCCACCTACTCCCAGTAAGTCAACTTTGACCAGGCCTCTGGACAGATGAATGCAGATCAGTGGCCCATTATACATCCTGCCTAATTGTGGTTCCTATTGTCTTCCATTGCAGAGTTTCCTGACTTCCACTAATGGGATTAGAGTTATTGACTATGGTCTGTCAATGCTTGAATTCAGTGGAAAGCAAATTTTGGTGAGGTGTATAAAGGATGGCTGATTGGCTAATAGCTGTTTTGCACTCTTGCCAAAATTGGATTTTACTCACCTTGTCTTCTTCCCCGGGTTAGTCCTTTAGCGATGAGTTGTGGTCTTCATTCCTGTCATCTCATCTGAATAGGGTGTGTGTCTGTTGCACTGGTGAATAGGTCCCTGTGGTGCTGTGTGCTCATGTTCCTAGTGGTTTGTGCAGAATTTCTCCTACCTCTTGTCCATTCTACAAAGTCCCTTGTGTGGTTCGGGTTCATGGACATAAGGGGCAGCATTCTGTGGGCTATATCTGACATTCATGCTATACAGTGAGATGCAAGAGGTCTGTTTTCCTCAGACCTTTGGGGATGCCTGTCATGTTATTGTGCCATCCCCAATTGTTCAGATCAATGGGGCCCTTGGTAGATATGTTGCCTGTGCTTACAGCTTACTGCAATCTCAATTTTTCAGAGGGGTCTCTCTTATTGTTCCATTAAAAATTTCATTTTGGAATTGATGGAGTTCCACTTGCACATTTGGGCTGTCATCATGTCACTTTTTTGTTGAGTTTCCTGATTTCCACTAGATGGTCAGAGGTGCTGGCTATCGTCTGTCAATGCTTAAGGCCTGGATTCATCTCCACTTGACACCGACTCAATGGGGCTATGGGTCTAATCAAGAAAAACTTTACATTGTAACTTGACAATGTGGAACATCACTGTTGATGCAATAACTTGAAGTATGACACGTGTATTGTCCACATATTCAAAGTATGAGCCTCACTGTTAACCTTAAGCTACCTGTATTTTTTTAAAACATTACTTTAATTCTGGCTTTCCTTCCTTTGAATTCTACTTACACCTGATCACTATTTTGTTTTGGAATGGGCAGATAACTTTCTCCCAGCTTCTGCCAATAGCACCAGAAAGTGGCTCTCATCCAGTTTCTTTGAAACTGAGGCCCTAAAGAAAAATGAGAACTGCCAACAACCTCATTGGGTCCATCTGTCACATGCATTATATCATCGTACCATAAACGCGGCTTTATACTTACCACAAGCACCACATGCAAGTCAGAATTCTAATTGAGAGGGCAACACATGGAAATATAAATTAGGTTCTATGTATACTTCTGCCATGGCTATAAATCACTGCATCCACTTTTGTTTCCCCTGAAATGCCAGAGAGTGTCTGTGCTGTACCCAGGCAAGTAACATTTCATCCGCCATTTTAGAGAATAAGTGTGGGTGTTATCAAACCCATAATCAAAACGTTAATCTCCCATTTGTCGTATTAGTTATGGGAAATGGTGAGTGTCTCCATGACATCACCACGACTATAGGGGGCACTGGAGGAGTTGAATTCCTGCTCGCAAATACTTTATATTTCCCAAATATCTTGGAGTGCCTGATTCCCCTTCTCTGTATTGGAACGGCGATCTAAGGGGAGCAAGAAGAGGATCTTTTTTCCCAATATCACAAATCGTGGTACTAAATTTATTCAACATTGCCACAAAATTTGTCAAAATCTCAGCTGCCTTGCTTCCTGTTTTTATTTCAACAATATATTTTTTTCTGTCCCTGAGTTGCTCCCATGACACAGTCTGTTCCATGCTTAGTGAGGTCAGTGAACAAACCTGTCCCAAGTGCCTGCCAATGACAATTTGAAGATGTGCAGTGCTGACCAGTGTGAATGGCTTTCTGATCGCTCTCCCACCCTGTAGGGAGAGGTTTCTATAGTCATGAAGTAGAATCAAAATAAGTCTCCACAAGCCCCTTCCTGAGTGAGAAAGTTGATAAGCGAGGGAAACCTGTGCTCTTGTGTTCCATAATTATGTGTTTTGAAATTCTGTCTCTCGATGCGATCTCTTTCTAAGTTGTGAGCTGTGTCAGGTACACTGTTGTCAATTGAACAATTCCAAAGTAAGAAGTTAGTGACAAAGTGATTTAACTATTTAACGGCATGAAAGTGCAGTTTATAAAATCTACTCTTTGGAAGGTAACTAAGTCTCAAGTATCAAAAGTGCCAGCTGATTTTACTATAAAATTTGTTTGTCTATCAGAGCCTTGGGGCTGGATTTAAGTTGCTGACGGTGGGAATAAGGAGATCTGGTAGCACACAGGAAACCCGGCAGTAGATGCTGCACATTTGCCTTTTGACCAAATCATTGCATTACCGTATCATTTCTGGATTTTCTGACCATTTAGGATGATTGGGTGTGATGACAACTTGCGTGAGTCGATTTCAAGTTCAATATTTAAAGGGTCATTGCAAACATGCAATTGGAACGCAGAAGGAATTGGCAGAATGAGGTTCTGACGTTCGAGGGCTACATCTCAGTTGAGTCAGGTCTCCCTGGATGTGGTTCTGGGGGCTGTAAGCGCTCACAGGGTGGCATCCTTCCACACTGGTGAGAATTGAAGGTGCTTGCCAGCGAAACAAAGAAGGCCTGTCTGGAGGTTGACCATGAGGTCAGTAGCAGGAGTATGGTGCCATGGATTTAATGCTAAAAGTGGTTTAATGACCTAAGCAGGACAGGGAAGGTCAGTACAGTTGCAAATTCACTTACAATCTGTGTGTATCACCCCTCCCTCCTCCTTCATTCTGCCCTCTCAAGCCTACTCCAGGACATCACTCCTCACACCAACTTACCTTGCAGGTCCGTCCACACCCATCTTATATGCACTTTCTCATGTCCCCATCTATCCATCCACCGCTAACACATCCTTTATTCAATGTCATGCCTGTCTCCCACGGTCACCCTCAAAAGATTCTCTCCGTCGGCTCAGCATATCCTATTACTCACACTCACAGGTATCTTCCTTTCCCTCCTTGCAGGAGAGCAGGACAAAAAAACACAAAAGCAAGCAGAGAACCAGAGGTGGCCTTCCAGCCATCTCGCAAATGACCACTGCAGAGGAGGTGGGGCTGGATATCAGTGGAGTCTTGGGGCTGTATTTAATGGAGAGCTGGCACAAGCTCTGTGTGCCATTTTTAGGGAAGGCCCCCCACAGTAAATACCACTCAGGCACTTGACAGGCCAGTGATGGGCCTTCCCCGGGATCAGGGGCTTCAGGCGTGCAAGTCCCACCCACCGAGAGCTGCTGTCTAATCAGAGGCCGAGAGCTCTATTGAACGGCAGTGCCAAAGAGACAGTGGCTGCTGCTGGTATGATACCCACCCGAGGCCTTGGTTCGCCACTGGACCCAGGCCACGGGTATGTGATAGTGGGAGGAGGCTCCTGGGGAGGGGCCACAGAGGAGAGAGGGGAGTGAGGTCAGCAGCAATGGCAGGGGCTTGGTTTTCAGCGACCTTCCCTTCCCTTCCTGTTGCTGAAACCCTTGATCAGGCACTTGAGTGCCTTTCCCCCAGCAGGCAGCCTGCAAGCAACGACGGACAGGTTTGCATGTGGTGCCCCCTGCATGGTGACCCCCCCTGCCTGCCAATGGGTTAATACCAGCAGCGGTGTGATGAAACCCTCATGGGGGGGCATTAATTACAAGTCTCAATTTGCGGCAGGGCGGGAAGGGCTGTCCACGGGCCTTCTTACCACAAACATAATTGGGGGGTGGAGGCAGGAAGAGGGTGGGGGTCCCCACTCGCCACCCTCCCCCCCCTCGCCATCAAACCTGCTATGAGGGAGGGTACAAGTCCACGCCCTTGGTGTGTCTGGCCTTTGGAGATGGGGTCTTTGCACCTAAATATCAGACAGGCACATGGAATACATCACTCACATACATATTGACTTGATGTCAGCAGCGAATGAAATGTGGTCACATGTATAATGACCACTTAAAACATCCTTACCTTGACAGTTCTAATTCATGTATTTAATCTCCCACAGCACCTTCTTGTGTTCTTCAGGAGGTGGACCAGAGGATGATGATGACTCCTCAAGAGGAAATCACTCCCTCTTGAGGGTGGATCATCAAAGGGCTCATGTGGACCATGTATAAGCTCAAATATTCAAAGGATGGTGGGGCTGGTAAGGTGGATAGTTGGGTGACCCCCACGTCACAAGGAAGCGAGAGCGGACAGTGCAGTCAGGGACAGCAGTGGAGAGTCTGCACTGGAGGCCACAGGATGCTGGAAGCTGTGCACAGCTGGATACAGATGCTGCAGCTGGTGGGGGCTGTCAATGAACAAGATACTTCTGGGGCTGAATTTCACAGGTGGGGGGGCATATCACTTGCCACCACCACCCCCCCCCGCTCACACCGACCATTGCTAAAGTCGGATGCCAGCTGACCGACGGACGGAGAGTCTGCCCCACAGCGACAATGTGCTGCCTGCAGGCTGGACGAGCAGAGAGTGGGACTTTTGCCCCTCAGTGACAGGGAGGTTCACCCTCGAGAGCTGCTGGCCAACCTGACTGGCAGCACCAGCAGCCTCCAGCAGCCCCCAGTAGCCCCCAGCAGCCCCCAGCAGCCTCCAGCAGCCCCCAGCAGCTCCACAACTGGGCGCCGCTGTGATTACAAGTAGGTCCCGGGATGAAGACAACCACGGAGTCTGGACCCAGGATAGTCCCAGGGTTTGGATGGAGAGGGAATACGGAGCCTAGGGGAAGTGGGGGGGGAGAGGGGGGCAGATTTTGGAGGCCAGGCAGACAGGAACAAAGGGGATTAACATCTTGGAGTGGGGGGTGGAGGGTGGGGGGAGCGGTGTCCCCAATGTGCACAGAGCAGCCCCCACTGAATGATACGTCACCTCCCCCTTTCCTGCCTTTTCCACAGAGTTGTTTTAAGAACAGCCTCCTCACCCTTGCCCGCCTGCTCACGTCAACCATTTGGTGTGGGCAGCGTAACATTGGGGTCAATTGGCTTGGTAACTATTTATTTAAAAATGGCAGGTGGGCACGTGCCCTCCTGCCATATCACAGGGGGACCGGGGTCAGGGTTGGGCAGGAAGGCGGTGGGCTAGCATATTTGATGTGCCCCCATGCCCAAAAAAAAAATGCCCGGCAGGGGTTTGGTGGGGGTGCGTGAAATCGGGCCCCAGGAACAGGGAGCACGAACTCCCGATGCACTGACAGGCTTTCCAGCTGCTCTGTGCTGCACACTTTAGGGAGACAGGGTGAGGCTGTCTCAGGCGCGAGTGCCATGATGTCGCAGGCCTTTGCGATGAAGCCTTTGTCCCTGTGGCTGCCTGCCCACAGCGTCAAAGACAGCGACTGAACGAGCTGCAGGCCTTCACCAACGTCTTACACACCGTGAATGCCACTGTGAAACAGCTGAAATAGCCCCGGCCGCTCCTTGCTCCACAGGTTTGGTGGCAAGGAAGGCGGATCCAACACCGGCGTCCTCTCCCGGGCAAGGAAACCAGCGGACTTGAACAGGTTTCCCAGCATGCTGCCGGCTTCGCCAATGTTTAAACCCTTAAACCACTCCCGAACCCACACCCTCCTGCGTGTAAAAACTCAGCCCATGCCTTCAAATTAGTTCTGTACCCTTTGACAATCCAAATGTTAAATTTAATAGTGTTACGAAGCATCACCTCAAAAAAAAAAACGATTATAGAAATATAAATAGGAAAATATACTTTCAAACGACATATGTAAGGCTTCCTTCCAAGCCCACGCTGAAATTGAGGGCTTCACATCAAAAAATTTTCGTTTGTTGCTAAAGCATTTTTTATCACACAAAAAAAAATATTGAAGTAGAGCTTTTTTCCCTCCATTCAGGGTCATTTTCACCAGATTTTACCCTTTTCTATCTGAAAGCATTGTGTTGAGGTGTTTTGTATTTTTCATAGAATCAGCTGCAGAGCCAGGTTTTTATGCTACTTGCTTAGACATAATTACCTTCAACAGTGTAGAGTTTTCACATTGAGCCTGCCACAGCATACACAAAGCAAAATATTTACAAAAGAGTGTGACATTTGTTGTCCATATTGATTTTTCTCCTAAAGCAGGTAAAAAGAGTTTTAATTAAAATTAGAATTTTACAAAAAGCAATAGTTATGAAGAAGGTACACATTAGCTTTGTTCTAAATAATCGTTTAACGGAGCCTTTAACGAATTGACCTATCGTTCTGTTTCCTGCCTTTCAATCGTGACAATCCTTTGCTGGAAAAGGGCTTTTTATGACTCACGTTCTCTTAAGCAATTGCAATTTAGCAGCAGCCTCTTGTGAACAAAGACTGCTCCAAATAATGTGAACAGCGACAGGGAGGGAAATAACTGAAGCCTGTTGACAATTGTGAGGATGAGCTTTGTAGGGGGAACCATAGACAGGAACCGTTGCAAACGCTTGCTTCGAACTCACGTGATTTAGAGGCTTCTGTGAATTCACGCTTATCCTTGTCCTGAGGGAGGGGGTGGGGGTTCGGGGAGGAGGGGCATTTGAATTCAAAAATCTATCATTATTATTTAAAGTTATTGTTTTAACAGAATAAAGCCAACTCACTGAGGATATCTGCTTTTGACCATCCTCGGAGCCCCCAAACTGTAAGGCTTTTTGGCCTTGCAATAGAACGAAAGATGGATATTGAAAAATTGGATAGCTACCCAAAGCAGGCACGGGAATTGCAATAAGTGATTAACACCCGCCTGTTGCCTGTTTGCAGGTAGCGTGCCACCTGAGTGCTGCCTGCTCATTTACATGATTTCTGCAGGCAGCCAGCACTGAACTCATGCATCAGTAACGGGCCCAAATCTACCAGCACCACTTAAAGCCAGCCTGTACCTTCTTAAAGGAGAGGTGCATTTTGGCTGGAGGAAAGTGCTGGGAGTCTTGTGGGAGCCAAATCTGTTACGTGGGAAAGTCAGAAGAATGGTTGAGAATATGGAAGAGAACAGGCACCCAGGAGTGTTTGACACTGCACTGGAGGTGTTGGCGCAGGAAGTGGGAAGGAGGAGATGTATCCTCTATCAGCAGAGAGCCAGGAGGCCTTCCAGGCACATGGGGCAGGGTCTTCCCATCGTCAGGCGGGTGCAGCGAGTGGGCCCAGGAGCAGCCGGGAACAGGTCCGCCACCCGCGATCGGCCAGTTAACGGGCAGGAGGCGTGAAATGCGAGCTGAAAGGCTGCCAGGGTGGGGGTGGGAGGAGGGCGAGTGCATCCACGCACGCCCGGGGGAAACACGGGCTGAGGGCACAGAGCTGCCTCAGGGAGCTGAATCACAGAATCACACAGTGCAGAAGAGGCCCTTCGGCCCATCGAGTCCACACCGACACGGGAGAAACACCTGACCTACCTCCCTAATCCCATTTACCAGCACTTGGCCCACAGCCTTGAATGTTATGACGTGCCAAGTGCTAATCCAGGTACTTTTTAAAGGATGTGAGGTAACCCACCTCCACCACCCTCCCAGGCAGCGCATTCCAGACCATCACCACCCTCTGGGTAAAAAAGTTTTTCCTCACATCCCCCCTAAACCTCCTGCCCCTCACCTTGAACTTATGTCCCCTTGTGACTGACCCTTCAACTAAGGGGAACAGCTACTCCCTATCCACCCTGTCCATGCCCCTCATAATCTTGTGCACCTCGATCAGGTCGCCCCTCAGTCTTCTCTGCTCCAACGAAAACAACCCAAGTCTATCCAACCTCTCTTCATAACTTAAATGTTTCATCCCAGGCAACATCCTGGTGAATCTCCTCTGCACCCTCTCCAGTGCAATCACACCCTTCCTATAATGTGGCGACCAGAACTGCACACAGTACTCCAGCTGTGGCCTCACCAAGGCTCTATACAACTCCAACATGACCTCCTTACTTTTGTAATCTATGCCTCGATTGATAAAGGCATGTGTCCTATATGCCTTTTTCACCACCCCACTAACATGCCCCTCCGCCTTCAGAGATCTATGGACACACACACCAAGGTCCCTTTGTTCTCAGAACTTCCTAGTGTCATGCCGTTCATTGAATACTTCCTTGTCAAATTACTCCTTCCAAAGTGTGTCACCTCACACTTTTCAGGGTTAAATTCCATCTGCCACTTATCTGCCCATTTGACCATCCAGTCTATATCTTCTTGTAGCCCAAGACACACAACCTCACTGTTAACCACCCGGCCAATCTTTGTGTCACCCGCAAACTTACTAATCCTACCCCCCCAGATAGTCATCTATGTTGTTTATATAAATGACAAATAATAGGGGACCCAGCACAGATCCCTGTGGTACACCACTGGACACTGGCTTCTAGTCACTAAAGCATCCTTCTGTCATCACTCTCTGTCTCCTACAACTAAGCCAATTTTGAATCCACCTTATCAAATTACCCTGTATCCCATGTGCATTTGCCTTCTTTATAAGTCTCCCATGTGGGACCTTATCAAAGGCTTTGCTGAAATCCATATAAACTGCATCAACTGCACTACCCTCATCTACACACCTGGTCACCTCCTCAAAAAATTCTATCAAATTTGTTAGGCATGACCTCTGACAAAGCCATGCTGACTATCCCTGATCAAACCTTGCCTCCCCAAGCAGGGATAGATTCTCTCCATCAGGACTTTCTCCAATAGTTTCCCTACCACTGACGTGAGACTCACTGGTCTGTAGTTCCCTGGCTTATCTCTACAACCCTTCTTAAATAGCAGAACCACGTGAAGAATTGGAGAAATGAAAATAAAGATTTTAAAGATGATATAAACATATCCCCACATTTGACTCGGTAACATGAAGAGGGACGTGTTTAAAATTATGGTGAAAAATATTTAATGGATTTTTATTTACCGTTGGAAACCTCATCCCACCCGTGGGTGAGGTTTCGTTAAAAATGCAAAGGCCGCCTGGGCTATTCGCCCGCCTGCCAACCGAACAGTTGAACGGGCAGCGAAAAATACAAATTAGTTAATTGCTTAAGGGCCTTAATAGGCCCCTTAATCGTGGGCGGGCCCGCTGCCAACTCTCGCGTGCCCGCTCGCCAACCGAAAGATTGCGAGAGTGCGCGATCATGTCGGGATGTCTGCCCAACGACATCGTGTGTGGTTTGTGCCCGATCGGGTCGGGCGCACATCCGCCCAATGAACGTAAAACCCTGCCCATGGTAAAAAAGGCTGTCCGAGCGAGAGCTGTGGAGATCAAAGAACAAGGACCGGAATGCAGGGCTGTAAGAGGTTCGATGACTTCACACGAGTGCTTAGTGAATGCACCTTCAAATGCTCTCTCCCATTACCTGCACCAATCGCGTCTGACACTGCTCAATGCGCCACACTGCCCATTACTCACCTACCAACCATCTCTATCAATTATAACAAACCTAACATATAAATGTTTTATCTCAACATTCCACATTTAGCACTTTTGCAAGCCTCACACCTCCCACATCTCATAGCTTGTAAACACTGCCAGCCAACCAACGTTGGCAGTCCCATTATGTGACACTGACACACTCTCCTCCCTCTTGCAGGAGAAGGTTGTGCACAAATAAGGGAAATGGAGCTAATGGCGGGTTGGGGGGAGAGACACATCTGCATGCTCTGAGCTCCATGGAGGAGACTGTGCTGGCCATTATCAGAATGGTCATTTCTGAGGCCGTGGCTAGTTGTGGGGCTGAAGCCTTCATGGATGACAGCATCCTCCTCACATTCCCCTCCCTCCTCACATTCCCCTCCCTTCTCACATTCCCCTCCCTCCTCACATTCCCCTCCCTCCTGACATTCCTCTCCCTCCTCACATTCCCCTCCCTCCTCACGTTCCCCTCCCTCCTCAGCATCACTCTCCTCTAACTTTCAAGCTGCAGGTGGTGTAAGCGCACACCTCTTACACCCTCTCCCTTCACCACCACATTACACTTGTGCCTTTTTTCACTCAGTTAACCAGGAGGTGGAGCCAGTCCATGCAGTGGAGGATCAGCAGGGAGGCAGTGACGATGGCGATACACCATCACTTGATTTCACACTTGCAGCCATCAGCTGAGTTACTGGCGCAGTGTGCTAATTCGAGGATAGGTTAGAGGAGGAGCCTACACATGGTGAGACACCAGGCATGTGTGCTGCAGCCAGGGCAGGGGATGAGGATGGCACAGGTGCCAGCTTGTTGGCAGGCAAGGTCGCTCACAGGTCCTGCTGGCAGAGGACTCAGGTGAGCACTTTGATGAGGCTACATAAGAAGGCTAATGGATATAAACAACAAAACTGGTGCATCGGGAAGCCTGCCAGAAAGCCTGCAGTCAATGTCAAGGAGCATGGAGGATATCAACGGCTTGGTAAAGAGTTTGAAGCCCATCCTTTCCATCATGAAAGTGGTGGCCAAATCCATTACCACACCACTGGACCAACTCTTGATGCAATTTCCATTACATCACATCATCTTCCACCAAAAGATATGAGTGTCCCAGTGGTGTGAGGTCACACCAGCTCAGACTGCTACCTTCATGGCTGTGGATACCAGTGTTCAAAGTGGTTTGCCAGGTGTCACTGCACTCCAGCAATCTTTCCTCCAAAAATTCACTAGGATTGATATGATGCTACCTAGGCGGAAGGGTCGGGTGGGGGAGGGGGGCGGAGGGGTGTGGTAGGCAGTGGCTCCATGGGCTGAATGGGGGGAAGTTGATGGGCGGGTGCGTGCGGGCGCGCTACCGATCGGAGGTGCAGCACCACTTTACGTGGGCTGGCCAATTAAGGCCCGCTCAGCGTGAGGTCCACAGGGAAGCGCTATGAGCTCCCTGTGCGGGCAGGGGGCGGGGGGGGATTCCTAAAATCGAGAGTGTGCTCTTTCACGCATGTGCACGGAGGAGTGCATTCATCTCCCTGAGGCTAAGTGCAGCCTCAGGGAGATCGGCTCTAAATGTGAAAAAGCTCAAAATAGAAAAATAAAATTTCCCTAACATGTCCCCTCATGTGACAATGTCATGGGACATGTCCATAATTTCCAAAACAACTTTATTAAAATTTTTAAAACCCTACATGTTTTATCTAGTTGCCGCCGGGGCTCCTTAAGGTTAGACGGGTAGGTCCACTAATTACTTTAATTGACTCTGTCAATGGCCTCAATTGGCCATTGACAGGTCGGCGCCCCCACCTTCCTGAAAATTTAAATGGGGCGCGGTGACGTCGGGAATTCCGCTCGACGACACCATGTGTCATTTTACGCGTCGGCGAGCGGGCCCCACCCCTGTTGGCCGACAGTAAAATCCAGCCCCCATGAAGCAGGAGCCTGGTCTCCTCTCCCAGGATAGGAGCATTCATTCTTCATCCCTGTCCCATTTGCCATTACCCCTGCTGTTGCCTGTCAGCCAGCCAGCCAGCTTAGATTGTTGCCACCCATGCTAAGGTGGTGCAGTCCACGGCCGCGCTTTCTCTGTCCGGAGCTGCTTGACCATCTGCAATTCCCCAATTCCTCTTCCACCAGCTATGCTGCAGCCACTGAGGTAGCGCTGCACAGGAGTACCAGGACAAACAAAGGTACGTGAAAGACAGGTGGCAACGGGAATGCACAAGTGTGATTGAATTACACTTGCACGCAATGTGGTGCATAAATCTGGCTTGAACTGTATATTTTGTAGTGATTTTATTTCTACATTGCAGCCAACAGGACAATATGATGGTCAGTGACAGAGGGTAGGTAGAAGTGTGGGACTGTAGGTGAATGGGAATTTATGGATACATTCACATGTATTGTGCTTGAATGAGTTCCTCAGGTGGAGCCTGGTTGCAGGGGGTGTGTCCTGTCTCTTTTCCTCTCTCTTCTCTTCTGCTGCCTCCTCCTCCTCACGCTCCTGCTCCTCAAGATTCTTGCCAGATAGATGGCAAGTGCGATCACTCATGATGGTCAAGGTTGTACAGCATGCAGTCGAGCACCACCATTCTTAAGGCCTTAAGGCTGAGCGCTGCAGGACTCCTTCAGCGTAGACCAAGCAGCGGAAATCATTGCTTCAGCTCCATCTGCCCTTATCACTCCTAAAGGGGCAGCGTGGCTCTCAATGAGTGCGTGCACGTGCATGGGTTGCAAACTGGACTCGTAAGTCATGTCATCAGCAGAAAGCTCTTGTTGCCCGGCAGCCCGGCCTTTGGCTTGCCGTGGGTGGCTCAAATGCAGCTGGGCACATCTCAATGTCATTGAATGAAGGCATAATTGGTGCTGCCTGAATACCAGGCATTGAGCTGCATGATGTGTTGCCGATGGGCCACACCTTCTGGAACCTTCTGGTTCCAGTACATGGCAGATTTGGCATGTGTTATTCCCCAAAGCAATGTGCATGAACTCAATGGTACCCTGAGCCAGGAAGAAGCTTGAAACCCGAGCAAACCCTTTGTGTTCTCTTCTCCTCCTTGACTCTGGCAAGACAGACAGAAAAATAGTCAGCTCTCTTTGACCAGAGAGCCTCAGTTACCTCCCTTAAGCAACGGCAGACAGCAGAGCTTATTTCATTAGAACACCAAAGGTTAAGAGCAGATCTTATTAGTGTTCAAGAAATTGGGATCAGCAGAGTCCATTTTTGGGCACAATGTGTGCCCTTAGGGTACCAAAATGACATTCACAGAGCGCCTCACACACACAGCTGGTTTTGCTGCGCCCCCGCCTACCTGAAAATTTAAATGGGGCGCGGTGACGTCGGGAGTTCCGCTTGACATCGGCGAGCGGGCCCCACCCCCCACTCGCCGATGCGTAAAATCCTGCTCTTGAAGTCAGCAAAAACTCCTTCAGCACGGGCCACACAACTATCTGTAGATTTTTAAGACTTGAAGTAACTATGAAAAGCTATGTCCCTGTCAAGAAAGCCTTTTAAAAGCTTGTCCCCCTTTAAAGATTTGTTTGTGTGAACCCTTAAGCCTCTCTTCTTCTCGTAACTCAGGCCTGAGTGCGGAAGCTGCTGCTCTTGTTCTGTCAGGTGAAGCTCAGCATGAAGAATAACGGGAAACTGAACATAACGTGCGATATTTACAATACAGCAGATTTCATTACTTTGAACTTAAAAGGCCTTGGTACTCTTCCAATATGATGACCTGTACAAAATAACAATATCACTAATATAGAGAATTGGAACTTGGTATAAGTATAATGGACTTGGGTCATCTTGCCAATTGAGAAACATAAACATATTAGGACCAGTTGCATTTTATATTTCTGAGATTAAGTAGCCGTGTTACTAAAGTTGTTTCAAATCCTTTCTCTCCCGAACAGATGTCAAGGTTTTAGAGAATCGACATCTGATTGAAAGTGTTCAAGAACAAGTCCATGCCGCCCTTTTGGACTACACCATGTGCAACTACCCACAGCATGGGGACAAATTTGGACAGCTGTTGTTGAGGTTACCTGAAATCCGTGCAATAAGTATGCAGGCAGAGGAATACCTGTACTACAAACACCTGAGTGGTGAGGTGCCATGTAACAACCTACTGATTGAGATGCTGCATGCCAAGCGAGCTTAAGGCATACTGTTGATCTGTGAACTATACAACAGCCATGGTTTCCCAAAGGCAGGTTGTGGAATATATTCCTTTATATTATTAATAGAACAACTACTGTAATTAGTAGTAACAAATGATTTTTAAATATACAGAACCTACATAATCTTGGAAAACATGCAAACAGTATGTACAAAGTTTTTCAAATCGCGACTTTTTTTTCCTTCATAACAAGAATTTTGACTTTATCATAAAATGGGCTGTTCCTTATGACACAGCCCAGTCATCCTTACTTAGTGTTTACTGCATCTATGAAAACTGCAAACCAGCAAAAGAATGGCATTTACATTTTATAAGAAGCGTACAACCCGGTAACTTTTTAACTATGATGTTACGTATCCATTGATTGTTACCCAGTGTTAGGGATTACAATTTCCACTTGTTTCTCTTGAAACAATAATGCACATTATAAAACAGTACCTTTCAAATGCTTCAAATTATAGTAAAAATGAATGTAAAATAATATGCAAAATTTAAGTCAGCACAGTGATATTTTCAGAGCCCCTAAGCTACTGATCGCTGTGAGTACCAGGCTAAGAACAACTGTGTCTTACTGATAAATCATTTGAGTTTGCTTTATACACTTCTACAAGAAACCTGTGCACACTTGTACTTTAATATTTGAAAGCTGAATGCACTTGTATTTTTACAGAGAGTTGCAAACAGTTAAGAGTATTGTATTTGTTATTTTTATGTTTCAAGTGTGTTTTTTTTCTGAGAGATATAGTAAATTGTGGAAAATGAGAAAATTACAGTGAAAACAAATGTTATACAGAAATTAATATTTAATTAGTAAACAACTGCTAATTCTGTCATATTTAACATATTCTTTTCATAATAGCTATACTGAATTAACAGTATTCTTGTATTGTGTTTTCTTGCATGTTTTCCCTCTTTTCCTGCTAGTGAAATAAACTGATCAAATGTGTACACCACTGGTGTTCCTATTTATAACTCCTTAAGTGCCAACTAAAAAGTTCAAGTTATCCAGCCCAATAGATAAAGGAGGCTTTGTTCCCTTCACAGGGCCACTATGTCAACATAGATGTGACCATTCTGTGGAGTTAGCAATATCGCTGCTGTCTATTGGAATGATAATTCATACAAGTGAAAAATTAAAACTGTACACATGCGCGAACAGACCAGGCTGTGGTGCATGGATTCTGCAGTTGATTAAAAGTTCTGCTACGATTGTAGACACTGTTCACTCCCAGTGAATAAACTGCATTTGTACAACTGGTGTTTTTAACAAATCTATCATTTCACAACAAAAATCTGAACCCTTAACGGTACAAAATATTTCATTCCATGTAACAGTATCATAAAACAATTTCCTTCTTTCCAATCACTTTTGTTTAAAATTGCAGTATTACAAAAGAGGAGGTTCTATTTTTACAGTGGCTGATTGCAGTTTGGGGATGTACTGAATTTTTTAGTCATTATAATTGTTGAAGGCTTGTAGCTAAATATTTATATTCAGTCATGATAGTAATGCCAGATGTATCTAAAATATTTTGATTTTTTTTTTTAACTCTCAAAGGAATCATAAAAGCACTGTCTGGAAAGAGGGGCCATAAAGCTCAGGCATTAAAGTGCCACCTGCGCTTATGATCATTTCCACTACAAGAAAATGTTCTTTTATTTTAAAATGGGAATATTTCTAAATCCATTACATAAAAGGAATGGGGAAAGAGAGAGAGAGAAGTGCCCATTTTATCTATTTCTGTGAGGAAAATTTCCTGAAGCCGCAGGTGATTTTGTTCCTTGTGAGATTGGGATTTCCACACACACACACGAAGCAGGCAGTGTATTATGGCTTCTCCTTTTTGTGTCCTCGGTATTTCACCAAGTGTTGCAACTGCTATTCCTTTCATTTATGCAAAAGGCACAGCTTTTGTCCCCCAAATTTAATGGAAGAACTGTGATGTTTTCTGCTTGTTGTACAACTGTGAACTTATGTTTTAAGTTTATTTTTTTAATTATGCAATTATTTTAAATTAATTCATTTTAACAACATTTTTCTAAAGACCTGCATGCATTTCATTGATAGATATGAAACAGTAGTCATTAGGCAAGTAGTAAGAGAAGTGACAGTGGGCGACTCATATGTTCATACCTTAATGACAGAATTTTGTTCAAGCAAAATTACTGGTTGACTGTAGTGAAAGAGGTTGTAAGTTACATAGGAGAGTGACATATACATTTCTTTCAGAATTATTATTGTATGTTATTACTCCTGTACAATTCATTTTATGTGTCTGTCAACTGGAACTTCAAGATGTGGCTAGTGATTGGTAAACTTTAATATTTCATTCAGGGGAAATAATTGGCTAGATTAAATGATGCAGCAAACAGTTAGGGTATGTAAAAGGAAGGGCCATATCAAAGTAGGTTTTAAAATGTTCTCACCCCGATAGAGGACAATCAGTCCGCTGATTTTTAAATATCAACGTATATTTATTGTGATTTATTTTTATTCAGTCTCTTTACTAATGATTAATCTCCGCAAATCACAAAATCCTCATAACGTGATTTATTTTTAGATCATATCTCACTAAATTTATTTATGTATTCTGATCTATTATTTTATTGCAACTTTTTTTTTTAGAGGCTTCGATGCGTGTTCTATACTGAATTGATTATATTTCCATTCCTGCAGAATATATTGTATTTAGCTATAAATATTAAATATGTGACTCTAGAATTTTTGACGTGTTGAAAAATCCATAATAATGGTAAAAACTAGTACAACTGGCTTTATTCTGTGTTTTTATATTGTTTCCTTTCAGTTGAAAATGAACTTTGATTGTGCTACACAGCTATTGACCTCAATCTCGGGTCGGTGCCTGAACTTTCACTGATAGTTGTCAAACATTTTGCTCTGAAAGCACATTATTCACATTTCTTCTATACCAATCAGAAATAAATTGCCATTTTTTTTTTCCAATTTAGAACAAGCAGCCACGGCCCGATATATAAAAGTGCAATGAAACATCATCAGTTGTTACAAACTAACTGTTGAAACCGAATCTTTTTCCTAGTCAACACAGTGAAAATTAATACTTTTACACAATGAGTTTTCTTCCCAACAGTGTTTAACATTTTGACCATATCTTTGAAATATGCAACATGCAACTTTCCTAAAACACACATATTTATTACACTATGTCAACTGTGCCGAGACTCAAAAGCAGATTTTTTTTAAAGGTTATTACACCATGATGTTTCTGTTCATCAGAAGTATATTTCAAATATGCTATTCCCTTGCAATAGACGCTGCTGATTTAAATTAAGAAGTTCTTTTGAAATAATGGTTAAATGCTTTGACTTATAAGAAGTTGAAATGCTTTCATAATATCCCTTAGAACAGGTGGTAGTGCAGGGTAGGAGGCAGGGGGAAGAAATCAAGGGTAAAATAATCATCCATGGGCTTTGGATGGACTGGTGCTGATGGGCTGAATGGTCTTTTCTCATTTGGGTTTTACGAAAGAACTTGGTCAGTCTGAAAGATTATTTCCTTCTGTATTTATTCCTAAAATAAACCCAAGTGCAATTTAATTATTCACAATATATTTCCATTTGTTTGAAATAAACTGAAATATAAACTAATTTCTGAAGTATGTTTGGTGTGTTTTGGTTTTAAGTTTTCAGAAGATTTCAAGGATTAATTTGGAGGCACATCTTGTCAAAAGTAAAAATAAAATTCTTCTCAAAAATGCTTTCTTCTGTACTTTTCTTTCCTCATCATGTATGTTTTATATCTAGGGATTAATGGCATTATAAATTGCTGTGTTCTTGTGAATTAACACTTTATAACAAAAATGTACAATTATATTCAGTTAAAGTAAATGCATTTCCAACTCCCCTGAACACCGAATGTGGATCTTTAACGTGGATCAATTCTGGCAGTTTTAATTAAAACAAAAGCTATTTCATAAGTGTATAATCCACCCATCATTACTTGTTTCCTTTCTTTGTTAATAATTTCCACTCTTAGCCCTTTTTGAAAATTGATACTAAATGGCGAGGAAATGGCAGGATCAGATTGAGTAATGGGCATCACCAATTCTTTCGATATATCAGGACTTTAATGCTCAGGAAATATTGAACTACTGGCTAGGATAAACTGGTGTGTACACGTGTTTGCTGCACCCCATGTGACAGATGTAAGTGACATTTGAACACAATAATAAACGAAAAATATAATTAATTTTTGAAGTATATTTGGTGTTTTTTGGGTTTAAGTTTTCAGAAGATTTCAAGGATTAATTTAGAGACAGTTTTTGTCAAAAAATAAAAATAAAATTGTTCTCAAAAAATGTTTTCTTCTGTACTTCCCTTTCCTCATCATGTATCAACATTTCTTGATGTTTTATATTTAAGAACCCAATAGAACAAAGCAATGTTATGCAACTGCTATCAGTATAACTATGCCAAAAATGTATTCTGAGCAACATGTCTTAATGCATTGAAACATTTTACTTTAAACGCAACAAATCCAAAAGATAAGAAGGGTTGACTAGTTATAGTGTTTATTAGGACTTCATACATGTATGTTGGAGAACAGTTTTTTAAAGATATTTTGAAATGGCAACAAAGCAGAATACTTAATTGACTGTTTCTAAGAATATCTGTAATTTAATCACTGCCACAAGTGACTGTGTGTTATGTGACATTTTCATTAAAGATGTATTACAATATTTCTGTTATGTTTTGCTTTTTTATATGCTTGGAATAGTGTATAAATTATAGTTATGAAGAGCACATTACAATAACTACAACATTGTATGAGAAGACAACAATGAGTTCAATGTTTTACTATATTATTTTCAAATATACACACATTAATAATGCTTAATCACTTTAAATCTGTGTGTTACTTCGCATGAACAAATATCGTACAGATATGGACAAGTAACAAACTGGGCTCAACAAGTGAAAGGTTTGGGCTCCACTTTTCCTTTCCCCATGTTATCACAAAATATTCCCAAATGACTCTAACTTGTATCATTGCAGGAAAACAATTTTGCTGCAGAGTTTCAGGAAATTAGTATTGGTAAACTGCTAAGGCATATCTGTTTGGCAAACATTTTGTAAGTAACCCAAAGGAAGAATGAATGCAGCAGTCCACTAAGACACCAATGCAACATGTGGTGAAGCTTGATTTAAAATAATTTTATGGTTAGAAATTGGCATGAGGGCATGATGTTTGTTTATCTCCTATAGAGGTGCTATGTATTAACATTTATGTCTTCTTACCTTAGTGGCCTTTGCATGTTGCAAAAGTCTGGCTATGACCTCCTTGCATAGGCCTCTGACACTATGACGTACACCTTGGTGTATATACACTTTGGTGCTGTGTAGCAAGATTACCATAAACTATCACTTCCATGCTTTGACCATAAATCAGAATTCAGATGCCAGTCATAGGACAAATTTCAGCTCTCCGCAAATGGCTGAGCAACATTTATACCAAATACAGGTTCCATTTTGGAATGATATGAAGTGCTTTGTCAAGCATTATTATGGATGCATCATGATTGGCTGGTTTGCCATTTCTTTGTTCCTACAGAATTTGTTTTGTAAACTTCGAAGCAAGAAGATCATAAGCAGCTTTTTAAAAAAAAAATTATTTCATGGGATGTGGGTGTCGCTGGCTAGGCCAACATTTACTGCCCATCCCTAATTGCCCTCGAAGAGGTGGTGATGAGCCGCCAGAGCTGATAGTCTGCTGTATGGTGTGGAAAGAGTCTGTACCTAGGGGTCCTTCCCGGCACTACTGGACTGGAAGGAATTAGATGGTGCAGTGGTCTCAAAATCTTTATTTCAGCTCTTTTGCCAATGTCCTGGTCATCAGCCGATTCTGCAGCCAGAATAAAATCAAATAGTCCATCAATGCCTGACATCACAGCCACTTTTACACTATCAGAAGGGTTTACAATTCATACCTACCATGTTAATCTTTGGTCACTCAGTGTGCAGGCCAAGCAGGTCTGAAGTACGACTGCTGGGTCTGCCCTTGAACACAGTGAGAGCATAGGTTCAGGAGGTGCAATATCACTGGGAGCAGTTCCTTTGCCTGCTCGACAGTATTCAGAGCTCTGATACATGCACCGGAGGACATGGAGTCTGAAAATGCAGTGTCCACCAGTTCACCTAATGTCTTCTGTAATGTCTGAGGCACTATAACTCTTCACAGCATTAGTAGATCATTCCTCCAAAATACAAGTGCGAATACCCGGGAGTGATTTCAGTTTAGTTGGGTTAACTGAATGCATTATAGGCATCTGCCAAGGAAAAAGTGCTTTGAGAATGATGATTACTGATGTTTAATGTAAATTAATGTCACCCTTCACTGGTTCATCCAAAGTAGGGTCAGATGCTATTTAATTCCATGGAATAACAACACAAACAGGCCATTTGGCCCAACTGGTTTATGCTGATGTTTGTGCTCCACTTGACGTCTAGCTTCATTTAACCCTATCAGCATAAACATTTATTCCTTTCTCGTTTTTATTCAGCTTCCCCCTTAAATGCATCAAAGCTATTCACCTCAACTTGTGTTAATGAATTGCACATTCTAGCAACTTTCTGGATAAAGAAGTTTCTCCTGAATTCCATATTATATTTATTAATAACTATTTTATATTTGTAGCCCTGAATGTTGGCTCAGGATGTGTAATATCACTGGGAGCAGTCTCTAATGCTGCTTGACAATATTCAGAGTTCTGGCACATGATCAGGAGCATATGGAGCACGAACAAGTGGGAATATTTTCACGACACCAACCCTACCAAATCTCTTCATAATCTTAAAGAGGTCTATCAGACCACCCCGCAGTTCTCACTTTTCTACAGGAAAAAAAACAGCTAGTTCAAATTTTCTCAATGGATATAAAAAAAATCTATTCCACTTAAAGGAGCAGGCATATCCCATGATCAGGAACCTCGGAGTGGTACAACTCAGATTTCTAGCATCAATAATCTGTTTCCCTGAATACGTCAACTCTATTAAACAATTTTCTCTAAATAAATAAAGGGAGGATGAACAAAAGGATATATTAAAGCTGATAAACCTTTTCCAATAGTTTGCTTTTTGAAGATGAAGAGACAGTGGGATTATTTAAGAAAAATAAAGCACAAATATATTGAAAGGAACCATTCACATCAGTTGCTTTTTATTTTTTTATCTTTTATGATGTTTACCTTGAACATTACAGCATAGAATTACCCATTTAATTTTCTTCACATAGCTATAGTTTTCACAAACAGCAGATAAGGACATTATTGTAAACCTCTAACTCACGAATAACAGGATGGATTCTAAGGCTAAAATTACTTATTTCTGTTTTGACCACCACCCTACATCAGTCAATTAACCTGAGAAACCAGAAGTCACATCACTCTGGCATCACTCCGAAGTTGGCTTTTGTTTTATTCCTCTCCAATGTCACCTCCTGAAAACACCTTCTGTCCTCTGTGTTAGAATGTGAACACAACTTTTCCATCTAACATAACTGTGTCCTTGCCTATCACATTTGATAATCCCGGTCCAAGGCAATAATGAGTGTCACTATTTACTATATTACAGACTTAATATTTAATGTAATATAAAGAGAAAAACTAGATACTTAAGACATAAACTTCAATGAGTTGGTGATCAGTATCTTGGTGACCTCCTTCACAAATGTTAGAGGTCTTGTTTGGTTGAGGTTTCGAGTCCACTTTAGGAATGCAAAAGCGCAGTGCACAGATCTTGGTTTTAAAAGCCCAACTTTAGCAAATAGTTTGTGGTCTTCCTTCACATATCAACTGCAAAGTCACTTAGGGAGACTGTATATCCCCCCCCCCATCAGAATTGTTGTGTTGATGTTTCATAATCCTGCAAGTGAACATAAAAATCTGAACACTGTGATATCAAATAATGTAGCATTACTCTGAATAATCTGAGATACAGACTAAGAACTTCCAATATACTGTTGGAATACACATTCAACTCCAGATTATCTTCAACTACAAGATAAGCATTTGCTTTTCCCCCTTTCGAAGGAAATTATGTGTTTTAGGAAGTAAGTGCAACACGGGTAGGAAACACACATCATATGGAAGACTTTAATATATTGTAGATGTATTGTATTACTATATTATGTTAATATATTATGGTATTGTGGAATACCCATTTTTTAAATATGACGATGTTAGGAACCTTAGATTGAGTCTGTATTCAAAGGCAGCAACAGGAAAACAGGAGACAAAAACATTTTCAAGCAAACTGGATGGTCACATTTCCGGAGATGTTTCTATTAGTAGATTTTGTTAGTCCTGGTGGTTATAGTTGTGATTTGATGCTTTAAAAAATTTTGGCTAAATCTGAAAGTGTGATGGTCGATATATGACACAGGAAATGAGATGTGACACACAAGCTATTATGCCTTTTATAAAATTTATATATATATCTATTCACCGCAAAAGCTCATTGTCTTACAAAATAGCTCCTTGGCAGAAAGCCATCCTTTGTACCATATTTCCTCCTCTGAGCTTTTCTTCTCTGTATCCTTGTTCTCCTAACCCAATTCCCTCCCCATCTCCAGGACTTCAAAAGCATGGACCTAATCTCCTCCCGAATCTTTCTATTCTACTAAAATCTACAGACTTTGAAAGCCTTAGATTGGGGTTACTAATCAATTACTTTTTTTAAAACCAGTTTCCTCTCAACTATCTTCAGACTTGATATTTTAAACGACAGCTCTTCATCCCTAGGCTTCATAACTTAAAACAAAAGTTTGTCCCCAGCTTTTTATTATGGGGCAATTTTTGTCAGGTGAGTTCTGGTTTCTGTTTAAAACTCATACGCTGCATCAAAAACAGGCCAGAGGTAAAGTTAATTCATTGGCTTCATTATAATCTCAAAGGGAGCAATTTCCAACTGGTCAGTCAGAATTAAAACAGAACTGCATCTCTTAAAGTGAGGTTACATTCCACTGTGTTCGTTTTGTTTGTGAGCTGCTAGACTAAGAAACTTCTCAAATGTAGAAACCAGGTGCCAAGGTTCTCAGAAGCATCCCTGGAAGTGTTTCTAGAAGAGAAATGACTCCTGTTCCCCAGCAATGCCAGGAAGGTTGTCAAATACACAATTAACTACGCATGGAGAGAGATTGCAGAAGTTGTCAGCACTAGGAGTGTCACCCACAGGTCTTACAGTGCAGGATGCACTTCAGGTACCTCACTTGAGTGGCTAAGTGAGTACTGCTATTCATTCATCTCTCACTAGAACACATGTCAGTGGTTCTTCACTCACACGCTAGCATTCTGGACAATCCCCTTACCTTCATCACTTCCTTCACCACCTTGCCCAAGGCCATACCTGTACCAGCTGTCATTCACCCTACAAATATTCAACCATCACTCCCTTGTCCCCTTCACAGCAGCAGCATTCCCCTCCCAGTGCAGCCTTTGCAGAATCCACCCTTCCTTCACACTCCAGACGCTTACTTCCCTTTCAGTGGCTCTTCATCCAGCTTGCATTGTTTCTCTCTCCTCACTCTCAACATACACACAAGCAGCATGCGCCCCACATATCTGCGCTCTCCTTTTCAGTAACTACACACTAACTCTCTGCAGGAAGAAAGCGCAAAATGATTGTCAAAGAAGCAGAATTGGGAGAGGACCAGCTAATCAATGGCAATGGCCTTCCAAAACTGTGTGTATCAGGTAGTTTCAGGTTGGGAGCCCTCACTGAACAGAGTCCCCTGCAATTCTCCTTCATTCGGAACAAAAACGAGGAGAGATGTTTAAAGGGTGACCGAGCTGATATCATATGTGTTACTCTATTGTCTTAAATCAAAATAACCCCCATTAAATTTTTGTTCACACAGATACCTTACCGTTTACCTTTGTCAATCCTAGTTTAACAATAAGGCCCAACAAATTTCCTGATTACTCAATTCCCCAACAAACATACTTCCAGACCAACTTATTTTTCTGGTCCCCCCACTTTACCTTCCAGTTATTTGGCACAAGCCTAATTGCAATGTCCCACTTCACAAACCCGCAGAAATCCTTCCTTCTCATCGTAAAACGTGGAGACTAAATGCCATCTTACTGTTATGTTGACATATTTGGAAAATAACTTCTATTTTGGAGATTAAACACTCCCAGTATAGAGGATTCCTTGTTGTTCGATTATGGCAACGAGTAGCTGAGACTTACAGAACAGGGAGATCTTTGTTCTGCATTAAGTTAACTGATCTCATCTGGAATGGTGGTGAGGACCTTACAATTTGCCCTCAGAAAGGGCAGAGAAAAACATCAGCTAGCTTTCCTACTTCTGATGGCTATCCAAGGGTCCCATCTGGAAGCGAGTGAATCAATTAGAATGCCTCTGTAGTTGAATAGCCTACTGCCATTCACGGTCCAGATTCACAACTGAAGAATAGCGACTCTCCCAAGGTATTAAAATGCAATCAACATCTGTAAAACAAACTTGATGGCTTCAGAAGTGGAGAAAGGGAAGGCAAAACAATTGCTGATAAAGCTACAAAAACCATATGGGAGACTGTCAAGGTTATCTTGCAAAGGCGAATTTTGGATAGTATTTCTTAAAAGGACAATTAATTATTCAACAAAGAGAACTTGAATCCTAAGCATAAATGCCTGAAAAAAGTACCATCACCAGTTTAAAAAAGCACAATGGGTTCAAGTACAGACCTTTCTGGATATTCTATTGACTTTCAGAAGTAGCAAGTGTACTCAAACTCACAAAAGGCAAGTTTTATGTAAAAGAGAACCGACTGAGGTCTATACAAGCATAGGCAATGCAGTAACAAATTTGATCACTACCCAAATCTACCTGGCTGCTGGTCTATGTCCATGGTTCACACTTTTATTTGCAAAGAATTTCAACAGTTTTTATAGCTCATTATTTTCAGCCTCTTGTTTGTATCAAACAAAACTCACGAGAGCTAAAAACTATTGATAACTACTTTCCAAAGGCCTGTTTTGAATGGTGGCTGTCTTCAATAATAATTCCCATGTGAATCTCGAGGTAACAAAAGCATGAATGAAGTTTCAGAAGCTGTTGGACTGAGGCTGGATCGGAAATGCATGGAAATGGGAGTAAGTGTTTATGATGGAGAGGACCTGTTAAGCTCTGGGTCAGATAGAATGCCGAGGTTGTGAACAGTCTGGAGCAGCCTCAGGCAGTAAGTCCAGTGGCTGGGTAACAGAGTATGGGATGGGGCTTAAGGACAGTGACTTCAGTCTTCCCAACGTTTACTTGGAGGAATTTTGGTTCATGCAGGGTTGGATGCCAGACAAGCAGTTTGACAATACAGACGGTAGGTATGGAGGGGTGAAGAGAGATGATGGTGAGCTGGAGGAGGGTGTCACCAGCTTCCAGGTGGACCTTATGTTTTCAGATGATGTTGCTGAAAGACAGCATGCAGATCAGAATAGATGTTCTGGGGACTCCAGAGGTAGTGGGAAGGGAGGACACTGCAGAAGAATTTCTGGCAATGGCTGGATAGCAATATCTATGGGTCTGACTGCAAAGGCAATTTCACTTAGTTGGACAATGGAGGAGAGGTATTAGAGGAGGATAGTGTGCTCAGCCATATCAAAGGCTCCAGACAGGCCGAGAAGGATTAGCAGGGGTAGTACCCCATGATTGTTGTCGTATAGGATGCCATCTGCGACTAAGAAAGTTATGCGTCCAAATCAATGAGCCTGAAGGTACAAGAGGCTAGCTCTGCGTCAGGCTGAGCCCCTGCTTTCTGTCAAATACCTTGAATGCGTTGAGGGTTATGGCTATGACTCCACTTTCCCTTGAACAAAGTATTGCTTTTCTCATCCAGGACACCAAATGTGACAGACAGACAGACCAATTCGATCTGAAGCCACAATAGCACATCAGACAGCAGGTTTTTTTGCTTAAGATGTTGTCAATTTGGCATGCCTGACAGGTGTGCAGCCAGCATCAGCTAATTTTGATTCCCTTTTGTGAAATGTCTCCATTTTTATAATGTCATGGCCCCCATGAGGAGAGGTAAAATGGACTCCCCCTGACTCTTCTCCTGCTCACCTGGCTTAAGCCCTTTTGAATTCAAATGGTTGTCCCTCAGCTACTTTGCCCCTCATGGAGTCTATCCAGATCTGTTTTACTTCTACTGGCCTAGCTTCAGCCTCCTTAAATCCAAGTGCCTCTTCCCTCGCCGCTCCAACTCTCAAGGGTTCCCTTGCTCCCTGAAGGACTTCCGAGCTTTTTGTGGTCCCCTGTACTTTGGCAACTTCTGTTCTGTCGCCCCTGTCGGACTTCCGAACCTCTATTGGTTCCCTGTCCTTTGGCAGCCTCCTGGTTCTATTGCCCCCTGTAGGACTTCCAAGCCTGTCTGGACTATCCCTGACCTTTTGGGAGTACTATTCTCCAGCCTGCCTTGGGTGTCTTTACCTCCCTACGCTGTTCATGTAGTCTCATCTCCCTTTCTTGCTGTCTTCTTTGGAAAACCTCCTCTCTCCCTCTCTATTCTCTCTCCCTTTCCAATGCTTGGATTTCTGACTCTATTTGTCTCAGTTCTGGCTGTATTTCTGCTGGTCTACCTTTTCTCCTTTACTTCTGTCTCAGATTTGCAGCCTAACTCTCTGGCTACAAACTTTAACATTTCAAATCTCCTGGCTTTCGGGTGAAACTCTAACTCCAATTCCTTAGCTACACTTTTTAACTCCTCGAGGGCAGAACCTTTAAATCCCCAGAAGTAATTTCCACCAGTTCCAGAAAGGCACTGGCAGCAAGGGTGGACGTTTGGTCAGTACAGTAAGCGCTGTAGTAACACAAGAAAACCTGGGCTGGCCTTTTAAAATTTAGGGATGAATTTAGTTTCCACTTTCAATTTCTCTCAGGGGGCGGGATTTTACCGCAGCCGGATTTAACGTTCCCGCCGAAATCAATGGGGTTTAGAACGTCTCGTTGCATTTTACAGCCCTGTCATGGTGGGGTCAGGACCTTCAAATTCCAGCCACAGTCTATGGATTCAAATTGTTTCGATTGGCTCTGGACTCGATTCCGGATGTTAGCGCCCGGATTTCTGTTCCTCCGTGTGAGGAGGGTTAAAACGTGACTCCCCCTGTGATACCGCCCCCAACCCTGACCATAACAGGGGGGCAGTGTTTTCCCGTTGCTGTGCGGCGTGTAAAATGACACGCCAGCGTCGCCACGTCACCCCGCGCCATGGCGATATTTCGGTGGGCGGGCACGTGATGCTCTCCGATGCGCGCCCGTCATTAATTAACGGGCCACTTAGGGCCCTCGAGGCACCAATTGATAGCGATTTTTCGGCGCCCGTGCAATCTTCGGGTCGGCGCATGGGCGCAACGGGCAGGTGGGTAGGAGACATTTGTATAAACCTCAGCCATGGGCAGGATAAGAGGGATCAGCGGGGTCGCGAATGTGCTCAGTCAGATATTTAATTTGGAAAGTTACTGATACTTGCCTGTGTGAGCAGAAATACTTCAAAACTCACACCAGCTGCTTGGACAGGACTCACAACCTTCAGGTCAGCACTCTGCAGTGAAGATCCTTTTTCGGGCCTGTAGGTTTCAGGAAGCCTTCCCTTAGCCTGGGAATGGGAGTTGTGATCTCCACTGGAGGCACCTCCTCTGAGGAGGAAGGGAGGGCCAGAAGGGGGAGGAGGCCAGGAGTCCACATTCAGTCTCCAGGGGAGCCACCTTTGGGAGGAGAGGTGCAGGCACAAGGGGCGCAGGGTCAAGTGGTAGACCAAGGTGGAAGGGGCCGCAGAAGATGCCACTATCCTGCTGCCAGGGTTTACAGGCAGCGAAGCAGCTACCTCAATATGTCTGAGGTGCAGTGCTGAAGGAGGCTCCGACTCTCAAGGGAGACAGTCACCTCCATCTGTCAGGTGATTGGCCCTGAGATCTCTGCTAACTGTGTGGGTGGACACCCCATGCCAGCGGCTCTGAAGGTCACAGCTGCCCTCAACTCCTATGCCTCTGGCTCCTTCCAGAGGTCGGTGGGTGATCTTTGTGGTGTCTCCCAATCAGCTGTCCACACTTGTGTCAAGCAGGTTACAGACGCTCTGTTCAGACGGGCATTGACCTTCATCCACTACCGTTGGGACCAGGCAAGCCAGACAGAGCGAGCCAGAGGCTTCACGGCCATTGCTGGCTTCCCCCGTGTCCAGGGTGCTATAGACTGTACACATGTGGCCATCAAGGCACCAGCAGGTGAACCCAGTGCCTTCATCAACAGGAAGGGCTTCCACTCCATGAAAGTGCAGATAGTGTGTGATCACAGGATGCTGATTCTACAAGTCTGTGCAAGGTACCCAGGCAGCTCCCACACCTACATCCTCAGACACTCCCAGGTGCCGGGGCTCTTCAGTGCTCCAGCCCGGCTGGATGGTTGGCTGCTGGGTGACAAGGGCTATCCCCTCAGAAGGTGGTTCATGACGCCTCTCCGCCATCCAAGAACAGAAGCTGAGCAGCGGTACATTAGGAGCCAGGGCACCACAAGGGCTGTGGTGGAGAGAACCATTGGTCTTCTCAAGATGCGCTTCTGATGCCTGGACCTGGCACATTCCAGTACCCCCCAGATCGTGTGTCACTGATAGTGGTTGCATGCTGCGCTCTCCACAATCTTGCGCTGGAAAGGGGGGACGCTGTGGATGATGAAGATGTAGACGCAGTGTCTGCGGCTGCACACGATGAGTCCAGCAGTGAGTCCGAGGATGAGCACCCACAGGGAAATGCTGAGGGGGTAGATGCTGACCCGGGCATACTCCAGGGAGGCAGGGACACCCGGGAGGCTTTAATCCAACAAACCTTCAGCTAGAACAACACACATGGACCTCCAGGACAAGCCTGGGCTGCAGACTCCATACTCGATACCGGAGTACTAAATCTGCCTGGATAGGAACATTAACTAAGGGCCTTGTCAATAAAGCTCAATGTGATACAACTCACTCATAACATCATGGGTAACCATCCACCTGCAGAGGAAAAGAGGCTCCCTCAGCTATGGTCAATGCCTAAATTTAATGATATAACAAAATGAACTTAAGGAAACAAAATGTCAAAGGTGTTAAACACCACACCAACTAATCATGACCTCAACTCGGGGCAACACAAAAAGCACCAGTGAGAAACCCCTGGTGTGCCTAAGGTGCCTTATCTTTACATTTCCGGGTGCGCCGTCTTGGTGCTGCCCCCTCGCCGACACTGGCATCTGAGCCAGCCTGCTCTCTCTGCTGTCCTGTTGGCCTCAATGACCTTGGCGGCCGTCCTCTGGCCCGTGGAGCCTGCGCTGGCCCCGCCTGGGAGGGAGCTGCCAGTTCCACAGCTGGCACCTCCCCAGTCATCGCAGCCTCATTGGATGCAATGGTCACTGGCAGAGGGGCGGAGGAGCTGCTGCCCTCATCCGGAGTGCCCTGAGAGGAGCCCACAGAGACGTCAGGCAGCTGCTGCGCCAACGTGAGGTCGCTTCGGACCTCCCTGCTCACCTTGGATAGATGGGCACCGAGCTGGGGAACTCGGTGCCCAGACTATCTCCCACACTGGCACGGACCAGCTGAGGTCAATGCCGATGTGAGGGCTTGGTGGTCCGAGCGCATCCCCAGGAAGCCCTGATTGGTCTCCTGCAGGATCCTCTCCACAAGAGTCACCACCCTCGCCATGGAGGACGCATGGCGCTCGGACATGAGGCTTATTGCTCCGGCGATAGTGCGGGTAGACTCCTCCACCACGTAGACCAAGCCAAGCACAGCCTCATGTATCTCCATCAGATGCTCCCGCACACCCTGCTGGACTCCCAGCGTTTGCTGCCTCACGGACGACTCCAGCGGCACATCATCAGCCACCAAATGAGCATGTGCCTGGTCCCCTGCAGTCCTCTGACTGTTGGAGCCATGGGCACTCTCTGTCTCTGGCAGCTCCTCCAGCGACTGTGAAGTGCCCTCACCGCTGTGCCCAGGGACACTAGCTGATGATCTAATTCCCACCGAGATGCTAGTATCTGCGCTGGTGCCTGCCTGGCAGAGATGGTGTGACGCTGGTGAGACTTCAGGACCCTCAGGTGTAAGAGGGGGTCTCTGCTGCTCCTCCTCCCGGCCCTGCTCCGCTGATGCTGAAAGGAAGAACAAGGACATTGGATCAGTTAACGTGGAGACAATGTCAATGTGTGTCCCTGTCCCCCGGATCATTATGCCCTCATCCTTCCATAAGCAATGGTCAAGCCATGTTGCAAACTTCAATCACTGAACATTCAGCACTGCCATGGCTGTTGGGAGAACAATGGTGACCACAGTGCTGGACAAACATACCTACCTATGACACCCCAGGCTCACTGACACTGGTGGACCTGGGCAAATGATGCCTCTCCAGATCTAGGGCCTCCTGCTCGAACCAACTAAGCATTGACACCTGGCCCTGCCCTCCGCCAGTCCTCATCCGCTTGGAGGCATTATATACATTCCTCTCCTGGAAAGGAGAGAAGAGCATTGATTAGTGGTACTTGTACCTGGATTCTCTTCACGGCCGTCCCATCCCAACCAGAGTGGGACATTGCAGGGCTCCAGTGCCTCCTCACCCCACTGCTGCCGAACACTCACACAAAGAGGCCAGGTCTGTCCCCCCACCACCCCCCCCACCACCCCCCAACCCCCCTTGGCCAAATGCTGCCTACATCACATTTGGCACCACACGATCTAACCTTCCATAACAAGGAGGTACAAGCACGTGGAGCTCAGAGGGCAGCAGATCGATCGGTGCCAACGCCACCTTGAAGCTCCCCTCCCAGCATCTCATCACCCTGACTTTGACATGTCCTGGAGTTCCAGCTCTGTGCCCAGGTGCAGCTCCTCCAGGTTGCCCCCAAAACAGTCGTGTGGGTCTCAGTGTACCACATGCTGCGGGGGCAGAACCCATCTCATCACCACCCTCTCAGGGTGACCTCGGCATGGGCAATATCTGCTGACCCACCCAGTGAAGGACACATGTCATCAATGATTCAATGCAGTCACTACTTGGGGACTTGGGGGGTGGGGGGTGCGGGGGAGTGGGGGGGGGAGGGGGGTGAGGGAGGTGGCAGCCAGGGGGGGAAAGCCTACCAGCTGGGTTAAGTGACCAGTGCCAACATGGTGCTCACCCTTCCCGAGCGCAAGAGGTGGTTGAATCACTTGCGACGCTGGATCCAGGTGCACCGCACCATGTCGCGGGAGCTCACCACCCCCACCACCTCCTCCCAGGCACGTTCGGAACGAGGACCTCCCATCGTGCTGCCACCTCCACGAGGAAGGCAACAAGGCAATCGTCTGAGAAATGAGGGGCACAGTGACCCCCTGTCCTACCCTCCTGCCCGGCCTGCTCACCAGCAGCGCTCTGGGGAGACCTCCCACTGGCCGGGATTCACAGCCTTGGAAAAGCTGCAGGAGCGTTTTAAAACAGGCCGCCCGGGTCACCATTGGACCCGGCGGTCACTGCAGTCCCATTGCCGCCCGCCCACTCCCGCTGTCCTCGGGGAGTTGTGTTTCACACTGGGTGGGCCTTAATTAGCCCACCCGCGTCCGCGCCCACTCCCACATGGCCCGCCCGACAGGCAGAAAATTATGCCCAGGGTTTTCTTGTGAAGTTAGAAAGGTTAAGTAATTTTCTCAGTGTCTGTGTTTAATCATTTACGTACTGATTGCAATGAGTCTGACAGGCTTTCTTGAGGTTCAGAACAAAAAAGAACTCATTTTTATTGAGTTAAAATCCCATCCAGGTAAAGACAGCCAGATATTTAAAAAGTTAAACCTGTGCTTCTCGAACTTTCATGACCCACATTCACACACACACACACACACACACACACACACACACAAGCATGCAAAATGTACAAGTTGTACTGTAGGTAGTTACTTTCTTAGTCAAGTTAATGTTCAATGCTGAAAGGTAAAAAGGTCTGAGTGTTCACTGTTTATGAGTCCTTAGCTGGTCGCTGTGGCAGAAATTTTCCCAAGTTCCTTTAGATTCCAGCGGTTGAGTTGAAGCCTGTGTAACTGCAATTTCCAGAGACAATTTAATTTTAATCTGTAATCTGTCTCTTCCAAAAGTCAATGTGTTTTGCTCCCGAGGTTCCTTCCGATGGAAAATTCACTATCTCTGTGCTGGATTTTTAAATGGTAAGAGATAGGGTCCCAACTTGGGAAAGGAGAGAAGGGAGCTCCTTACTGCTGCGTTGGGTTCCCCAGACTACAGACCACTTCTGTCTTTAGCAGCTTGTATTAAAGAGATTTCAAAATGGTTACTTCAATCACATGACCTCTCGCTCCCCATAATGATTATAGAAGGCGTTTGTCTGATGTCTGAACCAACAGTTACTTTTATTTTATGGCCAGGGTGGTCAGATTCTGTAATGTCCTAGCCATTAACCTGCTGAGTGTATCATTATCCATCTTGATGAGATACAGAAGTCTGTTCTAGCAGACTTTCAGAACTCCAGAGGTGAGGTGAAAGTGACTGCCCTTGACATCAAGGCAGCACTTGATTGAGTTTGGCATCAAGGAGCCCTAGCAAAACTGGAGTCAATGGGAATCAGGTTGGAGACATACATAGCACAAAGGTTGTGGCTGTTGGAGGTCAATCATCTCAGCTCCAGGACATCACTGCAGAAGTTCCTCAGGGTAGTGTCCTAAACCCAACCATCTTCAGCTGCTTCATCAATGACCTTCCATCCATCATAACGTCAGAAGTGGGGATGTTTGCTGATGATTGCACAATGTTCAGCATCATTCACAGCTCCTCAGATATTGAAGCAGTCCATGTCCAAATGCAGCAAGACCTGGACAATATCCAGGCTTGGGCTGACAAGTGGCAAGTAACATTCACACCACACAATTGCCAGGCAATGACCATCTCCAAAAAGAAATGCCCCTTGACATTCAATGGCATTGCCATCGCTGAATCCCCCACTATCAACATCCTGGGGGTTACCATTGACCAAAAACCGATTTGGACAAGCCATATAAATACTGTGGCTATAACAGCAGATCAAGGACTAAGAATCCTGCAGTGGGTAACTCAACTCCTGACTCCCCAAAGCCTGTCCACCATCTACAAGGCACAAGTCAAGAATATGAAGGAATACTCTCTACTTGCCTGGATGTGTGCAGCTCCAACACCACTCAAGAAGCTTGATACCACACAGGACAAAACAGCCCACTTGATTGGCACCCAATCCACAATCATTCACTCCCTCCACCATTGACGCACAGTAGCAGCAGTCTGTACCATTTACAAGATGCACTGCAGAAACTCACCAAGACTCCTAAGACAGCACCTTCCAAACCCACGACCGCTACCATCTAGGACAAGGACAGCGGATACATGGGAACACCACCACCTGGAAGATCCCCTCCAAGCCACTCACCTTTGTGACCTGGAAATATATTGCAGTTCTTTCAGTGTTGCTGGGTCAAAACCTTGGAACTCCCTTCCTAACATCACTGTGGGTGTACCTACACCACATGGATTGCAGCGGTTCAAGAAGGCAGCTCACCACCACCTTCTCAAATGCAATTAGGGATGGGCAATAAATGCTGGCCCAGCCAGCGAAGCCCACATCCCCTGAATGAATGAAAGAAGACTTTCGGCCTCCACCGGAGACATAGTCCTATGGAAATGTAGATGTTAGGTCCAGGACATTTTTCAATAGTTCTTGACATCCTCAGATGTGAAATTGCATGAGGGCGTCTGGTCATGTCTGAGTTGTAATTGACATTGGGACGGCCAGAAAATGGTCACTGACAATACCAGATGTCAAGTGATTTGTAATAAAAATAGAAAATGCTGGGAAAACTCAGCAGGTCTGACGGCATCTGTGGAGAGAGAAGCAGAGTTAACGTTTCAAGTCCGCATGACTCTTCTTCAGAGCTCTGAAGAAGGCGTGCTGACTCAAAACGTTAACTCTATTTCTCTCTCCACAGATGCTGTCAGACCTGCTGAGTTTTCCCAGCATTTTGTTTTTATTTCATATTTCCAGCATCCGCAGTATTTGACTTTTTACTTTAGTCAAGTGATTTGTGGCAGCCATCTTTAGTCAGTGTCCAATCTTACTTTTTAAAAAGTCATTTTTAAATGTTCAGTATATGTTTGGTCAGCCAGTGAAATTACAGATTGATATCACTCATGCACAAGTCACATCATCATGACAATGTGATTTTATTTTGAAAGTATTTTGATTTTACTAACAGCAAATATAAAGTATGTGGTATCATAAAGGAGTTGTTTGCCTAGATTTTCTGATATGTGGGGAGTTTCTTCCCACATGGCATGAAATTGGGTCTATACTGACGTTAGGAGTAAAAATAACCAATATGTTATCTCTGTGGAAAGCTCACTGACCTGCTCTGTGATTCGTTAGAATTTGCTATGGCACCCAATTTTCCAACGTCTGTTTATTACAATAATTTCCAAGTCTCAATTACAATCTGGATGAGTGCAGGGAACACACTAATCACTGAAGTTGAAAATTGTCTTTAAATAAAATCTAAATGGACTGGCACAATAGGATGCCAAAAATTGACTTTAGAAAGGCTCAAAAGGTTTGTCCACTCATTAGCAATCTTCGCCAAGGCTGATGAAGTAGGGTATTAAGCAGTGATAAACAAAACTAAAGGAAAAGGGAAAAAAGTACAAGCATGAGTCTGAAAGCAAGAAATAGGGCAACCCAATACCTGAACCCCTTGGTTGCTGAAGTGCAGATGGTGTTAATGATTAGTGACATCGGATATGCCAGCCCTATGCTGCATGATAGTTTTAGGTGCAGTAGAAGATGACATGGCTCTGTTTGGCCCTATGAACACTAGGGTCATGTGAAGAGAATTGATGTTAAGTAGGTGTGCCAGGATCTATACATATGGACCTTGGCATACACTAATTGCCTGCCAAAGGAAGGTAGGTTCTTTTCTATCTGCAGGAACGGGTGCGCAGGCGCAGAGTCTGAATGTAGCAAGGCCTGGGCAACATTCAGGCCTGGGCTGATAACTGGCAAGTAACAAGTACTAGGCAATGACCATCTCCAACAAGAGAGAATCTAACCATTTCCCCCTGACATTCAATGTCATTACCATTGCTGAATCCTCCACCATTAACATCCTGGGATCACTATTGACCAGAAACTTAACTGGACCAGCCACATAAATAATGTGACAATAAGAGGTCAGAGGCTGGAAATTCTGTGGCAAGTAACTCACTTCCTGACTGGCCAGAAGCTTGTTCACCATCTCTAAGGCACATGTCAGGCCCATGTACAGAATGCTCTCCACTTGCCTGGACCAGTGCAGCTCCAACAGCACGCAAAGCCCCAATCTTGGCCATCCAAGCGAAAGTGGCCTATTAGATTAGCACCCCATTCAACACCTTAAACATTCACTCCCTCCACCATCATTGCACAGTGAAAGTAGCGCATACCATCTACATGATGTACTGTAGCAATTCGCCAATGCTCCTTTGACAGTACCTTCCAAACCTATGACCTCTACCATGTAGAAGAACAAGGGCAGCAGCCACATGGGAACAGCATCACGTGCAAGTTTCCCACCAAGTCACCCACCATACTGGCTTGGAGCTACACCACCTTTCCTTCACTGTGGCTGGGATTGCCGCTCCAAGATCAGAGTCGGATTGCCGCTCCGCTTCTTGATCAGAGGATCCAGGGAGTGGTAGTTGGGGGAGTAGTCCAGGGGGGTGCTGTAGTCGGGGTGGGGTGGGTGGTCGGAGGAGGGGGTGGCTAGTTGTGGGGTGGAGGGCAATTGGGAGGGAAAGGGGTTGTCAGGAGACGGGTGCAGTTAGGGGGTTGGGGGGGCAGTCGACGGTGTAGGGGGCAGTCAGGGGTGGTGTAGATGGGGGTGGTGTGCAGTCGGGGTTGGGGGGGGTATAGTCAGGGGGAGGGGGTAGTCAGGGGAAGGTAGTTGGAGGTGGGGTAGTCGAGGCAGAGTGGGATGGTCGGTGGGGGGTAGTCAGGGGTTGGGGAGTGCAGTCCGGGGATCCGATGGGGGGGTGGGGTGGGGGAAGTTGGGGTTGCTGTGGGGGGTGGGGGGGGAGTGTGGGGTGAGTCCCGTGAGGGATTGGGGGGGTTGGGGGCTGGTTAGTACTAAAGTTACGCATCAGTTAGGAGTGGTTTTAATTCTTCTAACCTTTTCTGGATAACAATTACTTTAAGAACAATCCGAATTTGGGGATTTAAATCATAGTTTTGGGTGGTTCCCAGTGCAGGGCAATTGCCTAATGGAAGTGTGAACTTCCCTGGGAAGGTCCCTCAGCTCATCCCCCAGCGCATCCCCCAGGCATGGTGCCCCAGAACTCAGAGGTTAGGGGCCAACATCTTTTTCTTTGTGTGTCTCCCTGATTTGGGTTGTTCCTGGCTGTCGAATCTCAGTTCCCCTGTAGGCCATCACCATGACATTGCTCGGTCTCAGTACGCCTTTCTTCGGATAATCATTTTCTTCCAAATTTTCAGGAAAGATCTTCTGGTATAGTCTGAGTGAGATGACGTTACTCTGCGCTCCAGCTACAATCTTCACCTTCTGATTTATTGCTGTGGGCTTTTGTCTCACCCTCTTCCTGATCTGAATGGTTGTGTGAATTTCTTTTCTCTGGGAGCTGTCACATCCAGCTATTTAATGGCGTTGAGTGGTTCCTAGGTCTCTTCTGTTCTCAGGCTCACCGTCATTTTCCAGGGTGTGGATGTTTTGGTTCCTTTCCCTGTCCATTCACCCAGTTATTCTGGCTCTGGTGCCTCGTCTGCCACCTTCTATCTTTGTTCTGCACATCTTTACCCAGTGATTGGCCTTTCCACAATCTCTGCAGGTTGATCTGTGCGCGAGACATTTCCTTCCGTCTGTCAATTCATGTGGTCACCCACAGCTCCTGCACGTCTTTCTCTGTTTGTTGTACATTCTGTTGTTGCTACTACCCTGCATCAACCCTGCCACCTCTCTCTTGGCTCACTCAAGGTTAGCCACTCTGATACTCAGTGCCTTCATCTGCCTGTTTGTGGCTTCATGTGCTCTGGTACCATCTACAGCCTGCTATATTGCCAGCTTGTCCTTTCCGATTAGCGCTCACCCTACTTCAGGGTGCGCAGAACCCAAAATTAGTTGATCGGTCAGCCTTTCATCTGTGTTCTCAAACTTACACTTCCTGGCCGCATTTTTTAATCTTGTTAGAAAGTTACCAATCAGCTCACCTAATTCCTGTCTGAGGCTTTGAGCTTCATACTGTTGGATCCGATGATTCGATTTTGGCTGGAGATGGGTGCTGAATTTTTCAAAAATTTTGTCTGAGTCTTTGCTGTCCTCTTCAGTAAGCTCCCAGCTGTTAAATCAATTTAATCCTCTATCACCTGCCCACAGAAGGATATAGCTGACCCTCTCTTCATTGCTAGTGCCTCTGAATGTCAATCCACACTTGTGTTTAAGCTTCACAAATGCCTCTACAACATTACCAGCTTCCCAATTCATTGTGGGCTGCAACTGTGCCTTCGTTGCTGAGCCAGCCGACATTTCATTTCTCGTTTTGGACGACGCATTGGGCAGGATTTTACGCGTCGGTGAGTGGGGGTGGGGCCCGCTCGCCGACGGGTAAAATGACGCGCGGTGATCTCGGGCAGAACTCCCGACGTCACCGCGCCCCATTTAAATTTTCAGGTAGGCGGGGGCGCAGCAAAATCAGCTGTGCGCCCGCTGACCTGTCAATGGCCAATTGAGGACATTGACAGAGTCAATTAAGTAATTAAAGGACCTGCCCGTCCAACCTTAAGGTTGGCGGGCAAGCCAGGAGCCCCGGGGCGATTTAGAAAAAGTATGAAACCTCATCCACCGGCGGGATGAGGTTTTAAGTGGATTTTAAAAAATGTTAATAAAGTTTTTGTAAAAATTATGGACATGTCCCAACTCACGTGATAGTGTCACATGAGGGGACATGTTAGGGAAATTTTATTTTTCTATTTTTAGCTTTTTGACATTTAGGGCCGATCTCCCTGAGGCTGCACTTAGCCTCAGGGAGATGAGTGCGCTCTTTCGTGCGCATGCGCAAAAGAGCACACTCTTGATTTTGGGATTCCCCTGCCCACACAGGGAGCACATAGCCCACCCATAATTGGCATGCCCACGTGAAATGGCGCCGCGCCCCCTGGGGGCGCCGATTGGAAGCGCGCCTCTGTGCGCCCGCCCTTCAACTTCGTCCCCGACGGGGAGAAAATCCTGCCCATTAAGTTTCTCTTCTGGCACTAATGTGTGTCGATTTTCCAAATCAGCACTAAATTAATATCAAATACTTCAGAATTACTCACAGTCTTTTGCTGCCACCATACTGTGTTATTGTTGTCTTCTGTTTCTCAGATGTTGTTAATAATCACACTTTAAACTTAGAAAGATCAATAACTCTTTATGTTTAATTTTGCCATGCTGTCTGGTGCAAAGGAGGACTGGATTGAACTCATTCTGTACACATCACATAACTCCCTAGTGCAGCTATGAAACGTGGACCCCTGGAACACTTACACACATCAATTAACTCCTAGCTAATTAGTTCCTAGCTATTTACAGATAATACTATATATATAACACACTGGATATCTGAACATTGGAAATAGAGTGCAGGCTGATCTCACCCAAATAAGCATTTAAATGGTGTACCCTCTGTCTGAAATGGGCAATTCTAATGCTGACATTCTCTACTCCTGTGACTCCAAAAAGGATGGTTTACTTAAATTGCTGGGTGGCCCCTCATCCTTCCAACGGCTATCAACCTGGTTTAATCCGGCCTTTATTAAAATCCAATCAGGTTCCCATTGATGTCATGGGATCCCAATTTGCATTAATTTGTGAGATACTCATTGAGTCTGATGAGCACCTCATTTATTGCCAAAGCAGTGATGCTAAAATCCAAAAGTGGCAGGATGGAGAAGAAAATGGAGGCTATTGAAGTGACTTAAAAATCCCTCTTACATTTTGTCCCAGTTGAAGCAATTCAACCTGACACAAACTAGTTATGGCAAATGAATCTGATTCACTGCTTCAGTCGAAGAAATTGTCATCAATGGACCATAATTCTGGTGGGTTCTATAAAGGGTGAGTGATACACTCCACCAGACTATCGCTCAGGTGGAGAAGATGAAAATCTACCGATTTGGTACAGCCGTAATGGACCTTACAAAATGTGGCTGCAGCATCTCATTCCAGAGTCATTCTGTTAGCAAAATAACATTAGTTTGGTCTGATGGCCATTGTTGGATATCTATCTATTCCCTTCTAAGGCTAACATCCAATACTGGGGCCACATGGAGGAGTAAGCTTTACTGTTTATCTAACTGCAAGTGTTTGATGCTAAGAATGCGTATCCAAATAGGAAATCCAAATAGGAGATCCTTCACATTGATGAGCACAACATTCAGAAAATAAAGTCACTACAAATTAAATATCCATAACTGGGCATGTGTACACTGACCAAATTGAGGACAAGTCAATGGCTAAATGATAAAGCCAAAGGACGGGAGTGGCAAACATCTACCCTGACCTCAGTCCAGAAGGAAATATGTTACTCCTTTTGAAACTCACTGTTTAAATTTCTACAGTTAAATTAAAAATAACAATCATGTTTATTGTATTTTGTAAATAGCATCAGGAAAGGTATTGAAAATCTGAAAATCCACTGGAGTGGCATCACAGCACAAATGCTGGGACGTGCCAGTCCCAGACTCTGTTGCTGACCCCACCATGGTTTGCAGTGGGAGCACAGTTTGCCAAGGGGAGGTCTCTTTGCCCACCATTAGTGGGGCCTACACCATTGAGATCGCATATGGGGCAAAGTCCATTCCACAGTACCCCTGGCCATAGTTATGTCTAGAGTGTACCAGAGTGGAAACAGTGTTTGGGGACCATCATCTGTAAGGTAATATCAAGAGGAATACTAAACCCTAAGAGATTCCAAACCACCTGTAAGGCATATTGAACAACTGGCTTCATATAGACAGGGGACCTCCTGCATGTGTCTTGAACAACAAACATTAGAAGGAATAAAGCAATCTAGAAAAGGGAAAGCAAAGGCAGAATGAAAAAAGAATATTCATTTAATTTTCGTTTTAAATTTTAAAAAAGGAACTAAATTGCTCTAACATCAAAATAATATCAAACACATTAAAAAAGGGCTTGGAATTTGGGGGCACTTATTAATAGTTACTTTGAGGTGAAATTTGACTGGGGCAAATATCTTCCCTAATGTTATTTTTGCACTCCACCCAATTCTATTTTTCATTGGGATCAACTATAAAGGACATTGGGCAGAGTGCAAAATGAGTTTCTTATGCACTTATTAACCATTTTCCAACTCTGCCTGAAATTAATTTCATCTCCCATTGAATAGAACTGAATTTGCTCAGGTTACAATAGCAAACCTTAATCAAAGCTGTGATTATACTTAGTAAATTATAGATTCCATGAAAAATGTCTTTATTTAAAAACATTCATCCCAGATGCTGGTACATGTGCCACCATCACATTGCATGTACACATCACTACAGGAGTACACTGGATTTAGAATTCAGGGCTCATTGTGAGGTGCAGCAAAATGTAGTTCCTTCCACTACAGCAGGAAACCATTAGTGCTGTAAATTAGACATACCTGATACTCTGAATGCTGTCAGCTGAATCTCCTAAAAAAAAAAGAATTTGTACAATGAAACACAACCAAATGTAACAGAATATGTAATATTGTCACAGCATATCTTACACAGTATGACATAATTGGTCCTTAGTTCGGGTCTTCCCTGCATGTGGAAACATCTTCTCCACATCTATCCTATCAAAACTTGCACAATTTTGAGGACCTCTATCAGGTCACCCCCTCAGTCTTTGTTCCAGAGAAAGGAGCCCTAGCCTGTTCAATATTTGCTGATAGGTATAACCTTTAAGCTTGAGTGTCATTCTAGTATATCATTTTTTCACCTTCTTCAGTGTCTTTATATCATTTTTTAAAGATGGAGACCAGGACTGTTCGCAGTACTCCCAATGTAGCCCAACCACAATCATACATAACATTAACGTAGCTTCTCCACTTCTCAATTCTATCCCTTCAGAAAGGAATTCCAGAGGCTTTGTTGGCTTTTCATGGCTTCATCAACTTGCAGCACAACTTTTAATGAATTGTGTATGTGTTGTACCTCTAGATCCCTCTTTTTCTCCAGCCAATTTAGACACTTATTTTCCAAGGACCTTCTTATTCTTCCTATCAAAATGGACCATCTTACACTTACCTACATTGAAGTTAAAATATTCAATTCTATGGGTATCCCATCCAAAACATCACAAGCAAATTGCAAAATTTCAGAAAACAGAGTTTAATTTTTAATTAGTAATGTTGTTTGGAATAATGAACTGTTCTTAGTAGTGATGTGTACTGTAGGCACTGCGCACACCAACATATCAGGACTGCACTGGGAAAAGAGGGGTTTTGGAATAGATTCAATATAAGAGCATTTCAGCTCTGATTGAAATGTTTCACTTTCTCATTTTCTGTATCGCATCATTCAAGCATAGTTGTCTCCTTCTATACATCAATTCAACGTTTACAATGGATGTTGTGCACTTTCAAAGGTCTAACACATGTGATATGTCTTAAAAATGTGTTAATCTAAATTCATCTTGAAGAAGCCAGCTGCCTAACTGAAATCAAAAAGAGGTGGAAACAGCTCATGACAAAGGAAATATTTTAAACTAAGTTTATGTGATGTTAAATCTACACTAGTCACAGTGCTTCAGTACAACTGCCCATTGTTGCCAAGGTCACTGGAAATCATTTATATTCTTGCTTTACTTAGGTTGAAATTTTCTGGTGTGACAGTTTTATGTAATACATCAATTATGGTTATTTAAAAATAAATTAGTAATTCAATAATATTACCGAACAATGCTTTAAGATGAACTTCTTTGCCTGAATTATTTGCAACACAATAGTAATATGGATTTCACATTATTAGCAAAAGACTTCTTCAAACAAAGACAATCAGAAAAGATGAGGTGAGAACAAATACATTTTTAAGAACAAGTTGCTCTTACATTTGAAAAAAAAACATTCAAAAACACTGAACAGAAATGTAAAAAAAAGAACTCTGAGCTGAAGAAGGAGATTATTAGGATGATGACCAAAAAGTTGATTAAGTATGTGATTGATAAGAAGGGTTTTGAAGGAGGCCAGATAAGCAAAGAACTTGAGGAGTTTAGGAAGAATATTCCAGAACATGGGACCATAGGCAGTTGGAGACATGGCCACCAATGGTGGTATAATAGGAACGGGTTGGAGAGTTTGGAAGGGGGTATGGAGAAGGTTACAGTGATGGAAGCAGCAAGCTCTTGAAGGGATTGGCCGCAGAGTTTTTAATGAGTTGATTGTTTAGAGAGAGTGGAGAATTCACAGACGACCAAGGGCGTTGCAGTAGCTTGATCAGGATGTGAAGGATGGATGAGGGGTTCAGTTGCAGATAGGCTGAGGCAAGAGTGCTTCATATGTAAAAGTAAGTGGTCTCTGTGATGGAGAGGATATGGATTCAGAAACTCAGTTTGGGGTCGAATATGTTGCCAAAGTTTTAACAGTCTGGCTGGTCTGCTGTTGGCTGAGGGGGCAGATTAAATCATTCGAAGGGGTATGCATTTTATGGCAGGAACCGAAGACAATGGCTTTGATTTTCCAAATGTTAGCAGGAGAAAACGGCAATTCATTCAAGGTTGGATATCAGATAAAAACAGTCTGACACCACAGATCCTGTGGGGGTCCGAAGAGAGTTACTGGAGAGATGGAACTGGGGATCACCAGAATACATGTGGAAGACAATCTCATGAGGAAGAGGAGAAGGTCAATGATGGATCCAGAGATAACAGTGCAGGAGAGCAAAGGAATGCCATTTCTGGAGATCATCTGCCTAATTGGATGAGTAAGAATAAGATTTAGTAATTTGAGGGTAGTCTGATTAAGCTGCACAATGGGAAAGTGGCATTGGAGGAAAAAAGGTGTGTTTGACCATGTCAAAGGCTGCAGGGAGGTTGAGGATGGATGATGTTTGCTCTCCAGAATGGTCCTTGTGTAGTGTTTGCTTTTGGCAGAGGAACATGAGGATTGTTGGTGCTTGATTTGCTTGTCAGATTCTGTGGTGAATGGCTAAAACAGTTGTGCATCTGATATACGCTCCTTGAACTTCCAGGGGCAATGACCAGGATGTGAGGTAGTAAACATTTTGCTGGGGACTAGGACATCAAAGGTGGAGGTGAGAAAGTGGTTGAATAAGTTGACAGCTGCAGAAGCATCTTGACAAACGGAAGACTAAAGTTGGAAAGTGCAGTTGTAAATGACTTGGGGGAGAATTTTTTCCTAGAGAGATGCAGAAGGACATAGGTTTGGAAGGAGTAAGGCAGAGCTCATGAGAAAAATGGCTGGTCAGTGATTGAGACAACGAGGGTAGAAGGGTCATGTGAGATAAAAAAGGACAAGGGTGTGAGCTCTGAATTCACACATATTTTTTAAAAATATGTTTTCAGGAAAAAAATGAATTGAATCTATCTCAATTTATTATTTAATTCTACTTTATGATTGCATGGAAAAAAGTACCACTTTTGATCTTTGTTATAAAACAAGGATTTACATATTTTTAACTGCAGTTAAGGATAAGCTGAATATATGACGTGTCAGAACTTGGATTGAAATTGGATTGAAAAGTTCAAATCAGAGGGGAACAACCTCTTCACTTAAGAGCTCCTATTCCAAAAATGCCCACAGATACTGACACGAATATTGCAACATATTCCTAGCCAAATGCAATACAAAGTATGACCATAGGATAGCAGCTGCTGCTGGGTGGAATGGTAGAACAGGGTGACATCCTTGTGCTTCTAAAGTTGGTGAATCTCAGCTCGGTCACCTGGGAGAAAGGCCAAGAGGAAGAGAAAAACTCACAGGGTAAAAACTGACAGCAAAACTGCTCGTGAAATCCTTCTGAGTGGGATTGGCAGACACCATAAAACAGGCTGTTTTGGATAAGCCTCTTGCCCAGTGATTGGCGGTGACAGAGAAATCCTCAAGATGTGACAAGAAAATAATTATCACTGCAAATTGCTGTTTAAAACAGTATAACCATGCAGAGTTTTCACAGACTGTGCTTCAGAAATTTACTACTTATTGCTCCCTGTTTGGCATTTCCATTAGTTTAAGTGAGATAAATCTGCAGTTGATTTCACCAATTGGAAAGCATGCGGGGAACAAATAAATTCAGTGATCAAAATGGGCCAACTCTGTCAACACTGCAGTGCTTTGAGTTGTATAACACTCACAGCAAATCTGAAGGACAAAACATCTTCACTCACGAAAAGATAAAGCAAAATGGAACACAAATATACATTTTGAAATTTTCCACATTCTGACAGTACAGGGTATTGTGCCTTTGAAATTCAAGTGTTTACAAGGCAGAGATACCCTAGGGAAGCTTCAATTCTCAGATATTGCCAATGGGCTCTCAAAACCTACAGAGCAATAAAGCAACTTAGTTTAATCACCATTCAATATGTGACCAGCTGAAGCTAGTAGCCAAAACATCTTAATTCACCCTTCTTACTTTGTTTTCTTATATCTAGGTGTTCCCACTAAGAACTGTAGTCATCAGGCTTGCTCAATGTACCAACTTGAAATCTGAAGCGTTCACATGAACAGTGGGCTTGGATCTAATGAAGTATAATGGTGAAATGTATTTATTTTAAGAGGCCACACTGATGAGCGTTGTCGCCTAGTGGTGTGCATGAGAGATCAAAGGCTCCCTCTGCTGTCAGGCTGGGCAATTATTTACACTGTAAAGTTAGTGATGTGAAACCCATAGTCAAGTGGTTGAGTTACATTGGGCGAATCCTCCCAGATTTGCACTAAGTGCACTGATGGACGGGAGAAAGGACGTTTTAACCTCCGGCCGCAATGGCGGCTTTTCGCGCCGTTTCGTCCCGTTCCCAGCGCATCCGGCCTCATAAACAATGCATTCCCAGGAAACGCGCCAGATCGCTGGCGGAGGGGGGGGGGGCTCTGATTCACCCGCCCCGCTGTCACCTCAGGCCTTCAGTAAACCGGGCGCCATATCTAAAGCACACCCCTGCGCAGAGCTGGCACTCTCTAAGGGATTGGAAGCTGCTGGAAACTCATGGCTGCCAAGGTGAGGAAACATGCTGCCCCCAAACTTAGTGACGCCTCCCTTGAGCGCCTACTGGACGCAGTGGAGGACCCGCTGTGAAGTTCTCTACCCCCAGGCTGGGCAAAGACCAGCCAGCAAGGTGACAAATCCAGCATGGGAGGGATTGGTGGTCAGTGCCAACGGCCAGCCACCCAGTGCCGAAAGATGGTAAACGATCTCCTCCATTCCGCCAGGGTAAGTCACTCTTCTCATCACTCTCAGCTCACACACCTCACAAGCCCATCACACATCCACAGGGATCTCACTCACTGCCCGTTCAAGGGACATCACCATTCACTCTCTCACACACATCTTCATCTGTCCTGTGGATTGTGTCCTCATCTGGTCCATGGCACCACTCACCACCCACACATGCCAGGCATCCTTATCATCTGGCCTGGCAGGCATCCTGCTCACACTCTCTCCATCCAGGAGAAGCTGGCACACAACAAGAGGGAGAGGTCACAGACTGGTGGAGGAATGCCTGACATCAAAGTCCTCACAGGCTTTGAAAATAGAGTCATCCAGCTGGCCGGCGAGGATCTGAACCGTTCCTTGGCTGTGGTGAGGATGGCAGTGCTCAACCAAGTGAGGGTCCACAGCGCAACATCCATCAGACATCCATGCCGTGGTTCCCCTGTTCTGCAGTCCCCTGATCTTTATCTGATCTCACCCCTTCAGGCATAAACCCTGCTGGGGTGGCCGGTTTTCTTGGGCAGCGGCACAGCCTGGATGTTGGGCAGGACCCCACCCTGGGCTATGGTGACCCCTCCCAGCAGCTGGTTGAGCTCCTCGTCGTTGTGGATGGTGAGCTGCGGGTGGCCGGGGGGGGGATGCGGGTCTTTATGTTGGCCCCAGGCCGCGTTGCCGGCCAGCTGGAGGATCTCAGCCATCAGGTGCTCGAGGACAGCGGCCAGATGGACAGGGGCTCCGGCCCCGACACGCTCGGCATAGGGGCCCTTGCCCAGCAACCGGTGGATGCGTCCGACAGGGAACTGGACACTGGCTCTGGACGAGTGAATCTTGGACTTGGCGTGTCCTTTGCCTCCAGTTTTACCGCAGCCAGACATCTGTTGAAAACCTTCACCAATGCACTAATTATCTCACCCTGCTTTCGCAGGCACCTGTGGGAAACAGCCGAGGGGGGTCCAAGACCCAGGATCCTTGATTCAAGCCCCAAAGACACCTCGGAAGAAGAATCTGATGACACCTTCATTGAAGACCCGTCACAGTCGCTCACCCACACCCTCCACCAGCGCAGAGGCACACGCCTCGGTGGGACCTAGCTCTGGGATAAGCTCAGGGTCACAATCTGGTGAGCACATCGCACTGTCTGATCAACAGCAGGCGGCGGCAGGGGCTTCCCAGGTGTCTGGCACTTGGAGGACTGCTGGAGGTCAGAAATCTGCTGAATCCAGGTCAGATGAGGTGCACTCTACACTCGGTCATACCTCAGTTGCTGGAGCTGCAAAGGCAAGCTCGGGAACATCAGGAAGGGATGTCCGCTGCACTCCTCAGATTGCAAGGCACGATGGAGGAGTCCATCTGTCTTCAGTCTGAGGTGATAGTGCTGGCATGCCAATGGACCGAGGTCAACACTCGGATGGCGGTTGCCAAGGAGACGTTGGTCCAGGACATTGGTCCTGCACTGCTGCATGGGCTGAACTCCATCGATGATGCCATAGTTGGCCTCCAACAGTGCCAACACGAGAGGGGTACAAGGCAGCTCGATCTCACTCCAGCTTCCCCTTCTCCTCAAGGTATCAACAAGAGGCCCTAGGGCATCCATAAGGGGGAGGATCAGCAAGTTCACACCCCAGGGCCAACCACCCACTCCGGGATGTCCGGCCCATCAGAATCCCCTCTTCCTGTGACCCCAGCAGCTCTAGCACCAAAAGCCGAGGAGGGTACCACTGTCCACAGCAGGATTCCGGATGCAGGCCAGGGCCCTCCAGAGGGCACCCATCAAGATCATCACAGACAGGGTGTAGTGGTCAGCAGGCTGTCTCCACCTCCGCTGTGGGTGTCGGGGGAGCACCATGATGTAGCGGCAAGGCTAGAAAGGTTAAGAAAATGTAGTTTCACCACGTGGGTATGGGTGTTAAACACTTGTACATAATATTAATTATTGTAAATAAACTCCCATCAAAGTCACTCAGTCTATGGGTCCTGGTTATGATAAGCAGTGTTTGTGTCAATCTGCATCTCGAATACTGTGCACAATTTTGCTCTCCTTATTTAAGGAAGGATATAAATGCATTGGAGATGGTTCAGAGGAGATTCATTACATTGAAACCTGGAATGAACGGATTGTCTTTTGAGAATAGGTTGGACAGGCTGGGCTTGTACCCACTGGAGTTTAGAAGAGTGAGGGATGACTTGATTGAAGTATAAAAGATCCTGAACGGCCTTGACAAGGTGGATGTGGAAAGGATGTTTCCTCTTGTGGGTGAGTCCAGAACTAGGGGGCATTGTTTTATGATTAGGGGTCACCCTTTTAGGACAGAGATGAGGAGAATTTTTTCTCTCAGAGGGTTGTGCAACTTTGGAACCCTCTGCCTCAGAAGGCGGTGGAGGCGGAGTCATTGAATATTTTTAAGGCAGAGGTAGATAGATTCTTGTTATGCAAAGGTTATCGGGGGGTAGATGGGAATGTGGAACTTGAAACACAAACAGATCAGCCATGATTTTACTGAATGGCGGAGAAGGCTCGAGGGGCCGAATGGCCGACTTCTGCTCCCATTTCGTATGTTCGTAAGTGAAAGCTTGGTCACTGCACAAGATAAAGGCGGCTGTCTCAGTCCAGGGCCATTACCCTGTGCTTTGTGCAACTTTCCCAGCACACTGATGGTGCACCTTCACAGTCACTGGACATATCAGTCACGCCTGCACCTCGATGGGGCTTATCATTGCTGTCAGAATGTTCTGGGCCGATGGCACAGAGTCTGTCACTGTGTGTGTTCTCAGCACCTTTGAGGTGCAGCTGGTTCCTCATCCCATCAGCCTCTCTGTCCGGTGACAGTCCGGTCCTGAAGGGTTCAGCTCATGAAGGGATGTCATAGGATCAGGAGCATCTCCATCTGTATCTCCATGATCTGACCCTGTCCAGAGAGTGCAGGCGGTCTGCCATCAGCTAGACAGGAGTCAGACATTCAAATAAGCTATGGAGTGTCCCCACTGCATGTCACCACCAGTCTCCTGGAATGTAGGGACTATGGGCATCCACTGCGTCTCCATGACAGAGGGTATGTGCGCTGCCATCAGCCAGACAGGAGTCAAACGTTCACAGATGTGATGTGAGGATCTATGGAGTCTCCTCACAGCATCTCGTCATCATCCTCCATGAATCTAGCGGCAATGAGGGCTTCCTGAGCGCACCTGCCCCATCTGGACAATGCGATGGCCTCATTGCTGTCATTGCTGCCTTCAAGGGCCTCATCATCGTCATCACCATCGGCGTCTTCCTCAGACGTGCAGCTCCTCCATCTTCTCCTCAGCCAGCTCCTCTCCCCGTTGCAGCGCCAGGTTGTAAAGAGCGCAGCAGGTGATGACGATGTGTGACACCCTCTGTGGACTGTACTACAGGTCTCCACCAGACCAGGCCCAGGCACCGGAACCTCATTTTGAACATCCCGATGGTTTGCTTCACCGGGGTGCGAGTTGCAGCATGAGCCTCATTATAGCGTCGCTCTGCTGCAGTCTGAGGCTGACACACGGGCGTCATCAGCCACAGCCTCTGTGGGTAGCCCTTATCCCCGAGGAGCCAACCCTGCAGCCTCTGCGGACCCTGGAAGATGTCAGGGATCTGAGACCAACTGAGAATGTAGGAGTCATGGCCAGTAGCTGGGAATTGTGCCTAGAGTTGCAGGATGTGTTTGTGGTGGTCACACACCAGCTGAACATTCAGCAAGTGGAAGCCCTTGTGGTTGACCTAGTTGACCCCTTGTTGTGACGGAGGTCTAAGTGCCACATGAGTGCAGTCTGCAACTGTAGGAAACCGGAGATCTGCGTAAATCCCAGCGCTCTTCCTTCCTGGTTTTCCTGATCCCGGTTGAAATGCACAAAGTTGCGAACATGGCACCCGTGACCTCCTGGATGCATTTGCATGGAGGTTTGCGAGATCCCGCAGAGGTCACCATGGAGGTCACCTGTGGAGTCCTGGAAGGTGCCACTGGCGTAAAAATTGAGCATCGTGGTCACTTTTACAGCCACAGGCAGTGGCTGCTCTCCATGTCCCAGTGGCTCCAAATCCTGCAGCAGGTGGCAGATGTGATCGACCAGTTGACTGGACATGCACAGTCTTCAGCGACACTGGTTCTCGGCCATCTGCAGGAATGTAGACCCTGGGTCTGGCTAGGCGTTGGCCCGCTGAGGCTCACCGGGGCTCTTCAGCCACGGCCGCCCCTTCTCCCTGAGGGTGCTGCTCCTCCCTGTGCTCAGCCAGACGCTTCTGTTGCTCTCTTCTCCTTTGTCTCCACTCTCTGTAAGCCATGAGACATACAGATAGGTCACCAGGCTCCGTGCTCCTGATGTACTCCTCCAGCAGGATGAAGGAGAGAGAGACAATGGGTTAGCATTGGTTTCCCAGGGGCCTCTCATGCTTACACGTGTAACTCCAGCTCCATCTTGAGGCTCATTAACATATTCTGGAGAGTGCTGGCCACCACTTGGATGGCTAGAGTTTAATGTGTTGCGTGGCTGCCCGAAACCCCACCCACCTCCACCCCACAGTCCACCTGACCGATTGGCAGCAGCTTTGCCCACTGGACTGCAGGCTGTGCTCTCAGCTCAGGCACAGGCATTCTCCTAACCCACACTGCAAGGCTGCACTGTTAGCTTGAACCATGGGGGAGATGGGTCCAAAACTCAATGCTGACATTGCAAGGGGCTGTGAGCACCTCCACCAGTGACTACTCCCTGGCCAGATTTCATAAGAGGATTCCACAACTTGCCCACTTGTCCAACTGTTCTGCAGCCCCCTAAAATGCTCATTAATTTGCAGTGTGTCCGAGGGGTGCAAAGTTCAGGAGCAATTGGTGGCACTTTCACGTCTCTGCGTTGCTTGAGTTGGCAGATAGGCTAGAGACCCGGCTCCACGTATGTCAATGTGGCTGCGCCTGAACTGTCTCAGCTGCGGGAGAATACTCACTTTATACAAGTTTTCCCTAATGTGTGGCTGCTTCCCTCCCCCCCACGTGCTTGTGCACCACCATCAGACTGTGCTGCCTTGCCCCCCCGCCAACTCGCCTCAACCGCAGGGCAGCCCTTACCCTGGCACCGCACTGTCAGCCAGCCGGGTAAAAGCGACTTGCCTGGGCCCTCGCCTGAACGCCTCTTCCCTGAAGTCGAGCGGGTGACCCTCCCGGGCACTGCACAGCGTTAGTGGGCACTCACCGCCGACGTCTCCTCGAAGGTGCATCTCGCGGGTGCAGGCCTTTTAAACGCTGTTGTGAAACACGTTGGTGTACAATCACGCTTATGTGCCTGGATGATCCCGCGTGGGGGGGGGTGGGGGGAGGGGGGGATGGTTCCGGTGGGCAGGGCCTTATAATGAGATGCTAAAGTATTGAATTTGGGTGGTGGGAAAGGCAGCCCACCATTGACGGGTGGAGCGGACAATCGCCATCTGGTTTCACCATGGCGTGAAACAGATTTTTGGCCTTGCCGCCAAATTGTCGTCCCCCCCCTGCCGTCCACCATGATGCCCACTGTCAACTGGAACAAAAAATTCTGGCCATTAATATGAACAAGTGGAGATTTCCAAACCCAAATTTTATGTGCATTTAATGCCCATAATATTAATTTCTCCATGTAACTAGGATGTCATTGCAATATATCTTGTTTCCCCACTCCTGGGTATGCGACAATCTCAATCCTATCTGACCTGTATAGGAGGTTAGGTTTACCTATGTAAGAAGCACCACCTCAGACGTGTGGCAGTGATCTTCATTGCAATATTTAAACCAGATGGATTTTGATAAACGTGTCCACACAGCAGGAAAGTCCTGATGGCAAGAAGGCAGTACTCAAACATTACCTTGGAGCAGAAGGTGAAGGAATATCTGAGCAGTTAGACCATAAGGCACAGGAGCAGAAATTAGGCCATTCGGCCCATCGAGTCCCTCTTCTCAAATAATGCATGGCATAAATGCAAACAAAAGTAAGACTGGGAGAATATTGCAGATTCATGGACTTGAAATCTTTAAGAATTCCATTTGAGCAGGCAGGCCTAAGAATTGTCATTCACCAATTTTGTACAAATTATCTCAACATCAAGGACAGGTTCTGCCTAAACAACCAGCAAATCCAGCAAAGTAAATAAAGCCCTTGTATTTTTTTCAAACATGCAATGAGGCCTTGACTGGTATGTAGTACGATCACTCACACAGCTCAAAAATAGTCTTCACCCTGAGGTCCCCTATGGCTTTGCCCCTTTTGGGTTGGGTTATTAAGTGTATGTCCCAGTGTTGCCCCCAGCCAGACTCGCTGCTGAGAGAGAGGCCTTGTAAAACAAGCCCTTACATTCTTATTTTATATAAAAATAGATGGCACAAGGGCGTTTGGAAAGGTCGCATATTTCTCCTCACTTCTGGAGGGTGCAAAAAAAGAAGATTTCTAGGATTGTGAAATATCACAAGTAAGAAATGATTTAATCTATCCACAATTTAGCCAATCATATTCAATACAGATACATATTAAGAGGCAGAAGAACAAAGTATGCAAATACAATAGTTACATGCTCTGTTCAGAGTCACATGGTGATGCTGTTCCTGACCCCCAGCTGTGTCAAATTACAATTAACACAAATTGGGGTCACTGTGGGTTTAATTAACACTCATCTAAAGAGTGCTGAAACAAATCCTCAAGTAAATGGCACATCTATTATGGATTCTATTTGATCTCCTTAGAGCAGTAACAAGTGAAGTTTAATACATCACGAGTTGCACATTGAATTAAACCCCCAGCGGTGAAGTTAATAATAAAATCACACCTGACAGTTCCAAAGCTTTGGACAGTTCCAGGGTTCATAGTTATTAAAAAGCCAACTGAAAGGCCACAGATCTGATCACACCTAATATGTGCATATTTTACGACATTTCCCATTAGAAAGGTTCAGTGCACTACAAATGAACCCACGAATTTACAGAAGATAAAGCCATTGTATGATTTTTTAAATTATGTCTTTTAACAAATTTATCTCTTGTGGACCCTATTGATTTCAGAAGCGTATACATTCTTCAAAATGTTTCATGGTAAGAGGTCGTTAACATAATATTTCACTTGATTTTCTTGTTCAGAGCAACCTTTATAGTCAAATGCATTTGGTGGCAATGTTTTATGTACAAAACTCATTTAACAACTAGAATTATTTTATAAACACTGAATATATTCTTCAATTCTTCTCTCTACTCTCTCTTTGATCTGCCCATGTTGCTGTTTTGTCTCGATTACTCTTTTCTTCTTTTCATTTCTAGTTGCTGCACATCTTCCTGGGCTTATTTATGTCTAACTGATGAGGCTTGGTCTCCCAGACTTTTAAAACCTCTTTCACGGGATGTGGACAGGTTAAGCCACCATTTGTTACCCATCTCTAATTTCACTGCTGTTTGGGAGGGAGCTCCAAGGTTTTGACTCAGCGACAGTGGAGGAACAGCGATAGAGTTCCAAGTCAGGACGGTGTATGACTTGGAGGGGAACTTGCAGGCGGTGGTGTTCCCATGCTTCAGTTGCCCTTGTCCTTCTAGGTAGTAGAGATCACTGGTTTTGAAGGTGCTGTCGAAGGAGCCTTGGTGAGTTGCTGCAGTGCATCTTGTCGATGGTGCACACACTGCTGTCACTGTGCATTGGTGTTGGAGGGAGCAAATGTTTAAGATGGTGGATGGGGTGCCAATCAAGTGGGCTACATTGTCCTGGAAGGTGTCAAGCTTCTTGAGTGTTGTTGGAGCTGCTCTCATCCAGGCAAGTGGAGAGTATTCCATCACACTCCTGACTTGTGTCTTATAGATGGTGGACAGGCTTTGGGAGTCAGGAGGTGAGTTACTCATTGCAGAATTCCCAGCCTCTGACCTGCTCTTGTAGCCACAGCATTTATATGGCTGGTTTGGTTCAGCTTCTGGTCAATGGTAACCCCCCCAGGATATTGATAGTCATAGATTATTCCTCATATTCTTGCAAATCCACCTTCCTTTTAACTTGTTCTTCTCAGTAAGACTTAACTTTAAACATTTCCTGATGTGAATCAAAAACTACAAGAATTCAGATTAGCAATTTGCATTTCACTCATTTTTGATGAGCTGCAACACTGATATGTTAAGCTAATTTGTTGCAAAAATAAATCTACAAATCTCCACCATATTAAAGCGAATTACAGAAAAAGAACAGCCATGCTAACTCACTTGTGTCTGAACTGTTAATCCAATTTCCCAGAGACTTCCCTCTGGTCAGTCCTCTGTATACTATGCCAGCACTTCCCAAACTATATGAACCCATTGATTAGATGGCTGAGATGGGAGTAACCAGTTTGTGAACTCCAGAATTCAAACCAAGATCTTTTTGTGTCTAGATTCTCAATTTAATATCAAAAAACTCTTGTTGGAGGCGTTGTTCTTTTGAATGAGGCATTAAACTTAGGCCTTGTCTGTCCTCTCACGTGGACAGAAAAGATTCAATGACGTTATATTGAAGAGGAGCATGGGAGTTATCCTTAGTGTCCTGACCAATATTTATCCATCAATCAATATCACTAAAAAACACTAGATTATCTGCTCATTATCACATTGCCGTTAGTAGGAGTTTGTGCACAATTCTTTCCTACATTTCAGCATGACTACACTTCGAAAGTAATTTGTTGTTTGTAATGTGCTTTGGGGAATCTTAAGGTCATGACAGATGCTACATAAACGCTAACCTTTCATTTCTTAGTGTGTGACTGTAATACACCTTGTCATGTATGCAGGAGGGAAAAAACGGAATAGCTGGCTTAACCTCTGTTGCGAGGTTGTAATAAAATGAAGGGATTCAAATGCCATGAACAAAATAAGACTCAAATACTTAAAATCTGAACTTGTGTTCAACTCTTAGCATTTGTAACAAACTATTCAAAGCCTTTTTTTCAAAAAAGTGCCATCTTCCATATTGCAGTGAGACTTTCTTCTTCCAAGTTTTGCGAGATGGGTTTGTAATAGTTAATAGGGCATGGTTCAATAAGTTCTGGCTGGTTACCCCTGGTTCCTGGCCAAACTACCACTATTCATGCACAAACCTGGACAATGAATATCAGGAGAATGTTTGACCATGTGGACAGGGCTATCATGTTTTAACTTGTCTTTGCCAAACATCTGTACACACCCATTTCCAGAAAGGGTGTCAGTTTTTCTGCTCTTAGCCCAGAGTTACTGTAGCGACCATAACTCCAGGTGAGGTCAAGTAACCCAGCACAGAGTGTGGATTGGATATGTGAACTTCTTGGTTTGTATAACTCCACCATTGGAAGAATAATTTTGATCATTCAGGTTACATAAACACAACAGGAAAAAAAAGAATCATTGGGCCAGATTTTGCTGCCAAAACAGCAGAGAGGTGGACAGCGTGCACCACAAACAGCAACTTCAGGCAAGGGGGAAATAATCAGTTAAGCTCAAATATCAAAATGTTGCTGTCTGAGTTATGCCATTCCATAGTTAGCTTCACTGAAACTGCATCTCTCTGTCTACCTCACCACTGAAACTCACTGAATGGATTGTAGTCTAAGGGTATCTGGCACAGCAAGGGTTAATGTGGGACTGCTCACAGCGGCTTCTGGCAACTTCTACTAGACAAGGAGTCCAGATTGCTGGCTACATTTAGTACCATTTTTGGCAGATTCTGTTTCAATTGTTTGCCATTCGGCATTACCTCGGCGCCCAAGACTTGTCAATGCACAATGTCGGCCATTTTTACAAGGCCTGGAGAGTGTCATCCGCCATATGGATGATGTTTTAGTCCACAGTATGGCCGTTGAGGAACGTGGCAAGAGGCTCATGTCTGTCCTAGAAAGCTCGCAGGAAGCAAGCTAAATGAGAAATGTGAGTTCTCCAAAACCTCGCTGCAGCTCTCAGGCACACTGACACCAGCAAAGGCATCTAGGCGGACCCACAAAAAGCAAAATCTACCAGAGTGTTCCCAACCCCATCATCTATTCCAGACCTACAGAGATTTCTGGGCATGGTGAACCAGTTGGCGAAATTTCTACCCAACCTGGCGCAGTTCACAGATACCCTGTGATACCTTCTCAAAACGGCCAGGCTTGGTGCTGGGATGTGCACCAGGAGCAAGCGTTTGGACACATCAAAGCCACACTGCTCTCACCCGATATCCTGGCTCATTATGATCTATCCCTGCCCAATACTGTAGCAGCAGATGCCTTGTCCACAGGCCGAGGGACAGTTTTATTTCAGGAACACCTGGATGGATGTTGCCGACCAATATATTGTGCATCTAGAGGATTGTCAGACACAGAGAAGATCTCGCAGTCACGTGACCTTGCAAGGAGTTTTATGACTATCGCAGGGAGACTTCAGCTAATCCGCCTGGAGATACGAGATGAGTGTGTCCCCATCCACCGTTCCTGTCAACAAGGGCGGTCACAGCAGAGACCAGGCGGCAGCATCATGAAAATTTGGTTTGAACAGCTGAAACACTTCACCTTGATAGATGATCTGCTCGTAAACAATGAGTGTTTGGTCATTCCAGTTCCCCTTCAGCTGGAGATTCTCCAAAAAATTCACCAAGGCCACCTGGGCATTACAAAGTGCACAGCGTGTGCCCAATCTGCGGTATAGTGGCCGGGCATATCAAGGGCCATTGAAGAAATGATCGCAAACTGCCAGTTGTGTGCACTGCATAAGCAGGATCAGAGAGAGCCCCTCATCCCCACACAGTTCCCTACCAGGCCATGGGAACACTTGGGAATCGATCTATTCGTCTGTAATGACAAGTGCTTTCTCATCGCAGTTTACTACTTCTCCTGATGAATCGCGGTGAATCAATTACACACGACGACCATTGAGGCAGTCGGGAGATCTTTGAAGAAAAAGTTTGTGAGCCAAGGCATCCTGGACCAAGTGGTGTCCGATATTAGCCCACAATTCACAAATGAATACCTCACCCAATTTGCCATTGGCTACAGCTTTCAACACCGTGTAGCTTCCCAGGTTATCCACAATCGAACAATGAGGCGGAAAGGGGAGTCCACATCATTTCTCTTCTGAGAAAGAACGATGACTTCTCTATGGCGCTTTTAACTTATAGATCCACCCTGCTGCAATGTCAATTAGCGCCATCAGAGTTCCTGATGGGCAGAAAACTCCACATCCAACTCCCAATTCTGCCAAAGAAACTAATCCCAGGGTTGGCAGTCAAGGACCACCGAAACATTCAGGACTGAGAACAATCCTACAGGCAGTGACTGGTTTCCGCCTACAATAGAAGGTACCGCACTAGAAAGCTGCGCCAGTTACACAAAGGGGACAGGGTGTGGATCAAGGACCTTGAAAGAGAGGGCATCATTGTCTGGAGAGACAATGACCAGCCAAGGTCATACCTCATCCATACACTGCAAGGTATGATCAGGAGGAAGAGGAGGAGCCTCCTCTTCATCTCTCGAGGTGAACCTCCAATCATATAATTGAGAGAATTATAAGACAACCAAGTGCCAGGTGACAACTCAAACTCCGAATCAACAGAAGTTTCCCCGAATCAAGAGAACCTACCACTCCTCCGAATGTGACCAGGACAGGATCTGGGAGAATTGTCAGGGCCGTCAGACTATCTGAATGTATAACATCAAAGGCTTGAGGGGTTTGGGGGGGGGGGGAAGAAGAGGGTGGGGGTGGAGGGGGGTTGTAGCACAATTGTAATGTAATTACATTGGATAAAGACTTGAGGGAGGTGTAGTATAAGGGTACCTGCCAAAGCAACGGTTAATGCAGGGCTGGGAAACAGTACTGCCCATAGTGTGATGTAAAGAGACACATAACCTGAGACTAGGGTCAGCTGTGGACTGGACAGAGACCTGGTTAGAAGTAAGCATGGAGTTCACTCATAGCTTCGGCTATACCTTGTATATTTACAAAGTTACGTGTTATCAACAAACGCTTAATATTCAACCATTCAAGAGTCAGAGCCACTTCGTGAGACCCACTGAACATACAACATAGAGCTGCTGTATTTGCACAGTAGATACAAGCTAAATTCAATACAGCAAGTTAGAATAGTCTGGAGTGATTCAAAGATCCTGTCTTGGAGCCAGCTAAGATACATGCTTATTTAATTAAGCCTGGATTCAGACACAGGGAGGTTTTTATCTCTCAGAGATTCCGCTGATGTGCTAAGTGTTAATTAGTGTCACTTAATCTCTCTGGCACTGAAAATAAACCATCACAAGTGTGGAGTCTCATTCCTTCAGGAATCAATTGCTGTTGGAGATTTCAAAACTGTAAGAGCTTATATGTAATTTTAAAAACCTTTTCCTTTCTGTCTGTTTTTCTATTTTTCTTAATCCAAACTTTCACTCCTTTCTATTTCTCTTTCTGTACGTGATTTGACATTGAATTCTCCCGCTCTATTTTAGACTTCCTTCTCGGCCCTTGTGCTGTTAATTTTACGATTGTTCAATCTGATTGGTTAAAGAGGTACACAGCTGTTTGTCCTGTCCCAGTCTGCCTCGCTGTGCCAGTTCCAACTCGCGCTTTCAGTAACTGTCCTTGCAAAATAACTTTAAGAACTCAAGTGGATAAGCAGGTCCCTTTCGATGCCTTGATATTGCAAAATCCTGGCCACTATTTTCACTAGGCTAAACCTTTTGAACTCTTTTAAACAACTAGCAGTTTTTTAGCTCTTAAATTATGCATATCTATTCTATGGTACAATATAAATTCTGAAAGAAATAAAACCTCTGATGGAGTACAGGAGCAAAGGGATGTGGGAGTACAAATGCATAAATTACCACAAGTAGTGAAGCAGGTTGATAAATCTATACTAAAGCAAATCAAGCACTAGGGTTGATTTCACGAGAGGTAAACTTAAAAAGTAGAGAGGTTATGCCAAATTTCCATTAAGTCTTAGACGACACTTGGGGGAGAATTTGGGGGGTTGTGTGGGAGCAGGTATGAGCACAGCCGATCACCGCCCGCGATTGGCTGGGTGCCGCTATTTTACGTGGGCGGACCAACCAGCGTGATGCCCACCTGGAAGCGCTGAGCGCTCCCTTTTGGGTGGGGGGGGTTTGAACTGGGGGGTTGCCTGAGTCAGGGCACGGAGCTGCCTCAGGGAGATTAGTTTAAGTTTAAAACATTTTAATAAAGGAAAAATTTTTTTTTTCAGATATGTGAAACTGTCACATGAGCTGGAACATGTCTGGGAATTTTAATAACATTTTTTTCAAACACTTTAAAAACCTTCATGAAACCTCATCCTGCCCGTGGATGAGGTTCCATGAAAAATGCGAAGGCCGTCTGGGCTCTTCACCTGCACCCCCACCTCCTCCCACCCGCACCCCCCCCCGCTCCCCCCACCCTCCCCCGCCCCCCCACACCCCGCCAACCTTAAGGTCGGACGGGCAGCTCAGTTTATTGTTTTAATTGAGAGTTAACTGGCCTTATTGGCCTTTGACAGTTCGGTGGGTGCACACAGCTGACCTGAGTGCACGCCCGCCACACTGAAACTCTGAATGACGCGCCACGATGTCGGGACGCACGCCCAACGTCACCGTGCGTCCTTTCGCCCCCGCTCGCCGAGCCGAGGGTTCTGGGCCCTTGGAGTACTGAGTACAGATCTGGTCGCCTCGCCATATTATAAAAGGCACTAGAGGTGGTGGGGG